>NC_065552.1:10611240-11222481 GCF_022605725.1 Anthonomus grandis grandis | reverse complement strand
TAACAAAGATTTCAGGATTTTACAGTGTCTCACTCTATTAGATGCTTTTTCTACATCTGTATAGATAACATTAACCTGGGGTTTTCTATTAATAGCTTCATAGACGTATCGACAGAATGAGGTAAGATTGGTGGAAGTTGATTTTTTGAGCAAGAACCCATATAGATATAAAATAATACGACCAGCTATTTTACCAAATAGGCGCTCAAAGACAATCAGTTCCAAGACTTTAAAAATAGAGCTTATAATAGTAATTGGGTAATGGTTCTAAATATCATCTCTAGAGCCAGATTTGTATGTAGGAATTATTTTAGTAATTTTTCACCTATCTGGATAAATTAAAGCTTGGAGAATTCCTAGCGGCTTCAATAAATGATCGCGGCAACTCTTCAACACATATGCTGGAATGACATCAGGTCCAATAGCCTTATTTCCTTTAATTTTGTTGATGGCCTTTATAATCTTATTTTCAGAGAGCAGTGGATCACAAAAAAAAGACACGGGTTTAAAAGAAAAGCATATTAAATTATTATCATTATTATATACAGACTTAAAAAAATTCGCAAATCCATCTGCAATCTCTTGTGAATCTGAATAAGTCCTATCCCCAAATGTCATTTCCTCCATAATATCCACCAAATTTCTTAAAGATTTCACAAAGGATGAAACTGGGATTTGTTCGTAACGCAAATTCCACGGCTCTTAGGTAATTGGTGAAGGCAGCTTTGATTTTACTTTTAACAGAAGCTCTTGTGGAATGGCTTCTGGATTATTAACTAGATTATTAACCTTGCAATGTCTAGGACGTTATTTACCTTTAAGGAAAACACCTAAACATGGATGATGAGAATCAACGGAAACTGAAGAATTCTTAACACCATCAACCAAACTTCATTAAAAGATGCAACAACAAGATCCAGAAGTACATCATTACAGTTTTTGATTTGGTTTACCTGGAATAAATTGTTAAAAGAAATAAATGACTCGAGAGCATTTAAATTATCGTTGGCGTACATAGAGTTTACATAACTAAGAATATTAAAGTCGCCGATTATAGTAAATTCTAAGTTCTATTTACCTAGAAAGTTTGCTTCAATTTTCTCAAAAAAAAAACGTTCATATAAATTAGAGCCACTGTTGGGGACAAAATATACTACAATATATAAATATACTACCAAGTGGTGCATAATGCTTCCTGATCAGCATCAAAAGTTTTAACTTCGGTGGCAATGAAACTGTTTTTGATTACAAACAAGTGATGTATTCTCTCCTTGAGATTTATCTGTTATTATTCTACTCCTATCCTTTCTAAAAATAAGCCTTTAAAGCCTAACTCTGCATTACTAATAGAATAATTCAACCATGTCTCTGACAGTGCAACCAAGTCAAAGTCATTAAGCAGTAAATTACTTTTAAGTTAGTTTAATTTTGTTTCTATGCCTCTAGAATTTTAACAAAATATAGAAAAATCATTATTAACTGGCGGCTATTTCTTTTAGTTTCTGGTGAAAATTTACACTAAAAGAATTATCTAGATTTTGACTAATGGAAAGACCATTATAAACAAAAAAAGATAAGCTAAAGCTGCAATCATCATCAGTTGATTTACTGTGAGTTAAGAGATTGATCCTAGATGTGTTATCATTAAGTGATATATTATCAAGGTTGGGTTAAATGACCATCACATTTTTAAGTCCTTCTCTTTTGCGTTGCGCATTACAACTTGTTGTGAAACAGTATCAAAGTCACAATTAAATAATTGCACCAAATATGATATTCAGTAATAAGTACAAATCGTGCTTAACGATTTCGTAAACAGCTCTAGACGCGAAGGAAGTCTTTAGTAGCTCTTTATCTCTAATGCTACCTCCACCAGAGACAACCAGAGAGACGTGCAACTAGATAGACATTTTTATCCTATTGTGTTGTTGCTCTCTTTAATCTGTATCTATTGTATTTCGTTGTCTATTCCCTTTTAAAAGATGAGCTAAGGTGGCGCCACAATACTAATCTTTCGCAATGCTAAATGTGTTTAATTATCAGAGCAGTCAAGAGAAAACATTCTTCTATCTCCGTCTAAATGAATGTAAAAATACGGGATAGCTTGTGTCCAACTCTCTAGTATGTCTAAAATTATAATTAAGGACGGCAACAATGCAATCTTTGCTCAACATGAATAGGTGCATTTCAATATGGCTGAATAGTTGTTGTTGCTGATTAATTTTGTTTTGTTTTACATCATTAGTTGAGATTTTGGACGAGTGCTTGAATTTTACGTATTTTATTACCTACTGGATTTAGGTGAACTTGGTTACAGTAATTAGTAGTTGTAGTTTTTTGTAGGAGACAGATTATGTGTGTGAAGCTAGCGTCCGATCGATATCCAGCAACCATAGTCGAGAACGCAGCATATGTCGGTTGCCAGCGACCAATTTATAGTCCGCGCTCCCTGTTATTTAATCAATATAATGCCCGTATCTCCTGAAATTCCCAAGGCATTTTTAATAATTTTTTGTCCAGATATTAATAATGAATATCTAAATCGACTGACGATGGTCTCAAACCTCTACAAACTTAAGACGGTAACATGTTACTGTTACCATCTTAAATTAGAAATTATGAAAATAATTAAGAAAATGCATGTATTCAAAAACATTCATTCAAACATTGCAGTATATGGTATATCTATAACCTTATAGATATACCATATACTGAAAATACAATTAAATGTTATCAAACTGCATTGTTTTAATTAAAGTCTGTCATCGTTCTGAGCAATTAAAAACATATCAATAACTTTTTATTTGTTTTAATTGAAATCAGCCGTTCTCTCTCAGAACATAATTATGATGTTCTCACTTCTGAGACATAACGGCTGATTTTAATTAAAATAAATCATTAAATGCTTAATAGCCGAGGTTTGAATTATAGCGGCAAATGCTATCTGCGCCATCTACATTCACCTTTCACGAAGAGAGACAAAGATGGAAAATAATTGGATATTTTATTAGCGCACAGTTGCGCGTCTCTTTGGTTGTCTCTACCTCCACGCTCTCGGCGAGTGTCTGCAAGACCAAGCGAGAGCGAGAGTATAGTATGTGCGCTCGCCTCGTCTCAGCCTTCCGCGCCTTGTCACATGTCTCCACTATTTGTCGGTTTTTCAGGCGCGGATCAAAGGAAGCATGAGGCGAGAGGTGGGGAGGCGCGAGCGTAGCATACATACTCTCGTTTCTATCGTCTGCCGTCGTATTTATCGTCGTTCTGAAATTCTGTAGTTAGCTGGTACGACTTTTGCCAGTGTGTTATAGTTATTTTATTTTTTGGAAGTGGTTACTAAAAAAATGGCAGAATGAACTAACGAATTCACACTACAGTTCTTGGAAGTATATCAAGTGGAAGATGTGATATGGGACCCAAAACATAATTTCCAGAAAAATAAAAAAAAAGAATAATGATGCATGGATTCGTTTAAGCGAGAAACTGGATATTCCTATACCAGTTTTAAAAAAAAAGATTCTTTAATGGCTACGTTTAGAAGCCATTTAAGAAAAAAAAAGGAATCGATTAAATCCGGAGTTGGGCCATTGAGATTTATAAGCCTATATGCTTTGCTTTTGAAGTTATGGAGGCTTCTTGGGAGGAGTGTACCAATGCAAATCCACCATAAACACCGAAAATTTTGAGGTAAGATTAAAAAAATTGTTTGTTTTTATTAGCAACATAAAAAAATACACCAAATGAAATATTTTAGGTATTACAAAAATATGAAGTAAACTTTTCTTTTATTTGAGTTGCATGTTGGGTTGATCTGCGGGGTATATTCTGTAACGGTCTAAGAGCACAAGTACTATCTACTCCTTGTCTCCATGAACCAGGTTGAATAATGCATCCATCATCATCTAGTATATCAAAGGTGCCAGTAGGAGTATAAGTCCGTTCTGATGTTTTACTTCTTCTCAGAAAGTTATGTAGTAATACACAGTGAATTACACACATCATAGTTACTAGTGATACTTTATCTACTTCCAGTGATATTGGTTTTCTAAAAATGCGAAAGACTGATGCCAGTATCCCAAAAACATTTTCTACCACCACACGACTCGATGACAATTTTTGGTTATATATTCGTTTTGGTGAACCAAGTTCATGAGTGTCTGGATACGGTTTCTTAATATGAGTACTAAGTGCAAATGCTCTGTCGCCCAAAAACGTAAAGGGTGCTTCTATATTTGAACCTGGCAAAGGACAATGTTCTGGCAGATTAAGTTCATTTGAGCAAATTTTGTCCCACAACAAACTATGCTTAAGTACGCCACCATTTTCTTCCTTTTCTTCCATTTTTCCTTGACTTCCAATATCAGCAAAAGTAAAGCGAAAGTTACTATCAACCAAAGCTAAAAGAACTATGCTAAGTGATCTTTTATAGTTGTAATATTCAGATCCGCTGTTAGCTGGGCATTGTATTATTATGTGCTTCCCATCGATTGCACCGACGCAGTGTGGAAATCTTCTAAATCCCTTTTCTATTGCCATCCATTCTTCTGCAGTTGAAGGCATCTGCAAGGAAAAATTAGTTAAAATTTAATTTATTACTTTGCAGTATTTTTATTAACTTTAAAAATGTCTAAATATTCCATTTTTATGATTTATAGGAACAAAATACTGGAACCGAAGAACTGCAAAGTGTAGCTGACATAAGTAGTGAACCGTCAACATCAAATGTTGAAATTATTGGCAAAACAACTTCGAGCGCAAACAATATAGGCAGCGCCAATTCGAGTCAATCTTCTTCAGCATCCAGACCAACTCCTCGCCGACGTGGACAATTTCCTCCTTAATTACAGCAGACTGGGCGCGATATGAAAGAAGCTTTTTCGTCACTACAAAACGTGCTGAATAAAAAACCTCGTGAAGAACACAAATGTGATCTTTACGCAAAAATGCTGGCGAAAAAATTAAGAAAGCTTCCCGACGAAGAAAGGCAGCTGTTAATGTACAAAATTACTAACTACATACGATAATCAACCTTTGCCATCGTCCTCAGAAATATACATTTCTACTCGCCCTTCAACATCCTTTTCCCATTGTTCTGATCATCCCTCTCCCCTATCCCCCCAATCTATATATTCTGGGAATCAGTATACAATTTTCCCAGGAAATTATAATAATTATGAACAAGAAAGTGTCCCACAACAGATGTCCCAGTCTTCCGCTAGTCCAAGTCACATAACTAGATTGGAACATGCTTACTTAGACGCAACTGAAAATGATGGTTAAATTTCAATGAACATTAAAGATAATCCTTTTTTTTGTCAAATAAATAGAAATAAATGTGTTTAGTTCAAATTTAATACTAACCTTTATTTTATCCTTTAAGGCTTCGTTGAGTGCAGTGCACACTTCAGGTACAACTTTCGATATAATTTGGCTGGAAATTTTGAACAAAAAGTGAAGACTCTTATAACTGTCGCCAGTAGCCATAAATCTTAATGTCACTGCGAGACGTACTTTAGCCGGTATGGCTTCTCTGAGTTGTGTGTTTTGTTTAGAAATAAATGGTGAAATTTTGGCTAATAAATATTCGAAATCTAGTGATGACATGCGACAAAAACTTTCAAATTCTCCAGAAGGTTCGTGAAGTAGCTCTGTAAACATGTTTTCCATAGCTTGCCTAAAATAAATATATATATATACAGGGTGGTCCGGTTTCGATGGCGGAAAATTAAATGGCCGACGGAGAACGAAAAAATAATAAGTTTGCTATTATAAATAATATTTGAAAAATGATTAGTTAAAAAATTACAGGGTGTCAAAATTCTAATTAAAAAAATCAATTTTTTTTAATTTTCTTAACCCACTTTAGATATTTTAATGAAATTTGGCACGTTCAGACAGTTAATCAAGACGCATCTTTTTGTGCAAAAATTATTAATTTTATTTACCAGTGGCGTGTGTGCGGGCCGACCTTCATACAATTTTAATTAAAAAAGTGATGCGCCACTGTTTTTTTTTAATTTATTTATTTTTTATGAAATCCTTGTTTAGTTTAAAATAAAAAACATCTCTTTACTTTTTGTCGTAGGACACACTGTTTGTGAGTAAAAAAAAAATTTTTATAAATGCCGATTTTTTTTTATTAAACAAAAAATATGAAAATACAAAATTTAATTAAAGACTAAATTATTATGTTGGGTTCTAAGAAAGACACAAGAATCAAATAAATAATGAAATGACAGTAAATTATTTAAGTAAGTCAAATTATTGTGTTGGTTAACTTATTAATTTTGCTATTGTTAACAGTGTTGTTAAAAGTATTGTGGAAAATGCGTTTTTCAAGTAATAAATACGCTGATATTCATTTTTGTTATGGATTTTGTGATGGAAATGCGGAAACGGCAGTTCGTGAATATCGAAGAGGGTATCCAAATAGAAGAATTCCAGATGCTCGCGTGTTCATTAGAACACATCAAAATTTTAGGAACTTTGGTCTACGTGGTAATAATGAACAATACCGAAACCAGAGAAATAATAATGAAAATCGTGTACTGCGCACTTTTGATAATAATCCAAGGCTGAGCTCTTGCAAGGCAGCTCAACAACTATAAATTCCTAAATCTCAAATATTGCGAACCTTACACGCTGACCACAGGCATGCATATCACCTACAGCCTGTTCAGGGTTTACACCCTGGTGATGCTGAAAAGAGAGTAAGATTTTGTCAGTGGCTTTTAAACTCAACAGAGGAAAATCCCGACTGTTTACACAAGATACTTTGGACGGATGAGTCTTGTTTTACAAGACGCGGAGTGATAAATTTTCATAACATTCATGTTTGGGCACAACAGAATCCTCATGCAATTCGGCCAAGATCGTTTCAAAATGAATTTTCCGTTAATGTTTGGTTGGGCGTTATTCGTGATAATGTTTGTCGTTTGCATTTCCTACCTCCAAGGCTAAACTCAAACTATTTCTGGAGTTTTTAAATAATAGTCTGCCGGACTACATTGAGGATTTACCCATTAATTTGAGACATGAAAGTTGGATACAACTGGATGGAGCCCCCCCACATTTTGGAATAGGTGTAAGAAACTGGCTTAATAATAATTACCCTCGAAGGTGGATTGGCCGGCTAGGGAGGAATTATATTAATGATCAAAATGGTATTGGACCAATACCCTGGCCACCCAGGTCACCGGATCTTAATCTACTAGATTTTTACGTTTGGGGAAACATTAAGGATAAAGTTTACGCTAATCCCGTATTTAACAGAGAGGAATTAATCTTAAGAATTCAGGAAGCATGTAATGACATGCAAAATCAAAATTTTGTGGTACTGGCTGCAATAAACTCCTTAATAACTCGGTATGGAAAATGTATTGAGGTCGGTGGGCTGCATTTTGAACAACTTCTTTAATTATTAATTGTTTTTATTTTGTTATTGTTTTTAAACGAATTAAATGTGTTCTTCTGTAATCTTCTTATGTGTTTATCTAAATCAGCATTTTTACTCGCAAACGGTGTGTCGCACGATAAAAAGTAAAGAGATGTTTTTTATTTTAAATTAAACAAGGATTTCATAAAAAAAAGAAATTTAAAAAAAAAACAGTGGCGCATCATTTTTTTAAATAAAATTGTATGGAGATCGGCCCGCACACACGCCACTGGTAAATAAAATTAATAATTTTTGCACAAAAAGGTGCGTCTTCATTAACTGTCTAAACGTGCTAAATTTCATTAAAATATCTAAAGTGGTTTAAGAAAAATAAAAAAAAATGATTTTTTTAATTAGAATTTTGACACCCTGTAATTTTTTAACGAATCATTTTTCGAATATTATTTATAATAGCAAACTTATTATTTTTTCGTTCTCCGTCGGCCATTTAATTTTCCGCCATCGAAACCGGACCACCCTGTATATATATATTTGTATTGCTTTTCCTAGGATAAAATTCAACCTATGGTTGTGGTCCTTCAAAGTTAATAGTAAAATCAGTTGCGCGGTTCTACGTGTTGTAACGTTAAGTATTGCACTCCCCTTAGATGTTGGGGATTCAGGAAAACCCTACCCCTCCACAACTATTAATAAGATTATTGTGGTTGGATGAAAACATGTCAAAATTGAAAACTAAATCAGTGAGCGTATTATAAAAACAATAGCATTTACTTGGGTTTAAAGAACATATTGGTGAGTTTAATATCAAAACATTAGGGTGCACAAGTAATTTTAATTTATTTGCAATAAAATGTTTAAAGTTATAAAATAAAATTAATATATCAGACAAAAAGAATAATATCATCATCTTTGTCAAAATTCTTGGTTAGAATTTCAACATTTTCCCAAATATTATTAAAAAGATTTAAGAGGAGGCGTAAAAAATAGTTTCTTAATAAAATTAAAAAATTAGATGACATACTTCTAATGGTATAAACGTTGTTTAAACTACAGTAAAATCATAGAATGTCCCATCCTTTGCCAATTTAAAAACAGTTATCCATTTTGAAACTTAACATAAAAAAGTGAAATTTATCTAAAATTTAATTGTTTTAAATCTAGAATAAACTAATATAAAAAAATAGTTCGTGACTATATCGGAAAAATTTTAAACATGTAAAAATTAAAAAGGGTTTCTTCAAAATATCAGACAGTGTGACTATACCTATATATCAAATATATAATTATTATAGATATTGCCGGTTTCAAAAAAATCAGCAAGGGTACAGTTAATTATTATTTGTTAGTGACCTGTAAATAAAGCTTAAAATAAAAATGTGAATTTTTTACTTTCGTTGTTTTTTGAATTTTACTTTCTCTCAAAGAGAAATCAATTATCGATATTTTCTCTTTCTAGTAGGAAAGCGGTACAACCAACAGGCGCCAAAATCACCAATATATTTTACTCTAAAAAAGTAATTTTTTATAACTTATTTCTCGTCTTTTAAAGGAACACAGTCAAAGACTCTTCTTTATTAAATAACGTAAAAAATTAAAAAGCAAAACTAAGTAATAATAAAATAAATTAAATGATTTAATGGATTCGCCCGCTTAGCAATTTAGTATAAATCTAGAGAGAATCATTATTAGAAGTCAAAACTGCGTAAAGTTAATTACAAATATAAATTTCAAATAATAGCTTTGTAAAATGCAATTATGAGCAAAATTGCGAAATCAATTTCGAATCGGCGTAACAAATACAACACGTAAAACGGCAGGAACTGCATCCGTATAGATTGCCACACTAATGCGCTTATAAAGTTACTAACTAGATAATTTTGTTATAACAGTCATTGAATTTGAAAATAAGCATTAAACCTCTTTTTGTAAAATACAATCTTTTTTTGTTTAAGGTAACTAATAAAACTTCATAATTAAGCCAATTTGAAAACTTTTTTTATATCTTTTCATTTTTAGTATTTAAACTTATTTGCTGCTCAGCTATATTAAATGTAATAATCTGTTTGATTGGAATAATGTTTGTGCAATCTACATATAATGTGTCATGTCAGTGTGTACATTAATGTGTCAACATAGCCCGTAGCTACTACTACTGATCCTATTTTTAAGTAGGGTATATTTTTTAAGTTTGGCAACATTGGATACTCGCTGTCTCGGTACTCCTCCGCAATACCATATGCGTGATTTCGCCGGCATAGATTCATACTTCAGTATTCGTTCGTGTCGGCGAGGTTCAAAAGCAGTGTTTACTGGGTCCTGAAGACCCATCAGTAGTAAATAGGCGTTAATAAAAGTTAATAACTGCTTATTGGTTTGAAAGTATTTATTTCGTTGTTATTTTTTGCAAGGTATTTATCTATTTCACAAGAATAGGTACTAGTGGCCATAAGGTATAAGTTAATAGATATAATATGTGTTTTTTTACTATCTTTCAGTAAATGCAATGCAATGGCGTCCAGTTCTAGAGCATGGTCAGAAGATGCGTTAAGAAATATTTTAGGGCCTGAAGACTTTTGGGAAAGTATGGAAGACTCAAACCAAATAGGCTCGAGCAAGAAAAGTGCATCCGTTGGTGTTCCAAACAAAGAAGCTGTGTTTGAGGAACTAAAAAGATTGGCTGAAGAAAGTGACGAGAATGAAGAGGACAATGAAATACTGAGCGACCACAATTCGGAAACATCGCAAGAAAACTCCGATTCGAAAGAAGAAGAGTTGCCCATCAGGAACAGTTGATATGGGAAAGACAATACCAAATGGTCAAAAACAGCAGGTATTAAAGGTAGGACCCCTGCTCATAATTTGGTTACTATCTTGCCTGGCCTTATTGGCCCTGCTCGAAATAATCCTCCACGTGAGCCTGTAGATGCTTGGAGTCTACTAATTTCTAATGAGATGATACAAAAGTTAGTTGATTTTACCAATTTGAAGATAACCTCCGCCAGAGAAAACTATAAAAAGTCTAAAAGGTTTGCTCAGTCACAAACTAAATTTTGGCCTTCGTTTATTGAAAATACCAACATATGTGAAATCAAGGCGTTTTTTGGGTTGTTGTATCTTCAGTTCATCTTTAAATCTAATCATGAAGACGTCCGTTCTATGTGGGCAACAGATGGGACAGGAAGACCTATTTTTCGTGCTACTATGAGTCTGGCCAGATTTTCGTTTTTATTGAGCTGTCTCAGATTTGACAATGTAGAAACCCGAAAAGAAAGAGTAAAAACTGATAAGTTGGCCGCTGTGTCGGAATTATTTAATAAGTTTGTAGCTAGATCAAAGTCGTGTTATTCACCGGGAATTTACCTAACTGTAGACGAAATACCTGTACCGTTTCGAGGAAGGTGTAGATTTCGCATGTATATATTCCGAACAAACCTGCCAAATATGGAATTAAAGTGCAGGTTTTGGCTGACGCTAAAACGCATTATCTCGTAGATGCAGAGATTTATGCCGGTTCCGAAATAAAAGTTGATAGTGCGAAAAAGCCTACATTATCAAATTCAACAAGAGTGGTTCTTAGGCTTGTGGAGTGTGTTAAAGGCACCAACAGGAACATCAATGGGGACAACTGGTACAGTTCAGTGTAACTCGTCGACGAACTCAAGAAAAACGGTTTGACGTACGTGGAAAGCTTACGAAAAAATAAAAAATCTGTACCACCTGAATTTTTACCGAACCAAAAACGTGCAATTCTTTCATCAACGTTTGGATTTACTTCTTCAACCACTATAGTGAGCTATGTGCCAAAAAAAAGTAAAAGCGTTATATTACTTTCTAGCATGCATCATGACAATTCTAGCAACGAAACAACCAAAAAGCCGGAGATAATTCATTTTTATAATGAAACAAAATCTGAAGTTGACGCATTAGATGCGAAATGTGCGTTGTATTCAGTATCCAGAAGAACTAACCGTTGGCCAATGGCAATTTTTTTTGCTATATTGAACATTGCAGGTGTGAATTCTCGAGTATTGTACCAATTTGCATCAAATGGTAAAGATATACAGTGATACTCATTTATCAAAACTCTTGGGAAGCAATTAATACATGAACATTTGCGACTCAGAATGGCCAACAAAAAGGTGCACTCAAATGTACGAATCCTCATTGCTAAACTTTTGGGGTTTACGAATCCAGTTTCTGAGCAGCCTTAAGTATCTCCTGAAAAAAGTAAAAGAAAAAGGTGTGCCATATGCCCCACCAACAAGGATAGGAAAACTGCTATCCAATGTGACATATGTAAGTTGCCCATTTGCAATTAATGCTGCAAGAAATTGTGCCCTAAGTGTTCTGAAAAATAGTTTTAGGTTTTTTTCGGTTTGTGTACTGTAATATACCCAAGTAATTTTAAATTTTTGAATAAAAGTTTTTTTTAATTGATTTTATGCAATTTTATTATTATGGGTCCTAAGGACCCATCAGTAGTACATATGTAATAAAAATGTGTCGGTAGTAGTTCAGGGTTAATAGGACACATTATATTTAATTGCACATCGAGGCTACTAGTCCAGCTTTTATTATCGCACAAAATATAACACGCTCTCCTGGACCCATTAAAGACATTAAGAGAGATGTGCCTAAACTATCACCAGTTATATCCAGAAAAATCAGGTTTTACAATCTGATTATTTGTTTAATATTTGCATTTAGCTTGTATACTACTATTGTAAGAAAATGTGTATTTTATCCTAGGTTTTTCTGCAGGTTTTTAAATAGCCTTTAAAAACTACTCGACTTTTGTCATAAAAGCTCCTCTAACAGATAACAGTAAACGTATGCATTCTGGTCCTAGGTAAAACGTTTTGTTTACAAACAATGTTGAAACACTAAAGGATTGATATAGTAAGCTGTTATCGTAGTTAAGATGGAGGGAATGAAAAAAAAACTTAGGTTCTAATTAAAGAAAGCATATCTTTTTTTTTATTATATTTGTTCCCTTATCCTTATAGGCTCTTTCTTCCAATACCAAGTGTAAAAAATGGAAAAGGCTCTTCAAAGTTATCCAACTCCAAGGAATTTGAATAACTTTTTTCTATAATATATAATAAAGATTTTAACCGATTTGAGATGATTGCAAAAATTTACAAACGAAAGTTTTTTGATAAAAAAATTATTGAATAGGAAAAAATATAACTTCCAAAGGAAAGTTTTATTTATATGCTTTCCTGAGTTTGAGTCTTTTTCATTTATTTAACATTCGACTTTTATATTAATTTTCACAAAAATAAAATATAACCATAATAAATCGATTTAGTTCTTCATTGTTAATATATGGACAAAAAATTATTAAAAGTCTTTATAAATTCCTGGATATATGGGTATTATATCGATTAAATAACAGCGGGCGCGGACTATAAGTAGCTTACTGTAAAACGATAAATGCTGCCTTCTTGAATTCATTACTGGATATCGACCGTCTGGCCCCTAAAAGGAACGATTTTAATCTTCTTTTTTCCGATATATATGACCCACTTCCGACTTCTTTATCATGTTTTAGCAAAAAAAAATCTTTAATTACATGATTAATAAAAAAAACGCACTGAAATCATTCAAAATATCCTAATAATAGTAATACCACCGTCTATAGATTACAACAAGTCAGACCACTCGAGCGGCCCTGAAATCGATTGCCCCACCCCCCGTTCCTCACCTCGCCCTGCATCGGCTGGGTAGAGCCCAGGTTTAGTTTTCGCAAGTACGTTAACTTGTGTGCATCCGTTTCGCGAGAGAGTTTTTGCTTGTAGCGTTTTAGACAATAATTTGGTTACATACTACTTGTATAAATATAATTACCCAATAATAAAGTAGTATTTATTTCATCCCTATATGTTAAATATTTTGTTCTGTACTTTGTGTTTTACATAAAAGCATTACAATCTTAAAAAATAGTTTATTATTTATTTTCTCCCCGTAATGTTACTGGAATAGTTTTAGCCGATTTTACAACCTATCATCCCAAACCAACACACCCCACTTCTTTTTGTCGGCCACCAATGTCGGCGTTTAAGACCCGGTAAATTTTGATATTTTAACATATTTTATATATATTTACTATATCCACAAATGAATACAAAGTATATAATTTACAAAACTACTTATTTAGCGCTTATTATGATAATTGTTTGTTATTCTTTTGCGCTTTTGTATTTTTAAAACAACCTAATTCAAAAATTAAAATAACCCGTAGCGTATTTAAATTATTTTATATTTTTTAGTGCGTTTAAATGTGTTTTTTAATTGTTTATTTATTTTAGCTTTAGATTTATTTTTTAAATATTCATCTCTAAAATTTCCACAAAAATTAAGTAAAAACTTGTATTTTTTGATAAGACTCCTAAAAATGTAGCAAATTTAAACAATTCAACAAGTAAGGTTTTTTTCAAATTCACTTTTGATATATTATATTTGACTTAAAAGGCAGCCATTTTGAATCCGCCATATTAAACACTTCCAATTTATTTAAAAGTTCAAATTCATTGAACTGATCAAAACTTCTAGATACACCAATTTTAGAAAAGGGAAACTCAAAAACATTTTAAAAACTGTCCTTGTTATCGAAAGCCAAGCACCTACAAAATTTGAAAACAATCTGACTAGTAGAAGTTATAGTTTAAATAGAATTCTTAGATTTGTTATATACATACATACAAACATTGCTACATAAAGGCAAAGAAGTGAAGCTAATATAAAAAATGTGTAAAAACGTTAATAATTAAGAAACACTGTCATATAAACACATTCTATTCCAGTCCTATAAAAAAAGTTCTTATTTTATGACTTAAAATACTTCTTACGAATACTCCTCGTATAAAAATAATCAGCGCGCCTCAGAATTTGCTTTCATCGATATTTACGATAAACCCTGGTAAACGCTCGTACGCAGCAAACAGCGGGATTCAAGGTCAATTTTGCTTTAACACGGGCGGTATAGGAAGTGGTCTGACTTGTTGTAATCTATAGACGGTGGTAATACTATACGAAAGGAACACCATTCAAACGCAAACTACGAGCAGTCACCAAATACCTTTATCCAAAAAATTTTTTTGGAAAAATTTTGCCGTTTGGTGTTGAAATTTGGTAATTTAAAGAACTCAAATTAAAAATAATAACAATTATTAAAGATTAATATAAACAAAGTACTAAACAGTTTTGGTTATTATACTCTATTTCAGAAGTGTGTAGAGCAATAAAACCTCATTAGGTATGCAAAAGTGGTACCTGGTGATCCACCAATATTTTATGCCACTACCTTAGTTGGGTATTAGTTTCAATGTAAAATTCTTTCTTTTCGTTGATTGCAGGTAGTGCCACCCGGTTTTGGGTCAATTTATGAGTTTTGCCCATTGTTACCCACTGATAAACATTGAAAACGGTTCGCCAAAGGCGTGCAACTGGGACTTGTTTTTTACCTTATAATTAATGTACTTAAATGCTATTTTATTTTAGAAAGTTACTTTTGTTTAAATGGAATAATATATTTTTTTCACAAATTTATTGAACATAATATGTAGAGTAAAACAGTTGAAAATGTCACTTTTGGATCTGGCACTTTTTGAACAGTGTATAACAATTTTAAATTATAATAGATTGTAGTCTTCTTCGTCATCTGACGAACTGTCATCACCTCTTGACATTATAATTAAAGGATCGACTGTCTGATCGATGAGGTTGTCAAGATCCCACATTTTTTCCTCTTGCTTAATTACATGCTGGACTGCTTTTCGCTAATTCTCTGGTGTCGCTTCCGTAATGGCTTGATCAAACAGTAGCTTAACATCTTTCATTTTAAAAGTCGTGTTTTGTCTTGCTACAAATCCTTTTACCTGCGCCCATATCAGTTCTATAGGATTTAGTTCGCAATGATATAGCGGTAAGCGCAGTACAGTTATATTATATTTTTCGGCTATATCTTCCACGGCGTATTTCATGAAACGAGTTTTGTGTAAGTTTGCTATTGCCAGCAGTTCTTTTTTTATCAAATTTGCTTCAAACGCAATACATTTGCAGTCAGCCAATCGATAATTTCTTGCTTTCTCCAACTTGAAGTTGGCGTCTTCTCTATTCGCCGTGAATGATAGCTTGCGTTATCCATAACCACCACCGAATTAGCCGGAAGAAATTTTATCATTTCACCAAAATAGTCCTCGAAAACGTCTGAGTTCATGTCTTCATGGTAATCTCCTGTGCGAGTCGACTCAAAGGTTAGCAGACCTTCTTTTAAAAATCCCTCTTTGCTTCCAATATGTGTGATTATAAGTCTTTTTCCTTTTCCCGAAGGTACTTTAATACCCGTAGACAGGCCTTCTATAAAAGCTTGGCGAGCACTGGTTATATTTTTGTCTTGCCACATTTTTTGGACTATATAACCTTCGTTAATCCACGTCTCATCAAGATAAAAAACTTTCTTTTGCTCCCTGCGGTACTGCTTGATACTTCTCAAGTATTGTCGTCTCCAACAAACAATTTCGTCGCTCTCCAGTAAAAGTGCTTTACGGTTATGCTTTTCCCAGGCAAAATCCATATTTTTTAAAGCTTTCCATAAAAGTTTTTTACTTGTCAACGGAATACTGTCATCTCGGCCAAGCTCCATTAAAATTTTGTCTAGGGTGGGTATTTCCTTTTTAAAATAAAAAGAGTGAACTTTTTTTCGAATTATACATTTAGCATTTTCATCAAAGACTTTTGTAGGTCGTCCTGGCTTTTGCTTGGGAGATTCCACTTGACCTGCTACTTTTCTTTCCCGCAACAATTTGAAAATGGTGGACTTTCCAATTCCACTCATTCGAGAACATTTTTCAACAAATTCTTGCACAGTAAAACTAGGGTAATCGTGTTTTATGCAATCATGTACATTTAAAATAATAACTTTTTCACTCAGCAATAGTGGAGAATTTTTAGTACATCTTTTCGTTGGACTGAATACCTCCATTTTTTAAATATTGGGATAATAATATTGTGATTACACTACAGCGTAGCAGTGACTACTAACGTTTAAAATATGATTTAAAAGTATTTATAGTCTGTATATATTACCTGACCCCATTTTTGCATGTTACAAAGCGTTAAAAGATAGGTACCTATACAAAAGGATTAAAAGTATTTATTTAGTATTTAATCTCTTTCAAAATAAAGGCATTTAATCCATGAAAATTAAATTCATAAATATTATAAGTACCTGCGCCTATGAACTACCACGAAATGTAGCCAAACAGAACGGAATTCCCCAGTTTATTGCTCTATACACTTCTGAAATAGAGTATAATTTATTTCACTCTTTGTTTTGCTTTATAATGAAGAATGCCATTTAGTTTCTGCAAATTACAATACATTTTTATATTATTTAATTTTCTTCTGTCAAAATTGGCAACATGGAATACTAAACATGTTTATCAACAAAATATCCCCTCTGCCGATTGTGTAGTTAAGACAAGTTATGCTCAATCCAAAAGAGCCAATGTTTATTCTAGTATATTCAATGTTCTAAGGCTACATTTGTTCACATTCGTCCTTGATACATTTCTTTACGACAAGTAATGATAAAAAATTGTAATGTTTTATGTATGTAATATGCCTTCTCTTATTCATAGAAATTGTCAAATGGACAATTTTTTATTTCTTATAAAGAGGATCACTTTAAACACATAATACCTAATAATCATTTTAAAATTGTATTGTGCTAACCTAAGAATATTTTATCCTTTTTAAGAGTTTTATGAATAAATAGTATGCAAAAACGACTTCGGTAGACAACACTGGTTCCTGCGATCTTTGATTGATCAACGAAAATTGATTTATTTTTTGTTAGTGGCCAATTCATTTGACAATTTTTCTCTTGCTGATTTAATATTTTGATGATACTCACTTTCTAACTTCATAATATTTTGTCTTGTCTTTTTTCCGATTTTTTGTTTAAGTATTTTGTGTTTTTTATTATTGCTATGATTTAATATGCCCTGCAGGAGAAGCTGTAATAGATTGTGCTTCGTGTTACATAATATTCTAAATGTATATGCCTTTATTAAGGAAGAGGATCCTTGATGTCTACATAAATATTGGGCTTCAAATCAATTAAAACTTAGTTTATTAACATTTTGTCGTACACCTCTTCTATATAATTTAAAAACATCTATGGACCTGCTAGCAATCACATACATCAGCATATAAGTTGTGATGGAGCCTAAAGGCATACAAAAATACATAATTTTTTTGAAATAAATTTATTCATTAGTCTGTAATGCAAAAGTTCTGTATTCGCTATTAGACAAACAGGATCAAAATACTTTATCAGCAATAAATGTCACATGCATTATTAATATTGGTAAAACCCTACTCGAATGGCACTAGTCTGAATCTGTATTATTATTACCGGACAATGTATAACGCACATAAAACCCAACGTACGCTTAGCAATTATACCGAACTACTTAACCCAGAACTATTAGAATATCGATTGCCTCACTGGAATAATATCGTTCGGATTCAAAGCAATCAGCTTCCTCTAATTACTATATGACGCCAAATGCGGAATGTGATTGTCTCTTCGGCGCAATCAGACGACGCCTAAATAGTCTGACAGCAATTAAAATTTAGTGAATGGATCCTTGAAATTGCCGTATCTTCGTTTTCCTTGGTAGTACACAGTAAAATGCTTTTGGAATTCACTTAAACAAAAAATATTTAAAATTTTGAGGTTATCGTAAGGATAAGGTTAAATATATAGTGCATAAAATTTGATGCACGCTTGTCGTGTCGCTCTGAGAGTCTTATTTCTATTTTTTTTGTAAGGGTCGTTATGCGTGACCTCTTTAAACTCCCTCGTTGGCGTTGTCAATCTTCAACTATGGTAGTAGGTAGAGCTGTAAGCCATAACTTTTCCTGTCATGAAAGGATTTAATTTCAGCAAGGGATCAAGCAGAATTTTACTACGGACTAAGTGGAAACAAGTATTCGACCTTCAGTTATCGGTATCATAATAACACTTAAGCCACAGTAATAACAAGAAAGCATGGCCGCCACATCGCAAATTTTATAGTTTTAGGTCCGTTTGTCCCCTGAACGGGTGAGGTAAAGTACCTTATAGGAGTATATTTTGACAGAAAAAACAACGTCAAAACACACATCCAAAAACAAATAAATTCGTGCAAAGGAACCA
Organism: Anthonomus grandis grandis; assembly: GCF_022605725.1. NCBI lineage: Eukaryota > Metazoa > Arthropoda > Insecta > Coleoptera > Curculionidae > Anthonomus > Anthonomus grandis. The sequence goes on along the minus strand of NC_065552.1, from coordinate 11,203,879 downwards.
TTAATGCGCACTACTCTTTACAGGAGCAGTAAGCTCTCTTTGAGTATAGATTATTATTTGTTCTACAGGTATTGCATTCAAAGCTGCGATAGGCCCCGAATATTTTCTGGAATGCCAGGAAGACGAACATCAAAAAACTTCAGGTGTTTTGGAATAAGATGTTTACTAATGCATCCTTCCTTGTAAGGAATATTGATCTACACTCTTACTGTAAGCTTGACATTATTCATAATTAGTTAAAAAGCACTTAAAATTCAATAAAAAGTCAGAAGTGTAAAAAGACAACAATTTATTAATAGTATTCCTTTTAAGACCAAGGTAAAATCGGCCGTGAAAGGGCCTAATGTGATAGTTGCCACCGAATTTAATTAATACCACAACAATTCAACTTATCTAAGTTGAAACTAAAGGACTGAGATCGCTCAGTCCTTTGCCCATCTCATGCAAGCCTTGTTTTCTCTGCGAGAAGTGGGACGCCGGCTCTGCCCAAAGATTAGTGGAAACCTTTTTTCGAAACCTATTTAGTCTTTCCTATCCCGAAACAAGTTTCAGATGCTACAAAGAAAAGAAGAATAAGAGCCAAATCACCGTAGCACGTAGTTGCAATTGAAAAGAATGGTAGGAGCAATAACAGCGAGTCCGGAAGAAGCCAGTGTAACAAAGGAAGTATTGGGCCTTTATATTTTTACGACTGTTTTTCTACTGTAATGTTCTTGCATTGGAAGCGCGTTCCGACTGAAGTATCTATGTATCAGCATGTTTATTTAACCATTTGCTATGCTTGCTTTAGGCTACTCTATTTATGTTGACTTTTTTGCTGATGCTACGCCTCCACTCCCAATGCGCGGTCTTCACTGAGTGAGCATGTCCTTTTAATAAAGGCTTGCACGTTGTCCTAGTCCAGATCTTTAAGATCTTCCCATTGGAGTATCGTTGCTCCGAAGGATTTTAAGAATCTTTAAGAATTATAAGGCTTTAAAAATAATTTTTCTAAATTCGTGGTAGTAGTGGGTTTCTTTTATCATTTCTAATTAAAGAGTCAATTGCGTTTGTTTTAAATTATCATATATATTTAATAACATCATTACCTAAAATCAGTGAGAAATGAGTTCAAATGCCTGGAAAAAATGTAAACTCGTAAAGTGTTTTTGACTTAACAATATAATACTCAACACAAAAGTAACAAATGTCTAAATAGTTCTAGACTCTAAACTCCCTCGCCCTTATCATAATTTTGCAAATAAAAAACAGTTTTGGAATAAATACAGTGTTGGGCGCCAAAAATGCTGTTTTTACCACAGTATATCAAGATATTTTATAATATACCTAAGGTGAAATCTGAATATTGACATACATAACCTACTAAGGAAAATCCTGATGAAAGATTTTTAATGTCCATATTTTTAAGAACTAGAGGTAAAGAGTGAGTCAAAGATCAATAAATTTCTCATATAGTACAACAGATTTGTTCAGTCTTGGTTTGCACTAGTGCAGGGAAAAACTGACTCACTGACTTTATCAAAATTATTAGCGCGCAAAAACTTAGACCACTGTACTAACATAAACTTTGACCAGCAGAAAAATTTACCTGCTGGAGTCATTAAGCTACAAGTTGTAGTGTGAAAATTAAGGAACTTAAGAAACTTAGTAACTTATATCTGTCTATAATTTAATTGCTTATCCGCTTCAAGCAAAACAAATGCATTTCTAGCACTAAACAGAGAGATACAGTAAAAAAACCACCTGAAACAAAAACATCGAGATTCCTGTCACGGCATCTTCTCGTTGCCATCTTGGGCATAATACAGCAGTCATTGTCAATTGGTAAAACGAAGCCCGTTCCGAGAAATATTATGTGTTGATTACAAATTCTTTCGAAGCCTTGTTTTCTCTGCGAGAAGTAGTGCGCCGGCTCTGACCAAAGATTAACGGGAAACTTAGGATTAATGGGAACCTTTTTTCGAAACATATTTAGTCTTTTCTATTCCGAAACAAGGTCCAGATGCTACAAAGAAAAGAAGAATAAGAGAAGAATGGTAAGAGCAATAACAGCGAGTCCGGAAGAAGCCAGTGTAACAAAGGAAGTATTGGGCCTTTATATTTTTACGATTGTTTTTGTACTGTGATGTTCTTGCATTTGGAAGCGCGTTCCAACTGAAATATCTATGTATCAGCATGTTTATTTAACCATTTGCTATGCTTACTTTAGGCTACTCTATTTATGGCGACTTTTCTGCTGATGAGCTTCAAAATACGACTCAAATGCCACTTCACGTGGTATTTAATTTAATATTCAAAAATCAAAAAAACCTTAAAATTCTTAATAAAGATTAAGGTTTAATCCCTTAAGGTCAATTGTATAGTTTAGTGCTTAAGCTTTGGTTAATTATGCTTCGTTAAATTGTACGCTCTATTAGTACATCTGTAGTATATAAAGTCAACACTAAAATAGTAGAATTTAATACTACTAACAGTTGGCTGATATATTTTAAAAAAATTAAAATAAAGGAATTAGAACTACTTAGCTTATTGTAGCGTTTTAGCTGTTCCTTTAGGTTTAAATTAAAATACTCGTTACAAGAAAATTGATCTATTACATACTCTCAGACTAAACACAATGACTTAAGACTACAAGAAACACTTATATCTACTGTATAATTTCCTATTATTTATTTATGTTTAAAAGTCGCGTTAATATTCAGACTTGAACTTAACTCCTATAACTCCTAGCGGCAAGGGCTTCTCGTTTATTAGGTAGATCACTGTTCCGAAACAATCGTCAAATTTCTAGGCATGTCCAGAGATGTCGCGAGGTGTGTTCGCCGACTCCAACCTTATTATACCTTCGGGTCTATAAGCGACAAACGAGATTTCCGAAAACAGCTGATATATTTGCGGTGGTTAAAATCGTTACATTATACAGAAGTTAATTGATTGCTAAATGTAATTACTTTAACTGCATAATATGAAAGTCTTATTCACATTTGGGTATTTGATGGTGCCTATTTAGTAAGATATTTGCTATTTTATTCATTATAGGTCTGTTTTAATGCATGTAGTTATTAAGAAATTTTAATATTTTTCCGTTAGTACAGGGTTCATTAATACCATGTCAAGCATAGTGAAACTAGGAAAAAAAATATTAGTAACTTTACAATATTTGCTTCCTAATTTTTTTCTTTGTTGCTTTAATTGTGTTTTATATGAAACCAGCATATATTTTATCCATGGTAAAGCTAAAGGACTTTTATAAAAATTGTAAATATTCAAGAACATACAATATTAAATTTGTTATCAAGAAAAGCTGTTGAAATCTGGAATTAATTATTATTATTTTAAAGTTTTCTAATAGCCAAACTGTCTTGTATAATGCATTTAAAATTCAAATAAAGTTCCACATAAGGAATTAACACGTAGCCCTTCAAAGTAAGTGCAGCCAATTTACGTAACTATACACTATTACGGTCTCACCTTTTGGCAACTTTCTCTTAGAAACTAACGGTTGAAAAGAAAACTTTTAGAGCGGGAGCTATATAAGGCGTCGAGTGGGGGGCCGTGATAGATGGCCTTTACGGGCTGACACCCCGGTAGCTGCACAAAGTCCACGTGCTTAACGTGACACGTTCACGATTTGTGCTCGAGCAAACCACCGAGTCCAATCGAAATACACCCTTGAGAACACGATGTTTGATGTTATTACAGTTGTTTTCTTTTCCGGGAATTATACCCTTTCATCTGGCTCCACTCATCGATTTTCTCTGATTTTTTCTTTTTTTTGTTGTTTCTTTTCGGTTGAGTTTCGGTTTGAAGCGTTGCATCGCTTGTTGCGTTTTTTTTTAAATTATTGTGACGGGTATGAACATTTTTAGGATAAAAATTTTATTAAACTCATTTAATTGTGTGGCTGTAGTTTTAAACGTCTAGATCAGCTAGATTACCTACAGCTTTAAAAGTTCCTCTTTAAGCTTTACTGCCTGAATATTTACCCAGAGTTGCAGAAAACACTAAAGTACTAGGCAGATTAGAGAATTTGTATATTCTCTTATTATCAAGAAACAATAAGCGCATATTTTTTTAAATCTTTAATTTTCTTAATGTGAACCTCTAAACTAAACTGGGTCTACGGCTGTGAGTTAAGCTTACTTTTTTCTCACTGCCATGATATTTATGGCGAGGTTATCTAAGAAATGAAAATAGAGCGCTATTTGTCTGGATTAAAAGATCATTTATAACTAAATAAAGTACAAAAGTTTTAAATAAGAAAACGCAGTATACAAACGTATTAAGTTTATACGGAATACTATATGCTGAAATAGAATATTTGATGTAGGAATAGCTTTATTCCGTAACTAATCCGGGAATGTTTATTCCTTTACCTATTTGGAAGTAAGTACATTTAGCTCTATCTAAAACTCTGCAATCTATGCAAGTTTATCAAATTCGGTTAACTTATTAGCGAAAATTACAAATGCGTTTATAAATAAACTTTCCTTTACTCCCCTTCTTCCGCCACAATCTAATATTCTATATAGCTAAATAAAAAAGGTTCATATATTTTTTAAATTAGAAACTACGGGGACCCAGTTATTGGCAATTTGCGAGAAAAACATACTTTATAAGCAGTTTTCTGTAATATGGCATTACTCCAGCCTTGTAATAATTATTAACACAGATGATAGCACTTTAGATCTTGACAGAAGCCAACTGGACGTTACGTTAGTATTGCGACGTATCTCCTAACGGAAAGTTGAGTTTTGACTTGTGCTCCTAAAATTCGCCATTTTGTAAGTAAACGGTAAATCTTAGATACTAGTTTTAGACAACAAAAAGTTATGTAAATTTCATTATTTTAATTTGTAATGATCTTTAAATGACTACAAAATGTATATAAATGGTTAAGCATAACATAATTGGATTTTAAAATGCAAATTTTAAAAATGCCAACTACTGTATCATAATTATGAAAAACCAGTTAGGGGCATTACCTGCTAATAATTGGGTTCTTTCATATTTTATGAAAAACAGTTATTGGCATCTTATTATTTGAAGGCTTTTTGTGAAATTTATTTAAGTTTAACTTAGATAGCTATATGCCTACCTAGTTACCTACACAATTTGATATTTGTATTATCAATGGCTTATAAAATTGTGTCAAAAATCGTATGTATGACAACTACCTATTCGGCAAAAATAAGTTATTCGTTGAAAGTATTGGCACTAAACAAGGTAAAAGTATCCTATTTTTTTTGCAGAATAACACAAGCAAACATTTCCAAAGTAAAGAAAAATTCAAAATACTGTCATACAATAAAAAGGCACTTCAAGAAGCAATTGAGGCTGTAAATAATAGCATGCTTAAAAGCAAGGCTGCAGATACTTTTAACGTCCCACGGCAGTACCGAATGGGAGAAAAATTCAAGAAAGACACCCATGGACCTATTTTCTATTTTAACCAGTAATGAAGAGGTGTTATAGGAAGAGTGGATTTTAGAAAGTCACTTAAAAGAATTTCCGCGTAGACGAGACGATGTGCAAGCTGCAGTAAAATTGTTTCTTGATAAAAATCTTTGAACAAAACCGTTTTATAAACAATATCCCCGGTAAACATTGGTCTCCTTTTTAAAACGGCATCCTTTGCTGGTTCACCGTACTCCTTAAGGTGCAACAGCATCACGTGCAAACGTGTCGGAAAAGGATATTAGACCTACTTTGATAATATTTTCCTACAAACGTCTTCCAATAAATATTAGTACCACTGTTCCATATAATAAGGTACAGGTACAAGTGACAATGAGTGGATGAAGTCTGAGATCTTTTATGAATTTATGGTTATAAATACTCGCTGCAAAATAATATTAAAAGACTTATAATCCTGCATGTTGATGGTCACAAAACCCATTTAACTTATGAGATAAGTACTTTAGGTACCAAATTGGGTATAATTCTTATTGCACTGTATCCAAGCGAAACGAGAATATTACAGCTTGCGGATGTTGCTTGTTTTAAGCCACTTAAATTACGATGGAAGCAGACGGTATTAGAGTAGAAAAGTTTTATTAATCATTAGTTCAGTTAAACAAGCAATATTTTGCTCCCATATTAGAACAAGCCATTCAAAGTTTACAAGAATCAACCATTAGAAATAGTTTTAGAGCTTAAGGTTTGTTTGCACTTAACCCCAGCGCCACTAACTTTGCCAAATGCTTGAGAAAAGCAAACAGATGTAACGATCACAAACAGAATGATAAGTTAAATTAAAGTAGTTACAATTTTAAATATCAAGAATTTTGGGATTTCGTTGGATCAAGTAAATTACACGAGTTACAAACTTGCAATGACGAGAAACCAGATAGCAATGACAATTTCTAAATACTGCTGAAAATATATAAGAATTTTAAAACATTAGAGAATTAAGGTTTTTTACCGAATGATCAGAATGACTCTATAATTTAGATTGTTTGCTCTTTCAGTAATGTATTTAGCTAAAATGATATAGATAATATGCCTATACTAATTAACCCTTTGAATATTGAAAGAAAATCAGATTGAATTGAAGAAAGCTTTGCAAAATCGACTCTAAATAGCTCGCATACCCACTATCCTATTGAAAGCGTTCTGGAGGTATCAGTACAACCATCAAACGAAATTTGGGATTTAAAAGACAATAGAGAAAAAAACAACTGAATTTAAATCTAGATAAATCACAAGATGTAAGCCAGTCAAATATGGGCAATAATAAGTCAAGTTGAAAAATTAGCCTATGTTATTTCATCAAATGGCTGGAAAAAACTATGGGAAAATAAGCAAACAGAAAAAGAAAAAAAGGAATAAGAAAAACTAGAGAGGAAACGCAAGAGAAAAAAAAAGTGTTCAAAAGCCAAACCCAAAAGTCAAGGCATCAAATACTGTTAATGATACTAAGAATGTCCAAAAGGGGAAAAAGCAACGAAATTTGATTGAAAATATTGAGGATAACAATAATACCAGTAACGATACAGACAAATATTTAAGCTTGAGATGCCCCGATGATATTGAGAACGAGATTACCGACATTAATGTTCAAATAGAAAACAAACCAAAAATTACCAAAATCCAAGAAACTTCAGAAAAACAAAAGCCAAAACATGTAAGAAATCTAAGTTTAATGGAAAGGAATAGAATCGCACCTATACACTTTAGTGATTCATCGACTTCTGAGTAGACTCTACCTATTATTAATATTATATGCAAACAAGGACTTTGTTTCACTTATGGCATAAAATGCCAAATGTGCTCACGTGTTTTTAATGCCCAGTGCTTAATAAAATTTGATACATTAAGGGAATTTTTTAAATGTAAGGTTTGCTCGTCTTTAGATTCTAAAATTTAATTAGCTGAATATTTTGTACCTGGATAAGATTATTTCAAATATTTTTATTACATGTACGTAGGTATAATTTGATACAAATTTATTTTAGCTAAGAGATTTCACTTACCATATTATTTTTGTATTACAATATGAGTTATTCCAACTTGTTGTAGTACCTACCTAATATGTTTAAGAACCAAAAAATATTAATCTGAAAATATTAACGGTACTGGGTATAAGACAATAATTGGTTCAATAAGGATGCCAATAACTAGTATAGGCTGCCAATGAATTGGTATTTTTACTGCCAATAACTAGGGATTACTTCCAATAACTGGGAATGTGACATTAAAGAAAATATATTAATTTTAAATTGTAAATTGATAATTTTTATATAAATTTTATTTTTATATTCTCAACTTTAGCCTTGATCATTTTGTGGACACCGCCATACTTAACCCACTTTAATTTTTATACGTACAGCGCGAAAAGAGTTATGACAAGCTGCTTAACCTGCCAATAATTGGGTGTTTTACCCTACATTATTGATCCTTATTTTTATAATAGGAAAGCCCTCTAGGAGGAAAGCTAGGAACTAAAAATATATTTCTAGTAATTTCCTTTGGCCACTTTTACTAATCAATTTTTTTTAAATCTAAGTTATGGCACTTTTGAACTGGTAAAAAATAAACTTCGCCTAGTAATATATCTATAAAATATAAAGAAAGTTCAAATAAATTATTAAACATAATTTGCACATATACAGGTCGTGTGTTCGTTTGTTACTTATAGGAAACCGCATAGAGGCAAAATTTTGCAACGTCGCGCATGTACGAGTGCCTGCGACAGAGCACCGCCCCGGTCGGCCCAAGGACGCGATAAGTAAACATCTGACTTTCGTGGGAGTTTTTCGTGGGGGCGTTTGGCGACAAAATGTCCCAAAATATAACGCGAAAATCAAGGCATTTTTAAAATATTTATTCTAATGTGAGTTTTACAGACATGAAAATGTGTAAAACCCGCATAGAATTGTAATATTAAAATGTTTAATATGCTGTGTTTTGCATAATGAAAATTAAAGCGTTATTTTAATAAAAAATAAAATATCAACTCTGATAAAAATATAATAAAAAATCAGAAATTCTAATAAACAAACTTAACAATATATCATTTTTTAAATAAAAAGCTCAAATAAACCATCTTCTTTCACTAAACAAAAACTTAACCTATCGTAAAAGCTATTTCGCACCTCCAAAAGAGTTTCAGGTAAAATGAAATTGGCACCTTCGACAATTTTATTTCGCAAGTCCTCTAAATTTGTTGGCCTACTAAATTCATGCTTGTAAATGGTCTGCTTAAGGTAACCCTACAGATAAAAGTCATTTGGAAATCTGGAGATCTAGGAGGCCATTTAATATCGCCAGTCCCACTAATAAGGCGGTTAGGAAAAGTATTTGTTAAAAATTCTTTTACCCTAGCCGCCTTATGAGCAGGACAGCCATCTTGCTGAAAATAAACCGAACCCAGGTCTACAGGTAGGATTTGAATGGCAGAAAGAACTTGGTTTTGCAGCAACTGAAGCCTTTTTCCCGCCGTTCTATATCCTGGACCACTTTAACAGGTGGTTCTTGACGTTTTGTGTGACATTTTTTACAATCTTGAAGACACAAAGATGTCTCAAAATTTATAACCACATTTAAAACCGTTTTTGCACAAGGAATTGGTTTATTCTCAAATGTCACTGAAAACAAATCTCTACATTGTACTGCCGAATTGCCTCCATAAACCATTTAATTAGTTGAACTCTTTCGGAAGTATAAACAGTCATAGTGAAAAAAACACGAAAATATCGCCTAAAAATTATTAATGCAATGTGCAGTAACACAGCAAAGTAAGGTCTGCTGACTTCTGGTTCAAAAAATAACGAAAAATTATGCCGCCTGTAAGCCGCAACCAAGCGGTGTTGCCATTATTTTGGGTAATACGTAGCTCACGATAACACAATCTGTATAATTTTTGGTTTAGAAGATTGCGCAGATAATCGGCTATGAAGTAACAAACTAGGACACCATAAAAGTAACACTATATTAAAAGTGTACACCGTCTTGAAAATTATACTTGGCAGTTAAAACTTAGTTGATAAATTAATTTATAATATATTTTTTAAATTATATTTATATATAATAAATTTATAATTTTTTCCTATAACGATACTTAAATGAGACTGGCTTTCGACTTTTTAAATCAGAGGCTAGGTTATTGTGCAGCATGTAAATGTTATACGAAAATAATCGGGTAAATAGATGTGCTTTATGCAAGGGTAAAAATAGTAAACCCTCGTGTAGGACATAGTATTCTGACATTTATACCTTTAATATTTAAAATATCAAAGTTGTTAAAAGTTGTTCGTTGTCAAGCCAATTTGAATGTTTTGATTTATGAACAACTGTTTCATCTTTATTACACCGTACACACATCTCAAATAAGCCCTCAGAACTCTCTGCAATCTATCTTTATCTTGTTTAGTCAAACATGCAGTTAAAGTTCAAGATTGATCAAAATAAGTTTAGTTTTTATGTAATGCCTGCCTATGCGGATATAGTAATTTTAGATTTAAAATTATAATTCACCAACCATGGTTTAGAAAAAATACTTTAGCTTCAAATATGCGGCTCCTTGGTTTTTGAGCACAGGTTAATTTTAATTTTTTTAATTTTAGTTTTAGTTGGTTTTCTATATTGCTTATGTTTTCCAAAATTAGTACCTTAGTTTTTGTGGGATGAAGCCTTAAATGATATTCTGAGACTTTAACTAAGTGTTTTAATTATTCGTTAATGTCTAAGTTTGTGCTATCTTGTTTTGTATATTAGTAAAATCTATGTGTTTATTATAAATAAAGGTAAAATTCTGTACAATGCTAAATTGCATGTGTAATATAACTAGTATAAATACAAAAGAGAAGCAGTAAAATCCCAGAAGCCTGGAGGGCTTTAGTAGAGAGAACCTTTTTCGGAGCAGTGGTTTCCACATATTAATCTCTATTAGAAAAATAACTTTTAATTAGCTTACCAGTGTCTTAAGAAAGTAGTGCAATGTAGTATAATATTGCAAAAAAGTATTACCAGATTAGTATTAGTATAATTAGAATATACAAACGCTCGTAATAAGAGAATTATTTCAGGATTGTGTTTAATAAATGAACAAGCTCAAAGGACTTTTTTTACCAGTTAGCGCAAAAACTAGTTTTTCGTTAGTCTCATACTGGTGTAAGAAAATCAAGTTCAAATCTGATTGCTCTATCTGTTAAAACTGTAGAAAAAAGTATGTATGTTACTTGGATTAAAAAAAAAATAAAAATATCGCATGGCAATTGTACACCAAAGTTGATTTATGTATTTAAATCAAGGAGACTAGAGGTAAGGAGACGGATCTATCTGCTGAATATTGTTACCCAAACATGAACAAAATCAAGTTTCAGAAAGTTGCCACATCGGCGCTGTTTGTCAAAAGTGTACCTCACGCTGATTGGCTGAACCCACCTTTTAATAACGCTAATGTTATATACACCTAATGATAATTAAGTAGCTGGCAATAATCGTAAATATGAAATTTGGAAATGTATTGTTTATTCCAAAGATTTTTAAAAAATGTCAAATTGACACGAGTGAAAGTAAAAACATCATGCAGAGTAACGAATCAGAGCGAGAAACAACTGTACAATTCTGACCAACAGCGTCGGGGTGGGCTACTTTGCGAACCCAATTATCCTTTAATTTTGCGTGCGCGTGACCTCATTTGAGAAGCGTGGAGATCAGTCTGTTTATACCCAGTCTCGAAAAATTCATCCATTATCCCAAAGATGCTGGTCATACACTTTTATAAAAGGTAAAAACACAAAATCTAGAGAATCACAAATACATTAATAAAATTACAAAGGTTACATGTTTCGCTCGACTAGAGCATCATCCGACCTAAGCAATAATTAAAATGATGTAACCCGAAAAAAGGAAAATTCAACAAAAACTTACCATAACATACACAAAACACCTGACATATAAGTAAACAAAGCTTACAATAAAGTGGCACTATCTATGTACAAAGAACTCAACTAAACAATCAAATCACTTTATTCATTTTTGAAGTCTAACCATCATTTAAGAGTCTAGAGCTATTTAAGGTTATTAAAAACTAGGTCGCCATCAAAATCAAACCTTTCATTAACACAGGACAGAACTGGGCTTTTAAAAGCTTTACTAATTTCCATTGTCTCCAACAAGTCTAGTTTTTTACTTTTGTTGCACTGATGAAATATTTGTATATTTTGGCTGTCAGGAAAATTATGTTTGGAGTCGAGGAGGTGATCAGCAAAAGCCGATCTGGTGACTGTGATATCGGTATTTTAAAATTTATTATATTGTGCCTTGTGTTCACTAATCCTAGTAAAAATCTTTCTACCAGACTGGCCGATGTACACTGCAGGGTACTCTTTACACCTAATCTCATAAACTCCTGGGGAAGATAGCGGGGGTAGTTTATCATTAGTTTTAATTAGATGTCTTTTTAATGTATTATTGGTTTTAAAAGCTAGGGTTATGCCAAAGGGAGAAAAAAGGGGGGTAATTGTGATGAAATTGGTTTCAAATAAGTAAACGACCTAAAAGTTTTTATATAGTTTGTTTGTTGTCTGATAAAATTAAATGATAACACCGCCCAACAGCATGTATGTTGCATGGAATATTTTTATGATTCTAGGCTTCTATTTATTACTTAGGCTTCTATCTAGCTTATTTTTAATGCTGATATTAAATAATGTCATCAGTTTATATTTGTCAGTTCTAGTTTTTGAGTTAAAAGGAGGGAGTATTTTTTGGGAATTAAAAATACACTCAACGTACAAACATTTTTAATTACAAGAACTATACACTCAGGAATTTTCTTTTATATGATTTTCTACTAGTTTTGAATGAACTGCTACTCTGAATACTCCAGCAAAAATCGGCCAACATATGTGCATCCCAGCGACCCTGAAATCGTTCCTCCATGGTTCGAAGATCTTGGTGGAATCGTTTACCCTGTTCTTCACTCATGTCACCGAGATTTTCAGGAAAATGGTGTAAATGGCTGTGTAGGAAGTGCACTTTGATGCTCATGTTACATCCAAGTCGCTGGAAGTGTGACAACATCTCTTCGACGTGCGCAATGTAATCATCACCCTTCCTATTACCTAAGAAATTTTGGATAACCCAAACAAAGGAATCCCATGCATTCTTCTCAATTTCTGACATTGAGCTGGTGAAATTAGGATCGTTTACCAACTTGCGAATTTGTGGACCATTAAATATACCTGCCTTGAGTTTTTCTGAACTTAGACTTGGAAATTTCCTTGAAATATATTTGAAACATTCACCATCTTTATTTAATGCCTTAACATATTGCTTCATTAAACCTAGTTTATTGTGCAGAGGTGGCAATATGATACGATCTCGTGGCACTAGAGGTTCATTTATAACATTAAGACTACCTGGAAGTAGTGCTTCCCTAGAGGGCCATTCTTTTTTTGACCAATGTTCTGATTTTGCTCTACTATCCCATAAACACATAAAACAAGGATATTTAGTGTAGCCTCCTTGTTGTCCTAAAAGGAAGTTCACCATCTTAAGATCAACGCAAATCACCCATTTATGATTGTTATATTTTATTTTGTTCATGACCAGTGCTATTGTGGGGTATTCTTCCTTAACTTTAGTTGAATGTGCTATTGGTATGGAGCCTAGTTTATTTCCGTTGTGCAATAGTACACACTTCAAACTCCGTTTTGACGAGTCAATAAATAAACGCCAATCGATTGGTTCATATTTCTGCAAGCCCATGGCAGTCATTAAACCAGAAATATTAGTACAAAATACAAAATTATCCTCCTCAGCGAAAAAGGGAAGTAAGTCTTTTTCTCGAGTGCGGTAATAAGAAACTTTAGTTTCTTTAGTTAAAAGATTTCTCTCTTTTAATCTGGAGGCCAATAATTCAGACGAAGTTTTGGATAGTCCAAGGTCTCTAATTAAATCATCAAGTGCACTTTGATCGAATGGTTTTGGTTCAAAGAGATTTTCTGGAACAAACTCGTCATCGCTCATGCTACTCAGTTCATTCAATTCATCAGAACTTTCTATAGATGTAGATGGTAATGGTAAAGATGTATCTTTTGAGCTCCTTACAGGCCTCACAGCTGATGTTGATGTGGGGTAAATCCATTTGGAGCGGTTCGTCTTGTTGATTCCTTTTATATTAACAACGCAAAAATAGCAGTCATCGTGATGATTTAAAGGTTCACGCCAAATCATTGGGGATTGGAATTTAAAAGAGAGTCTCTTCTTAGTGGCCCATAAACGTAATTCTTCAACACAAATTTTGCACACAATATTGGGCACCCAGCACTTGTTATCTGTTTCCAAAGGAAAACCAAAACACTCTAAATACGCTCGTTTCACAAAGTCTGACATATTCAATCGAAATTTTTGAAAAACATATTCACCACAAATATAACAAAAACAATTCGGATCCTTAATGCAGACCCTTCTTAGCGAAGTCATGATGAAAATTACAATAATTTATCTAAAACGCGACTATAATAGATAAAAAACCAAAAATAAAGATAAATGAGAAAGACGTAGCTATATCTAAACAACTCGAGCTGTTAGAGTAAAACTGACGACAGATTCGAAATCAGATGCCTCGAATTAGTAAACAACAATAAAAATATTTCAGTCAACATAAAATAACCTTCGATTTGTTGTGCAGTGTAATTTATGCTTGTTCACATACTGAAAATACATTTTATATATAGGTTTAAGAGGGAAAAAGTTACTGACTGCTAATTGTTTAATGGTAAGGAATTCTTTTTTAAAAGCTTTACGAGAAAGTAGGATGTTGAAAAGTCTGTAAAATAAAGAATGGAAAGCAGCAAATTTATGTGAGGACGGTGATGTTGAATTATATTGTATAATATTATCTGTTGTTGCTTGTTTACGAAATATTTTAAAGGACATCTTATTTGTTTTCCTCTTAAGTAATAAATCTAAGAATGGTAAGGTGTTGTTCTGTTCCCGTTCGATTGTGAATTCAATTTTAGGGTGAATAGAGTTGACAAAATTATGGACATTTGTAAGCTCTACCTCACTTCCATTCCTAATCATACATATATCATCCACATACCGTTTTTAAAAGATGATATTATTTTTAAAATTACTGCTTATTATTTTTGTCTCTAAGTTACTAAGAAATACTTCACTAAGAAATGGCGATAAACAAGAGCCCATTGCTAGTCCCTCTTTTTGTTTGAAAAAACGGTTATTAAATTGGAAAAATTTTGATCTAACACAGTAGAAAGGAGCAAAAGTAGATTTTCCACCAAGAGTGAATCAAGTGTTCCCCTGAGAAGATCTTTGACTAAGACCAGACAATCAGCGGGTGGTATGCTTGAAAATAAGTTTTTCATGTCTAGCGATATAAGCTGGGCTGTATCTGGAACGTGAACATTCTGAATGCTTTTGGCAAAATTCACTGAATTTGTTACAGAATATGGCGCTTTGAAGTTTGTTACATTTCTAAGAACGTTATTAAGCCAAGATGATAACTGGTAACAAGGAGTCAACAAAGAAAACTACAGGTCTAATTGGCATGCTAGTTTCATGGACTTTTGGCAACCCATATAATAGAGGTGGTTTAGTGTTCATGGGATATAGTTTTTGTTTTGTGGAATTAAAATATTCTAAGGTTACCAAGATCATGTCTAAGACTTTTTTTAATTTATTAAAGAATGGATCTGTCGGATCTCTGTCGACCTTTTCAAAGTCATCTGTGTGAAAATCCATTACTTTATTTATGTAATCGTTTCTTTTTAAGGCAAGTAAGCATGATCCCTTATCGGCTTTTGTGAAAACTATATCGTTTTTTTTTTCGTCCCTCATTTTCTTTTTATTGATCTTAATATTTTGTTGTTGTTTTGATTTATTCTCTGTTTATTGTTAAGGAAACAATTTTGATTTAAAAAGGAAATTACTCTTAAAATGTTCTTATTTGATATATCCGTTGACTGTAGAGTATTTTTAGCCTCTACAGCCAATGTTTCCCTAATAGATCGGTCGGTTCTAGTAGGAAGATTAAATTTTAAATTGTTGTTAAGAAATTTTAATTCTACTTCAGAAAAAGAAACACCACTAAGGTTCATAAATCTATCGTGAAAAACATTACACAAAAACATAACTAAAATTACTTTTGCGATATTCGTGGAAATCATTGAGTCTAAGTGAAGTTATATATTTGTTAAGGTTACTATGTTTCTTGTGTAATCTATTAAAAGTTGTTACTTCATCTCTGAATTTATAATACAAATAAATAAATTCCGTATAATGTAATACGTTGTTAAGTTTGAAAAATAGAAACTTCAATTTTACATTGACGTTATATAAGTTCCTGTAGTGGTCTTTGATTTCTTCTTTCATAAAAAAAATCTTTATACCCAGTTTCCTTAGTTTAAATTTAACAGTTTTATTATTAGCTAAATTATAAAAGGGGTTATTAATTATTGAGTAAATTATTTTAAGACTGAGCCATTAAGACAAAAAATTATTCATACACTAAAAGATGATCCGATAGGTTGGTTACATAATGTGTACCAAACACATTTTGTTTACACTCTTTGGCGGCACTAATATTACATCTATTATTGATGACATATGTTCAGTGTAATTTTAATAGGTACGTATAGAAAACACTTAAACAACATAGGATTTTATTTCAGACATTTAATGAATGAATAGTGAATGGGGAGTAACTGGTGATAGTAAAACGTCCTACGATAAAATTAACTGCAATATAAATAGGAGTTCCTAAAATAATTTTGGGTTTTTAAAAAATCAGTGGCGTCCAATTTTATCTTTAAAAAACTTAATCATTATTTTGGATCCTAGTCTAAAGTTGCAATGAATTTTTATAAGTCCAAACAATAGTGGTGTTATCTGCATAAGTGGTAAGGAATCCAGATAGCTAAAGAGGCAATAACAGGCACAGAGAAATTTAAAGTTAAAGTCGAAATATGTTTTATTGTTATAAATATATAAAAAAAGTTATGAACAAAACGTAATAAAGTAAATGGTCTGCCAAAAAACGCAATAGCATACATCAACAAAAAACAAGAAAGAACGTAAAATACGATAAAATTTCAGGAATAGCCTAAATAAGAGCCTAAAGATTAAAATTGAAAAGAGTCTTAAAATTGAAGATCCTTGGATGCATGCAATTAAAACATATCCATGTTTATGTCACCATCATACACTAAATCGTAACAGTGTGCAGATTAGTGTTTGTATGCAGGGTCTTATATATAGAGTCATATCCACTTCCCAACATCCATGCTCATCAATCCTTCGCGAGTAATAATAAGCAGCCTAAATGTAAAAGTCTAATATCAATAATTGTATTCAAGATGTAAATCCCGATGCAGTTTTCGATATGTTTTTTATTAAGACTTTTACGTTTTATGTCTCACATGGGCTAACAACATCAATTTTTTTGCAAATAAAAAGTGCTTTATTTTTATATAGCTTCTAGGTTTAGTAAATAAATAAACGTACTAAGGCTATATTTAAAAAAGAACAAAAAACAATTGCTCTAATTTCAGTATATCGTAACAATAGATACTTTTATGTACTTTTATTCGAAATGTGCAATATAAAGTTTATACGAGTTAAATAAAAAAATAGTTTATTGGCTAGAAATTCTACTGCTTGTATTTGCAGAAAAATCAGACACCTCACACAAGGGTATTCCAAAAGTAAAATATAATTAATGACACATTTATCGTTCTTAAGGGATTTAATTAGCAAATTAGAAAAAAAACTAATTTATTCCTACAAAAAACTAATAATAAATAGTGAACATACTTGCAGTGGAGTCGTAGATTAAGGTAAAATGAAAATCCTGCACTCTCCACATATTTATTAAAAATTCAGTTCTTTAAAATTCGCGACATTTTTCGGATACAGTAGTGTCCATCATCAGGGGATACTAAAAGGAAATAGTTCTGAACAAAAAACAAAAAGACAAACATGCACAGAAAAAAAAACTTATAAAATTCATATAAGGTATACTTACAAAGGCTTAAAATTGGTATCAGATATACGCCCCAGGGTTTCATTCCATGTCAAAAAAACCTCTATTTATTATTATTGTTTTCTTATTTTACTGTCTTCTAAGCTCAAGCGTAGATGACATCTATGGGAGAAGTTCTAAAAGTACCATGGTACCTGATGGTGTGTTACTAAAATTTTTTTGGTGAAAGCAAGAGGAAAACATAATGATTAGTACGTTGTGAAGAAGGTATAGTACTATATAAAAAAATTGTAAAGGGCAAGAACGAAGTACTAAGGGACTATGAAGAGTTAAAACACACACAGTTGAAAAAGTTAGTACAAAAATGATGTACTTAGTCGTTAACGCAGTAATGGTAGTTGTTTTGTGTAGCTTTATTCATTTCAAGTATTTCCAACAGATCAAGTTTATTGCTTTTCCGGCAGTAATCTAAAAGCTTTAAGTCAATAGCTGGGTTAAAACTGTGGTTATTAGTATAAACATGTCTTGCAAAATAAGAATTGATACTTGTAAGGCAAATATGTTGGTTCTCAATCTCTCTACAATGTTCATTGATACGTGTAGAAGATCTTCTACAGGTGTGTTCAATGTATGCAAATGCATTGCAATTCTCACTCAAGCAAGTGCTTGAAATAAATTATATTGATTAATTTTAAAGGAAAGTGGTTGTTAGAAGCTATTTGTTTTATAATATTTAACTCTATGTTAAAGTCAGCTTTATTTAGGCGAATCGAGAAAAGTCTAGAAAAGTGAGAATAGAAAGCTGCGAATTTCTGGCTATTAGGGTGATTTGAGTTATAAGGGATGGTACTGTCAGTGGATGTAGGCTTAAGGTAAAAAGAGATTAAGAACGTGATAAAATTTTAAAAATCGGGGACTACCCTTAAAAGTGGCAAAAATATCATCCACATATCATTTGATAAAGAAAATGTGTTGAAAGAGGGGACTATTTTTTATTTTAATTTTCAAGTCTGACATAAACAATTCAGCTAAAAGAGGGGACAGGCTAAAACCCATTGCAAAACCTGAGTTTTGATTGTAGTATTTATAGTTAATGATATCTTTCACCTCTTGAGCTACTTAAGTGGAATTTTTTATAAAAAATGAACTTTTAAACTTAGTGAGATAAAGTAAGGTGTAGTTAAGCCAAGAACTCAGCTTGTCACATATGGAGCCACAATAAGAAACCACTGAATGAATAGGTATATCATGCTTGTAGATCTTGAGCAAGCTGTACAACAAAGGGATAGATGGATTGATAGGTGTGAGTTTAAATTTATTTGTCGTAAAATACTCTAAAGTTTTATTTACTTGTTTTAATGTATTTTTAAATATAACTAAAAATTTGTCAGTAGGACAGGGGTTGATTGAAAAATTATCTGTAGACAAAAAGGTTTCAACTTTTTCAACATAATGCACCCTGCTTAAGATCACAAGACAGTTGATCTTATCTGCTTTAGTTAAGGTCGAGTTATTAGTAATTTTTAGTATATATACGACCATCGTACTCACTCACGATACAGTCCAAAGTTTATCATTGCTTACACGTTAACAGAGAATCAAAAATATTTCACAATATCCACTTATTTATCTTCAATATCCCAACTAATGGTTTTTCTTGTCAGCAATATCATATAACTGAGTGACATACTGATGCACAAATATATAAAAAGCTGTTCATAGAAATGACCTTAAACTGAATCCTTATAGAAAAATTAGATGAACTCTTAACAGAAAACATCTATTTTTTCTGATAACTTATGAGGTCTCTGTCACCTTTAAATCAATATTTTTTTTAATAAACACAGTAGTATTAAATAGGAATTTATAATATGATATTTTATATCGACAAAAGCAGACAAAACCTCTTGTAAAGCTTTCAAGCCACAGCGAATATTTTTCGTTAATACATATTTTGATTATCTTTTTCCATAAATCTTCTTCATCTCTTTTAACTATATATGAAGAAATTTATTTGCAAAATATTAAGATTAAAAAAATAAATTTTACAAAAAATCCAGAAACTTAAGTAATAATGGTCGAAACTCGTGAGCCGATTTAAACATTACAGACATTTTGAAAGCCATAAAAATTCAAATTTCTTAAATCATCATAATAGAAAAGAGAAATATGAGATTAGTGAGAAAGAGAATCAGTAATTATCTTAAGTTATTAACTTGATTATCTTACTTCTAATGAAGTTTATTAAGAAAATATTAACGGCCTTGAAATAAATCTGTTATGCTTGACAAAAAATTTCACAAAATGAGCAAATCCAGATTTAATGCTAGTAGTCAGTATATAACTTCAATTAATAATCTATTCAACTTAAAAGATTTAAAAAAATTAGTTAAAATACAGAAAAAAATACAATTAAAATACAAAAAAGTTTCAGATTGTAAAAAACATAGTTCTAGTCTTTATCCACCGTTACCATGTAAATTAATAAGTAAGCCTGATAAAAAATTGTCAACGGAAAGATAAAAGAGTAACGTCGTGTTTACGGTCCTTTGATACTCGATACGGCGTAATTTTTTCCCCGGTATAATTGGACCGCTACAGCCGTCAACAAACGCGGAATCTGGAAAAGGCACAAACAAATGCATACCGTCGCCTCCGATCCAATATATGATTTTAACCTAATGGAAAATAACTTGTCAGAGTTTGCTTTGATGTATCGAAAATTAAAGGGAGGAACAGAGATAGATAGCGGGGCAAATGCTTAGAAACTTATGGGAGCATAAAGAGTAACTAGTGATTGAAGACGGATGTAGAGGCGCGCTTGATTGGGTTTATACTTGGCGGGGGCATGCCTATCAATCAGGGCCAGAACAGTGTTCAGCGTCCTGCCTATGTACAGTGATAGATATTTATAATTTAGGTGGACATAAATAGCATATTTTATAATAATTTAATAATGGCATATTAATAGAATTGATTCCATTGATGTATACGATGTGAGAAAGTGCCAAAAATAGTATAAAGTTTTATTAGCATTTCCGTTCTATTTGTGTTATATATAC
This sequence comes from Anthonomus grandis grandis, assembly GCF_022605725.1. Lineage (NCBI taxonomy): Eukaryota > Metazoa > Arthropoda > Insecta > Coleoptera > Curculionidae > Anthonomus > Anthonomus grandis. The sequence goes on along the minus strand of NC_065552.1, from coordinate 11,183,362 downwards.
AGGTAGAGAATCTCTAATATTGCACGTAAACTTTAAAGGTTCATTCCTCGGGTCAAAATATTGAAGAAACTTCCTATAAACTTATGTGTGATAATGCTTATAAAATAGCGAAAATAATAAAACAATAAACAAAAACAAAAAGTAGACTTCAAGAAAATATGGAAACTTTCATTTAATTTTTGTTGTCAAAAAAAACATATCTATGCATCATTTCATAAGCAAATATTGTTGATCAAAATTTAAATATGCTGTACCTTCAAGTTTTTTTTATTGATATTGTAACGTTTCTGTAATCATCTCCAGCAAATAAAATATTAGTTTGTTAAATGCTAGTAGGTGAATCATATTTGTATTGAAGTTCATACTGATTTTCCTACACCTGACAGTTTTTAAAATTTTCATTTCAAATAGGCTCAAAAGATTCCCAAATCGGCTATTCCAAATAGTCAAATATTTGCCTCTAATATTGACAGTTTTAAGAAATTGAACGCTAACAATTAACGAGCTTGTAGAGTTGCAAATGTAGAAGCGGAAGAGGAAGTGCTAAACCAAATTGAGGAGGAACCAATAATAAGTATAAGAAAGATTGCTACAACACTAAATATTAGTCAATCGACAGTATCCAGAAAAGGAAAGAAGGAACTTTTATATCCGTACCATTTACAGCGAGTACAAGCACTTTTACTAGGTGAGTTCCTTCAAAGACTCGCATTTTGTCGATAGTTCAACAAAAAATAGGAGAAAATTCTAAGTTTGTGGTAAAAATACTATTCACAGCTGAAGCAAATATCTCAAATAACGCAATTATTAATTTTCACAATAATCACATATGGGCATACGAAAATCCGCATGGAATTATTAAAAGCAACAATTCTCGGTTAATGTATGGATGGGAATTATTGGAGATAACTTGATTATTACATTTTTTGCCAGAACGATTATCTAGAGATGTTCATTGGCATTTTCTCGAAGAGGAATTGCCTGCATTATTAAAAAAAGTCCCCCTTGAGCTATGGTACTCCAGTGCACTTTAGATTAATTGTATTTAAAGAAAGATATATTTATAAGCATTTTTATCGCTATGACTTAGGTATAGAGCTCATTTTAAATTGCGAGTATTTTTCAATGTAATATATGTAAATATTTAAAAAAACAAAAAAAATATTCATTATTCTCCACAAACAAATTTAGTTCATGATTTAAAAAAAAAACATTATTATTTTTGAATATCATTGTTTGAAATCTATAGCTATTTGATAGTTGAAGTCACTTTATATGTTATGAATTTTTTTTGACTTGATCGATTGCTAGGAAGATATTCAAGCTAGTATTAAAACTACTATTACTTCTTTATGGGTCCATTTCCCTAAGAAGTGGAGAAAATCCTACTTTTTAAAGGCAACCTCTAATGGAAAACATGCGTCTTGATTGTGATGCTCTTCAAATTATACTATATAAATTCGTCTCATAAAAGTTTTTTAAGAAGCTACTACCAGCACAAAAAGAAAAATGATGAAGCCAATTTGGAATTTTTCCGCTAAAGAATTATAAATTGCTGTTACATAAAATTTGTTCCTTACTTTTCCTTGTAAGTAAAACAGTTTCAATTTTGAAATATCTTAGTATAGGGGAGGATGGGGCAAGTAAGACACCTTAAGGCTCTGCGGCGTATAACTTACTAAGTTTTAGAAATAAAAAAACTTTCGTCATTTGTAACATGAGTTTAATTGGTTTTATATTAACATAACCTTAAAAATAAACTAAACAATAACTCTTTGGAAAAATATTAAACTTAAAACAAAAAAAAATGACTCTCTTGCCCCAAGTTATAGAGGTAAGTGAGTCAGCCACATGGGGCAAGTGAGTCCGAATGCTAATTAATCAACAATTGTCACAAACATAATTATTAATACCTGGCTCATTATCGGAACAATCCTCATATAACCAGGAACCACATTGCATGCACATTATCCATTCTTCATAACAAGTGTCTTCGTAGGTCTCATGACCGTAAATGCATAATGGGTTTTTCTCTTCATCCGGCATTGTTTTTATGTTGTGTTGTTTCTCTTCTGCTCTTGACGTGGCACTTTGCTTCTTTTGCTTAGAAATTCCTTCTTTTAATTTTTTTCCATTACTAGTACTTGTCCCTGCTTTGTCGTCTAGTTTCTTTTTTACTTGCTTAGCTTTCACTGGTTTTAATTTTTCTTCCAATTGATCTTTGTAAGGAGAACTGGTTATTATTTTAGGTCCTTCTATGCGCCTAGATTTGAATTTGGCACTTTCTTTCTTTTGAGAGGGTTTTGGAACTGGGCTTAAAGTTGAAACTGAAACATAACTACGTGATGGTTGCTCTTGCTCAAAATTGTTTACTAATTCTTTAGAAGTACTCTGGATATAATCTTTTCTCAACAAGACTTTATCACTTATTACGGGACCCTCGACGGTCAATGTTTTCTGTCCTACATTCTTTTTGAAGAATGTTCTCGGCTGGTGCAAAGTCACTGTCTTGAAACACATCTAATTTATATGGGTAGATTCCTGTTTTTTTAAAACCCTTAATAATATTTATTGGTGTAAAAGCCTTAATAAGCGCATTTTTAATATTAGGCGCTATATCATAATCTGTGATCCTAGAGCCTGGATGATTTGTAAGCCAGTGATCCATTTCTTCTGCCAGATAGGTTTTAAATGGTCCAAAGACACTTACATCCAGCGGTTGCAATTTATTTGATGTATGAGGAGGTAAGGTTATAACAGAAACTTCTGATTTTCTAGCCAGGTTTACTAAATTAATGGACCGCTCAAAGAACCAGGATTCATTCGAACACGAGGGAAGACTATAAATGGTGGAATAAACGTACCTGTAGCGCTGACACAAGCTAATAAAGTTGTGTTTTTTCCTCTCTCTAACGAAGTTAATCTTCCCACTTGCTTTCTCCCCTTTTCAGCTAAAACTTTTCCCAGTTTTTGAACGCAGGTAATCCCCGTCTCATCACAGTTAAAAATCCGATGCGGCGAAAAATTAAACTTGTCCAAGGTCTTTTTTAAGTTTTGAAAAACATCATTAACCCTAGATTTGGAAAATCCTGTTACTCTTGCAAAGCTGGTTGCTTCAGGTCTTCGAATGGAGAGGATTTTCTGACGATTTAAAAATGAGCTCACCTAGTCTTTTCCTGCAAGTTTTCGATCTTTATTAAAAGGATGACTTATTTGATTGGCTTCAGCAAATTGAAATGCAGTCCTTGAAAGATCTGTGGTCGAAAGACGATAAAACAGTTTTTCCAACAAAATTATGTATTTACATAATTCCTTTTCCATTTTTTCAGTAAATACGGGTTTGAACCTGCCGTGGTTTACAAGTGCAGTGAGCTGTCGACGCTTTAATCGTGATTGTAAGGTGGTTCTCGGAATACTAAAAACCATACTAGCTTTTTTAATTAACATCTTTTTATTTTGAATTGCTTCTAAGGCCACCACGAATGGCATCTTCTGAGGATGATCCTTTTTGGGTTTTGCGCACGTAGTTACGCACCATTTTTCCTCTGCAATTTATAAAATATATTTATAAGAACTTTTTATACTACAGTGTACCCCAATCATTATTAAAATATAAAAATTTAAATCTTGAAAAGACAGATAAATGTAGTAACATTCTAAGCGTAACGCGGTATTAAGCAAATATAAGGTTATGGTATGCAGCAGTTCATACAATATTAAGAAAATGCCTTTAAATTGGGGAAAATCCTTATTGATTTCGCTTAAAATATTATAAAACAACACGCAAAATTTAAAAAATGTTAACATATACCTTAATTTTAGTAATTTTCAGCTAAATGCTTAAGGACACAATACGCGCTAATAGACATGTACACTACACTGATCATTGTCGTGCTATGATGCTGGTTGTTCGACATATTTCTAGAAACGCACTTGCTTCCTATGATTTTTTCCCCACTCTCCCCTAATTCAATAAAATATTGTAAGTTTTAGATTAGTGGTTATAAAGGAGAAAACAAACAGGATTTGGGCTTATAAGAAAGGGTACTCTCCATAGAAAAATCAATCCTAATTTTATAGGTTTGAATAATTATATTTTAATATATGATATATAATAAAATTTTGAGCAGTTTAGAAAATAACCATATTTATTGCAAATATATATAAATATATCAATACAGCAAATATTGTGATGAGATATGATGAGATATTTTGTTTCATACCATTAACTAATTATTAAGAAGAAAATTCATCTTGACTAGGTTGATATTGCTAATACCTTAATGTTGCATTGCGAGGTTTTGCAGGTGCCTGGTTTATTTGGGTTGCATCGATCAAAATTTGATGCTTTTTCTTTTACCATAATTTTATTGTAGGTACGTAATGAGTTTTCATTCCAGTAAAATTATAAACAAATTAACTGTCAGACCTAAATATTGATTTTCTTCGCAACTATTTAAGATTTATTATGCCTGGTACGTGTTTAGACACAAGAATTGACTATAATTTTACTAAAATTATAAAGTGTACAGATGACTTATATATACATAGTTAAATCTGTAGAGAAACCATTTTTGACCCACTAACCCATCAATGTTTTCAGCGGATTTAAAAACGAAGCATGTTATACAATACAATATTACGGAATTTTTTACGGAGTTTCACACGGAAACGCTTGGCCTTGTTCAGCTTTCAAGAATACATTTTCCTAATTATTGTCTGTAAATGTCACTGCAGTGTCATCGGCAAAGCAAATAATCGATAAAGCTCCCGGGAGAACTTTATCAGTAATCAGTAATATCCCCCATATTACTGTATATTACTGTATAAATACTGGATATTACTGTATAAATTTATCAGTAATATCCCCCGGGGAGGGCCGGGATAGAATAGCCCTCCGGTACGCTCTGCCTGTCGTAAAAGGTGACTAAAAGAGCAACCCCTTTGGTGGTAGATGTTATCCACTTGCATCGCCCGGTTTAATACCACCACATAGGACTTAGGCGGCGTGAAGTGGTTCCATGGAACTCACGTTTCGCCGCCATGTCAATGTGTCAGGTTTCCAAAGGAGAAATGGAGAAGAAAAGTAAATACATGATGGCGCCCTCACGACCAAAACTTTCCGGAGGTAAACTTGCCTCCCATTCGGATCCCCGGGCGGAGACTGGTAGGGGGGGTCCATCAGGCGAACCAAAAAGCCTAAAAATCAATTTCTTCAAAATCAGAGGCCTAAACACCAATATTAATGCAGTACACCAACACCTGCAAACAAATAAGCCTCACATTCTGGCATTGGCAGAAACAAAGGTGAAACCTTTAACAACAAATGTTCATCTCATTTATCCTGGATACGACCTACACACCCGTTTTCGACCAAACTTTGGATTGGCAGTATTTGTTAAGAACGATATGAGTTGCCAGCGGGAGGAAACGCTTGAACCTGCGGACTTCGACGTCATGTGGTTCAAAATAATAGCCAGTGGTGCCACGAAATTTATCTGCCGCATCTACAGACCACCAAGCAACACCCAATATAGACGGCTCTTTTTGAACCTGGTTGATTGCATTAACCATCTGCAAATTGACTACCCAAGCACAGAAATCATCGTCATGGGTGATTTTAACGTTCACAATATCAACTGGCTGCGCTTCTGCAACAAGAACGACGATGAAGGACAAGAAGCTGAGCTATTTGCCACCATATGCGGGCTTACGCAGCTTGTGGAGGAACCTACCAGAATCCCCGATCGAGACGGCGAGTTCGCGAGTCCCTAGATCTGGTCTTGGCTTCAGACCCTGACTCGTACACAGTATCAGTACATGCCCCCCTAGGAACATCGGACCACAAATTGATAACAGTCTCTTGCCAGTTGGAGGTTAAAACGCAGGATCCTCCGATGCCGCGGAAGGTATGGCACTATAAATCAGCAGAGTGGAACCATCTTCGGGAATTTTATCGCTCATTCCCTTGGAAAGAAGTCTGCTTTAGAACCAATAACATCTCAGAATGTGCAAACCAAAATACAGAGACAATCTTGGCAGGAATGGAAGCTTATATCCCTTTTTCTACTAAATACGGATCAAACAACAAGCAATGGTTCAACCTGAATTGCAAAAAAGCAGTAAATACTAAAAACGCAGCAAATCGCAAATGGCGTCAACATCCTTCCATCAAAAATCGGAGGAACTTTTTGGCCTCCAGAAATAGCTGCAAGCGAATTATTGATGAATGCAAAGAGAGTCACAACAACAGGATCAAAAACAAACTGCTAAACTACCCAAATGAAACAAGATCTTTCTAGTCGGTATCGAAAGCCGTTAGTCAAGGATTTGCTAAGTCGGCCTTGCTACCCCTAACAGCAGATGATGTTTCTATGCTATTTTATATCTAACAGCAAGGGAAAAAGCCAACTTACTGGGTAAACTCTTCGCGTCCAATTCTACTCTGCACTCGCAAGGCAAAACACCGCCATATTTGCCAAGGGTGAATTTATCGATGGGAGAAATTTCGTTTCACCAACGAATTATAAATAAAATTCTTAAAAGCGTAGACACCAACAAAGCTACTGGACCCGATGGAATTCCAGCCCTAATACTAAAACTTTGTACAGACGAATTGACTCCTCCCTTATGTAGACTGTTCACGGCATCGTATAAGCAGGGCCAATTTCCAACAAGCTGGAAAACTGCTCGAGTGCAAGCTGTGCCCAAAAAGGGTAAGAAGACGATGCCCCCGTAGCTTCAACCAACAACGATATTAGAGCAATCCTGAAGTGGGGCGATAACAATTTGGTCAATTTTAACTCTAAAAAAACGCAGGCTGCAGTATTTACGATGAAGACTAACCTTGGTGGCCCGGAGCTGGTTATAGCAGGGAAAACATTGCCAATGAAATCATCTTTACATCTTCTAGGAGTTGAGGTCACCAACAGTGTGTCTTGACATGACCACGTTGCCGAGGTCGCCAGGGCGGCTTCCAAAAAACTCGGAGTGCTTTTCAAAACGAAAAAACTGTATACACCAGAACAGCTGCTGACTCTTTAGAAGGTTCAAATACGCCCTTTCCTCGAGTATTGCTCGCATGTCTGGAGCTCTGCACTCAAGCATAGTTTAAACCTGCTGGATTCTATACAGAAGAGAGCTATTCGTCTTATCGACAAACCAGAACTGACAAAGAGTTTGGATAGTCTGGAGCACAGGAGAAAGGTGGCTGATCTCTGTTTATTCTACCGTTATTATCACGTTAAGTGCTCCTCTGAGCTGGCAGGCCTGATTCCACCCAGGGCTGTTCCGGCAAGAAGGACGCGTCTAGCAGTTGCGGCTCATCAACATCGAGTCCACCTGCCTACCCCATGGACATCGCTGTATCGGGACTCATTCATCTGGAGAACATCTTCTTTGTGGAACGGGCTTCCACCTCACATATTTCCCGACGCATACAACCTACAGCAATTCAAGATAAATGCCCACAAATATCTTCGCGCAAGCACCACTCTAAGAGTGACATAGGACTTTCCTCTTGTGCTTGTGTTCACCATAAAAAAAAGCCAATTTTTACAAAAAGTGCCAGTGGCGTAACATACGGAGGGATTTGTTCCTTTTTTGCCTCAAATCTGCGAGTTGATATAATATTTTTTTTATAAAAAGTCAACTGTATGATTCTCTATTTAATTTGGAAAAAAAGGGTACTCGAAAATGTTGCAAGAATTAAAAAAAAAAGAAAATCGGACTTAGATTTGTAAAAAAGTTGAATATAAAAGATGATCAAAAGTTATTTAAGTCATTATTTCATTTGACAGGTTTAACTTACGATTCAAGCCAATTTTTTTGCAGCATTTGAACTAGTGTTTCTGTACAAATAAACTAAGATATTTTAAAAACTGTGCCTTAAATCAAAATTTTGCAAGAGTAACTTTTTTTCCAAATCAAATGGAGAATCTAGGAGATCATCTCGCAGATTTGAGGCAACAAAGAACAAGTCACTCCGCATGTTAGGCCAGTGGCAATTTTTTTAAAAATTGGCTTCATCTGTAATTAACAATTTACCACAATAACGTGACACTTTAATTAAGTGCATGCGAAATTTAGTTAAAATTGAGCTGGTAGCTTAAAAGTTATGATAAATAAACAAATAATTATTCTTAATTTTAACACCCTGTACCTTTGTTATTAAATATATATATTTCTTTTTAATTCTTTGCCCCGTATTAAAATTAATGACGTTTAAACTGGACCACTCTTTATATTTATTTCTGTTACTGTTTTATATGCCTAATAATTTTTTTGAGTATTTAAATTAGGTTTAGTGATAGTGTAGATTTAGGTATATAATGTTTGAAATTTTAGCTTCTTTGAACATGGACGAATTCCATACACTGTATTGTGTCAATTTTGGATAATACGGATTTGAATTTTGAATTATTTATTATTATAAAGGTATTTGCTAGTCGTTTGCGAGTGAATTTGGAAGCATTTGATGAATTTTCTTTGGATACAGCGAATCATTTTGCGAAAATTTACAATTAGTACTATATGTCAAGTAGTGTGAATAAATTATTAATTTATTAAAGGCAAATTTATAAAGCACAACATTTTATTTCCTTTAGGGCATTAATCAGGACATGCGTAAGAGGCTTGGCATAAAAAATGTAGAAGATTTCGAGAACATGATTCTAAGAGAGTCGGCTTAAGATAAATAATAGAAGATCTTTTTTCTATGCTTCTTATTATCAATGATCCTTTTATTTCTGAATTTAGAATTAACCACTTAATTTTCACGCATATTTGAAACTTAACCACTTTAATTAAGAAAGCTAAACAATCTTTAAAATAAAAGGGATCTGTACATACATACATACTTAGTTATAAACTCACAAGCAAGTGAAACTATCATAAAAGTTCTGAAAATACACATATTCAAAAACAAATATTATTGATGATAACATATAAATTTGAAGCAAATATCTAGTTAAAGAATTTTAATATTTCTTATTTTCGTATAACTCTATATACCCTTATATATACAGATAATTGCAAAGATTTTGTATTAAACAATACCATAAAAAATAAATATAATACGAGAAACAGTTTAAAATAATTTTCCTATATTTGCCCATCTACAAATTAGAAGTGATCACTGTGCGCCATTGCTATGACACGGCAAGTGTATTTACACAGTCGATAACGTTAAATTTACGTTAATTTAAACAACGAAATCATCGACTGATTTATATATTTATTATACTCTATATTATTCTCTATACTATTATACTCTTATATTTATTTCTGTGATTACTAAGCCGAAATCATCCCAATGTATATAATCTTTTAATAATTAGGTATTAAGCAATCTGTGTGATCATCAAACGCGCCCAAGTATATTTATAACACAAATTTTAGATAAGAAAAACTTCTTCTTTCTCTCATTTAAAGAAATAAAATTCTTTAGAAAAAATCAATAAACGTAATAAAGTCAACTTAAACTAGAAACCCATTAGGCCTCCGGCCTAAATAAAAAGGACTTAGGGGCCATCAAGTACCGGTTGCTGATTTATTAAGAGCTATAGTGCTCTTATCTGATTTTGATCATTTTTTCATTTAAATTTTGAGGTTAAATACAACTAGTCTAATTTTGTTAGGAAAGTGACTTAGTATTTACATTTATTTAGAGTACCGTGGATAATTTAAATTCAGCCGATTCCAAAAACGTACAAATATTTATTTACATTTAATTTATAAAGCAGCTAGATCTCCAATACCTTCCATCATTACATTATTATAACGTATGCTCCAGAAACATTTTTCAAACAAGTTTTTCCTTTAAATGAAAACTTGATTAGATATTCACTTCTAGTTGGAAATGTTAAATATCTAAAACATATTCGATATATATATCGATCCTTTTCTTCTGATAAAGATTTCGTTTTAACAACTACCTTACCTGCTTTATATTTCTCTTTCTCCAATGTTTTCCCAGGCAGTGATAAATTATTTTTAATTTCCTTTACATACAAGTGTGTCTTTGGTTTAACCCTCTTTTTTGGAGAATATCTTAAAATATTCAAGACTATCTGCACTTAAGTGCCTGATTAGTGAATTTTGAAAAGAAAGACATATTTCCCAATATAAGTATTTTACGTTAACAATACCATTTCATAATTAAATTAATTACTCTCATGCAATAATTAAAGACCATTAAAGTCGAATTTGCCATTAAAAAAAGAGGAGTGCTATTTTATAAGAAGGGGACGTTTGAGGCCCATTATAAATTAATTGTGTTTACATCCACTTACGCTAAATACCTGCTACAACTCCGCTAACTTTATGTAAACTCAGGTAAAACATTTAACTTTAATGGCTCCTAGAAAGTCGCTTTGCCGTTGTATTTAGGTCGGCAGCGCCTTGGAATATTAATTTTGACAAATGGTGTTTAAATATTTATTATAGAGCCTTCGCCCCATCAGCCCGAACGGTATTCATATACGTAGTCTAGACTCTAGAGTTATTTTCAGTGGACTTATGTAGTTGCCTGCTCAGATGAAATATTATACGATTTTCGGCTGCGCTGTGGTTTTAAGCCGCAGCAGTTTGGGTCCATATACCATGCGAGGATAAATGTTTAAATAGGCTGAAATTATAGAGAAGGGTTTATAAAGCAATTTTAGCAATTTGCGTAATTGACTGCCAGGGAAGTGTTTTGAAATAAAATAATAAATAGTTTACATGAGAACACTGTTTTATTGGGTTTAGTGAAATCGAGATTGATCTTTTTACATAGTATCCGCATTTGTTTAATATTTTATCTTCGACCTGTTTCTACAGACTGATCGAGATAAAGAGATTATTAAACATGATTAATTATGAAAAGGGTGCTCATCTGGATTATTAATTATGTACTTATCGAAACACCGGAAATTCTAGACTATATTAAATATTACTTCAATGCGAAATTTAAGAACTTTTTTATTTAACTTTCCCATATCTCCATTTTTTTTTCATAAAGTCACATTAATTTTTTTATCGTTTGACCAGGATCGAAACCAGCGCAAAAAAATTCTTAAGAGATATATTAGTAGCATCCTAAATTATTGTGCCTTGCCTTACCATATTTCCTTTGAATTCAGAAGAGTGACTTTCTATGAGAACAACTTTATAACAAAGAGAACAGAAAAAAATAATCCAAGCGGACCATACTGGGAAAAGGTCTGGAGATATTTATGTGTGAGCCAGTTTTCTGAATACTGTGTAAATGTTATTGCCCTTTTTTTAAGTTTTTTTATAAAAAGGTTATCTACCAGGCTTAGTTGACTACCTCTAATATAAGTTTAAAATTGTAAATATAATTTTAAAATTAAAATTAGAATTAAATGCTAATATAAATGGTAAAGTCAAAACTCTTAATATAAAATTGTAAATTTAAAATTAAAGTTAAAACGGTACATATACAATGGCAATGACAAAATATTACGACAACACTGACAACATTTATTTAAAACAAATCCTTTCAGAAGCCGCTCGAACTGGTTCAAATTGTCACAACTTTTGACGACACTAGGTAGCTTAAGAGCATCCATCAGCACGTGACCAACTCGGATTTCAAAATATAGGCGATTTTTCGGGTCACCCAACATACGGCAACACTCAGCGGAAGGATGAAGGGAAGGGGTCATTTCAAAGCGGCGACCAAACCGATAGGTTCTCGCGTGTCATATAGATCTGGTGAGGATGGCATAGCAAGGCTCGGAGAATTATGAAACTTGAATAATGGGATATTACGATTGTCGATTATTGGCAAAATTGTTCTTTGAAATGGGGTGCTCGATCCTTTTTCATATAATTTTTTTTTTGCTACAATTATTATTGCACTTTTTGCGAGACTTTTTGTTAATGATGTACGGGGGAGTTTTTTAAAGGCATTTTTAAAAAAATATACATTTTTTATACAAAATCTATGTATAATTATTTTTTCTATGCATCTTTTTTGAACTGTTATACATTTTACCCTAATTTTATTGAAAAAACAATTATATACCTACTTATATTTTAAATTTTATTTAAAAAAGTTTTATATTTACAAAAATCTATTAATATACTATTTTAAAATTAAAATGTTGTTATTTTCTCGATGGATTTCTTATTTCCAGTCCTCTACTATATCGCGGGTCGATAATTTCCGGTAATAAACAATTGTAATAGAAATTTTTTAATTTTCCTATCATTTTGTCATTCCAGAATGAGTCCTGCCGCCAAATCTGAAATAATAAATTCGTTATACTAAATATCTTACTACTTAAAACAAAAAGCTTACCTGTTCTGCTAGCATCCCCATAGGTGTCCATAAAATAAAATAACAAAAATCTCTTTTTATGATATGAAGCTGGCCTTGGATTTGATAAAAATAATCATGGTTCTGTTTTAAATGCATCTGTCCATTTTAATCAAGAGTGGCAAACTTGATTTTTTTTTATTGATAGCTTCTGTAGTGCTGATTGCTGAAGCTGTTGATGGGCGCTTTACTTCTACCAGTCCTCTTGAGCCAACTAGCCCATCAGGGCTAGCAGCCAAAGCACAACATTCAGAATCAATAAAAAGACCACACATTTCAACTTTTAAATTGTAGGTTTCCTCAAACTGTTGAATAGCAAATGGTCCTTTTTCGGTGCCATACTTAGTGTGTTTATTACCCCGAAAATTGGAATAAAGAATTGCTTTTACTTTATTTTTGCAATTTGTTTTTTCTAGCATTTTGCAAATAATTCCAAAATTTGACGCTGTAAGCCTTAAACTCCTTTCTTGATACCACATTGGATTTCCTCCTTGTCCTCTCGTACTAATCTCTAAATCTCATTTTCATTTTTTTCGAGTTCTTCTAAAAATTCCTTTTTTTTTCTTCAAATAAATTTTCTTCCATGTCTGGCTGTATGCTATTATCTGCCTCCTGATCCCCATAACCTTTATCAGGAAGCGCAATTGATTTATTTCGTTTTTTAAATAGGGTTTTTGGTCTTATTTTAAGAGTATTAATCATAGTAACATCAATAGTAACGTCTTTGTTTAACTCTATTAATAAATTTTTTTGTATGACCAGAAGGACTTTTTTCAGCAATTGATTTAAAAATTTGTTTGTTGTATTTTCCGCTTCCAAGATTATAAGGGATGCAGCTTCACACCGTATTTGATAAGACCCTCTTTTTGAAAAATTGATGCGCTTTCCGCCAATAAACTTGCATACCGCAGAGTTATAATGTTCAGCTACATTATTGTCCATATTTCTTAACAAACTGGAAGCTTGCAATATGAGTCTATTTAAACAATGTCTTGCAAAACCCCACATGCCTTCATTTCTTCAATATAATTTTTTTCTCCAAACTTTTTATCACATCTAAAATATCTTATGGCTGTACAGTTTAGATGCTCTCCAAATACGTGGGATGGTATATTTTTTAAATCTTTGGTAAGATTTTCTATTTTAATACTAAAGCTTTTATCTTCTTTATTTCTTTTACAGTCAGAGTAACTGCAATTTTAGAGTAACAGCCATTGCAACAGCAGTTCTCATCCTTCGTATATTGGTCAAAATATGTTTGCGCAACCGGTGAAACCGGATTATTTGTACTGTTGCTTCTTTTTTTACCTAAAATAAATAAAGAACAATTAATAGCTTTTTCAAAAATTATTGCTAATGATTAATAAACCTTAGATATTTCACGCAATTTGGAGCAAAAATTTCTCAATAAATGATTCCTGCACTCAATTTTCTCCACATGTAAACTTCCATATGGGCGAGCCTCGATCAGTTTTTTATAGACGCTACTCTCACCATCCCCAATAAGTCTTTTATAAATAATATACATGTCAATAGTTTTTTGAATTTCTTCCACAATTATGTCGGATTCCATACTTGTGGATGTATTTGACTAGTTCTTATAACATGTATCATCTGGAATGACTTCCATGTTTTTGGCACTGGCGTATGCACAAAAGCTGCAGTATTTATTTCGGATTCCAAGAAATAAAAGTTTTCCGGTCCTCTGTCCAATTATAAAAGCCTAAAATATAAATAAAAATCAAACAAAATTAAGTATTTAACTAAATAATATGTAAGCTTACAACTCCTGAAGCAGCATCATAATTAACATTATAAGACCTTTTGCTCCAAGCACCATCAGCCACAACAGTGCTACAGGGGCGATTATATTGGTCTGCTTCTCCTGATTCTTTGGCCAATAAACTCTCTTTTTGTGCGGCTTCCTCCATTGCTTTCCAAGCCATTTCCCTTATCTTTTTTTCCACAAATTCATGGTGCTGCTGATATGTATTTGGAGACATAAAAGGGACATCCAGTATGGCCATAAATTCTTCCGCGGCAGTAAATCCAATACCCGTTGAAAAGGTTGCTAAGGCTGCTGCGGCATTTATATCCATGGATGTTTCAGACTGATCTTGAGTAAACAGATTGAGGTATTTTTCTAAATTGCACATTTTGCACTTTAGTAAAATTGAACTTTTTAAGCCTTTTCTATTTTCAAAATGTTCATATCTGCATTTGTGCAATTAAATGGAGGGTGTCTGGATAAATTCTGGATTTCTTTAAAAAGCTTCTGAATATCTACGATTCTCCTTCCTTCTATAACGTAGTCAGTTATGGTTATTTTTATCCTACTAATAAACAAATTATTGTTTATTTATGTACTGTGAAGTGTATGGATGGCTTCTAAAGGCCTGATGATGCTCTAACTAGAGCGAAACACGTGTAGCCCGTTTAATTACATATTGTGAGACCGTGACTTTGTGTTTTTCTTTGTTTTTCGTCAACCCTATATATTATTTGATTTTTAGATTTTACATAAAATTCCAAGAAATTTGAAGTATCACCTGTATACTGACGTATTCCTGCTAAAAATGAAAAAATCATAAATTTTAGTGAAATCATTAGTGAATATTATTTATATGTTTTATAATGCTGGGTAGCAATTTATCGAAATCTGGTATTTTGTATTTTTGGTTTAGGTATGTACCTAATATAAGTAATAACATATCAAGTTTTGAAAAACTTTTTATAAAAATATATAAGTGCTTTTTCATTACGTTTAATATTTTAGTAAATCCCTACGAGTATCTTCAAAAAAGCATTGCATGAAATTTGAATTTATACATTATATTATTTTATATTATTATATTTTGGTTTAGGAATTTAATGTATTAATACTTTTATCATAGGTAACTTAATAAAATTAATTAAAAGCGCCAACTAAAATCAGTTTTAGTTGACGTACTATTAAACCTCAAACGCTATAAAAAATGCATTTTTCATTTGGCTCACTCTGTATGAAATAAAAAGCGCCAAAAACACGTTAAAAAATAAAATAGATATTATGTTTGAATTTTCCAGCAGCTACGATGCATAAAATAATATATAATTATAAAGCACTAACCTTTGTCTTTCAACTTCTATTTCCTCTTCAGATGTGTTATGAATTGGCATACTTTCAGTAGCAGAAGTATGGGAAGTACTAAAATAAATGACAAGAAATTAGTATTTTTTTGCAATGGCCAAATCTAAAATATAGATTTGGATAGAGATTAATACAATAATACAAAAAAAAATTAAATTAAAAAAAAAAAGTTAAATGTATGTACAGATTTTAAGACATTTGATAATTTTTAAAAATAGTAAGATTTTATCTTTGAAAAGAATCTTTTTTAAAATCTCATTTCCAATAAGATGCTAATACATCATATTTTTATGTTTACAATGAGACAAAATAATAAAATAATTTTTGGAAATATTTATCTACTGCTCAATTGTTTTTAATAAATTTACTTTTTCAAAAAAAAATTGTTAAAATCCATACTTACTTTTTGGTATTAATTAGATAATAACTCTTTTTGTGTTTCCTTGATTTCCGGCGCGAATGGTAAACCTTGGATTTACCGTCTTTACGTTTTCCCATTTTTTCAAAAAATAACTGCTCTTGCACAATAAAAACACTATAACAGTAAAGTTCACAGTTTTCACAAAAATAGCACACGACAAACTTCCATATACAACGGCACATCACAAACTAAAAAGTGTTAGGGTACGTAAAAAATTACAGTTAGTCAGGTACCCAGTCTAAAATTTTCGTTTTTCTCATTATTCTACCTGAGTATAATATAATAACATTATTGTTTAATAATGGGGTAAGGCGGCACCGAGGCGACGCAATAACACGGCGACAGTCGCTTGCAGACAGGCTTAAAAATTCAAACAAAAAAAAAACAAAATTTACTAAGTATCCTACTAATCTAACCTAACTAAGTACCTCATATTAATAATTGTTATAAGTTGCCTACTAATAACAATTATTAATAATATTGCAGCGTACGGCAAATTTATAAACACATCAACGCTACATCACAAACCAAAAAGGGTTGTAGGCAAAAGTTCGAAAAATAACTCAAATCAGGTGTCCAAACTTTTCGTATTTGTTAGTATTCAACCTACATAATTTATTACATTACTATATATTAATATTTTTTAACATTGGGGTCACACGGGAACGACGCCAGTAGATCTTGGATCGATAAAGCATAAAACAATGCTGCCAAGTATGCCGAGACGTAGTAAATATTCTTAAAATGAAAATTGCCATGGTTAATTTCTTAAAAACGCATTTACTAGAGGCGAACTTATTTATTTTTTTATATTTTTTTTATAAAAAAGAAAAATATCAATATTAAAAAAAAATAAACAAATAACTTCGCATCTTCTGCTAAATATTTAAAAAATACTAGTGAAGATCTCATCAAAATATCTTTTAAAGCAAAAGAGTTATTCATGTAATAGAAATTAGGGGGGGATGAACGCTCTTAACAAACTCAATTAAGCCCTTGAATAAAACAGTGTTTAGCATTTGACTGGTTCGACATCTATCTACCAGAATAAAATCTGTACGATTTCTTGTATTGTATTCATGTACATCTGCGAATGCTCCTAATTTTTTATAAATATATTCGAGTAGTAGACTTTGTTTATTTTGTATAATTCTTTGTTTTACAGATAACATATTTAGGACATTTAACATAGACGCAATAGGAGTATAACGATCACATTTGCACACTAATCTTATGGCTCTGTTTTGTATTATTTCTAGTTTGTCCGCTTCATACTGAGGCAAACCAAATACCAGTGCAAAATAAAATTGTAAATGGGGAAATGCAACGGCGTTGTAAAGCTGTGATTTTGTTTGCATAGATAAATTTTTACAGATGCGTGTCAGAAATCCTACTTTTTTCGAAAATTTTCTTCTAATGTATTCTGCATGGGCATGGAAATTTAGGTTAGCATCTAAAATCACTCCTATATACTTAATCTCTTTTTCATATAAGACTTTTTCCCCATTCGCCATAATCTGCACATTAGCACATTTCTTTGCAAGAATTTAGACTTGTTTGTGTTTAAGCGTAATTTATTTATACAAAGCCATTCGAATAAATAACGAAGTTTAATGTTCATGTCTGCCTGAATCTTATGTGTCATCTGCAAATAAAATTATTTTACACTTTTTTATTGCATGTACCATATCGTTAATATAAAGGTTGAACAATAGTGGACCTAAGTCCGTTCTCTGAAGAACACCATATGCAACATCAAGAATTCCTGACATAACTCTTTTATATTTTATTCGTTGGATCCTATAACATAAATGGGATTTTAACGAGTCTAAAACACTCCTCCTAATTCCTAACTGTTTTAACTTGTGAATCAAAATATCTCTATCTATAGTTTCAAAGGCTCTTCTGAAATCTAGGAATACCGCCAAAACCATTTCTCTCGAAAACCCAATTAATTTGGTATTATCAATTTATTTTTAGTGCAAAAATCAAGAAGCTGCTCCTCTACACATGATTTTAGCAACTTTCCATAAATGGGTACACTATTTATTGGTCGAAACTCATTGTGATTTTTTGTATTTAACACCTTGAGAACAGGAATCACTGTTGATAACTTCCATAATTTAGGAAAGATGCCAGTAATAAGAGATGTATAAATCACATCTAAGAAACGATCACCAATAATATAAGCGACATCATATAGAACCTATTTCGATATTCCACTCTCACCACCTCTTACAGTTTTGAAACTTTTAGGAATGCTTTTCACTTTTGCCATGGATATTATTTTAAACTTCAAAAACTCTGTTGTCGTTTTCAATTGCCAACTAAGGAGCTATTACTATTGCTGACTGTGGAATATTTTGGATAATACTAGCAATAGTGCTAATGAAATAATCGTTAAATTTGTTTGCAATTTTTGCTTTTTATTATACTATTGCCACCTTAAACTTTATTTCGTCTATTATCCTTGGATTTTTTCCTGATAAAAGAGTTTTAAGGTTTTTTCACGTTTTTTTGGGTTATTTCTATATACATCAACGGTCTTCTGATAACATTTTGCCTTCTCTTCTCTGAATTTATTCACAATACTATTTTTTTGGTCTTATACTTATTCCAGATGTTTTCATCCTTATTTATAACAACGGTTTTATATAATGTGTGCCTTTCCAGCATCAATTTCTTTTTATCCAGTTTTTTCCTTTTAGAATATATTATAAGATACAGTGTGTTCTATTCAAAAAAATGCACAAAAATGTAAAATCACTAATTTTAAGCAACCCTGTAAAACGTAGAACAAGTTTTTATAGTAAAAACTAATGTACAATACTTCTGTTAATTACATTTATAATTTCAATTTTCTATACGTTCCAGTGTCGTAGGAATAAAAATTTATTTGGAGCTATGTCTTGGTCAAAAAGTAAAGAAAATAATTAATTTCGAGTAAGTATAGGAACAACTTATACAAAATCAATCATAAAGTGATAGCGGATCGGAAAATAAAATAATATACAGGATATTTCATTGAAAATAACAAAGTTGCTACTATTTTTTGGTATAAGCGGCAACGCTGTATCGTTAAGAATTTTTTTAATCGTTTTTCCGTTTTTCCGCAAATGTCTAAGGTACCATCAACCATCAATCACCCTGTATATTTTTAAGTTCTCACGCTCCTGCACTAATGCTACAAAGATTATTGCAGAATAGGCCACGCAGCCTAAAATTGCTAAACGCGGTTCCAGAACAGTCGGCCGCTATTACGGCGCCCCATTAAAATTTTGCTGAGTGCGGTTCTGTTGCCAAATTATAAGTCTCCGGTCCAGTCTGACATTTAAACGTGCATTTCTTGTGAAACGTGAGCAGAATTCGGGAATAGACGAGCAGGCGGACCGGCAAAGCAGCAGGAAATAAAGGGTTGGTGAGTCCCATTGCCAGAAAAGAGGGCCTCGAACGGGAATAATTGCGAATTAACAATCACCCAGTTAATTGCCCCTGGGAAAATTAGCACCTGCTAGTCAATGCCGAGTCTCCGATTTATCGGTTTTAGTGTGACTAATTACTTTATTTACTAAGATTCATTTAAAGTTCATTTGAGTATTTAGGATGCTTATAAAATATTAGGTCATTATATAATTTTTCAAGAAGTTACTTACTATATTTTAATGGCAATGGTCAGAAGCAATGAATTTGAATATGGGAGCACAAATTAGTACTAATAATGCCTTAAAAGTCTTACAAGTTAAGAGAAAAAATAAAACGCAGGCAGACTGCAAGAAATCATTTTCTTCATGCAAAGGTCGTACATACAGTGCGTATGTAACGTGGAATAAATTCGATAATAAATAAATGGGCGCGTATTCGGAAACACGCTTGGATACGTCAATTGAGATTGCAAATTGCGCATTTTACAATAAAAATTTTTTATACAGGGTGTGCCATGTAGGCGGGGCTAATACCAACTTTCTTATTTTAAATGGGATAGCCTATATATTATTATATTTTTTGATTTTCCACAAAATTCCAAATATTTTGTCTATCACATGTCATACATTTATTTAATTGTTTTTGAGTTTTGTTTTTTTTATTTTAAAAATGTTTTAAATTAAAAAAATATGCGTTTTCAGGAAACAGTTTTTTTTCGTAATGTATTTTATGAAAGTGCTATAATAATGTGGCATTTTTATAATTTTGACATTGCTCAAAGACGTGCCCTTACTGTCGGATAATCAGATTTAAATTTCTTATAATTCTTAACTAATTGGGCTATATAAGTGAAAAGCACAATATTGAAATCTTAATGAAGATTAGGTACGGAATAAGAACAAGAACCCAAAATAAAGTTTTGCATTTATTTAGACAGAAGTATCCTGATTTACCACCCATATCTCAAAGTACTATAAGCAAAATTGAAAAACAGTTTCAGGAAAATGGTCACGTAGGGACAATAACTAGTTCTCGTCGATCTGCATTTAATGAAGACACCAAAATTAATGTATTATTAGCCATTGAAGAAAGTCCTAATATTTTCACTAGGCAGGTAGCGCGTGAATTGGAAGTGAGCCAGTCTTTAGTAGTAAGGTTTCTTGAAGCAGAAAAATTTCATCCCTATAAACTAACAATTCTCCAGGAACTCAATGAGGAGGCTGCAGATAGAACAATTTATGGAATGAATGAAGAATAATAATCTTATTACAGGAAACATTTTATTTTCTGATAAGTCGACATTTATGCTGAACGGAGAAGTAAATAGTCAAAATTTCCATTATTGGGCCCAAGAAAATTCATGTTGGATGAGGCAAGGCCATGCATAAGAAAAGTTCAAAATAAATTTGTAGTACGTTTAAGGCATTGTAAAATAGTAAACACGCACACCAAAAAAAAAAAGATTTAAAAGAACCCTATTTAAGTTTATTAAATACGCTTTCTTTAACGCCCTGTATCTTAAAAATAATCGAATAAAGGTATGGCATATGATCAAATTATTTGGAATTTTGTGAGGAACCCAAAAATTTAATAACATATGGGGTGGCCTATTTAAAATAAGAAAGTTGGTATTAGCCCCGCCTACATGGCACACCCTGTATAAAAACTTTTTATTGTAAAAAATGCGCAATTTATAATCTTAATTGAGGTGTCCGAGCGTTTTTTCGAAGATGCCCTCGTTTATTTATTATAGAATTTATTCCAAGTTACAGACTCGCACTGTATAGATGTTAAACAGAATTGGTTGGGGCTACTCTATCACTCTCATCTAGTTCTCGGAAAAGTCGAAGCAGCTATTCTCGTGGATGTCGGTTTCACCGTACATACGAAGTATTTTCAAAATGTAGGTAAATAGCATCCAGCATTTGTAGGATCACATGTGGATCCGTAGGATCTTAATTGACTCGATGATATATTATTTCATTTCGTAAGAGACTTCTAAAAGATACGAAGTTTAATTTTAATAAAAGATAATGAAAGAAATTGTGGATCTTGTGCACGTAGTAAATATAATGGAGAAAAGAGCTTTTAAAATTTTGCCTCTTACAGCTATCTTTTCAGAAATAAGTTCTTCTGGATATAGTGTCCTCTTATTAGCATAGTGTTCGACTAATTTATTTGATTAATTCTATAAAAATTAAGTGGACCATTTCTAACAAAAAATGCCCAAACCCGTTGATTTTAATATTGGGTTTAGGGTTTTCCTACGTGGAAATTAAATATACAGGATGACTCAAAAAAAAAGATATGACGTCATTAATATGTTTTTTAAATGGAAACTACCGTTTTTTAATGCAGAATCAGAAAGAACGCATTTTTTTAATAAAGGATATAGTACAAATGAACAGTGGTTAGATAAGCAATTTTTAATGAAAAATTATGATTAAATGTAAAATTAAAGAAATACCTATCGAACTGTGGGTATTTTAATTTTTTAGTTGTTGTCAGTGTCAAAAAGTTAATGTATTTTTGTGCAACTATTTAAAGTATTTTCACATTTGCAAGTGGTGTTTATTCTTTTTTAGAGGCGAAAGGAGTGTCATCCTGCATTTTATTAGTAACTACACTTTATTACCTACTGTTGTTTGAAATATGAAAAACTTAACCGAACGTGAAAGAATCGAAATCTTATGCGTGATTGGTTTTGGAGATGTCGCGTACTCAAAAGGAGGTGGTTCAGTTTTTTTATGCAACGTATCCTGATCGGTCGCCTATTAGCCAAAGCATGGTCGGACATGTTCGGGATATTTAAAAAGTTGGTCATGGTTCAATAACTGAAAAAGTTGAGCTTAACGGTCTAAGATAATCCCAAACCCACAACTTTACTTTAAACGGTCATGTGAACAGAGGTCCATTTAATTTTTAAAGTTGAAGAAGTAGTCCATACTTGCAGTGGTGTTAATATGTTAATGGGTAACTAAAATTGCTTCGGTCATCCTCTACTAAATTTATTTCAAAATTATTCATCCTATATGTTTCAGACATATAACATGTCCATCATCAGGGATCTATATATAACCAAGGAAACTCATAAGATAAAGATTAAAAGTGTTAAAATACATAAGGTATTAAAAATAACTTACACAAATAGAGGGTTTTCGTCAATACATAAAAAGCTATAGTGCCTCTGGCAAGGTCAAAAGGTTAAAACCACTAACAATAAATAAAAATGGCATCTACAATAATGATAAAAAGGCCTAATTAATTAACGAATAAACAATTGGATGAAGACAAAAAACTTACATTAAGATGCATAAGAAAGGGACTAAAACTGGATCTACACCAATAATAAAATCTTATGATTACAACACTACGATAATTATTATGTCAACAGGAACTAAGAACAAAAGAACCATATACATTTTCAAAAGATAAAGCGCGCCTTATTTAAAATATGGTACCTGTAATTTGTAAACATTTTTTACAAATTAGGGATGCACTGTATAAGTAATCTATTATGTGACTAAATAAGATATGCAATTAGTGGTACAGATGGCGCTGGAGCTAGCCCCACTGATTGCTACTGACAACCAACATTGCCGACAACCCGGTTTTGTAACTGTTTGGTGTTTTGTGTAGTGTATTTTTTAGTCTGTAAACTAATATTGCATAAGTGGCTTTTTTTGTTTTAAAATTCAAGCTATCCATACTTATTATTTCAGAGTCGTTATCATACAGGATGCGAAAAACTTAAGAATTATATTGTGCAACCCGCCCGTGGTAAAATAAACAAGGTAAATGTGTATCAAAGACTCCATTTTAAGAGGTCCTTGGTAGTGTTGATCACGTAAAATGTTTAATAAATTAAACCAAGTATGTCAAAGGTTATTCCAGAAAAACCGATTTCCAGCGGCGTCTTTAAGAGGCCTATTCATAGGGAGAGCCTATGGAAATTTTTTTATAGAAAAATTCCGTAATAATTTTTTATTTTCCACCTGAATACGAGAGATTTCCGGGACACCCTGTATATCCAATATGTCCAATATCCAAATTTCCATGTATCTATTATTCTTAATTGTTTATATTTAAAGACTAAGTTACAGAGAAAAGTAATATGATTTTCTAATATAAAGATATCATACATTTTCAGTGCACGTCAATTATAACGCTCCAAGATGCAACTGCAAACACAGAAGAGCAGAAACTCTATTCTGGGGGTATTAAAGGATGTCGACAAGCTCGTCTTGCCTTCGGTACTAATTAGTAATTAAAGGGCTCCGAGATTACTACTTCGACTACAAAATGTATAACTTACTTCGGCATAATAGCCAATATCCTGCAGATACATTGACTCTTAATTAATCTTACGGCTTCCAATTACTTACAGGTTCGAGTATATTACTCGAATTTCCTTTAAACTTAAGTCTTAATCGTTTGTTTCAAGAATCCAGTCTAATGTGTTCTCGTTCATAAAAAACAAGCTTTAATCGAGATACAAATAATTAACAATAATAGACATCATAGGCAAAAGTAGGCAATATAACCTAATTGCTTAATATAAAATAGTTTATGCTATTTTATATTTCATATTTTTACGCTATTTTATTTTTATATTAGGTAATATTATTATGTATAATATTAAGTAACAATTATAGTCATATTAAATGACAAACAAAGAAGGCACATCCCCAAGGAATATATGAGGTAACAAAATAATATGAAAACCGTGGACCGACAATTCTTTATAACCTAATATGAAAATGAGTCCTTTGTAGTCTATAAGCTCTAAAATAGTGCGTATAAATAATAATATAAACTAATTTTCACTTTCGCCTCTTAGTGAAAAATTTATATGTAATTTTCTAACAAATAATCTCTAATTTAATCTCTTATTTATTCTTTATTATTAGTAAATTATATTAATAATGATTAATTAATATTTTGAAATTAGCGACCTTAATATTATTGTTACAATTAAATAGCTTAAGTCTTGTGCTTTTGAGTCTGATCATATGTCTCTTCAAATGATAAAGCCTTTTTCGATCGATATTTTTAATTAATAACTTTATGGAAATACTAACAACTCAGAAAAAAGACCACACAAATAGAGTCGAAAATAGTAGCAGGAAAAATCGGCAACAAAATGATATTACAAGGACAAGTTTGCAGGTAACATATAGAAAGCAGGAACTATATTTAAACTATATAAAAGAATAAAATAACCAACTAATTAAACAAACATATAAAAATTATAATATTATGGTTAATAAAAAGAATAAAAAAGCAAAAAGGACTTATGCACAAGCGTCCTCGAATTGTGTAAAGAACATTTGTAATAATAAAAATTACAAGGACAGGACTATGAACACAAAACCATTGGAGTCCGGCATAGTCTTATTAAGACAATAAAAATAAATACCCAGTAGATTTAAATATTATTTAAAATACTATATTCTCGTATCCAACAACAGAATAAAAAAAAATTAACAAATTAAAGAAAAATAAAGCATCAGGGAATATAAGATCCAAAATTTTGCAATATAAAAAAAAATAAAATCATAAAACCACTTGCATAATAATATATAATTATTATTATTTTTTTTAATGTGAATCTTTCCGGATAACTCTAAAATAGGAACAGTTAGTCCTAAACATAGAAATTGCTCAAAAAATATGAGCAATTACAGATTGATTGCACTGATACTAAACATCGTCAAGAATTTTGGAAAAAAATGAAAAACAAGGATAATAAATAATGATGAATTTCATCAGCTTTATCCGATAATCAATATGACTTTCGAAAAAAACTATCAATTGAAGATAATATTTTAAAATGAACATTTTATTTGTATGATGCTTTAAACAATTTAAAACTTTGTTCTGCATTTTTGTTTATCTTGCGAAGGCATTTGTTATAGCACAGATTTAACTAGCTAACGCAACTTGCGTTCTCTGTGGTTATAGTTAACCATAATATTTTACTTGAAAAACTCAAAAATTATAGCATATGAGCTGTTCATAGATTAATTACAAGCTACCTAAAGCAATAGAAAGATTTGATTTAGATAAACAATATACAAAGTTCATTTTTGACTATTACTTATAGGGTTCGCCACGTAATAGGTTTGAGACCATTATTTATTATTATGCTAATAATTTATTTAAGAAAAATTATTAGCAGTGCTGATGATACAGCCATCTTCTATTCAAGCGATTTATGGGTAACATTAAAACATTAAATGGAAAGAGATTTTCGATGGCATGAATAGATGACATACTGGTATTAGAGATATAAACACAATATTTGCCATTCTTTTCCCATATTTCAGGATTTTCAACTCTTGATATTGATAATAATATAGCTATTTCAGAGATAAAGTCAATAGAGTACTTGGATTTTGCTGTAGATAGACATTTAAAATAGGATCTTCGTGCAGCAGAAGTAACTCAAAAACTAAGAACTTTGATTTCAAAACTTAAGAGACTAAAGGAATTTGTAAATTATAAATACTTAAAAATCCTCTTTTTTTTCTTTAGCACAATCTCATTTATTCTACGGATTAATTAGCTAGAGAGGTATACAAGATTATCCTTTAAAACAACTAGAGAGGACAATATATTATACCCAACCGACATTCCTTTTAAAGAAACTTAAATTTCTGATACTCGAGAAGTATTTCTTTAATATGATTTTGTTTAAACTTAATTTAGATAAAACCAAGGTAGACCTATTTATCCCTAGTTATCCGACTAGAGCTCAGAATCAAAGTTTGGTGGCAATTCAAAGAAGCCAGAAATCGGTGGCCAAAGCAGTTTACCTATTTTGCTAAAAAATAATATTGAAAAAACATGTTTTATTGAAAAGTTAGTAGGGCAAGTCTTTCCTCCACAAATAAAATGCTAATTTCAGGAGTGATGCATTTCGGCAAGTATTCTTGCCATCATCAGACTCTAAAATATATTACAAACAGTTCAAAAACATATACGAACATTTTTTTTTCTCTTGACAGGTGTAATAAAAAATACAGATAAAATTATGAAATTGTGAAATACTTACTGAGTTACTTAACACATAACAAATTCTAAACAATAACAAACAATACTTGAATGGTACATTGCACGACATCTAGTGAAGAGTTAAAATTATAACAAAATTGAACAATAGATTTCTACTGAGTACTGGGAGCGAGTGAGAGAGAATCATCGGACTGTAGTGTTATAGGGTGTGAGTAAATAAACAAATAAATGTGTGTTAATAAGTCAGATCAAATCAAATCTCAGTGTTACTGTTAAGGCCCAAGGAATTAAAGAAAGTGTTGCTCTCAAATTGAGTTTGCTCAATAATACAAGTGTAAACCGTGGATTTGATGGCTTTATTTATTTCCAGGATTTCCAAAAGATCCAACCTTAACCCCTTCTGACAAACATGGAGCACCCCGGTATCCGCCCCAGGCTCGAACCCATGTCCGGTCTCAATAATATGATTGGCGAAAGGAGAAGAGGTATTGGTTATAAATCGGTTTCTATTCTTTTCAATGAGTTTATTATGTTCTTTGACTCTCGTCTCGATTCTCCTTCCGCTTTGTCCGATGTAGTCCATTGCAGTCAGGATGAGAACATTTTAGTCTGTAAACACCAGATCTGTGTATGACGGGAATTTTATCTTTGGTGTTGACTAGAGATTAAGACAAATTATTCGAAGTTCTGAAACAAACACGCAACCGCTTATCGGAGTCCCTCGACAAACTCTTGGCAACCTGATGGGATATGTTTCTAAAATATGATATGCTTCTGTACACGCCATCGGTTTTGTGTATATGTGGCTTATTTATATGTTTGTAAAGATGTTTAAAATAAAGAGAATTTATAATCTTGTCAGGATAACTATTGTTCCGAGCAATTTGAAAAATTATATTGAGTTCCTTTTTAAAATGTTTTTGAGAAAGAGGGATATTAAAAAGACGGTAGAGAAGTGAGTTAAATGCGGAAAGCTTTTGATTACATTTTTGAAACATTTGCTAATAGATTACTGGAATATGTAAAAGCAAACAAATAAATCAATAGAGAACAGCATGGATTTCTACCAAATATATTTACAGCCAATGTAATATCTGAGTGTTTTGAGTTTATTTATGATAAACTTAATGGTCGTAAAAAGTTGTGGGCCTTTTCTATGAAATAATAAGCCATGCCTTTGATCCAATCAACCACAATTTATTATTATAAAAATTATATGCTGTAGGAGTGCATGATATACCACGCAATTTTGAAAGCTATTAGTGACTTTATACCTCTCAAAACGGAACCAGGTTATTATAATAAATGAAACTAGGTATTTTTGGGGCCAGACAAATATTGATATACCAAAGGGGTGGGACCTATTTTGTTCATTATATTTATAAATGACTTGATCAAGCTGTCTTGTATGCGGACGATACAAATCTGTTACTAAAGAATGCAGATAAGAATGAACTTGCAAAAAATTTCGAAAAAGCATGTAAGGATATAAGTTACTATTTTAAGGATGGTTTAGTGTTTATTATGAAAAGATGGTATTTATGAATCTGCATTAAAAAATATATAGATCATAGCTTATTAATGTGGCTTGATGAAAAAACTATAATTAAAAGACCAACCACTAAGTTTTTGCGCTTATACCTGGATCAAAACTTACTTGGGTATACCACATTAATATGATTTATACAAGACCTGGATCAATATATTTTCTAATAAGACAAATTAGAAACTTAGTTAGCATAGAGATGCTGAGAGTCATTTAGCATGGACTGATACACACTGTCTTGCAATATGGCCTAATTTTCTCGGGTCTATCAGGGCACTTAGAGAAGCCCTTTAGAGCACAAAGGAAAGTTCTGAGACGGATGGAGTCAATTCCATTGGATGACTCCTGTAGAAGTGTGTTTTAAAAACTTGGTATAGTCAATACTTTATATATTATAGTTGATTGATAATATCCTTAAAAAAGATTTAAGAAGAAGCTGTGACGTTTACCAGCAGAAACCCGGAACGATGAAGAACTTAGATTTTCATTCATTAGACTCACAGTAGGACAAAATTCATAAGCCTTCCTCCGAACAGGAGGCAATTTAAACTTGGGAATATTATGTTGGAGCCATGGAAATGAAATTTGAGTCTCGTACGGCAAATTTACGTCGCCTAAATCCGATGCGATGATATCTCACCGGGCGATGCAAGTGTGCCACATCTATCACATCAAATGCGGTTCCAACTACCATCAAATATTTAAGGTAAAGAACAGCACTCTAGAATCCATAATAAAAGGTTGTTATCGTTATTTCGTGGAAGCATTTTTCAAAAACAAGATGAATGTAGCTGGAAAAAGGTACAACCACAGCAATCGCGCACCGACTCTTATACCAAGAGGACCGCCGCTCTCAAACCAGTAGGTCTGTAGCTGTTTGTGGCCCCGACCATGGTGAACATCAAGAAACTAATAAAATTATAACTCATACGCTTTTTAAAAAGTAGTGGGATAACACTTGAGACTCCAATTTATCTAAAATCCTTTTCAGCTACCCGGACAAGTTAGAGGGAATTCGCAAAATATCGCTGACTAATGGAAAATTATGAGTATAACATACTTACTGGATAGTGTCAAGTAAATGTCCAACTTTTTAAAATTAAACTTAGCAAATATCCATTATACAGGGTGTTTCAGAACTATGGGATCAAACTTCTAGAAGTTGTTCAGTACAACAGTAGAATCCATTTCCATTTGAGTATAGGAACCCATGTCCAAAAATGTGTCACTACGCCACTACGGCCCTAAGACGCGTTTAAATTTAGAAAAAATATAATTACCTAAATAGGATCTGATGCATTTATTTTTATATTTTGTATATGATACCATCACAAGAATTGTTCAAAATGTCTTCCTCCAACCTCAATACACCGATTTAAACGCCGCACATTATTTCGGCGGACTACACTAAAAATTTGATCCTTGTTTTGAATGATTTCAATTGCTGCTGTTATTTGTCCAATTAAGTCTAGCTCTGATTCTACTGGAGTTTCGTAGACTGAAGACTTTACATGTCCCCACAAGAAAAAATCGAGCGACTTTAAATCGGGTGACCTAGGAGGCTAAGAAACTGCTCCACCTCTGGCAATCCAACGGTGCCCAAACCGCTGAGCCAAATACTTGCGTACTTGTACAGCAAAGTGAGCCGGCGCTCCATCATGCTGAAACCACATTTGCTGTCTGACGTTTAGTGGAACATTTTCAAGGAGTTCTGGGTGAACTTCCTCCAAGAAACGCAGATAAATAGGTCCTGTTAACCGTTCCGGTAAAAGGTATGGTCCAATTAAATAATCATCAACTGTCCTACTTGACAGACCAACGATTCTGGTGTTTTCTTGAAGAAATTGCATAAAGATTTTCTTCGTTCCAAACATGGCTATTCCTACTATTAAAAATACCGTCTTTTGTGAAAGAAGCTTCATCGGTCCACAAAACATATCGTAAAAAATTTGGTTGTGCAATGATATGATCCAGAAGCCATCGACAAACTTGAACTCTAGGATGATAATCGACTGCAGTCATACCTTGAACTTTCTGGAAGTGGTAAGGATGGAGTTGTTGCTCGTGTAGTACCCGCCAGATAGAAGCGTTACCCGTATTCATATTCTTAGCGACGTCACGTGTGCTATTTGATGGTTCATCGGCAACTCGCTGAAGCACCTCTTCTTTGAATTCGACTATTCTTACGGTTCGAGCAACACAAGTATCATGCATCTTGGTCTTAAACATGCCTGTCTCAGCGAGCCGCCGATGAACGCAATAAACTTTTTGTATCCAGGATGCTGTCGTTTGGGATAACGTTCATGATACAACCGCGATGCTGCTCGTGCATTGCAGTAAAGTTTTCCATTAGCAATAAATATTTGAAAATTGTAAGCTATAAAATTTTTAAACATGACATTGAGAAATGACATTGATAAGCGTTGATTTTAAATAATTGTTGTTATGGGATCATGTACAAAAGGTAAAAATAAATGCAGCAGATCCTATTTAGGTAACTCATGTTTTTTATAAATTTTAACGCGTCTTAGGGCCGTAGTGGCGTAGTGACGCATTTCCGGACATGGGTTCCTATACTCAAATGGATTCTTCTGTTGCACTGAACAACCCCCAGAAGTTTGATTTCATAGTTCTATAACACCCTGTAT
Source organism: Anthonomus grandis grandis (assembly GCF_022605725.1). Classification (NCBI taxonomy): domain Eukaryota; kingdom Metazoa; phylum Arthropoda; class Insecta; order Coleoptera; family Curculionidae; genus Anthonomus; species Anthonomus grandis. Next base: position 11,152,852 of record NC_065552.1, on the reverse strand, counting down.
AGGAAATGCAACTATGACGAGTCAAAACTTTGCGATTACCCTGCTCTTGACGAGAGAGCAGCAGTAGTATGCTGCAGAATTCCTGGCGTATTGCTGTCATCCCTTGGAGAGATCAGGAGATCCGTTAGCGAGCTTGTCACTCTCATTAATTCGTTGAGCTGGCTGACAAGCTAAAAGAGAGATCTCCTACATCCATAATAGAGGCGCACATTAGGTCTTTTAAGGCCTAAGTGTGGTGATGTTCGCACCATTCTCTGCCGTTACAGATGCAGATACTTATTGGAAATATTTGGTTTGATTATGTATATTATTTGCTATTACCAAGTATACTAACTGATCTATAGATTCACTTTCAGAATAATTTTGTATTTTTTCCAAAATAGTTGTTCAGATCAGCCACTAAATTTGATTTGAAGGAGCTAACCTGATAATGCTTGCAAATAATTGAGTTTTGCCTAAAACACCGGGACGTAACTACAACTTTTAATAAACTATAATCTGGAACTAAATCTTAAATGGGTTCTTTTGAAATCCATTTAAGATTAAAAAAGCAGAAAGAAGCAGATATGTTATATTATCAAAAAAAAAAACATTCTATATTTTGTGCATTTTGAAAAAAAAAATATTTTAGTACTGAGTTTCTGATTGGTCCCTTTAATAAGCTAGCTTGTATGGGTCGCTGTTAACTTTTTGTTTACTTGATATTTACTAGAAGCGCAAACATGCAAAGTATATAGAAAGAGCTTAAAGAATTTTCTTTTAAATTATTGTTATCGGAATTTCTGAACATATTCTGACAGATTATATACAGCTCAACATCATTCTTATTAGGTTATCATTTATCAGGTGAAATGATGCAACTGTAGATCTATTAAACTAAGGGTCACCTAACTGCCAACTCCCTATTCCTTTTCCCCATTTGATATTTCCGCTAGATTTACCAATCTAATTCGTCGATTAAACAAAGATCGTAAGGAATTTATCGTTTTAATACCTATGTTTCTGCAATCTTGTATTACAATTAAAACAGAGACATAAACTTAATTGCTGTATTAATTCCTCCATGTCAAATTTTGTTGCTTTGCGGTTAAATTTAATCTTATCAATATCGGGTTACAATTACAGTTTAATTGTGCAGCATCGAAATGTAAAATACAGAAAGGGTGTAGCTTGAAACATAAATTAGAACCGCCATTTCACTTTGAATTTAACCAATTGTTGTTTGCGGTTATTTGTAATTTAATGAAAGTGTACTTCAAGAGCTTTAAGGTTTTGTTTTCCTGAGTTAAACACATAATTGACAAATAGTTACATTGTACTAGTTGTATTAACTTATCGGAGTAGAGAAACCTCATCAAAACCCTTGAACAAATTAAAAGCATTAAAATGATAATTCTGAATACATGGTATTATATATTAAAAATTTGTATTCTCTTTAATATCCCTAATTAAAAACAACATTATTTAAAAATCATTGAATATTTCAAATATTTTTTTTTCATGATCTACCATAATAATTTAAAGTAAATAGTAGTTTTTATTCCATTAAGACTTTTGTTAATATTTTAGGTCTCCAAAATTAAATCGGGTGATACAAGAAAAAGATAACACTTAATACATAAACAACGGAAATTTGGTTTATTGAATAAGTTATAAGACATATTTTATTTTCACATAATCATATGTCCCGGCTTAAAAGAAAGTGATAATAACTTTATTATTATAAACTATATGCTTGGTATCTTCATAGGAGCTTCGTAAACATATATCGAAAATGGTTCATTTAGAATTTCCCCAATGTTATAAAGTTCCCGAATTAATTTCCTAATGATATTAGTTATACACGTGTTAAGATCATGTTGTTTCCATTTTAGGTTCTGATCTATTAATCTCCTTATATTTGTACTCCTAAATATTGAGCGATCTTGTTACAGTTTAAAATGGCTAAAAAGTTTTTTTTAAATAAATTACCAGACTATCTTAAATAAACTGCGTATTATTTATTTATTTTTGAATATGGTCATAGTACCGCTATCTGTGGGTATCCATTGAACTAGTGAATTACAACGACTTAACAATTTAGAGTTCCCTATTTCTCATGGACATGGATACTTCTTAGGAACAATTGTACTGCTTTATATTTAATTGTACCGGTTCTTGCTATTAGGTAAAAAATTGAATTCTTTAGGGTTTTAAAAACAAAATTCACCAATATTGATTTATTAGATCTTATGACAAAACTTTATCCAATAGTTCTCAGTTTTCAGAAATTGTTTTGAATTGCCTATAATCTTGATATTTACAAATGTCTTACAGATTGTACTTTCGCAGTTCCATTCCTTTTTGATTCCCTTGGATCTTGATTCGTCGTATCTTTCTCTAGTCTCTATTAAATTATTTTCCTGGGTCTTCTTACCTTATCTATCTTGTTGGCAAAGTGGAGATTTTTGGACTAGATTTGAAATTAAATGAGTACACTCATGTGTCATTAGTTTAATGCCAACAGTATTTTGTTTTTATATTGAAAATAATATAGCTTTTATTTGTAGTTTTTGGGTATGTAGAAAAAAAAATTGCAAAGTTCAAAGTTGGTCCAACTTGATATTTGGATGAAGCCGTATGGACATTTGGGTTAGATCGTTCTTTTTGAATACATCCACCATAAAGTGAAAAGTGTTTTAGTCTTCTCTTAAAATTTTCTTTTAAATTTTATTCTTTTTGAAATGTATTATTAATTTTGATTTTACTAACTTTTTATGGCAATTCTATACTTTTAAAACTATACACGTGCCCTGTACCACTGGCAAAATGGCATTGCTCACTTGGCATTTTTGTATTTTCTTTTGAAACACTTTTGTTGGAGGTAAGCATTTTTTTTGTACACAATTCCAATCTGTTTTTGTGGAAAGATTCCCTAAATGAAGACTCATTAATTCCAGGGTTTTTTTTGGGTTTCTGTATTGGAATTTTTGGAGGACAGTCCTTTTTATGAGATTTCTTCAGGCTTAAGTGTTATGGACAATAGGCTATATTAGATTTACTGTTCGAACTTGATGCGGGTGCAACTGTATTAACCTGTGTTTACTCTGGATACTACCAGAGCCTGCAATTCACACATTTCATCTTTTATTGAAGCTAAAAATATATGGCTAGTTTGTCAAATGATCAAATTAGACTTAGATTTAACGTCTTGTTAGTTTCTGAGCATATTTACGTGATAGAGCTTATTTCTAAATCAGAACTTAAGCTCCGAGGAATAATTTAATCTCTTACAAACTAACATAGGGTTAGAATTTATTTATTACTGCTAGACTTGTTACAACAAGACAGCGCTCTATCACATAATGGATGTTTTATTATAGAATTTGTTAATGAAGAATTTTGGAACAAACAAATAGGCAACTTGAGACCAATGAGATGTTCTGTAATATCCCCTGACATAACATAGATTGATTTTTTTACATATAGATTTCCTAAAAATATGGTATAGTGTAGGTCATACGAGACTAAAGAGGAACTAAAACGCGCTGTTAGAACTAGGCAACCACAGAATGACTTATGATCTCAAAATATGGTTATTTAATGACCTAGTCAGGATGCCACATTTCTATATTCATATTTGCTATTGTAAATAATAATAAAATAAAAATTCTTGTATAATTTAATATTTGGCAATTAAAACGTAGTTAAATTTGAATTTCTAAAGAGGATTTGAAAATGTAAAAATTTAATGAGGCGCTTATAAGAAAAACAAAATTTGACTTCAGCCTCAATTAAAATAGTGAGTCTAAATTATTTTTTACTTCACTTTCAAATTCTCGTCTACTTTTCACCCTCAACCTGAGAATTTGTATACGCAAATTAATTTACGTACAGCACAAAAAAAATTCTCTGGCAATCCATGATATCTGTCGACTCCTTAATCTTTGCTGTACGATTATCTACAGAAATAGGAGAAAAATCAACAAAAAATCCTCAGGCGATACTCGTAAAGTAATTAAAAGAGCTTAAAGCGTTGATTGAATAAAAATGACATATTCTCAATCAACGCTTAAAGTCTTTTGTTTCTAGGATAAGCGTTTAAACAGTGAACAAATCATGCAGTGATGCAATATTTATTATAACAACTTAATAGTATAACAGGTTTTTTATGCGTAAATACAAAAAAATTAATCCTTAAAACCTAAAAACCCTTGTTAGCAATCTCCATGATTCAGCACAGACAGTTTATTAATAAACATGTGTCTCTAACTCTAGCATTTTATATTTAACAAATAACTAAAAGCAGTAGGATTAAAGGATCGGTGTAATGCATTTTACATACAGGGTGATTCATTAAGAATGGGCAAACTCTGAAGTGGAGATACTACAGACCAAAATATGGCGATTGAGCTTAACATGTGTTATACAAATAGTGCAGTTGGCATTCTAATTTGAAATTTCTTAATAATTTTAGGATTTTGAGCAGTATCGTCTTAAAAATTGGCGACTTTATGTGTTTTGACATGAAAATTACTAATTTTGAAGTGAATTTAGCATTATTGACACAGGGCGTTAGTTACACCCTGTTACTTAGGTAAATTACAACATATCTTTTTTACCTAATCCTGTCTCATTCATCATTCATCTGTGGTTCTTAACCTCTAACCATTTACTTTTTTTATGTTAAATAATTTTTATTTGTATATTATTTTTATATATTATTTTTTATTATTTTTTCTCTTTTTGGTATAAAAAGGTATATTATAGTGTCTGTTATAGTGGGGTGTTATATATTTTATAGGTAAATGAGAATTGCACATTTAAACGTAAGATCATTGCAAGGCTCAATGAATTTAGATTCCTAGTAGAATATCAAAATGTAGACATTATCTTTTTATCTGACATATGGCTCTCCAATACCGATGACTCATTGTTGTTTCAAATTCCGGGATACCAATTTTTTAAGAAGAATCGTCAGGGTAGAGGTGGGGGCGTGGCGGCTTATGTAAGAGACAACTATAAAGTTAATATTGTTTCATTTGACTTTAATATTAATGCTCAATTGGAACTTCTTTTCTTAAAAATAAAAATCAAAAATAAAAATTATGCTTTTGGTGGTTTTTATAAGCCCCTTACTCTTAACTTTAATAGCCTAAGTTCTGATTTTGATAATATATTTTCTTTTATATACCCGTGTGTTGACGAAGTTTTCTGTTTAGGAGATTTTATTATTAATCTTTTAAATTTAAGTAATCCCCTTACATCATTATTTGAAAATTATAATCTCACTCAAATAATTAAAGAACCAGCCAGAGTCTCGGCTACTTGCAGCACTCTTCTTGATACAATATTTGTGTCTAATGTGTCTCTGATACATAATAAAGGGGTCATTTGCGCAGACAACATCTCAGATCACAACTTGGTTTTCTGTGAGCTAAATTTAAACAGGGTACCCATAATTCCTAAACTAATTGAGTACAGGTGCTTTAAAAATTTTAATAACCAACTTTATTTGCAGGATTTATATTTACTACCATGGGATAGCATTTTATATTAAAATAATATCGATAGTAAGCTAGTAATTTTTAATAATTTAATTCAAACAATTTTTAATAAACATGCTCCTTTTAAAAAAGCAAGAATGACTAAACCTAAAGCTCCTTGGCTAACATCTGAGGTACTTCTTTTCCAAAAACAACGCAATGAGGCATTAAGGAAATTCAAGGCAACAAGGGATATACAAGATTGGGAGAATTATAAATTTCTGAGAAATCATACTCTGGCTACAATAAGAAGAGAAAAAAAGAAGCACCTTAATCTGTTGTGTAACGAAAAAAATACACGTCAGCTTTGGTCGTCATTAAAAAAGTTTAACATTTGTAGAGATAAAAATAATACCAATATTCCGGAACACCTGTCTGATCCAAATCAAACTTACATCTTTTTTTTCTCAATTTCTTCAAAATTCTGCGAATTGTGATGAACAAATTCAGTGTTATAATAATGGTGTATTTGATAATAGCCTGCATTTCACACTTAATCTTGCAACTGTTGAAGATGTAAGTAGAATTTTAAATAGTATTAAGTCTAATGCGACTGGTGTGGATTAGATTTCACCAAAAATGTTAAGGTATTGTAGTCCCTTTATTAATAAGTACATATGCCACATAATAAATTGTTGTGTAGAAGATTTCCCCGATCAATGGAAAATTTCGATTGGTAAACCCTTATCAAAAGTTGCTAGCCCAGAAAATTATAACGACTTGCGTGTTATAAGTATATTTTTCAAAAATATTTGAAAAGGTACTACGCAATGTGGTCCGGCTACGCAATATGGCTTTAGGGAGAACTTTGGTACCTCTGTGAGCTACAGACTACTAAACGTACTGGATGATATAATGGACACTATTGATAAGCAACAGATTGCTGTTCTGGTGCTTTTAGATTTCTCTAAGGCGTTCGATACAATAAATCATGCCCTTTTACTAGCTAAGCTTAAATATTATGGCTTTTCAATGGAGTCTATACAGTTAATTGAGTCTTATATGAATAATAGATTTCAGACAATATTTACAAATAATTCTTCAGGCTCACATTTTGTCTGCAGTGCCCCAGGGTTCTGTCCTCTGCTTTTCCTTGTATATACAGCAGACATTCTTAAGTCCTTAAAAGTTTGTAAGGTGCAAGCGTTTGCTGATGATACGCAGATATATACAACTTTCAAACCTGATAATCTTAAAGAAGCGGAGATTAGTATAAACAATGACTTAAATATAATAAATCAATTATCTAAAAAAAAAAAATATAATTCCTCAAGGTCTTGTTTTATGGTTTTTGGAAATACAAATAAAATTATAAATATTAAAAGTGTAATAAATGTTCATGTGGAGGGCTCTAGGCTTTCGGCTGTTGAAACTGCCAGAAATTTAGGCGTTGTGATGGACAGTAAGTTGAGATACAGGGAGCATGTTAAAAAAAATGTTCAAAAATCGTTTGCAGCTTTAAAACTCTTATATAGTAATAGAGATATTCTAAATCTAAGTCTTAAACGCAGCCTATGTGAGGCCATGGTGCTCTCTAATTTTAACTACTGTGATTATGTTTATGGTTTTTGCTTAGATAATGATTGTAAAATGTGCATACAAAAAATTTAAAATGCCTGTATCAGATTGGTTTATGGCTTACGTAAGTATGATTATATTTCGCAATATTTTAAAACAATTAACTGGCTTAAAATGGACAATCGTAGAATTCTTCATTTTTCCACTTTTTTGATAAAAATCATTAGCAGCCCAAAGGCACCTGCGACTATAAGGAATAGATTGTTATTTAGAGCAAATGTACACCGGGTAAATGTTAGAGCTAGAAATAAGTTAACCATGCCGGTCCATAGGAGTGCTATGTTTCAGCGATCGTTTTCTTACAATGCTGTTCAGTGCTACAATAAAATACCTGCAGAATTTGTTTACCTTCGTGCAGATAAATTTAGGAGGAAATATAAAATTGTTCTTATGAATATTCAAAACAATTCTCTTACTGTTTAATATGTATCAAATTTGCTGTTTTTTATAGAAAAAGAAAACTTTTTTTGTGTTATATTATAATTGGGAATATTTCTTTACATATAACATGTTGTTATAATGTTGGTTCATATACTTCAAATACACCCTGATCTGGTTCAGTGGAGTAGCTATATAAAGCTAGACTGCGCCAGGTTCAGGTACTTTGTTTTTTTTTTGTATCAAGTTTGTAATGAATTTGAATAATAAAAGACATTTATTATTATTATTATTATTATTATTATTATTATTATTATTATTATTATCATTATTATGGCTAAAACGACTAAAAAATCTAAAAGGCAGTTTAGTTTTGAATAAGAAAGGTACTCTTGTTTATTTCATCTATCAGTTTTTAGTGTAAAGAAGTTATATGATAATTTTAATGTCACTAACTAAGAGTGTATTATTTGTAGTAAACATTCTAAAATAAGAAAATGCCACGTCATAATAAATATTCCAACAGTGAAATGCGTGATATGATTTGCGTTTTTGCTCAGTCAAATTATAGTGGACGAAGGTATTTAGAATTATACCCAAATCGAAGATAACTCAATCACAATCTGTTCAGACCAACAGGGTGAATCCAAAAAATATCAACGTCGATGATGGAGAAGAAGTTTTAGCTCGTATTTTGGATAATCCAGATCTCAGTACTCGTTGGTTAAGTATTGCAACAGGAATGAGCCAATCGTCTATCTGGAGAATTTTAAAGAAAGATATCTTCGTTCATATTACTATACTCCTGTCCAAAATTTGCTACCTCAAGATTTACCAGTTCGCTTACATTTTGCTCAATTTAATAAATGATCCAAAACCCAGGAATTTCTAATTGACCTTTTTTCACCGATAGGGCGAGGTGTTTTTAATTGGAAAAACTGTCATTTGTGGGACTCCGAAAATTCACATGCTCTAAAGGAGCGACATTTTCAGCATGAATTCAAGGTAAACATTTGGTGTGGTGTAATATCTGATTTGGTCCTTTTAATCTTCCTCCTAATCTGAACGAGCCCATCTATTTAAACTTCCTTAAATAACAGTTAAACTCAGTACTAGAAGATGTACCACTAGCCATAAGGCGGAACATGTGATTTACGCAAGACGGGGCGCCGCCACATTTTTCTCTGCCAGTACGGCGATACCTAAATGGACATTTTACTTACCGGTGGATTGGGCGTGGCAGTGAATTTGTTTGGCCACCTAAAAGTTCAGACTGAAACCCTCTAGACTTCTCAATATGGTTTGACATGAAGGACATGGCTTACAAAGATACAATTAATTTCATCGAAGAATTGCGACAGAAAGTTCAAGAAGCTGCTAATATTATCAAAAATTATCAACAAGTTAATTACAAAGTGTATTGAAGTGGAAGGCGAACATTTTGAGCATTTATTTTGAAGTTTTTTTTAAATATTGTTACTGATTCTTATTTGTTGTCTTTACTATTGTTATCCAGCATAATAGTAATTTAAAAGAATAAATTCCTATTAAGCCAATTTAATAACGGTGGCTTAAGATTTTTTACGCTAAATGTTTAAAATGCAAATAACTTAAAAACTGATAGAGTTACATGAAATTAAAAAGAGTACGTTTTTTATTCAAAATTGACCTGCCTTTTAGATTTTCTAGTCGTTTTAAGCATAACTGGTTAGGCAAAAATGATATGTTGTAATTTACTTAAGTAACAGGGTATAACTAACGCCCTGTGTCAATAATGCTAAATTCACTACAAAATTAGTAATTTCCATGTCAAAACACATAAAGTCGCCAATGTTCAAGATGATACTGCTTAAAATCACAAAATTATTAGGAAATTTCAAATTAAAATTCCAACTTGAAATACCCTGTATCTCGTAAACCTGCATCATTTGGATGAGACATGTTAAGCTCAATCGCCATATTTTGGTGTGTAGTATATTCTGTTCAGAGATTGCCCATTCATTGAATCACCCTGTATAAGCGGTTACAGATGTAGATGACATTCTAGTACTTTCGCTACAAAACCCCAAAAAAAAGATAGACCCAAATAGCAGTTTTGATTACAAAACAAAACAGGAAGGCGCAACTGCGGACAAAGCTGAAAATAAAAGTCAACAAAAAAAAGGTAGAAATTCAAAACGTAGTCAGTGATTCTCTGGTTGAAAACAAAAATATAACGTTTTCGCGAGTGGAATTTTTACGAGCGGCAGGTTAAATGTCAAAAAGTGGTTCTTACCTTATTTACAATCTGTCAAGAATAAATGTAAACAATGGAAAGAAACATTGGAAATACTGGAAAATAATATAAACTTAGCTTGAACGGTACGGTACGACTCTATTGCAATGAATGTCAGAATCGTAATGAGACTCGAGATTGGAATTTAATCTGAATGAGAGTAATGAAATTAGGAATTAAAATTACCCAGTCTGGTGGATTTGGCGCCTTTCATATTTACCTTAGGCCAAGTAGGGTAATTATATGCCGTCATGGGGTAACTTGGGTCCAGTGTAAATATTTTCTGAAATTCCTGATCGGAAACTATTATTTATGACATGTTTAATTCGTTAGGCTAAACTCATTTTGTTTTTAGTTCAAGTTTTCAAGATGTTAAGTACAAATACATAATTATCGTTACCGCAACATAAAGTTAGGGATCGTAGATGTGGTTCAAGGAAACTATTATACAGCATATATTCAGGTTTAGAATTTAATTGATATAAGCATCTTATCACACCTATAAAAGAAACTATTTTACTAGCGGTACTATTTATACGTGGTGTGGTTGGAACCTTTGTTGTGACACTTAAATGACGAGACAGTTTTACCACTAACCAAAACTTTAGTTTTAATCTTCTCCCAAAGATTCTAACATCGTAGCGCAATACTTGTCGACAGTAAAATAATAAAATAACGAGTTTTGATTAGTGGCAAAACTATCTCGTCACTATTTATATGTGTTTCCTAACTTAATTTACTTATAATTATTAAACCTAGGCCTTTGTATTTCGCCACACTTTTCAGAGAAATATTATTCAGTTTAATTTTTGGCTCCAAATAATAGCCTTCTCTAGTTTATTCTCATTTTTAGTAAAATATGCCAAATCAGTGTAGTCTTTGTTATGTTAGTGCAATAGTTCACAACAAGTTTCACGAAAGCTTATTTTCTACAGTTTTTCTAAGAGTAGTTTAAGGTCCACGATATCAAAGGCTTTCTTCAATTCATCAGTTATCTGTTCCAATAAGTAAGTTAAAATATAATGGGATACGAGCAATGTTGCATTTTTATTAGCCATGGATTTGCAAGTATTTCAAAACCTGATTTCTTCAGAATCTGGGAGCACCGATGATGAAGTTGTCTATGATATTGTCATTGTTTTTGCAAATAAACTTCAATATCGCAAATTGTATTGTCCTTCTCGTCTTTTAGACATATATAATCTAGTAAGTCTTATAGCTTCAAACATGCTTTGAAAATCCTGTCCTAAATATCAAATCGTGAATTTCTAACTACTAATCGCTTAAAGCCAAAATAACACAATTACAAAATTGTAACAAAACGTAAACAAAAACAAATCCTAAAAGCGCATGTCTACTAAATATTCTCCATACATTTTGGTGGTGAAACCAGATAATAAGGTGAAAACCAGATAATTTAAATGAAAACAGGGGACAAGTGTTGACTACATGTGCCCAATAAAACTGGGCTTTTCGAGAAAATCTGGAGCAATTATTATACCTTCTACATAACAAGTCATGTTCCTTTCTTTAGCAGGCCTTTCTAAGGTATATAATATTTAGAACTTGTATAGAAAGAGGTGTAAATAGTAAATACAAAATGAGATACAAATTCATGAAAATAACTGAAAAACATAAACTCTTGTGATGAAAAACTGTTGATTCTAGGCATTCATTGCTCCTCATGGTCATAAGAATAACCAGTACTGAAAACAACAAAAAAACCAGGGATTATAACACAGCCTACGAAGGACTGGTTACCACCTATTCGAAGCAAGCTTATAATGGATACTATTAGCTTTAGAAACGTCTTAAGTTATTAAATGGATGTATGTAAGAAGAATTTTATATGTAGAATTTCATATTAACAGTACAAAACTACCTAAGCTTTCTGATTAAAAATACTGCTTGGGCTTACCCATATTTTTAAAAAATTAAAACAAAATCCCGTAACTTCGTTACAAATAAACAAGGTAAAAAGGATTTTGTAAACCGCACTTTTTTTCTCTGTATATCCGTTGCTATTACGAGTTCAGTAACGTAGATTATTTACAGGAATTTGACGCAATTTTTTCGTCATTTGGTCTACCCTGTATCTTTAATAAAATTTTAATATTCCTATGTGCTTCATTTAACACTAGACACGCTGTTATTCTGGACCTGAGTAAGGTTAGATGAAATATATCGAAAATTAAAAGTATGAAAAATATTATAAATTCTTAAAAAAATTATATCAGAAACCTTATTTATTTAGTCCTATTGAACTAATGTCTTGTCTAGTGAACTTGTCTTTTTAGTTTAATTTATAAATAAATAAAATAAAAATACTCAATATGTTCTCAAAAGTTTATAAAAAATAAATCAAATAGTTCTCTTATAAAATATATAAATTGTTACATCCAAAAAAAGTCAGTAACGAATATTTCCCCCTCTGGCCTTTATAACACATGTGCTCTAATGGATTACTATCTGGGTTTCTGGGTCGCCAATCCATGAGATAAGGCTACTGCATGGGATTTTAGATTGCTAATTATGTTTAATTTTTGTTTAAATGAGTAATTTGATTGGTAGTTCTCTCATAGAAAGTGGGTTTGTGATACCAATAAGTGATGATTGTATTATCTTCTGTTCTGATTAATAGAATGTCTAGAAATGGAACTTTCTTATTTCTTTCGCACTCTATAGTGAACTGTAATTTAGGGTGGAAGCTGTTAAATGTACTTTTTATGTTTCCTATTTCAGTTTTCGGAATACACGTGGCAATGTCGTCGACGATTCTTTTAAATAATGGTAACCAAAATTTTATTTTCCCCATGCAATATTTCTGTAATTCTGACATGACTAGATCAGAACATATGGGTGAAAGACAGTTACATATTCCATGTCAATAAGTAAAGTTAAAATCACGTTGAATATCGCAATTCTACTGAAGTAAAGCGCATCAAATTCTGAATGGAGAAATATCAACAAAAACACTTTTCATCATGGTTCGTTATTTTGCTCAAAAGAGTTACGTTTGTTTACAATTAATCATAAACCAACCGTAAATAGTCCAGTTTTAACAATACATGTATCTCTATGAGTAAGGTTAGATGAAATATATCGAAAATTAAAAGTATCAAAAATATCATAAATTCTTAAAAAAAAATTATATCAGAAACCTTATTTATTTAATCCTATTGAACTAATGTCTTGTCTATTGAACTTGTATTTCTAGTTTAAATTATAAATACATAAACTAAAAATACACAATATGTTCTCAAAAGTTTATACTAAAAAATAAATCAAATAGTTCTCTTATAAAAAATATAAATCGTGACATCCAAAAAAAGTCAGCAACGGGTATTTCCCCCTCTGGCCTTTATAACATAAGTGCTCTAATGGATAACTATCTGGGCTTCTGAGTGGCCAATCCATGGTGGCGATTTCGACTTCTTCGAGGTACTCCTGCATCAGCCTTGCCACGTGTGGTCGAGCATTATTTTGCATGAGTAGGAAATTATCTTTAAAATAGGGGGCGAATGGGACCACATGATCTCCTAAAATGACTGTAATTTACATCGGTGCAGTAAGCACTTTATCTACATGTACTAATCCTGTGCGGTGCTCCATATTAATCCCGCCCCACACCATTAGCGCCCCGCCACCATAACTAGCGGTTCCCACTATATTGCACTACGTTTATCATTCTCCTGTCATTCAGTACACTTTATTATGTTTATTGTCAAAAAAAGACAGTATCTGGATTCATCGATAAACATAACCTGTGCCCAATCCTCATTTTCCCAACCAACGTGTTTACGAGCGAATTGTAGTCTTCCTCTCCTATTCTCTTTAATCTGTAATGGACCAGTAGCTGATTTGGTAGTAGGCCTTATAATGGTCTCCGCTAGCCTTGATTTTTTTAATTATTATTCTAAAATTGTAACGCTCCAGGAAGTCATTTTTAAGGAAGTGCTAGTTATAAATCATTGCCTCAAGGTACGAACCAGTTTGTGTAAACCGATTCAAAACTCTGGAGATGGTTAACTGGTTGACATTAAATTTTTCAACAAGCTGAATTTAGAAATACTCTTCTTCAGGAAAAGCAGCTCTAATACAGTCAGCTTGTGACGAAATGCGGTTTTCTCGTTGCGGCGGATTCATTTTGCAAGAACTCAATAAGTAATACTGCGGAGGGTTGTTGGGTGGGGTCAGAAATAAAACAGAAACCTGTATATTTAAATGTCGACATTTCAACTTATATTAAGTCATCCTCAGGACACTGAAATGATAAAACAAAGTAATTTTTAAGTACATAAAAAAGACTATTAGAATAAATGTTTTTTACGTTTACAAAAATTAAAACAGCAAAAAAAAAAACACGACTCAATTAAAATTACATTCAGGCACAATCCGTTAATTTTTTTTTTAATAAAAAAAAATATATAAAATTTGTTTTTTATACATTACACCTCTCACCTAAGTCTAAGTTTCTTTAGTTGTAATTAAAACACATTTATAATAGGAGCGTAGAATTATTTTTAACATGAGTTAAATTGTAGGTGTTATTGTGGGCAAACTAGAATCAACAATAACCCTAGAAACAAATTAATGTTTTTATTCTTCCGAGCGTTTATTTATTTAATTCTTATGATTTAATATTATGTTGATAAGCTAAGGATTAATAGATAAGGAAGATGTATGTACCTATACATTCAAAACCAGAAACTTTTTGACAAAAATAAAATTTTGTCTTTTAGTTTTATCTTTTTAAGGATAAATTAATTAAATTATGGTTACTTGCACTCAGATGATCAGAGTCTTCTCAGTTTTTTGTTAATACTTTCTTTGTACTTTTTTATATTAACCAACCGTTTTGGTTTTCCTTGACTTTAATAGGTTTGTGTTTTAGTGAAATATCTTTAATTTTGTTTACATTTTTTTGATGAAAACTGGAATGAGATAAGGCTATTACGTGGGATTGTAGGTTGCTAATTATGTTTAATTTTTTTTTAAATGTGTGATTTGATTAGTAGTTCTCTCAGAGAAAGTGGGTTTATGATACCAACCAGTGATGATTGTGTTATCTTCTGTCTAGAAATGGAAATTTGTTATTTGTTTCACACTCTATAGTGAACTCTAATTTAGGGTGGAAGCTGTTAAATGTACTTTTTATGTTTCTTATTTCAGTTTTTGGAATACACGTAGCAATGTCGTCGACGAATCTTTTAAAAAATGGAAACCTAAATTTTATTTTTCCTATGCAATATTTCTGTAATTCTGACATAACTAGATCAGGACATATAGGTGATAGACAGTTACTTATTATATGTCAATAAGTAAAGTTAAAATCACGTTGAATATCGCAATAATTGCGAAATTGCGTTGATTGGTGCCCTGAAAATACAGCAAAACGCAACAAACACCGCGGTATAGCCATTTAAAATTTCAAAGGTTTTGCAAAACTCAACATAAACCTATAGGTTTTACAAAACTCAACAAGATCAGACCTGCCTTCCCACAGTCGCATAAATAGATCGTTTAACGGCCTAATTTGTTAGTCCTTTAAGATCGATTATGGAGACCACACGTACTGTACACTGTGTCCCATTTTGGATGAGACTGCAGGGTATCTCTGTCATTTTTTAAGATAGAGCTTTGCGGTTTTCGCGATCCTGTATCACTTTTTTGTAAAACTTTTAAAGCCACAAACAGAAATATTCTAACTACTTTTTTTCCTGAAATACAGGGCGAAAACGAAAATGTTCACTTTTGGAGATGTTATTATTTCTCAGGCCCTGTATAAGATGGAATAAAAATGAAAACTGCTTATAATAGATATTTTTACATAAAAGTCAGTGGCGTATTTAATTTTTTTTTCCAATGCACTGTTTTTAACATTGGGCACAAACTTGGTATTTTTATATCAAGTTTAGATAATAAAGGAAAAAAGAAATGTTTAGCAAAATCTATAAGTGATACGACCAGGATCGTTTCCTATTAAAACACTATGCGAAAAGAAAACTGTGAAATAGTTCCGGTCTGTGTAAAATATTTTATGAATATCACTGGTAAGTTTTTGTTTCACTACCATTATAAAATGTTTTTTAAACAAAATACGTATTTTAGGTGTAACATCTAATCGATTAGCGATTGTGGCCCGATATTTTTTACATACTGGTGAACCGCCGAAAGAGCGACGAGGAGGGGATCGGTCAACAACACGAGATAGAGAAATTTGTGTGTTAATTAAAGCACATATAAAAGCATATGAATGTCGCGAAAGTCACTACTCTAGAAAAAAAAGTGTAGGTCATATTTGCCACCAAATTTAAATATTAGTTTAATGTGGAAGCAGTATTGTGATACACACCCTAAGACCCAATCATGTTCACTTGCAAAATTTAGAAAAATATTTTATAATGATTTTAATTTGGGATTTGGCAATCTGCACACGAATACATGTTCCGCTTGTAAAAAATTTAAAGTACTTATTAAACAAACCAAAGACCTCGACAAAAGAGGAGAATTAAGAACACAGTTAAAACTGCACAAACTGAGGGCCAAAAAGTTTTCAAAATCGTATTTGATATGCAGCAGAATCAACCACTTCCTAAACTTCCTGTGGGTGAAGTGTCTTTTACTCGTCAAGTATGGCTGTACAATCTCACTGTGATGATTCATACATCAAAACAACAAAAAAAAATATATATCACACTATGTGTGGCTCGAAACTGAAAGCGGCAGAGGAGCTAATGAGATCGCAAGCTGTGTACAACATTTCTTAAAACAGTTGGAGGAAAATTTTGAAGATGTTCTTGGTTTTAAGCCAGAAGGAAAACAAAATTTGATGCTGTTTTCAGATTCTTGTGCAAGCCAAAACAAGAATACAATCCTAATGGGTACACTGATGCATTTTCTCAAACACTCGAATACTTTTTTCAACTATTAAACACATATTTTCTGTTATAGATCATAGCTACATGCCAGTGGATCGCATATTTGGCCGAATCAAAAAAGAATATAGAAAACTCGAAGAAATGATATCGCCTAAAGACTATTATGACGTATTGGAAAAAACTGGTCAACCTTTTCGTTATGGCCAAGATTGGATTGTGAGAGACTTTAAAGCTGAAACAAAAAAGCTGTTTAAAAGCAAGCTTAAAATATCTGAAACAAAAGTTTTTCATTACCAACAATGTAATGAAAAAGTTGATATTTCTGTCTCAACTACGTATTTGGGAGGATTGATAAAATGTGCTGTTCTGAAAAATAATATAAAGAATGCACATTTAGTCGAGAAAGCAAAAGTGTTGCCAAAGTATAATATGGTAAATACTAAAAAAAGGGCCAATGTTAAATCACTATTGGAATGTGTGGATATACCTGAACATGTCAAGCTATTGTATCAAGATGTGATGGCAGCAGCAAGAAACAATAAAGGCGACGATGAAGATAAATAAAGAATATGCGGAGGATAAAATTATTGTTTAGTTAAAACAATGTTAATATGTAAGTTGTTGAGTTTTGTAAAAACTCGAGTTTTTTGCTAATTTTTTAAAGAAATTAGTGTTGTGTTTTATTTCATACTTATGACTAATATTATGTTCGTAATAAAACACGTTTAAATTCTTAGTAGCATTTTTTAAATCCCAGTAGTTAATTTATAAATCATAAAAATACGTTTTCTGAAAAATCACTTTTTTTATCTTGTTGAGTTTTGAGAAAATGCTCCTATTCTACTGAAGTAAAACGCATCAAATTCTGAATGGAGAAATATCAACATAAACACTTTTCATCATGGTTCGTTATTTTGCCTCAAAAGAGTTACGTTTGTTTACAATTAATCAAAAATCCACCGTAAATAGTCCAGTTTTAACAATACATGTACCTCTATGGCTTCAGAAACAAAAATATTTGAAATAAATTAATTAAATTTTAATTTAAAAATTTAGAATTATACGTTTAAATTTTGAAGCGCAGTGTATTTATGCAAAAAGCTATAATTTGATTTTAATATTTTTTTCTATAATTACATATTTATGTCATAAAAATGTACGTTATTAATATGTTTACGATTACAAGATATTACCTGAATTCAATTACATATAGCTTAGCTATTTCACTTTCAAAAACTCACTAAAAATTACATGTTAGCATTATTTTTTCGCTAAAAGAAGAAGCTAATATGCAAAATTCATTATAAAGCTCTCTAATACTTAAAGATCTGATCCCATTCTATCTATTCGTCTCAGCGTATTTAATACAAAAATTCTTTTCATACTCTATATGCATCCCCTAATACCATATCCGCAGAATAGGCATTTCTCATTTTTAAATTAAACTCGAGATTCTAATCCTATAGAATAAAATCCCATATTATAAGGTAATGCTAAATAATTGGATAATCTATATTCTAAGGTACATACTGATACCGTAATAATATCAGAACGGTATTAAGCTGAGGCGTGCTTCGACTGCATCGCGCTCAAAATGGAAATATTCTTGTGGCTGTGTGGGCGCCAAAACTCCTAGCAGATTACTCTCATATATATCTTGTTTTCCACAAGAAAATTTCATTTCTGCTGCTTACGAGAGAAGGGAATATGATATGGGATTTCCGAGGACCATATTAGTAATATTGAAAAAAATAAGGATTCCAACAAGCTCTCCAGCATGAAGTGGTGTATGCAAAAATGCGAGAAATAAATTTTTAAATTAAATTTTTATATGTGACTTTTATATTAGTTACATAACATTTATAATAATATTATAACGAAACTCAAGAACATATTTTGATTAGTAACAATCTTCTGTTAGTAACACACTCCTTTAAATCTTCACATGAATTTACAAAACAATCGCCTAACTCACGTTGACTTCGAACTATTTCCAAGATATATAACAAAATTTATTAAAATGTCATAATGACAGCTAGTTCCTTTAAAGACCCATAAAATACATTAGTTTAATTTTTAATTGGGGCCCTTAAATAACATAAATCACTTAAAGCTATAAGCTAATGGTGAAGCTAATAAACCAGATAAAAAAAGAACCTAAAATTTAAATAAAACTTATGATCAACGTTAAACAAAACTTCCTAATCTTCTGAAGCTTTGGTGATGAAAACATATTTTTTTTTTTTTTTTTAAGATAATCATCGAAGACATTTTTCGCAGGGCCTTTTTTAGTACATGCGTTGATAGAAGAACAATACGCTTATTAAAATAATAAGAGATATTAGGCACCCCAGTAAGTTTGCTACGAGTTTTCTTAAATAGCTTTTAAATGTGCCATTAAATATTTTAAGCATTCTATGAGCCTGAGGATTTAGGGTGTTTAGAGGGTCATATTGATACCTAGGAACTAGAATATTTGTGACTCAAAGTTTCGTCTTTGATCTAAACGTGTCTGTCTAGTACCACCAAATTAGTACATAACAGTTTTATAACAGCACTTTAGCCTCTATAGTTGTTTCTTAATTTAAAATGGGTTGAACCTCGAGCCACTCACGGAAGTAATAACAATCAAATAGTGATTTCTAGAGCTGCTAGTATAAAAAGATCCTGCTACGTCGATGGAAATTTGGACGTTCTCCGAGACTATTTTTTGTAATAAGATTCTAATAATATTAAAAGAACAGCGACAGCGAAAGCAATACAAGTTGTTATGAAAACGTATCAACACAAACTACCGTAATAGGGGTGAATAGGAATTTTAAAGGGAATAGGAAAATAAATGTTCAAAATGGTTGCTATTTACGGCTTGAAAATATCTAAGGTGATTAATAAATCCTCATTGCACACTTTCAATCATTTCCCGAGTTACGGCACGGACTTCTGTGAATCCTCTCTTTCAAATCGTCTAGATTATTTGGCCTTCTAACAAATACATTTGATTTGAGATATCACCAAAAAAAAGTCCATTGGACTGTCTAAATTTGTGTTCCATTTCATATTCATTAATAAAATTAATATACAGAAAACTTCTTGTCGGTTAACCGAAACCCAATGGCACGAGATGGCATTATCGCCATGCAACAACAAAAACAACTTTCATACATAACCGTAAAGTTTCTTTTGGAAAACCGGTGTATTTTGTACCTGTCAAACTTTCGGTTAAAACGGCACAAAACCGAGTGTAAATAAAACTCTCATATATATTTTAGAATTAATAATTGGATGGCGTTATGCAGAAACCTGCCAACCCACAATATCTCAAATTTTGGGTTGGGTGCGTATGGACCTGCATACCAACTGCATACCTGGACTAACATACCTCAAAAAAATAATGTTCTAACAACTCTTACACCCATTTCTGTTGCCACGTTTGATAGGTGCGTTATATCTCAGAAAACTTTGGTAGAAGATAGTGACGACTCACTGGCAGACCCACATTATGAAGTGGAACTGGATGATTCTTTGTCAGAAGTGGAGTTAGAGGCATCTGAAGATATCAGTGACGAAAATATTCCTGTACATATTGTCATCGATAATGATCTTTCAGTTGATGCTACTCAAGAAATTATAAGTCCAGCGATGCAAGAAAGGCCAAAGAAGGGTAGAAAACGAAAAATGCACAATCAAACTCGAAAGGAAAAAAAGATACGTATGTACACCAATAAACCATATTTTAACTAAGTATTCAAATCCAACCCAAGGAATTTGTCGATTTTCATTGTAACTGTACATTAAAATGCGCCGAAAGTGTTAACGTTGAAATTTGGAAATCCGAGTTTGAGAGGTTTTGGTCACTAAATTCATATGATGCTCAGGATAATTTTATTGCTGCTAGTGTATGTGAGATTGAAAAAAAGAGATCTTATGGCAGAAATTCTGAAAGAAGAAAGTTCTCTCGAATTTATAAAATAAGAAATACTAATATAGAAATACTAAAGCTAACTACGTTTCGCGTAAATACTGCTTTAAAGAAATTTCATGGTCGGGCTCCTGTTGGTGATCAAAGAGGTTTGAAGCAAGGAGGTAAAAACAAATTACCAAATGAAAAAATTCAAGCTGTTATTAATCATATTGATAAAATACCTAAATATACTTCACACTACCGTAGAGTACAAACGGAGGTAAAATATTTACCACCTGGCATCACAATTCAAAAAATGTATAATATGTACAAACAGGAAGAAGCCAATCCAGTAAGTCTAATCTCATACAAGAACATATTCTATACGAAATTTAATTTAAAAATAAAGCCTTTAAAAAAAGACACATGCAACAGTTGCGATAGCTTTAAAATGAAGATAGACAATGAAAATAATGAAGAAAAATAAGAAGAGTTCAAGCAGGAACATAAGAAGCATTTGCAAGTAGCAGAGGAGGCGCAGCAAATGAGAAAGGAAGATTTTAAGATAGCAAAAGAACAAATGGATATTGAATGTTTAAGTTTTGGCTTAGAAAAGACCCTACCGCTTCCTAGAATCCCTACAGGCATCGTATTTTATAAGCGCCAGTTGTGGGTATATAACCCCGGTATATATAGTGCCAAAGAAAGTAGAGGTTACTGCTACGTTTGGGTAGAAGGTTCAGCAGGTAGAGGCGCCCAAGAAATAGGATCTTGCCTTCTAAAACATATAAAAAGTAGATTGCCTCAAGATGTTAAACAACTTACCCTTTGGTGTGATTCTTGCGGGGGGCAGAATCGGTATATCAGGTTAATACTTATGCTTAAATCTATATTGTATGATACATGCACGAACTTACAAAGCATAACCGTAAAATATCTTTGTTCCGGGCATAGTTTCCTGCCGAATGACACCGACTTTAGTGACTTTGAGTCGGCTCTCAAATGACAACAAAGATTGTATACACCAGATGACTACATCGAAGTAATGCGTTCTTGCAGAAAAAAAAGACCTTTAGTAGTCGTGCAAATGAACGCCCAAGATTTTTTTGGGTGTAATGAATATTGAGAAAAAAATCACCAACAGAAAAATTACAGAAGATAAAGAGAAAATTAATTGGTTAAAGATCAGGTCAATCAAGATAAATAAACAGGAGCCCTTTTCAATAATAATACAGCAACATGATTCTCAACCCTATCAAATAATTTTAATTAAAAAATCTTCTCGAGGTAGACCTTGCAACGAAGAAATCTTTAGCTACTTAATAGCTCTGTGGCCCAACGGTAAGTCTATTGCTGAAGCAGAATTGCAAAATTTAAAGGAGATGATGCATCTTATTCCTGCAGACGCATTGCCTTTTTATCAAAATTTGCAAGGTGCCAATATAACTGAGGATGTTGAGGGTTACAATATTAATGTGGAAGATTTGGATTTTGAAGTGGATTATGTAGAATAGGTTTATAATATTAAATTAATAATAATAACTATTATTATTGATTATTTGGCTTTTTCGTAAATAAATATTATTAACTTGTATCTGACGTGATCACGGGCCCTTAAATTGTAAATAAATCGTATACATGAATTCTGCAAGCGTTGTAATCTTTTTTTTTATGTTACATTCAGGTCTGGGCCATACACAAAATTACAATAAGCAGTATGAGAGAGAACCAATGTTTCGCATAAAACCTTTCTTTTACTTTTGTATAGATTCCGTAAAGACATATACGATCTTTGAAAGACCCTTGCCAATTGGCTGCGAAATCGTAACTTAGAATCAATTATGACGCCGAGATTCTTATATTCTCTCACGATCGGGATTGTAGTTTGGGATACATGAATAGCAAAATTATTCGTTGCTCACTCATGATCAGGACCAATGTATATTACGACCGACTTTGACAGATTCAGTCGCAACCCAATATTTTTAGAATATTCAATCGAAGAACAGCTTCGTCCGCCTTTGCTTTAAAAAAACTGGTATATATTTGGGTCTCATCCACGTATCGTTGAATTATACGTGCATCATACCTCATGATATGCATGAGTTAACAAACCACCAGCTTATATTGTGTAAACTTTTATGTAGAATACCTAGCAAGAAGCCTAAATTTGTTGTATTTAGGAGTTTTAAATATTTTGATTTTGAGGCGTTTAACTCTGATTTGATAAACACTGGCTGGGGACAGATTTTTGATCTTGCTTGTATAAATGAAGAAGCACAGTTATTATTATTATTATTATTATTATTATTATTATTATTATTATTATTATTATTATTATTATTATTATTATTATTATTATTATTATTATTATTATTATTATTATTATTATTATTATTATTATTATTATTATTATTATTATTTACAGCCAGTTAAGGCTCGCACTCCCTCTAAGGGGGGGCCTTTTCGGTGCCCTTAAGTGACCTGAAATGTAGAGTTATCTCCTAGGAATTTTCGGGTGCTGCGAGCAGTTGCCAGTAGTACTGTCTTTTGCATGTGCTTATATAGATGTTCGCCAGTTCCTAGTTGTTTAAGGTATTCCAGTAGACTCTTTGGTATTACACCCGTTGTCGATATAACAATTGGGATCGTCTGAACATTATCCATTCTCCATTGCCTTCCGATTTGAATTTCTAGATCTCTGTATTTGGTTTTGATTTTCTTTGATTGATTTTCTCAGTGTGTTTCTCTTGCAGATTATTGTTGTTCGGTATGGCTACGTCAATTAGAGTTGTTTTCTTGGAAATTTTATCTATTAAAATAAGATCTGGTCTATTACGCCTTACATGTTGATCGGTAAGTACACTGCGGTCCCAATATAACTTATATCGGTCATTTTCCACTACGGGTTCTGGAGTATATTTATAATACGGAACCTTCTCTGTTGTAATAAGTTCCAACTTCATTGCCAGCTCTTGCAGCATCATATTAACATTAGATAGAATAAAATAATCCAGCAAAGTACAATTAGTTTTAGAAAGTCCTGTTGGATCTTTTACGACTTGCAAGAGAGAAAAGAAATTAAGAAAGATGTTAGAGTACTAGTTGAACCATTACAAGTCAAAAAATCGACCCATACACACTAACTCATCACACAGAGGAATAACTGCAGCAATAGTCCGTTCAAATGTCGTGATACCATATAATAAATTAGTTTTAAGCGGACGGTAAAAATTACCAATAGCAACATTTATCCCTCCCACTCTGACCATCACCCAAAATTGCTCAAAGCTTTCTACCGGCACCGCTGAAAGGTCATCTCTTATGTATATGCCCACTCCCCCTCCCCGAGATCTGTGACCCTTCCTATAAAATTTAAAACCGCAAATAGCTAAAACCTCAT
Source organism: Anthonomus grandis grandis (assembly GCF_022605725.1). NCBI lineage: Eukaryota > Metazoa > Arthropoda > Insecta > Coleoptera > Curculionidae > Anthonomus > Anthonomus grandis. The sequence goes on along the minus strand of NC_065552.1, from coordinate 11,128,911 downwards.
CACTTATCGGGTCGCTCAACCAAGTCTCCGAGACTTCGAGAATGTCAAGTTTTTAATGTTTTAATTTATCTTTTAAGGCATTATATTTATGCTGAACAAAAGTGAACGTATGTTAATATGACCTACAATTAAATTTTTTGAGTTAGCCATAACAAAAAAGAATTTCCAATATATATATAGAATAAAATATACAGTATGAACTTACATCTAAAGAAAAAAGACAATTCGTTATATAGAGATAAATAGAACAAAATATTTATGTGGTTAGTTCATTTAGAAGGGCCTCGCTTTTTATAAATATAGCATTTTCTCCGTCATTCTTCCTTGCCAAGACCTTGCCATTCCAATTTTAGACGTATTTGTATCCCAGTTATATTTATATCCTTAGTTAACTCTTCATCTATGTTGATTGCAGCATCAGACATTCCCAGACCACAAACTCTAGGCGTAATTTTCCCCTTTTGAGACCGAGCAGACAGGATGCGGTTTTTAAGTTCTGTGTCTTTTAAAGTTAAAGGTATTTTGGTTCCAGCCTTTGTATTAAAAGAATGCACTCTAGCAAAGTCTTTAGGTACCACCTTGACATTCAGAGTAGAATAAAGCTTAACAAGATCCCCAGTGATTATACTTGTATCACTTTAACCATTAAGGGGAAATCCGGACAAGCAAATATTTTGTTGGATTTTTTTTGTATTCTCTAAATCGGCAGCTCTTTCTAGTCTCTCCACTTTTTCTTTTAGAAGTTTATTTTCTTTTGATAATTCGGAAAACATTTCAGACATAATTCGATTACGCTCTCTTTTCTCTTCAAATTGCTCATTAATGAAATCCGTGGATGTTTTTATGTCTCGTACCTCGCTCTGTAGTTCCTTTATCAGCGTCTTAAGTTCCATCATGTCACCTTCGGACTTTGAAGCCGAGAAGATGAAGCCGGTACCGCGGATAGTCGTCTACTGCTGCTGTCACAATCCTTGCAGTTTCAGAGTGTTTTTGGGCTTGTATCAATCTAGCCTCCACAGTCGAGATAAAACATCGCAGAACAGCGCCCACATTGCAGCTTAAGACCCTTGCCCACACTTCGGTGACAAACCTTTACCAAAGACATGCCCGTAAGGTATATGAAGAAAGCAGAATACTTTTGGCAACAATGTCGCACGGGTAATTTATATGCGACTAACTAACAAACAGTCCAAAGTGCAATAATGCCGTGTTAAATCTCGGTAGTTTACAGGTTATTCAGAAAAAAACTTACAAAACCAGGAATAGCTTACCAGTTACAGGTTCTTTTACAAGAAGGTATCACTCTGAGTCAAAGATGCAATAATAATAGCGGTTATTTGCTTCAAAAAACCGATTTTGAGCAGGACCGCACTAAACAAACAAACACGCAGCTAGGCGCACCGTTGTCGTATAGAAATATACTTTTGTATAAATATAGGATATATACTTGTGTAATTTCATTGTATAAGTTTTTTTTTTAATTGGTCATTTGTTTGTAGGTGCCAGGGAAATAGAAACACATTGATTAGCTGAATGGGAACAATAAAATATGCCTTAAAGGACATTTCAACTGGTAGGAAAAGACACAAATCTCATAACCCGGATGTACTACATGAAGCAGTCGAGGTTGTAAGGGACAAGGCATTAATATATCTACAACCATCCGCAAGGTATAGAATTCCAACCACTGTTTTGGCAAGACACAAGACAGATAATGACAAAAAAAGTGAAATAAGTCAACCTAATGCAGGAAGAGTAAAGTTTAATAATTAACTACATCAACATTTGAGCTTATATCGATATCCCATCGACACATACGATTTGCAATTTTTGATAAAAAGTCATTTGGATATAAGCTGGGTAGAAATGTTCGCTGAATTAAGAGTAATTTACCAGGAAGAGAATTTGTCTATGGGTTTTTGGAGAGGCACAAAAATATAATTACAAATCGTATGTGTGAAAACATTAAAAGGTCTCGAGCTAATGTGTCAAGAAAAATAATTGAGGAATATTTTGCTCACCTTTCGGAGACATTGAAAGAAATCTCTCCCATGAATGCATAAATTATGACAAGACTAACTTGGCAGATGACGTAGGCCGAAAGAAAGTTCATACTAGAAGGGGCTGTAAACACCCTGAAAGAGTGATGAATATAACTAAATTAAGCACTTCAATAATATTTGTCCCTACAGGTGATGACATGTGCTACATGTACCTAGTTGTCTACAAGGCTTTAAACCTCTATTCATCTTAAACTGACGGAGGTCCTAACAATACCAGCTACAATCGTACACGGCGGTTTCGAAGATCGGTTTTTAACAATCGTAATACTATACTTCCGGAAATTAGATTGTCGTAAAGTTCTAATTGGCTATAATTAAGCGTTACATATTTCTATAAATAGAGTAAAGGAATTAAAAATAAATAGAGTAAAGGAACAAAAATAAAATATTGAGATGGTGTTTTTACCTCCGAATTCTCCAAATCTTCAAACGCAACCCTTGGACGTGATATTCTTCCGTCCTAAAAATTAGATGGAGTAGAATTTTATTGCAATGGAAGAAGGGTGCTGGTCGCACAGAGGCGAGTATTCCAAAAAGTGTCTTTTCTAGATTATTAGGACACCTAATTGATGGTATAATGTCAAATACAAAACAAAATATAATAACTGGTTTTCGTAAAACAGGATTAACTCGCCTTAATAGAGAGGAAGTTTGATATGAGTTGCTGGGTGAAAATCTACGAAAACATGAGGCTCAAGCTATTACCACATCAGTAATTGACTTATTAAAAGAGCGATATTCTGAGAAGACAATCCGAAAATCTGAAAACAAAAAACCTTCTGTCACACCTGGAAAAAGCATAAAATATCCTTGTTCTTCTTCAAGTGATAGTGCATAAAGCAAATATGAAAACCTCTCAGAAAAAAACTATATCGATCAAGAATTTGATATGGTAGGTACTAAATTTAAATTAGAAAGTAGGGTAAAATTAACAAAAAAATTTTTAAAATTATAATTTTTTTATATTTCTACTACAGTATTTTTTTCCTACCTTTGAATTCCTTTCGAGCCTGTACCAATAATGAAGCAAAAATTTGACTTTCCACCGGTCTAGCAATGTCGTCATCACTAGAGCTATCTCTTTCATTTCTCCATTCTAAACTACGTTGTCGTCTAATTCCTGGCATCTCTTTGCTAGAAGCATTGCTCCTCCTGTTCCAGGAGCCACCTCCCGGGCGCTTGTTCATTTTGTTCAAGTCATCTGGAATAAAAGAAATTTATTTTAATTCACATATTTTATTAATTTAACTAATTATCATTAATGTTTTGATGTTTAAATCTTATTTCCTTAATTATCCAGGGAATTAGTACAAGCCATCTTTAAAATAATTTTACCATTTTATACTCATGTATACCTATATTGCATAAATAATTTACTAAATTAAAATTAAAATATTTAATGTGCAGTTTTTTGTGCTGTGCTGTATTGGTGAAAATTGCAATTTTCTGTTTAATTTTGCTAATTTAATTTGCGGCAATTATTAATTTTGCTCTATAATGCCCATTATTTTATCGAGTGCAGGCCAGAGCGGTAAAATTATCAATTTTTTAGCGAAAACATTTCGCTTTAAATCTAATTTATTTACCGCAAGGGAACGATTGGCATAATCAAAAATGTATTCTTGGCCAATATTTATGTAAAATAAATGTTTGATAATTTTACATATGTGAACTCGTTTATGTTAAATTAAAGCTACATTTTAATGAAGAGTGTCACACTCAGAGAGAATTATGCCAGGTTTTAAGAAAAGATTTTGGAAAATAATGCCAATGGAAAAAATGGGCTTGGGGATAAACTTAGAGAGAATTATGTCACGTTAAAAAAAATAAGCGATTTTACGATACTGCAATTTTTTTGTAGTGTTTGTGATAACGTAAAAAATACGTTCATAATAAGGTCTCACAGCTTCAAAATACACAAATTTCTTAAAAGCTTACGGAACCTTTGTAATATTATTATAAGAAAAACAATTATCTGTTTTCCATCATAACGCAAATATATGACATTTTCAGTAATTAATGCCATCCATAAAATATCTGAGAACGGACAGGATTCCGTATTTCACTCTACGCGTGAAATAAAGCAAAACATTTCTAACCTGTCTTCTATTTTAATGAAAATATATTAACGAGCAAGTTTACTTTTGCTCGTTAATATGCTTGCATGCTAATGTGAACTGGTACAAAGATACCTCCTACTTCCTTCATTGAATCAAAGCTGCCATTCTGGGTGCTAAATATTAGCACACGTAGAGAAATGCGAACATGAGTTACTCCTAGATTTACTAGAAAGAAATGACAAAAGAAATGACGACAATTAACATAAAAATAATATATTGACGAAATTTTCCATAAACGAAAAAACATCCACAGATCTTTCACCTTTTAAAAAGAATAAATGACACATGACAACTAACGGACACGGCAGGATTTATTCACTACGTTGTACGGTCTCACAAAAGGAAACAAATATGTGCAGTAAAAGACACATCTACAAATTGTTACTCTTGGTAAAAAAGAAAGTGAATGGGGTAAACACAATAAGTCTCTCTCTGACTAAACTGAGTATCCTTAAAATCTAAGTAACTACTAATTTTCAAACAACTATTCTACTACTTCTTTTTATAGCTCCGTTGATATCGAAAAAAAAAATCTAAATGATCTGCAGCCATCCTCCACCCGAACCTCTGCATAAATAAGACAATTAAACAACTTTGCCCAAACAAAGGCAATTAGACGACAAAACAACCCCATTGCCGTAAAGTAATTAGGAAATCGGTCGTATTACTCATTAAAATAATAGATGGTGCCCTCGAACGCGCAGTTAAAGTATAAAATGAACAATTAGATAATGAACTAAAAAACTTTGAGGGAGAAAACCGCTTCGGGCATATTATGCGGTTTTTTTGAAGAAAGTAAAAATTAGTTTAAACATTCTAATGGCCATTTAAGAGTTTAAGAAGAATGTATAAGTGACAGTTGCTCGCAGAATATAAATTAGGGCAATAATGCAATCACAAAATTTTGAGCGTTTTACTTAGCATTCCGTTGGCGCTTTTAGTGTTTTAATTTTAATTCCTCAACCTTCTTGAAAAAAATTGAAAAATAAGTTTTTTCTTTTAAATTCTTAGAAAAAATATTTTATATTCATTTTGTTTATACAGGGTCTCACGACGAATAGACGCGATCAATATTTCGGAAACTGATTTTTCAAAAATTTTGAAAATTTGGCAACATGCCACAGTCGATGGGGGCCACATAACCAAAATATTTTAACAGTTGTGACGTTTCCGGTTATACCGGAAGTAAGAATACCCTGTATATTTTTACATTTTTGGCTTCCACATGAAATTCTAGATATATTTTATGTATAATGTCCTATACCTAAGTGTAACCGTTTTTGACATATTTTTAATTTCATGTGAAAACCTTTGTTTATACGGTCCTAACATAATTACCGATTACTCCTTACTTACTAGGCTTTATTTATTGGTTAGTTTTGGTTTTATTTTAAACGAAGGACCACTTTCAAAGACTATTTTAATATTTGACTAAAAAAAGGATATAGGGGGGTCAAAAACTAGCATTAAAAATTAAAATGAAAAAATTATTAAAAGTCAATTTTTTTTAAAAGAAACTCCTTATTTTTATAATTTTTTCATAAGGATAATTAAAAATAAGGTTAACTTCATATAAGATTATCTAGTCCAAAAATTGATAGTTTCCGAAATATTGACAGTTTAAATTTCGCCTAATCCAATATTTCTAGACAAAACCCCTAAACGTCTGACAGTCAAGTCAAATGTACATACCCTAAGGTTTTTGGGGTGGCTAAATTCAAAAATGATATTGGTTTTTCAAAATTCAAAATGGCGGACACAACATGGCGGCCAAATTGTATAAAAAAAATACCGTTTCGAATTAAAATCAACTTTCCTTTACGTTTTCGGAGTCGCTGAATTCGAAAATTTGATTTATTTTTTGAAATTCGAAATGGCGGGTACAAAATGGCGGCCGACTTGTATAAAAAAAAGCGTTTTAATGTTAATTCAATTTTTATTTACGTTTTCTAGGTCGCCAAATTCGAAAATGATATTCATTTTTTTTAATTCAAAATGGCGGAAACAAAACGATTTTTACAGTTTATATTGTATTGTAACCAGTATTTTACTATTATACATCAACATTATTTCAAACATAATTGTATATACTTTTATTATTAGATATTCCTATTTCATAATTAACAGAACCATTTCAAATGAACATAACAACCCGTTTTAACCGTAATTTGGTGTTAATCTGATCATTTCTTAGAAAAAAATGTCCGCTATTTTTAACCCGCCATTTTGAATGTAATAATTCTATCAAATTAGAATTCAACGAGCATAAAAACCCCTTTTTAGCGTAATTTGGTGTGAATCTGTTTTTTTCTCGAAGAAATGTACGCCATTTTGAATATATCAATTTTGATATCAAATTCAAATTCAACGAGCATAAGAAGCCCCCTTTAGCGCGATTTGGTGTAAATCCACTCTTTTTTTCGAAGAAATGTCCGCCATTTTGGAGCCGCCATGTTGATTTTATTGATTCTCATGTCAAAATCGAATTTAACGAACCTAAAAAACTTACGAGATACAAAGTTTCAAGTAAATCGACCGACAATTCGATTTATGGCCAGATTTTCAGGCCTTTGGACCACTGTGCGATTCCAGAAAATATTCGTTAACGGGGAAAGGTGGAAAAAAGAGAAGATTCTGTCAAGGCTATTTCGTAGATGATACTTTACACAAAATGAAATACTTCTTACCTTAGCGGGATCTCGCGCGACCACAACTAATTTGATACACAAAGTATTTTTTTAATACAAAAACAGCAACGTGAAGCATGATAAAAATAGGGGGTTTCTATTTAAAAAAAATGACTTTTAATGATTTTTTCATTTTAATTTTTAATGCTAGTTTTTGACCCTCTGTGTCGTTTTTTTAGTTAAATATTAAAATAGTCTTTTAAAGTGGTCCTTCCTCTCAAATAAAACCAAAACTAAACATTTAATAAAGGCTACTGAAAGGGAGTAATCGGTAATTATGTTAGGGCTTATAAACATAGGTTGCCACATGAAATTAAAAATATATCAAAAACGGTTACACTTAGATATAGAATATTATACATAAAATATATCTAGAATTTCACGTGGAAGCCAAAAATGTAAAAATATATAGGGTGTTCCATTTAAAATAACGAAGTTCACACCTACTTCCGGTATAACCGAAAACGTCACAACTGTCAAAATATTTTTGTTATGTGGCCTCCATCGACTATGCCATGTTGCCAAATTTTCAAAATTTTTCAATAATTGGTTTCCGAAATATTGATCGCGTCTATTCGTCGTGAGACACCCTGTATATAAGGAAAAACATTTAGAGATTAGGCACTGAGACAAATCACTAAAATGTAAGATTAATATCTTTAAAAACCTGTTTATGCTAATAGATTTTATAGGTATTATTAAAACATAATAGAAAATAAGTTTTATGGTTTTAGTTTAAATAAAAATACATTAATAAAATATTAAAAGGCTACAAATATAAAAGTAAATAAAAAAAAACATTTTATCTGAGGAGCGAAGCAAGAACCTTATGTTTAAGAGTTTTTTAAATTTTTATTTATAGCTGACACTGCAGTATGCCTATACCTTAAGCTAACAAAAAATTACATCCTAACATGAAGAATATAATATCTATGGCTGCTTTTACACATAATAAATAGCGTTACTACGAATAATTTTTAAAATACTAGAAAAGTGAACTCGGACCGCACCGTGTTTGACACTAGTGTCTTCTGATCTTAAAATCCTTTCATCAGACGGAAAGTATCATTGTGACCATCAAAATGCTTCTGAAAATACAACAAGTCTACAAGTTATGTCCTCAGAACATTAACTCGATTATATCTCAAAAAGAAGATACACTGTGTGAGATTTCATGGGTTATTTTAGAATGATACTTTTAATATTTTTGGTTTTCCTTAAGGCTATATTGGAACGTGGAACCATGCTATTCCTAAGAGATACAGAGTGTGATTATATGTGCAGATCGAAAGATGACCGATAGGAGTTAATAAGATCGATAACAGCGCGTTCTGATCTGTCAACAATTGAGAACCGTTTTTTCAAAACTCGTTTTGTCCAAATTATGCAAAATTGAGTTTTATATCGTTTCTACATAATTTCGACCTTCCGCATCGATTGAAGAAGTCGGTTTTTACAAAACTCGCTTTGTTTTATCCAGAACAACGTTAGATTTTTTATAAGTTTTGCAAAACTCGCTTAGTCCCAACCATAGGATATACCAAAACTCGCTTTATCCGGTACATATTGGTAAATATATACATAAATAGAACTTGATGCATTATACAGTGCTTTTCTTTGAAGTCCCTCCCCCCCATTTATTTTTTGAACGGGTCAAAAAAATTTTTTGAAACTTGGCATAAGTAAATTGGTCTATAGATACTATTTTTCACTGTAAACTAGGTAGTTGTAAATTCCAAGATGGCGGCTGGGCGACATCTAGAGAAAAAATTTTAAATAGAAAGGGGGGTCGTATGGTACCTCATTTTAAAGGTCTCAATGTACTTAGAGTACTTTATAACCCTGAAATATTAGACCCATATCTTAACTCGTTTCAAAATGGCGGCCTAATAAAAAAGTATTTTTTTTTATTTTAACGTTTTACATTTTTATGATTTTTGAATAGGTAAAAATCAGTGTACGAAAATAAATACGTCACTGTTTTATTTTGACATAAAAACGACAGTTCTAAATGTCAAAATAACACATAAGCGCCATCTTGAATAAATGCATTAAATAGAAATCTTGTGTTACCTCATTTAAAAGGTTTTATTGAGTACTTTTAATATTTATTACATGAACTGAAATCAAATAAATATTAAAGATTTATGTAAATATTGCAATTAATGCAAAATAAAATAATGACGCATTTATTTTCGTACACTGATTTTTACCTATTCAAAAATCATAAAAATGTAAAACGTTAAAATAAAAAAAAATACTTTTTTATTAGGCCGCCATTTTGAAACGAGTTAAGATATAAGTCTAATATTTCAGGGTTATAAAGTACTCATTGAGACCTTTAAAATGAGGTACCACACGACCCCCCTTCTATTTAAAATTTTTTCTCAAGATGTCGCCCAGCCGCCATCTTGGAATTTACAACTACCTAGTTTACAGTGAAAAATAGTATCTATAGACCAATTTACTTATGCCAAGTTTCAAAAATTTTTTTTTGACCCGTTCAAAAAATAAATGGGGAGGGGACTTCAAAGAAAAGCACTGTATATTTACATGTCGTGGTTCGTTTAATATTCGTTTATTTTGATCTTAGTTTGGTATAGGTAGCAAGCAGATGCACATGTGTTTCGCAGTTTAAAAATGTCTGAGTACTTAACGAATGTCGTAAAAGTGCCTGAAGGACGCAAACGAAAAATTCCGCGGAAAAAATCAACTCGATACACGGAAGCGAACGCGGGAGTATTGGATATTGTGTGCTCGCATGCTGAGCAGTTAAATAAGATGCACTACTGTTCAGTAGCAATGCTGACACTCGAAGATTTGGCAGGTACTTTGTTTTTATTCTATATGTAAAGTAGTGCCTTATTTTCGGAAGCTTTTGTATCTAAAATGTACCAAAGAATCTCAGGATGCATTTTTGCTCAAGTATATGAAGGTTAGTGCACCAAAGCGGCACCGTGTTGATCCTGATACCATACGATGTCCCAAAAATGTATCCGTTAGGTACGAAATCAGAAAAACGAGTAGTAATGAACCACTGCAGATTTGTGCAAAATCGTTTCAGTCGATTACAGGTACTATCCTTTCTATCCACGCAATACTAACTGTATTTAATAACGTCTTATTTCATTTAGGTGTATCGAGGGACCGGCTTGCACGAACAGCTCGTCTGTTTTTGGAAACTGGCCAAACACCCAAAGAACAAAGAGTGAATAACACAACCAAAGAAGATGACTGCAGATGTGATTAATCACATAAAAAAATATAAGTGTAGGGATATTCATTATAGGCGCAAGAAATGCACCCGAGCTTACCTGCCACCTGAGTTAAATTTGTTCAAAATATACGAAAGTTTCTGTAAGAAGCAATATACTAAAAAAAAAATATGCTCCATGAGTAAATTTAAAAAAGTTTTCTATGGGCAATTTAATCTTGGATTTGGCTCTCCTCACAGTGACACTTGTTCAACTTGCAAGGAACTATGATTAAAGTGAAAGTGGAAAAAGATTTGGAAAAGAGAAATGATATTAGAACCAAGTTAAGAATCCACAAACTGCGTGAAAAAAGATTCTTTGAGTTGATGAAACAAAAAAATGAAAATGAAATTGACATCACTTCTGATATGCAGCAAAATCAACCCATACCAAAAATATCCATATGAGAGGTTTTTTACTTAAGGCAAGTGTAGCTTTATAATCTCTGCATTATGACTAATAATACTCCAATAGATACAAATAAAGTATCGCTGTACACATGGCTAGAGACACAAGCTGGAAAAGGAGCTAACGAAGTAGCTTCTGCGTTATTAAAATATCTACAAATTTTGGAACAAAAAATAATTAAGGAGGAAAGAGAATGGGAGCCTAAGGCACTTTGTCTTTTCTCTGAATCTTGTGCGGCGCAAAATAAAAACTCTATACTGATAGCAGCTTTATATAGATTTCTTAAAAAATCGAAAGTTTTTTTCAAAATACAGCAAATTTATCCCATTCGCGGTCACAGCTACATGCCCCCAGATACGGTTTTTGGGAGAATAGAAAGAGAATTTCGTAACCTCGAAAGCATAGAAACACCTGCTCAATATTATGACGTACTAAGTCAACATGGACACGTAAAGAAGTGGGGGGAGCATTGGAAAACTTATGATTATAAAAAGCTAATAAAACTTCCATTTAATATGACACAATGTAGAATAATAGAATACCGCAAAGAAGGAGGAAAGGTAAATGTGAACGTTAAATCCACATATACTGGATGTGCTACAGGAGTAAAAATATTTAAAAAAGGGGTAAAGACCTTAAAGTTATTAGACAAAGCATTGGAGATTCTAAAGACAAATCATATTAAAGAGGTAAAGATAGCAGATACGTAAAATAATAAAGTACGTTGAAAATGCTGAAGACGATTTTTACAAGGAGCTTCTCGGGACAACTAATGAAAACCTTACCGAGGATGACCACTTGCTAAAGGGTGAGAATCAAGACGAAATCCAGAATGAATAAAAAAAATTTTTTTTTATAATAAATATTTTCAGTTTTGAATTAAGGATTAAAGCATGATTATTTGTTTAAATAAAATTGGATAAAGTAAGTTTTGGCATGTTTAATTGTTTTAGAAAAAAATTGCATGTTACATAATCAAACATAATCAAAAAGGCTATATAGGTAATCAAAAAATAACGTTTGCTGTAAAATTTGAAATTTGGACAAAGCGAGTTTTGAAAAAACGGTCCTCAATTATTATCAAAATGGTAAAAGCTTAATTGGCACTATTCGTAAACTGGGTCCAATGTTCGGTCACAATAATAATAATTTAATAATAGTATTAATATAAATAATACCTCGTTTATTAAGACCAAAGCAAAGTATAAAAAATACAGACATTTAACATATTTGTCCTAAAAGGCTCTTTAGATACCTGACAGTACAAGTAACGCAAGGCACTGCTTAATCCTACAAACAAAAAAGATTAAGTTAGGTAAAAATATTTCAAGTTCACATGCTTAGAAGTTCATAGCTAAAGCTAAAAGTAAGAACTAATTATGTGCACTTACAAACTAGTAAGGCCATAAAAGATAAATAGTAAGAGGCCTTTTAATTATAATTCTAAATACATTTTATTTTGAAATACAAAGCAACCATAGGTAATTAAGCGACGTGATTAGAAAAAAGTATTTTGCATGTAAATAGAAAAATACTTTAAAAATTTCAGCCACCCGTAAGCCTCTATGAAGACAAGCCTTATTAGTAAGATAATACCCAATTGCTGAACAATCAGGCTTTTTCTTATATTGCTGCGTTTTTGCTGCAAAAACGCAGCAATATAAGAAAATGAAGTTTTGGATATTTCTTTACGATGTCTGGGTATGTACTGCCTATTTATACTCCAGTCTTTTGCAAAAATATATTTTGGAGTCTTCGTTCTTAGAATCGCATAGCATGGGAAGTTTTCTTCACTTGTACATACTATTTTTAGTATTTGTGAAATATGTTCGTGTCTGCAGATGCCATAAATTAAACATAAAGACCCCAAATTATCCTGACAAGGCTCGTAAACATTGAAGTGGCCGGGCACTAAAGAATTGTAAAGTAATAATATCCTTTTGCAAAAAGTGACGATTAAAATATCTAAGCAGAAGAGTTGAACAGGTTCTCTTTAACTTTGAAGTTATATGTTCCCGAAACCGCAAGTAATAAAGTATAACTTTGAAAAAAATACTGTTCCTAATTCATCTACTATGAAAAGAATAATCAAAAAAATCGAAAGTACTGGTTCGGTTATTATGTGAAACACACGATACAAGCTCGTAGAGATTTAGAACAAAACATCACGGCAGTTCACGAGAGTGTGGCAGAAAGGTCAAATTGTTATTGGGCATAAGAATTGAACATCTTAAAAGGCATTTTTAAGCGAATTATCACTAGATTTACAGCTGCTTGCCTACAAAAGCCAACATACATACAACTTCTACTAGCAGACCATGAAAGGCGACGAGAATTCACCAGTTGAATCCTTAAGCAACCTGCTAATTTTGCAAATAATGCCAATAAGCGTACAGCCATCAAAGCATTATTAAAAGAAATTAGATGCTGTATTAATAAAATACCACCACATTTATATAATAGCGATATTGAAAATTTTGTCAAAAAGTATTTTGTTCCACACATAATTCCTATATGTATATTTTCTAAATTAAAAAATATTTTAGTACTTTGCTACAGAAAACTATGCTTTATTGAACACTTAAATTTTAGGCTCTTATTAAAACATTTTCTATTAATGATTTTACGAGATTTAAATCCAGTGCCAAATATGCACTATTCGCCGATCACACCATAGTCTTCTTTGCAACTGGTACCTTACTTCTTGCTATATATGAACTATTATGTGAATATTATAACTACTTACAACGTACTAATAATCTCTCTAATATTATGGACATACGCATACAGTAATAATCATAATAGTTGGAACTTTTGAAAATTTATTATATTTTGTGTGCCTTTTAATTAGCATTTTACTTTCTTTTATAAAAATGTTGTACATGAAAAACTAGTGTTAATTAATTTAAATGTTGACAAAAATTCAGCACCAGTAGCAGTTCGAAATAAAAATTTAAAAAAAGCTGGACAAAATACTTGGAACTAAATGATTTTTATTCAAAAACGACATAAAACATAACTTATTGAAACCATAATATTATAAATAATATTTGGTATGGTAACTCTTAGCATTAATTACTGCCTGGATTCTTCTGGGTATTGATTCAATCAAATTTTCAATTATTTGTCTGTCAATGTGAGTCCAGGCTTCAACAAGCTTATGAAATAGTTCATCAAAATTTTTGACTGTTCCAGATGCCCGAATTTTGCGATCCAGATGTTCCCATAAATGTTCAATCGGGTTTAAGTCTGGACTCTGGGCCGGCCACTTTAAAACTGTGATCTTTTCTTGATCCAACTATTCTTTTACCAATTTTGACGAATATTTTGGATCGTTATCATGCTGGAATACAAAATTTACTGGCATAGACTCGAATGTGTAAGACTCCATTATATTTCGCAAAATATCCCGATATATAAATCGATCCATTTTCCCCACAATTTTATGTATTGGCCCAGTACCATACCAAGAAAAGCATCCCCATACTATCACGTCTCTGAATAGCACTTTTTTCCAATCTTGTACAGTCCAGTTAAGATGAGCCATTGCAAATTGTAGGCGTTACTTGACATTTTTCTTCCGCAGCAAAGGTTTTTTAGCAGGTCTGTAATTCCACCAGAACACAATCGCCTTCTTACCGTTCTTGCAGAGATATTGGAAGGCTCACCTTTATTTAATTTTTGTATAATTTTGGAGGATGACAAAAATGGGTCATTCTGGGAAATATTTAAAATTCGCCTATCTACACAAGCAGTCGTGGCTTTAGGTCTCCCAGTTACTTTTACCTGGTACCACATTTCCAAATATACGATATTTCTTAATTATCCGTGACACGGTGTTCTTAGGAACGTTTAGTCTTTGAGCAATATTACGCTGCCTAACACCCTGATTGTAAAAATCTAAAATTTTTTGGTGAATGTCGATGGAATAGGCCTTGCCTTTTTCCATGGTAACACAAAATAAAATAAATAAAAAGAACCCACTTGCACACTGGTGGGTCAAAGACTGCCTGTAAAATACATCTTTTATAAAAAGTTCCAAGCATTTTGTCCATAAAAATTTAAAGTATTTCTTATTGTCTGAAACAAGATAAGGTTGAAATTTTGGTATGCTTTTTTGTTTACTTATAATATGTTTATTGATTGGATAAATAAAAAATAAAATATAAATTTAAAACATTGGAAAAATTTTAAAAGTTCCAACTTTTATGGCCAATACTGTATATCTAATAACTTCCTCTTGTACAATACTTAAAATTATAAGTAAAAGTGCTTGTCCATTTTATTAGGATATCTTATTTGTATTCTTATGGAGCTCGACATTTCCTGACCTACAAATATCCGAATAGTTTAGATTACAAGGAAACAAAGCCGTTTTATTTTTAAAGGTTTTGAAGATTAATTATGCTTAATAATTGTTGGACATTCCTTTGAACACACCTTTTCATATCCATCATATTAAGTTTTTCTTTTTGATAATAAATATATAATTAAAATTCTTCGAGGCGAATTTGGTAAACTGAAAAATATAATTAGTACAATTTTTGCTGTCAGTAGAGTGAGGATTGGCTTTAATAATCACTTATGCAACAAAGTCAATATGCAGTAATCTACTACTATAGGTATGCTACAGGAGGTATGAACGCAACGTCGCACAAGCGGTAAATTCTACCAAGAGCAGGATAGAAAGAGATAGATTCCTTAGACATAACGCAAGGACGAGATTAAGATGGGACGAAGCACATCAGAATTAGTAAGAGCCTGGAGTCTGGATAAATGAAGGTTTAGTTTACATTCTGATATACGAAGGCTGAGAGTGTGACAAACACTTTGCATGGTAAGGTGTAAGTGTAGTATAGTGGAACTTTGACAGTTTAGGCTGAAGGGGATTGGGCTTTTGAAAGGTTTTCGGACTAATGTGATCCTCATTAAAGAGTTTTTCTGCAAACAAATATGAGGATCAGAATTACGTGTTGAAAGGGCGTCTTTTATATCAAGAAATAGTGTTCCAGACAAGGGAATTGGGGTGAATTTGAGAACAGGCAATTTGGGGTTGCTAAACTGTATGCAAGAGCAATAGCTACAAACTGAGCAAAATTGACAATTTAATTACCAATATAATAAAATGGTATCAAGCTGCTATTAACAGCAATTATGGTCATGCACTTTATTAGGAGGATATTTTTTTTAAATTAACTTTTTTTTGTATTTTGTTATTTAGAATATTCGTTATTTCACTTTGTTAAATTGTCATATATTATTATTCTGTGAATTTTTGTCTTTTTAATTTGTAGTTTTATAATTAATATTCGGCAATATTTTCAAATTAAATTCAAACCACAAATAATTTATCCTCAGAGAGATACATGCAGAGAAAGGAAGGAACATTTATAGTCACAGGTATTCCACACGTATATCAGTCACTGGGAATCAATTAGATCTACACAATTTCCGTACCCCCTCGGCCTGATCAAAAATTTGAGAATTGTGGTAAACTCTAAGCAAACCAAGTAGGATACCCGTATGCAACAATTTCTATTGTCAAACCGTTCTTCTATCCACGAGTTCACTAGAAAAAGCTCAGCGAAAGTTGTCTTTGGTAATAAAGTTCGTTACTTTTGGACATTATTGGGAGAACCGATAAGACTGAAACATTAAAGGAGCAAGTCAATTATCTATAAGTCGGACTTTGCAAATAGTTAATCAAATCGCGTTATGACATGAAGGTGAATTCTATCGGTTTTTATCTTGGAGTCTGATTATATTATAAAGGAGGACGAAGGGCAATTTACTAAGACTAAAGAAGGATTGGGAAGGTCCATTTCATGTGGTCACCAGAACCAACGACATGGTGTACCGCATCCTGTGACAATATCTAAATTGCAGACACTGTCAGGCTAGCTCCTTCTCATGACGTAAACGTCCTGATCTTTTACGTTAAAAGTGTTTTGGTGATTGATTGGAATGAACAAACTTGAGAGGAGAGCAGTATTATGAAAATATAAATACATTTATTATTCTCATAGTTGTATTTTTTTGATATTCTTCTGTAGTTTAGGTTGATTATTTAAGTTTATTTATGGTTCTACATTAAGTCTTTGATTAGATTCCATAAGCAAAAATATTGTACAAAATTTAAGCATTTCTAAATGGTTCCATGGGTTTTTAAAAGGACCACGTTTCGTAATATTTCAATTGTTTTTTTTATATTGGAAGATACAGTCGGCGTTCATAAAAAAAGAGTGTTACAGACATAAGTGTGTTTGTGGATTACATTATAATATATAAATCATATATGCCAGATAATTATCTTATATTTTTTTTAATATGTCATTGGACAAGCAAAATTTTGTCAGAAGCTGTATAAACTAAACATTATGAAAGGCTGTGTTTTAATAGGTTGGATTTTGACATAGTTTCTTTATTTATTTTAGTGTTTTTTTTTTTAATTGGTTTCGTCTTAATAGTTTAAAACTTATATCATTATTATTAATAATATAATATACTTTAACATATTTCACAATACGTTGCAAAAATCATTATTTTTTGCTAAAATAAAAGCATTAATATGTAGTTGTAAATTCATCCAAAGTGGCATATTTCAACAATTTGCTGAATAACCTAATATACTTGGAAACTTTATGAATGAGCTTTAAATTTCAAAGTTCTTATAGAAGCTTTAAATATAAATAATACGGCAGTTATCAAAAATTAGCAAAGATATCATTTAACTCTAAACCCCCAATACTTACACACTTAAAACACATAATTTATTATTTTCCCATATTATTATGTTCCGAAACTACTCAAAAGCAAATAAATTTCTTTAGCCACGTATAGTTCATATTAAAAAACTTGATTTAAGTTCAAAAGCTTCTTCTTCTCTTTCCTTTTTACGAAAACGTCGTCTTCGAGAAAATTTGTTATTAGTTTTTTATTACGGAACGTCTAAGAGTGCTCCTTTCAATTATTTCCTTCCTGTATAATCCCATAACCTCTGGGAATAATTAAGAGAATCCCTCGAGAATTCCTTATTAAGTCTAAACTTTGTCAACCTGAGCGTATATTGGATTTTTATTCGACGAAAGTCGCAATAGCTCTATGACGGTTTTAATAAAGAAATGGTATTTTGCGGAACAGGACGATGATCTTTGCCCTGTAAAGATTGACGTTTAGTATTACATTCGTCTCTATTTTATGTATGTTTTAGAATTTTTTAAAAATAACTAATAACATTAAGTATTTTTATCTAAATGATTTACGCTATATACGTGCTTAGTGGTAGTAGGATTAAACAGCAGGAACTAGGAAAACTTTCATCAAAAGACACCCGACTCCCTTAGCAGGCAAACAAGAAGTTCTAAGGCTTCAAATGTCAAACCTCATTCAAACAATAAGTAATTTGGTTGTTACCCTAATTGCTCCCGGCTATGACGTTATTGCCTTTAAAGGGTGCATAAAATTGTTTTGTTGACCATCGGAACAGGAAGGGTTGGAATGTTTTCCTGTTTACTCAGCGACGGGGGTGAAACTGCATTGACGATTAAAACCATAGGGTGCCAGATATTAATGCGCCATATTAGATTCTGAACAGGAAATTTAAATTTTATTTAATTAAACCCTTGACGTTTGGACAGTGGCCCGCAGAGATGCTGAAATTGGTCAACAACGTGAATTCCATAGGGATTTGTATCGTTAAAGGGTGTTTTATTTTATCAATGCCAATAGAGAAGTAAGGAATTATTAGTTTTAGTAAGGATAGTAATTTTATCAAGTACTTTCAGTTGACTTACATTTCATATTAGTGTAAGTATTAAAAGTGTATGTTGTATGCTCTGTAATGTGATATATCGTTATTAAGCATTGTAAGGCCAGGCGCGCACATGCGATTTTCCGTCGCACGACTGAAAAATCGTGATCGCGGAAAAATTTATTTACTATTTTTTGGGCGCGCATTTGCGATGAATTAGTCGTAACTACATTTAGTACCATTATAGATTTTACTGAAACTGCTTGTGTGGTTGCTTTAATATTACGAAATAAAGCCGAAAAACGACGTACAAACCAATATTGGGTGCATCCACTAATAAGTCAAAGATTGGTAAAAGGCCAATTTTACAAAATGTATAGCGACTTAAGAGATCATCCTCAAAATTTTTTTCAATATTATAAATTTTGTGTTATTGGTTCGACATGTCAAACAAATCACTGTTATAATTAGAGGGCGCAGGTGATGATACCATAGAATAGTCACATGAGGAGGAACCTGCTGTAGGGGATAGTGAACTATTTGAAAATTGCGAATAGTAACTTTTCGTAGAACATTCATGTGACTGCGAAATAGTTTGTAGGTGTTCCGGTGGCTGAAAATTTGGCAATGGAAGTACCTGTGAAGACGGTTGGTAGCTATCTCTACGATTTATGTCAGGATAGGTAATAACTGGCGGAGCATAGTAATTCCTGGCATATCTCATTACATTTAAGAGCTCTGTTTTTCACTTTCGTTGAGTTGCCAGTTCCCTTGCAAAGCAATCCTTCAGATTCTTCCACTTTTTTTGTATTTCTTTTCCTGCAATATGAAATCAAGCAATATACAGGGTGTCTCACGACAAGTTTTCGCGATTTATATTTGGGACACCGTGTAGTATATATTAGCTTAAATATATGTGATACATTATTGTTCTTGAAATTTTGCGTGGAATCTAAAAAAAAAAACAAATATACTGGGTGCTCTATTTAAAATAAGCGAGTAGAGGTTTATTTCTCGTATAAGCAAAAGTGGCGCCATATTCAAAATATTTTAGAAGGAAATAGCATCCTCAAAAACCTTATATACATATATTTAAGCTAATGTATACTACACGATGTCCCAAATATAAAGCATGAAAACTCGTCGTTAAACACCCTGTATCATATATTTTTATACCAGCGTTGTTAAATTCGAACAAGCAAGTAATTATTATTATCACTTTATTAATACAATTTTTGTTCCAGATATCTTGCCACTGGTAATAGTTTCAATTTTTTACACTTCGAATACCTACTAGGAGCTACTATAATTAGAGAAATTGTTAAGGACACCTGTAAACAATTTTGGATATGTTTACAACCAGACTCCATGCCAGATGTTTCCGAAGAGAACTGGGTGAATATTGCCACAAAGTTTTATAATACAACTGATTTTCCAAATTGTATTGAAACTGTGGATGGGAAACACATACGATTAAAGAAACCAAATAAGACTGGCACAGAGTTTTTATAACTATAAAAAATATTTCTCGACAATTCTTTGGGTGTGGTTGACGCCAACTATTATGTCATCGCGATAGATGTGGGTACATATGGTGCCGGTAGTGATTCTAATGTTTTCAGAAATTCTAATTTCGGCAAAAGACTACATAATAAGCAATTTAATGTTCCAAATTCACAAACACTACCTCATGATGAAGTTGGACAAGTTATGCCGTACGTTCTTGTAGAAGATGAGCCATTCTCACTATCAGAACATGTTTTACGGCCTTATTCTCAAAGAAACCTAACAATGAAACAACGAGTATATATATAATTACAGATTGACTTGCGCTCGTTGGATGGTTGAATGTACATTTGGGATTTTAGCCAACAAATGACGAATTTTCTATCGGCCTATGGATGTGGCCATCGAATTTGCTGACCATATTATCAAAGCCTGTTGTGTTTTGCATAATTTCGTGCAGAAAAAGGATAGTATACGGGTTGAGGATGACTTATAGGATTCTCCTATGCAAAGCTGTCATTCGATTGGGACACGGGCTAATAGGCGTGGTCTTGAAATTCGAGATTATTTTGCAAATTACTTTACATCCCCACAAGGCTCAATACCGTGGCAATATGATAAGATTTAATTTTTACCATTTTATAATAGTTAAGAATTAATTTAAAAATATAAACAGTATGAAAATATCTTTCTTTTATTTCTCCGTTGCAGAAATTTCTATCCAATTGCGTATTACATTCATACAAATTTCGCCCTATAGTTTTTCTTTCAAATTTCGGTCACTATACTCTTTCAATTGCTTGTTGTAAATAGCAGGTTCTTTTTTTCACCTTGGTAATTATTCTTTCTGTGTCCAGGACAGTATCTGAACGGTTATCCCTGGCGGACAATTTGTCAAACATTCGTCGGACATTTTATAACTGGCAATCAAGAACAATAATATGCAATGAATTAGCGTGGCACAGTCGTTGAACACTCAATTGCTACTAAATAGTCGCAGGTGCGTGCACGTTCATTTCTCTCTATGCGACTTATTTTGCTTTGTAATAATCGCGTCGCGTCAAAAATAGAACTGGTCGCATCTTTTTAATCGCGGCGATTATTTAGTCGCATGTGCGCGCCTGGCCTAATAACGTGCATAGGATCCTATTTTTCTCTCTATCAATAATGTAGTGGTCGTTACAAATTGAAGATGCAAGAAAAGTAATGGCCCTGTACCAAAACCCTCTTACTAAAATATAACAGCTAAGTAATGGTACATGCTGTGGGTTAGGCATTGGGAAGTAGATGGGATTAGCACTTGCCATGGAAAGTTTTTCCTGTCGTTTGGAGTTTTATTAGTAAACCTTCATATTTACATATTTATCATTTCGCTTCTTCCACAAGTGTAAGAATGAATTATAAAAACTTTATTAGTTTTATAATTAAACTGAAGAAAATAAAAACTAACAAATATCCTGCCAAAAAAAATAGCTTCATTAAAATAACTCTAATGAAAGGAAAAATAAAAGACACATAAGAATAAATGCAATGTCTGCTTATTTTTTTCTTTAGGACTTATTTTAACCCATTTTTCTGCTCTGTTTTCTTCGCTGCGTCATTGGCGACTATTGAATTTTTCAGCACCACCTCTAAACATCTTCTATAATAATACCAACAACAGCAATAAATCAAAAAATTCCTTATTTTTAATCGTTAAAATTTGTAGCTAAGTTAAGCTATTATTTGGCGTATGATCTACTAATTTTTTAGTAATGAAGTAATTTTTTAAAAGTTATAAACTGTATAAGTACTGGTATACCATAAATGATTGAATTTTTTCAGAAATATTGATTTAGAAAGATATTCAAATCAAATCAAATATGCTTTATTTTTACATAACACAAAAAATGTTATTGACACAGCTGACTAAACCATAGAGTAAACAAACATACAATAAAGGAAATAATCTCTCTAATCTTTAAAATCGTAGTAACTAAAATTGGACGAAATCTGTGTCATAATTATTATTCATGCAATACTCTATAAACCACCTTAAATCTACTTTTTTTCTTGCATCAAATCTGAACCTCCCACAGTCAATGAAGTCAAAGTCAAATAAACTTAAAAATTATCCAAGAAGTATTCTTCTATAGTGTTGTAGCCTTTTATAACTAAAATTTTTCTTACCTCTAAATAACTTATAAGAAACTGTCTTACGAGGCCGTGAAAGATGGTAAAGTATTTTTTTACTTTCGTAAAAATGTATTTTTTAGTTAAGGAAGTTGTAGGAATTGATAAATTTACATTATATGAGCATTATTAAATTTACATTATTTCCAATTGGATAACTATAGAATAATTTTTATGCATCAAGCAAACAGTCTCCAGTATAAATAAAGATGGAAGAGACAAGATTTTTTAAATTATAAAGTGAGCTTTGCAAGACTCATGATACTGAAGATATTAATGTCTAAGGGCAAGCTTCTATTTTATTTTATTTTATTTTATTTTATTTTATTTACGCCATTCAACAGAAATACATCCAATTACTGAATGGGAAAAGAAATACATTTACAATCAATAACAATAAGGAAATGCTTAAAAAAAAAACAATGAGAAAAGTAAAGAAAAAAAAAAAGTTTTACTAAGAATAGTCTACTTTTTTGATATTTGCTATGCTACAGTTAAATAGGTCACATTGACCCTGAACAGAATTATATGTGTTACAGGCTCTGCGTAGTGGAGAAAATTTGTTAATGTTAGTCCTTGGTCTAGGTAGGTAAAATGTTTTTAAGTTTCTGGCTGATATGCGAGGTATGTGAAAGTTCAGGTCTTGTAATAATTCTGGCAAGTCGATTAAGTTTTTCACTAATTTATATAGAAACTGCAAATCAGCAGATTTTCTTCTATCTTCTAAAGTATGAAAGAAAAAATCTTTCCAGTGACCGTGCATGTGAAAAACCGATTTCTGGGTAAATTCTTCAGGGTTTTGGTAATAGGGGGACCAAACTGGAGAAGCATACTCAAGTATGGATCTAACATATGAGAAGAATAAGATTTTTAGGCTGAGGATATTATTAAAATTATGAGAGTTACGTATTACAAAACCTAGCATTCTGTAGCTACGTTTGACAATATCTGTAATATGTGGCTGAAAAGAAAGAGAGCTATCAAATGTTACACCTAAGTCATTCAAAACTGCTGATCTAGGGACTGTGACATTGTCTATGGTATAGTCATAAATCATTATCTTTTTCTTTAAACTGAAAGAAACAACATTACATTTAGCAGCATTTAGAGGCAGGTTATTATTTTTACACCATGCATTAAGTTTGTTTAAGTCACTTTGAAGTAAAATACAGTCCAAAATGCTGTTAATTCGATAAAAAACTTTTTTATCGTCCGCGTATAATAGACTATTTACAGAAAGTTCATCAGATATTTTATTAATAAACGAGTTGAAAAAAAGCTTCGCCAAGCTTCGACCATCGCATTCTACGTACTGGGGGCGGTCACTCAAGTAGGATCTAAAAAGATTCGTTAGGCCGGAGGAAAATCCATAAATTCGATCGAAGTTGTTAACGAGAATGCCATGGTCGAGTCGGTCAAAGGCCTTAGAAAAGTCCGTATATATGACGTCGACTTGAAAGTTGTTATTTATTGATTGAGTTATAAATTCAGTAAGAGAAACTAGATTTGTTGTGGTAGACCTGCCCTTCATAAAACCGTGTTATCTACTGTCAATCAGATGTTTCATTGATGGATATAAAGCAGTATGCAGAACACGTTCGAAACATTTAGAAAAGTTTTTAATTATTATTATAGGGCGATAGTTTTCTATAAGATTTTTGTCACTCTTTTTGTGTACAGGGATAATTTTAGATATTTTCCAAAGATCAGGAAAGCTTTCTTGTTTTAACGCTAAATTAAAAAGGAAAGTTAATGGTTTAACAAAAGCTATGGCACAATCATAGAGAAGGAAAGCAGGAATTTTGTCGGGTTCAACAGTTGCTTTTGGTTTAATCGTTTTAAGAGCTCGTAATACTTCATCTTCCGTGAATCTGGATATAATGATGGTATCTGCAAATATGTTTTGAGCATTGTTGCCAGGTTGTGTAACAGTGGAAGAAATATATGCACTTTTAAAGAAATCTACAAATGCGTTTGAAATAGCTTGAGGATCAGACATAATCATTCCCTGTTGGTCAGTCATATTTTGAGGTAACAAATTGTTATTTTGTGAGCTTTGAATTAGCTTCCAAAAATTGTTTGGTTGGGAAAATAAATTATTTTCAAGATTAACACAGTATTGTCTGTGTGACAGTTCAATATCTTTTTTGATTTTCGATCGCAGCTCTCTAAATTTAGTTAAATCATATTGTTGATGAAAACGCCTATATTTTTTCCACGAGCTATGTTTATTTCTAAGTGATTCAATAATTTCAGAGGTAAACCAGGGTGGATAAGATCGTTTGCGCCTGGCAATTTTAGGGACACAGTTATCAAGACAATTATAACAGTTTTGCAGCATTAAGACGGAGTTAAGTAAATTTGCGGATGCATGCTCCCAAAATCCAATACCATAGCGTAAGTGTGATTCGACTAATGAAAAATAGGCGTCTTTAGCTCCTAATATATCAAGATTACTTCTAATTCGTATAGCAAAACATCCAGATGCCTACTTAGAATAGAGCTACTCAATATTATATTATATCTTCGAACTTTAATGTACTGTCCATAAGTATACCTAAGAATTTATTAAGATTATTAATAGTAACGATTTGTGAACCCAAAGAAACTTATAAAATACATTTAAAATTTAAAATATTGGTTTTTTAAACATTAAATGATAATAAGTTGCTGTCACACCATCTTTTAATACCAGCTAGAATCTAAGTTTTTAGTATTGTATATAGACCTTTTATTGATGTTATTAGATTTATAAATATTTTTCATTTTAAAGTATAAAAAATACTTGGATACTTATTTCTTAATATAAATTTACTAATTTACTCGAACACTTCTTTAAAAACATTATCACAAAACCTGTGGAAGAGACTGGGATAGCATTACGTAACCGTTATCCATACTCTGTTATAGTAAACGGTTTTAATTGATCGCCCCATAAAAATGCCGATTCGTGAAAAACATCAATGAAGAGATGACTGGTAAACCTGAGGGAATTCGTCTTGTTTTTCCTTGTTTGGTTCTTCGTGGTGTCACCTGCTTTAGGTGGACCATGGTCTAAGTATCTATGAGGGTGGTCTAAGAATTACTAAGCCTACAAAGCAAAAACGAAAACTTTTCGAGAAGTGACAACTTATTTCTCTATATAGTCTCCTTTTACCTCAATATACTGCATCCAGTGGTGCTCCATTTTCTTTGACCGTCGGAAAAATCGTTTTCTAGAGGTCTGCAACGTAGGCCTCCATGGCGGCGATAGCCTCCTCATTCAATTCGGTTTATTTCAAATTCAAGTTTTTCCCGGCGAGTGATTTTTTTTAAGTTAGAAACAAGAAGTCGCATAGGGCACAATCTGGTAAATCGCGTTCGTAATCGTGAGGGTGGTAGAGTATTTTCTTCTTCGCCAAATGAAGCCCTTTATTATGTAATTGGGCGTCGAATTGGCTCAATAATTCGGCATAGTAAAGCCTTGTGATAGTTCTACCTTTCCTAGGTAGTCGATGTAGATCACACCTTGTGAATCCCAGAAAACGGTAGCCACCAGTTCTCCGGCCAATCGGACCGTCTTTGCCTTCTTAGGAGCATGTTCACCGGGTAAAGTCAAAGTCAAAGTCAAAAAAAGCTTATAACCAAAAAAAAAATAGTTATAAATATAATTACATGAGAAAAAAAAATTACAATTTTTGGTAAAAGGAACTGCTTCGCGATTATATAAAACCGATAGCCGCAAGTTGCGTGAAACAGGCCTTAACAAGAAAATGACATTACAAACCATCATATCGAAACTGAAAAGATTATAAATAAACAAAAAAAGTTAGTCCTAACTAACCTAAAAAAGAACACAACTAAAACTAAAAAGGGCAGAAACAAAAATGGCAAAAAAAGAAACAAAAAAAGCAATTTGGCTGGTATGTGACGGAAGGCAACAAGAAGAGACAAAAGAGAACTACAAAAGAAAGATTGGACAGGCCAGCTTATCTTTGGTCTCAGTTGATTTTACAGTTATATCAAACGTACTACTAGGCATCTCGTAAAGAGTCGAGAAGAATTTGCTTAACCTTCGTGTGAAATTTATTAAGTGACAAATCTTTACTATTATTGGGCAAGTTATTTCACATTGTAACTCCGACAACCGAAAATTATATGTGGAAGTTACTTGTTCTATGTTGAGGTATCGTAAAACTTCCAGCATTACAGGTATTATGTTAATGCGAAAGAGTATTAAATAACTTATTTAAATAAGGGTGTTGGCCCTATTTTATTATTTTATATATAAAGGCATATAAGTGTAATTTTCTTCTCTTTTCCATATTGAGAATAGAATTTATGTTTAAATAAGGTGTGATATGCTCCCGATAGGCAGTGCCATAAGAAAATCTTACACAGCTATTTTGCAATTTTTGTATAGACCTAGAAAGCTCAGATGTTATAGAATTAGACTATACGATATCACCATAGTCGAGTAAGGAAAGAATAAGGCTATTGCAGATATAATATTTAGTTTTAGTCTTTAAGACATTTTTGAATCTGTACAGATTTCTGAGACGCATATAACCTATATTTAATTTAATCTCAATGTGTGTCTTAAAACAAAGGTTAGAATCTAAAGTTAATTCTAATATTTTCACTTCAATTACAACTGGAATTTTTTCTCCAATAATCTCAATATTTATATGTCTATATAAGTGTTATATATTATAATATATATAATACAGTTATGCATATCCGCAACATAAATCGAAAATAATAGAGGTCCTAATATGGAGCCCTGAGAAACGCCAATTTTCAAGTCAAGATATTTTGACTGCTCCAAATTTCCATTGTTGGTTTTTAACCACATAGAATGTGATCTATTTTTAAGATATGAATCCAAAAAAGAAACTGTGGATTCGGAACAACCAAAATATCCTAGCTTTGCAAGGAGCATTGAGTAATTTATTGTATCGAACGCTTTGCTAAAATCAAGCACCGCCATGCAAGTACTTTGTTTATGTTCTTCGTTAAGATTTATATTATCTAACATTCCCACCAGACTAGTAGTTGTACTATAATTTCTTCTAAATCCTGATTGCGTACCTGCAAGTATACCAAATGAGTTAACAACATTATAAAGTTGTTGGTGAATATGCTTTTCTAGAATTTTAGATACTGATAAAATACTTATAGGCCTTATATCTTTTAGTTCATTTGGATTAGAGATTTTTGAAATGGGTCTTATAAGTGCTTTTTTCCAGATATCGGGATATACATTTGTAATAATGCAAGTATTTAAAATGATTAGAAGTGTTTTTTTACAAGAAGGTAGGCAAAGCTTGATATCATTTATACAAAATCCGTTAGCTCCTATAGCATTTGATTTTATGGTTTTAATTATGCTGTTAACGCTTTCTTCATCAAGAAGACTTAAATTTAATTCTTGATTGCCATTATTCCATTTATTTTCATTGTAAAAATTTAATTTAGCTTGTGATATATTATTGTTAATTTGGTTAACACATTAAGAAAATTAATTATTTAGGGCTTCTGGATTACTAAAATTATTTCCTTGGTTTCTGGTGTGTACTAGTGGATCCATGTTTCGTCGACTGTCACGAAATGATGCAGAAAATTCTTTGTACTGCACTTAAAAAGCGTCAAACGCTTCTCTGAAGTTTACACATGGTTGCGCTTGTGGTGTAGAGTAAGCACTCTTTGCGCCTACAGCTTTCCCATGCCAAAAACTTGACGCAGGATATGACCTACGTGGTCTTTCGAGATGCCTACTGTCTCAGCTATCTCACGCATCTTGAATCGGCGGTCTGCCAATAAGGGATCGTAAATTTTTGTCACATTTTCCTTTATAGAAGCCGTTTTTGGAGGCACCTGGGGTGACTTATCAAAAACGTCAAAAACCGATGTGCGACCACATTGAAACTCGTTAAATCAATTTTTGACGGTTGCTGTCGAAGAAGAAAAGTCACCGTACACAGCATCCAAGAGCTTTTTGATTTTGCTGCTTGATAGGACATTCCTCTTGCGATAGCGGCGCCACTAGACTGTGAGGCTAAGTACTTGTCGGACCGCCCTCGTAGACCATTTAAACTACTTTCTGTAGCAGCCTCTGGGGTGTGCACTTCGGTATTAGTTTTTTTTTTGTTTCTACCCTTTTTTGTTAAACCCTTTTCCGTAAGGTATATAGATTTAGAGAAAGATCCAGTGTTGAGGCACGGCAGTCTGCTGTTCCCGCGGAGTATGCGTCATCAGCCGGTCTGGCTAATGGTGTGAATAGGAGCAGCTAACCTCCGGTTAGGGTTGAAGAGAGGTCTGGAAATGGGCTTATTTATTTATTTATGTAAGGCTTTATTAAATTATAGTTGCCTGTAGGATAGGCAACTTGTCCAATAATAGGAACTTGTTCATATGCTAACGGAAACTTATGCTAATGCCTTGCTAAAATAAATAAATAAATATTTTACATTTATAAATTATATATAAGAGCCATCATCAGGTAAACTTTCAAAAAACTTGTGAATCACCAAACTAATACAAGATCTATACATATACAGTCGACGCAATTTTCTGCTAGCAGAAAGAAGTCTGTTTTTCACTGCGCCCAAAATATATTATATCCTACCACAACATTTAAATAATAAAAGTTACTCAAAAATTTAAATAAGTATATAGAACTGGTTATTAGAAGTTAAGTATTTTTCTTTGGGCATTAGTAATATGTATATATTTTATTATTGCATAGATGCACGCACAAATTATTAGTATAATTAATTGTGAATCTAATCCAAAATTTATATTTATTTTGTACCTATTTTTTGAAATAAACTTTCTTATAATTATTATTAATATAATATTCAAGACACAAAGTTTTTGCCTTGTGATAAACAGTTACACTTTAGTCCAGAGGTTTATAGTAATATACTATTATTTTCAGAGGATGTATCTACCAAGGGAAAAAGTTATAGTGCTTTAAGCATTAGAATAATGCTTAAAGCAAATTCATGATTGAAAGAGCCAGATGCCTGAAAATACCTTTGCTTGTGACATCCAACCCATTAAGGAAATTTTTCAATTCAATTTAATTCGGTATATTACGGTTATTAACTAATTAACAAAATAAATATAGTATATAAAATATTCAATAAAATAAGATTTTATATCGCAATAAAGCACTTGTAGTATTAGTACTAATCATTAAATATCTAGCATAAAAAACAGATAACGTCAATAAAATCAAATAAAATATAAGGACAACAATGGTTTAAAACAAGTTACTTTGTTGTCAACGTTTCATCCGATTTCCTTCAGCGGAAGAAATTAATCAGACAAGACAGATGTTTTATATTATTGCACAATTTCCCGAAGTTTCACTGATTGCACCCATGTTCGGATCAAAAATCCTGAAGGACCTTTTGCGGAAGTCTTTAGAATTCAAACGAGCAACGACCGGAGCAAATTTCGGCGTATAATGCGAAGTTGCATTTCCTCGGATGGAGGTTCACGTAACTTTCGAAACAAGTTTCGCATTTGTGCAATAAAGATTACCGACTTCTCCACTGGACCTTGTGTCCTATTCCTTATATCACACCAAATATCCTCCTCATATTCTGACGATAAATAGGCAGACCTAAGTTTACATTTCAATTCTTCCCATGACCTGATATCACTGCGTAGATCTATACCAAGACAAGGCTGTGTCTGAAAATAAAATTACTGCACAATGCAGCAGCTGATTCCAAGATATTCCACAAGCAAAACCCAACTCCTCTACACGCTCAATAAAATTGGTAACACTACCAGAACCATCAAAATGTAACTGCCATTTTGAAATTGTTGAAAAGCTCTTAGCCAGATCATCGGAACCTAACGGAATCGTGACATCATTAGCATTAGCAGAAGTAAACACGGGTACATTCCGCTTCAAGGTGGAATTAGATTGTGGAGGAAAGGAATAGTTCCTCGATGGGGAATAATAAGAGCACGTTATTGGGTTAACTGGATCCTGTGAAATAACGTTCGTAGAAGGAATGGTGTGAAGTGACTGAACTAAATGTGTCGAAGTGTGGTCACAAAAAGTTGGTGCTGTTCGAGTAAACGGAATTAAAGCAGGCCGAAACGAACAAGAGGGACCTGGATTTACAGATACCGTCGAAGGAATCACATTGGGTGAAAGATGCTGTGAGACTTCTGTCTGAGCTTGAGAAACAGGAAGAGGATGATCCAGAAGGGAGTCCTCTCCAGGGGAAGCCTCAATAGTAACCGGCACCTGCAAAATTTCCTCTACACTCATTGTCAAGGTTCTCTTAGCCATTTCTAACCTATCAATAATAGAATTTAGCTGAGTAGACAAACTCATTACTTCTTCAGAAAAATCAGGATGAAATTCTAATAACTTCTTGAAACGACCCTGGATATGTAAGGCCTTAGACCGCAACCTACTATACTCTTTATTAATATTTAATTCACTAAGACCTGAGATAGCACTTTCCAATAAATTACACTTTCCTGTACAAATATCAACTTCGTTATCAGGGTCCAATTCTATTACCTCAAACATCGGCAAGCTATTAAGCTTCTCTAATTTCAAATATAACCTTAAACGTTGACGCTTTTCAATAAGAGTACCAGCCGTGATAGCACCTCGAGATGATAGCTCATACTCAAGCTCGTCCAGCTCCAATTTATTTATATCCATTTTCCCCAAAAATATCTCCGCCAATAACACAAACAAAAAAAAATAAAAAAAATAAAAAATAATAATTTTTTTTCTTTTCTTTCCCCTTTTTTTTTTTTAATTATAGTCCCCTGTATGTATTGTGTATTGTGATGTAACTTGAGCAACTAAGCCGCTAACAAGGTACGGTGCACACAGTGCAACCCACCCCGTTCCAAAAAAAATTAAAAAAAAAAAAAATCTGAAGTCCCGGGTTTGTACTGCCCCTAACCTACGTTAAAATCCCAATGACAGTATAAACGCTTTACTGAGTTGCAACACTAATCACTGTTAGTAAAACACCTCAGTAAGATTCCCCCCCAACCTAGAATAATTATACCTAATAATATATCTATAATAACAATATCTAATATAAAATACCTATCTAAATTTTATTTCTATAAGCTCTAAATATCTTTATACCTAAATCACTCTTCAAAAAATCTCCAAATTCAGAAAAACAATTCGAAAACAATTTATATTTTCACAGTATTACAGTAAGCATGACCCAGCAGTGCCGATTTCCCCCTAGCCCAGCAAAAGAATTTCGCCCAAAAAAATTCAATTCGCCTCAAAGATTTACTATAAGTAATTTATTTAATTAGCCCTGTCTAGCTGAAACGTTACATTAAAAGAAAATCTTAACAAGTTATAATCCTAATTAGAAAATGAAATGTAAGTAGATAAGTAATCTTTAAACTTTCAAACACCCTATAATATATTAAATCTACCAAAAGGAAATTAAATTAAAAAAAAAACTTTCAAAAGAAAAGTACTATATAAAAAAAAATGAAAATCCAATCTCCCCTTCCTTCCTTAATTTCCATAAATTTTTTTAAAAATATTTTTGTTGAGCCTTAGTATGGGTATGTTCTAATGGAAGACACCCCATACTGGTAAAAGAGCACTAAGTGGAATTTTACCACCACCAGCTAACTGTACAAAGTTAGTCTACCCATTGACTGAGTTGGACAACTCCAATGTTTCGCGCCACTGAGTCATCCAACTTCCGCCAAACGCCCACTTTGTAGAGCGGGTTTTTTTTTTTTTTTTAAGCATCTAGTATATAAAATTAAAAAAAAAAGTATATGGAAAGCAAAAGGAAAAGGAAAAAAAAAACTCCCTATAATATAAGACAAGTCACTTGGAACCACTAATTGTTTCACCCTGTAGTACCAAAAAAAGAAAAAAAATAATTACTTCAAGTATCTTTTATACTACTTGTGTACACCACCCTGTATAATTCTATAATAAAATTAAATTAATTAAAAAAAAAATTCAGGGATTAAAGTCCACCCTGTATACCAACAAAATTCAATGAAGATTTATTAAATTGATTAAACAATAAAAGTTGACCCTGACCTTCCTATCAGTAAAACAAAATCCTATTTAAAAAAAATTATTTAAAACAACTCTTATTAATAAGTATGTACTTGTATATGAAAACCACTAATAAGTCATATTCCTGCCTAAAATTAAATTATCAAGGTTTATAGAAAAATTCTCAGAATTATTTCTTGTAAGATACCAAAAAAAAAACTAATTATTGTCAATAACAGGAAAGCTATATATAGTAAGGAATGCTATTCAATGTTATAGTCCCTACATATTTTATCTCTATACTGTCCATGCTCATATACCCAAGTCACAATAATCACAATATCACCATCACTATCTACTAAATCACCCCCCTGAAAGTTAAGACAATTCATGCCATCAGCCGGAGATAAAGAATGGAGAAAAAAAAAATATGTCAGTCATAAATTTAGAAAAATGAATTATAAAATATGTGAATATTTAACAAAAAAAAATGAAATGTTGCATTACACCACCTGTATGTTATGCACTGAAATGTCGATATTTAAAATAAAATACTGTTACATAACTTGCCATGAACATTAGCCACCGCCAAATTCAAAATTTACAATACATTAGAAAATAAAAAAAAGTATCAGAAACTTAGTTATCTTAACCTTTAAAAAATCATCACACCCAAAAGAATTTATCACAATTCCATGAAGCTTCACCCCCAATTATCATCATATACCTAGCTATGAGAATTTTAAAACAACCCTAGAGAAGATGCAGCAATACCCAATGTACAAAAAAATGTTATCTATATATATATATTAAAATTGCTGAAATAAATTTAAATTTTTGTATTATTAAAAGTGTCTTACCCCAAGATAAGCGAGGATGACCAATGACAACTTTTGACCAGAAAACTTTTTAAAATTTGGGCGCCATCTTGTTATGTTATAAATATTATCCCGGCAAGACTATCCGGTTTACAGGGGCTATTTCTAGGGAGTTGAGTTTGTTCGACAGTCTTGGTTTAAGAGTTCTAAACAACAAGAACAACTCCCTAGATCTGATAGGTTCCAGAAACCCTGTTAAATTTAAAAGATGGAACAAAAAAAGAACCTATCAGGGGAACCTACCTTCGTGGGTTCTCTGTATGGTCAGTTGCCTCAGTCACACTCACTCACTCAGTAGTAAAACACCTTAATTTAATTTAAATAGGGTGTTTATTAAAGTCTTCATACTCAATAGCTTAATTTATCAGAAACAAGGAGTTAAATCTACATGGTAAGTAAATATAAGTAAATATACAAGATGGTCTTAAAAAGGTAAACAAAAATAAATAAAAGATATATATATATATACAAGTTTATAACCCAAAGGTAGATACCTGAATTCGTCAGTGATCACTTCGGAAGCATTACATAATAAGGCGTAACATTGAATTGTTTTAATTTAGATAATTATACCATAAATATAGTTACTTAAGTTTTAAATATTAAAATGAGAAAGTGATAATAAATTCATGTTAAATCATACAAAAAAAATCAAAAGAAGAATATGGTTAAGATTAAAAGAATGTGCTTACGGGTCAAGTCCCATGGTGTTCTTCTTTCGGGGGCGAGAGCCCGCGATGGGCAATTTTTCACCACATAGGGCTTACGGCATGATGTGTGTTGACGGGGCTAAGGGCGGCGAAATTATTTTTCAGGCTTCAGGGCGAAATCCTCATTACTGCTGGGTCACGGCTGGCGGTTTACACTGTCATATTTAAGGAGCCCTAAGAGAGATTTCTCAATGGAAACACGGAACACCAAATAAAATGTCACCAACGGTGAAAACTACTTACGAAGTTTCGAGAGGCATCAAACTACTAAAACCCATCCTGCTTCAAAAATACTTCGTTGAAACTGAAGAAACACTAATGCATTTTAGTTTTAGATGTTATTTTAACAAAAAAGGTGCTGGCGGAGAGAGATGATAATAGATTTATTTCAAACCTCTCTCCGTCACAGCGGGCAGCACGGTTCACTCTTGACGGACGCAGGAGCTGGAAAGACCCCCAGATGCGTCGCGGAACTGCTTAAGTAGTAGTCCAAAAGACGTCTGGGCGCAAGACCGGAGATTGAGGAACTTCACTCGTTACTTTATGGGTTTAGCCGCTATGGGCCCAACCAAAACCCATACATAGGTCACTAATAAGCAAACCATAGAGTGCCTAGTGGAAAGTACAATTACGGGCCAAATCGTAATAATCCGACACGCGGCGCCACTGGCGTCCGCTTTAGTAAACCGGT
Source organism: Anthonomus grandis grandis (assembly GCF_022605725.1). Taxonomy (NCBI): domain Eukaryota; kingdom Metazoa; phylum Arthropoda; class Insecta; order Coleoptera; family Curculionidae; genus Anthonomus; species Anthonomus grandis. The sequence goes on along the minus strand of NC_065552.1, from coordinate 11,094,654 downwards.
TGACCAATTCAATTGCCGTGAAATCTTCTCCATGCACAGCATATTGTAAACAATAACAAAGAATTAAAATGGTGATAATATTGATAGTGGTTTAATGAAAAATATTGGCGAATTCCATTAAGAGTCGAAGGCAATTGTAATTATGGTGGGTGTCTCAGTTTTGAAAGAAAAATTTAGAATAAAGTCATTTTTAAATATTTTAACCAAATGAATAAAAGTTAGGATTCTCCAAATCCCATCTAAAGCGTAATTAATCCTGCAACAATAGAAAACGCTACTTCTCAATAAACGTCCAAGTTGTTTGTGGCCCAAATTTACAAATTTTCGATATTGTTGCACGATGGCCAGGAAGGGAACACGACTCAAGTATTTTTAATTTTAGTTCAGGAAGGACTAAATTTGAACGCGGAATATTGAGAGGATATCTTTTAGGAGATAGTGGATATCCCTGTTTGCCATATCTTATGACTCCACTGGATAATTACTGAACTGAATCCACTGAACTATTACTGCTGCTGAAAACAGATGTAATCGTTCTCAAATAAGAACTAGAAACGCTATAGAAAGATTATTTAGCGCACGGAAACGCCGATTTCCGTGCCTGGCAAGGACGTTAAACAGCAAACCAGAAAAATGTTGCACAATAATAGTTGCTTGTGCAGTTTTATATAACATAGGAAAAATGACAAATGATGAATTTATTATTGATTTTGCACACGATGCTGTAAATGAGCTTCAACAAATTCCTAATAGGCGCGCATTGAATGCAGGTTTAGGATTTGGTGTTAGGCGTGCTTTAATACAACGTCACTTCAACAATTAATTAATTACGCTAAGAACTATATGTATAATATAATATGTACCTACCTAAGAAAATATTGTTTATTTTGTTATTAAATTAAGTGTAAATTCAAAGGTACAAACTGAAAACAATATTTTTTAATCAAATTTCCCAAAACTAGTACCTAGTACATTAATTTATATAACAAAACGAGATATTCAAAAGATAAAAATGTCAAGTTAACGTTCTTATTCCTAACATTTAGCATAAGAAAAGATTTAATAAGTTAAATAAAAGTCTTATTTCTGACATTCTACATTTACAAAAAAATAGTAATGCTATTTCTGACAAACGTAAGTTATTGATTGATATTTTAATCCAATTTAATTTTCAAATATTCTAGCTCGGCTTCAGCAGCTTGTAACTTCAATTCAGCAGCTTTCCGTTTTAACTTCGCTGTTTCAAAATCATCCGCAGCAATTTTCATTTTCAACTTGTGCAGTTCTTCGCACTGAAGCCTTTCAGTTTCTGCATTTTTAACTCGGACTGATAATATAGCATCAGTTGCGTCATGTAGTGTTTTGACTCGTTTTGGTGCTGGTGTAGTCCTACTTTCACTATTACTAATAGTTTGGTTATTGGTAAAATTTGATTCCTCATCAATGACTAAATTACTTGGGATTATTGTTTCTCGTGTGTCTTGCAAGGTAGCATAAGTATTTTGCGTTTCTTCCGACAACGAAGATATAGTTGCAACATTTTTCTCAATATTAAGATATGGCCCATCGCTGTCAAGTGTACCCTGAATTTCATATGATAAATGCGGCACAGCAACGTTAACTTGATTTTTCTTCTCTGGCATAGGTGGACCTTCGCCTGTACCCATCTGGTGCCTCCTTTCTTCAACCACTTCAGATTTTCGAATTCGTTTAATTTTGTGCCAACATCTTTTTAATTGCGTTACAGATCGCTACAAAATATTTAAAATAAATACTCAATACAGACAATAGCAGAAATATTACAATATAAATAGACTACTCGGTATAGCATAACTTCGTATTTTGGGAATACGCATTAAATTCATACATTACACGATCCCATGCTTCCGTTTTTTTCTTTATGGATGTTGCGTCAGTCTTTTCTTTAATAATGGGGTATTTTATTATTAATTGTTTGAGAATCTCTTTTTCTTCAGCTGTATAGGCAATTATTTGAGACATTTTTAACGCACAACTTCGAATTCTTTAGCTAAAATGCGTTCCTTAAACTACATAAACATCGGTACCCCAAGATTCTCATAAAACAATTCAATATATTTAGGATGAATAGTTGCAGTATGCGCCGAACATCCCTCCACTTGGCAATTCGCCGAAGTTTCACTATGATGTGAACTTGATCGAACACGCTGGCGAGGCACCCGTTGACAACGCGCTGGCGATTCGCTCGACCAACGACTATGAATATGGGTGTAAGTTATACCGTCCAAAGAAAGATCAATGTGGCATTGGATATAAAGTTAGTCATATAGCTGATGACACCTATAGTTTTCATTTGCAAAGAAAGGCTATGGCACGTTTTCTCCAGGAATAAGACCAACAGGCCTGTCAAAAAAGTGATAGAAATATATTAGTACTAACAGTTGATCTACAAGCTGTAAACCTATAGCCCCTGTACTTAAAGCGAGTGCAATAAACTGCAAAACTCTTTGCTCATATTTACACCATCTACAATTTGTTTGATGTAGAAGTGACGTGCTATTTATGGAATGAGAGCCATGGAGGACTTGAGGCTAGTATCTTTGCCATAAAGATATCTGATTACCTCTAAAAGTATGTTTCAAAGAACATAGCTAGATGGAAGAGGATTCGGCGTGCATTATAATGATGTTAAAGATTTTCTTAAAATTGGTTATTATTTAACTATAAGACCAGGTTATAAATCCGGATATCCTAAAAATTCGGAATTTCATGGTACCTTCGTTCGGGTGAAATAAAATATAAAAGTAAATATGATAATATCTGGACAGAGTTTTCTAAGATACTAGAAAGCAGAAATTATACAGTTATTCAACTTTATGAATGTCGTCCAAAAATTAAAAATGATTTTTTTTTTTATAATTTACAGTGTTTAAAACTGTTCTAGATAAGCAGTTTTTGAAATTTTATGACAATCTTCCACGATAATAGTGTTAATAGTGTACGTTTCCGATTACGATATTATCTGTAACTTATATTAAGCATTTAATTTGCTTGTACCAGAACACGTATGTTGTTAAACAGTTTAAAAGTTTTTGTTGAAAACCTCGTAGGGTTAATTTTGAATCTTGCATTCTAATAGACTAATTATAAAAACCAAAGGTAAGTGTATTCTATTCCATTTAATTCTGTAGGTATTTGAATTTTATATCGAAAGAATATCAAATTTAATGCTCTCCTGTAAAATGTTTTCAAACGCAGATACGAGATTTTGTAGTCTAAACGACGATAGGTTAAAAACGGTAACGTTAAAACTAGACTTAGATATAGGACGTTATACACAAAAAGAATGCAGGTTCTGATATAATCGGAAGTGCCGTCATCTGAGGCCATTGCAATGGCAAATAAAATTTCTAATAGTAAAAGCTTATTATCAAAAATCTTAGCAAACAATTTTGTCTCTGCACTATCACTTTGGCCGCCATTCCTGTATATACTGGGACACCTGTCAAAACATTTGCTTTTGACCTAGCACAACTATGTTGACAGTTATTATTTACATTGGATATTACATTACATAATAGTAAAGTTCTCTGAAGGTTTAAATGGGTATTTCTTTGAAGGGAACGAACAGAAATTAGTCTGGGGTCAGTCTTTATTTAGATTTATTTATTATATTATTTATACGTTTTTTTAATTTTTTCAAGAATTTTGCTATAATAAAAAAAGTTATTAGGAAAATGCTAATTTAAATTTAGCATTTTATTGTAATTCTTAAAAAAAATGTTAATCATCAATACTCAGTATAATAATTTACATTATTTTATGTAATAAATTTTAATAAAAATAAGGGAAAATACGTAGTCTTAGCATAAACGTAAGTATCTCGGGAAAAGAATCTCAAGCTTTTAGACTTTCACAATAGGCAGCTTAAATTTCTCAGATATTACAAGGGCTCGACAAGAATGCTCTTGATTCTTTGCAACTATGCCAGCGAAAATTTCTCGAGTGTTCTTTAAACGATGGTCGAGTCCGCTATTTCTACTTCCATTTAGGAATTAAGTTACGTTTTTATACGTCTTTTCTCCTTTGTAGGAAATATTTTATAGCAAGAGTTATTAGGTTTATATTATATTGGCAGTATTTTTCCATTTTTCTTTATACAACGTTCGTTTTAGGTTTACTTTCTTAATTTGTTATACTATAAAAGAAATATGCTGTTTGCAGCTTTGTTGATAGAGCTGAAACTAAAAAGAGAATATAATTTGAATGGTCTAGAACTTCATAATTGTGTAATACATTTTATGAACATGATTGAAATTTGAAATTTTTGTGATAATTTAGAAAATATTTAAAAAAACTGTTAGACGGATTTACTAGATTATATTATTTTGGGCAAAATGGAGTTTTTTACTTAACCTGATAATATGTATATATTTCTTAGGTTATAAAAACCTCACACTGACTCCTGTATAAATATATTCGTCGACGATGCAATAATCACACGCAAAGCTTGGATAGTTACAGCTTTCTGACAAAGTCAATAGATTGAATAACCTAATAACCAATGACGCCTATTGTATAAATTCCTATAAAGTTGCATAGAAGAACACAAATTTTTGGTACAATTTTTTTTTTAAATACTCCACTTGGTTAAAATTAGATAATTTTAGCAACCATTTTTTTAACTCCAAGTTTCTAGTTGCTCTTCAAAGAAACATGGTTTTTGCACATAAATTATTTTAATCTTTGACAGAATATATGAAAACTCATTGAGAGAAAAATTATCAAAAGATAAAATATTAAATTTTGAATAATTGCCAATATTGATTTTTAGAACCTTTAGTAAAATTCAGTATTAAAATTTTCATTTCTTAATATCGTATCACATAATATCCATTTTCTCCAAGAAACTAAAAAAAAATTAAATTAAGGTAAAAAACTGCAAATCACAGTCTCATAAAATATATATAGTTCTATATTCTATACATGTTTCGTTTGTATCGGATCATCATCAGTCCTAACAATAAATTAAAAATAAATTTTTTTACATAAAGAACTCTTAAAAAAATGATATAACTTTTACCTAGACCTAGACCTCCACAGATCACATTACAACTAACAACAAATCAAAAGCTAGGTTAGGTTAACAATATCCACCATAATTGAAAATAAACCTTGTAAAATAAAAAAGCAAAAGCCACACTGCAAGACTGAAAATAATTATAATATCAAAAGGTATATGTAATATTTTAACAATAAAAATTCAATCAGAGAAGTTTTTATAAATGAGATGAGGTTCATACATAAAATTTTTGTTAACACACACAAGGACAGACACACAATTTCCATTTTCTCCAACAAGTTTGGGTTCTTGCCTGGGTTAAAAAAAAAACTATGTGAGGAAATATAATAAATAAATTAATAAACGCCGATTTAGTTTCGATTATGTCAGTATCTTTGTATAAAAGCGTATATTTTTTTATTCTGGTTTACACCTCGATTACCCTAAAAAAAATTGAAACCTTTCAAAAGTTAACAAAGATAATTGCTTGATTATACTCATGAGAAAGGATTGTATAAATAAGATATTAGATTTTTTCGGTACTGGTGACTTTGTTCATACTAATTCTTTTTTCTGTAAGGTTAAACAAACTCTTGATAATATTCCTATAATTGGAACCATGAAAGTAGCAAGTATACATACAACGCTAGTATGTATAAATGCAGCAAATCTCAACAGCACAACGGTTAAGGCCAAAGTGTGCAGGAGAACACCGCAAGTGGCGTACTGTCACCGCTGCTGTGGAACCTTGTATCGGAGCCGTGTCAGCTTGCTGACTGGAGAGGCAGCTTATCCTCGCTATAGGATATGCTGACGATATAGTCATCCTTACACGAGGGGGTAGTCAGGCTCATGTATTCGAAAAAATGCAAAGAGCCTTGACTACTGTCGAGCACTGGTGTGAGGAAGAATAACTAATGGTAAATCCCACAAAAACTACTCTGGTTTCCTTTACCAAACGAAGGAAACTAGAGCCCATTAGAAACATAAAATTTTATGGAGAAAATCTGCGAGTTGAAGACGAGGTTAAATATCTAGGTATAACCCTAAATAAAAATAAAACTCAGCTTCAAGAAGCATGTAATCCAGGCTACAAATAAAGCCACGAAAACTCTTATGTACTGTAAGAGAATGTTCGGTAGATCATGGGGACTGTCACCAAAAATGGTACATTGGATGTACACGACAATGGTTAGACCCATCATTACATACGCAGCACCTATATGGTGACATGCAGCAGAAAAGTGGCAGAGGACTGTAATACAGATACTCAACAAAACACAACGAATAGCATGTCTGGGCATAACAGGAGCGATGTCTACAACGCCGACTGCTGCCCTAGAGAACCTGATAGGACTAAGCCCGCTACACTTAGTGGTACGGGCTGAAGCTATATCGGGGGCAAAAAGACTGCTGTCAAATGGCGCAACAATCCTATCGAGATGGGCACAATGCCTTATTTGACAAGATACAGGACCTTGGACGCCTGGCCCTAAGAACAGACAGAACCAAGGTCACATACCAAGACAAACCTTTTGTCATCAAAGAGAAAAGGGGATCACTGGACGCAGAAGCGGACAGTCTCAGGCAAAGAGGTTACTCAGTAAGGCACACGGCAACCAAACGATCTAAGATCGGGGTAGCTGTGGGCATGGTGGAGGACGAACAACAGGGCAGACAACTCATGCTAAACCTGGGCCTGGAAACAACAAATTTACAGGCAAGCATAATAGGAATACAAACCTGTGTCCAACTGATGAGAGAAGGGCTGCCAAGAGGCAAAACCTTCGCAATTTTCACAGGAGACCAGGCTGCAACACTTGCACTACAATAGTTCGAGACTCAGTCAAGGACTGTGCAAAACTGCTGGGAGGATCTCAGGAACCTCGCCGAAGCGCAAAATAGGCCAGAGATAATCCTAGCAGAGAATATGGGCAACAATAAGGCTGCAAAAAGGGCTATCCAACTTGCAACTCAGGGAGCCAGCAACAGCCTGGTAGGCCCTAAACCAACATGTTGTGTCAACGATAAGACCTGGAAGAGGGAAATCGGTAACTGGGTAACAAACCAGAACAAATCCTACTGGGAACAGCTGCTAAAGATGGAACAATCCAAACAACTTATAGGCAGCCCACCCTTCAAGAAGGGTGAGAACATACTGGGCCTCTCCAGACAACAACTGCGAAGGGTTGCGGGGCTATTTACAGGCCATGCACCCAGCAGGAAACACCTGCATACGCTAGGGAAATCAGTTACCTCGCTATGTAGGGGATGCAATGAGGAGGACGAAACAACTCTTTACATACTGTGCTTCTGTGAATCATTTAATCAAACCAGGGCAACATTCCTGGGGGAAGAGTAACCCTCACCAGAGGGTATAAGAAATCTACCACTGGGCACAATCCTGGACTTCCTTGAAGCTACAGAATTGAACCTGTGGGACTAAACATATGGGACATAATAGGACTGCTTCTTAGCAGACCGCAGTGTAGGGAGCCACATGGCACCACCCAGCGGTGGAGTTTTAGTGGGTACAGGACGAAACAGAATCGACACTGAGTCCCACACGACTGGGGGCGGCGCCGCGTAACCAGTGTTCAAAAAAAATTTCTCCACCGACCCCAAAAAAAAAAAAAAATCCCAAATATAAGTTTTCCATATTGATATGCTTAAAATACGCTAAAATTAACCTTTATTGTGGGCACCTGATAGGTTCACTATTTAATCCAAAATATTAGCATTTTTTACTTGTGCTTATTCAAATCATTTATTAGGATACGCCATGGAAATGTCTAAATATACCACCTATCAATATATTATCACACAATAATGTATGAATAATGCATGAATCCTGTCATCACTTACCCATTAAGAAATCCAATTTATAATCTAAAAATAATAAATAATGTTGATAAAAAGTCACCAACATTTCAGAAAGATACAGTTTTAGCGGGATTTCGTTACGACATGAAGCACATTAAAGATTTGAGTGGTTTGTGTCGAGATGAATTGGTGCAGTTTATAAATTCATTTGATTATGTTTTTTTTGATATTGATGGTAAGTAGTTATATATGAAAATTGTAAATTACGCAAGATGTATAGAAATAAGTGTTATTTTAATTTTTATTTAGCTTGAGGCAAATATGATATAAAGTATATTAACCCGTGTATAAAGGGTTTATTTCAAATTAAATAAAATTCGATTCCACATGTTCGTATTTCTAATTAAAAATGTGTTATGTAGTACTAATTATAGGCATTTTTGCTGACCTTAATGTTGGGAATTAAGCGTTGGATACAAAATCAAGAAGCGTCATCATGTAGCGTATTATAGTACCAATAAGTGTTTATTATTATATATTATTATATATTATTATAGTACCAAAAAAGTAAACAGTACCAATAAGTACTGTTTACTTTTTTAGTGTCTAATAAACTAAAGTAAAGCGAAATATAATCGATATTGTCAGATTTTCGTTTTTACAAAATATCAGTATGCCATGAAATTTTTAAAAGTTTCACGAACAGATCTCCAACAGATACTTAATATTCTTATATTGGGAATCCTTAATAATTTATTAAGGGTTAACCCATGCTGTAATTCAAGATGTGATCAGTTTGGTTAATATTATAATTATTATTATTATTATTATTATTATTATTATTATTATTATTATTATTATTATTATTATTATTATTATTATTATTATTATTATTATTTTAAGGGGTTCTACTGTTAGCTACCACTCCCTTGGCAGGAGCTCGTGAATGTATCGAAGTTTTTAAAAAATTGAAAAAACAAATCGGATTTGTAACAAATAATACTATTAGTTCCTTTGAAGAGGTAAATATTACAATGTTCATTTATTTCTTGATCTCAGCCAGAACTATTATTTTAGACAAAATCCAAGCTAGCACCATTTGGAGCTACCTCTCATGAAATAGTGACGCCAGTGATGTCAGTTGTTGCTTATTTAAAGAAGATCCCTGACATCTCAGATATATTTTGCATAGGTGGACATGTGCTACGAGATACTTTACAACAAGCTGGATATAACATTGTAAATTTTGAGGTAATATTGAAAATATAATTTAAATTATTTTATAATTTGGCAGGAAAGCATACTGGGTCTCTAATATAAAAATATATTCTTAAAAACGTTGATTAATTAATTATACGTCTAAAAAAACTTTACGTTTTAAGTAATGAACCTCAGTTTAGACATTTTTATTTCTTCAATGTTTTAAAACTCTAACTTTTTATAAAAAGCACCACCGAGAACAAGAAAACTTTTAAGGAAGACTAATGTTAAAACAGATACGCTGGGGGTAATTTTTCAGTTGATATTTACGTTATTATAAGAGAAAACAAAGGCTAATCAGCCCCGTATCTGCATAGCTCTAAGCGTTGCTTGTACTTTGATAACGAGCTTTTAAGAGGGAATTTTCTTTACAAAGTAAAATTTTTGCAGATTGCATAAGCTGCGGGACTAAAAAACGCTTAACTGTTCTTCTAGTTTAATTATTATAATTTTAAAATGGGAAATGTAGGTAGTTTTACTTTTATTGTCTTGTCGGGAGCAGCGGACCGGTTTTAAAAGCAGATTATTTATTTTTCAATATTTTTTTTTAAATAATACTTTACATTTATAGGATTATTGATTTTTTTTTACAATGCAGGAAATTCCGCTCCAGGAGGACATGAGCTCTATACGGAAAATTTGTCTAGACTTCCTGGAAAATTCTAAAAATGTTGGTGCAATTGTGGTAGATCTGGATGTGAATTTTAGACTTATACAAGCAGAAGCAGCGATTTTGTTGCTAAACAGAAACCCTTCCATGCCTTTTATAGTTGCTGCTACTGATGATAGTGGACCTCTTACAGAAAATATTCAGTTTATTGGTAAATTAAAAAGCTCATAAATCTTATTATAGGGTCATTTTATACCCAAGAGTGTAATGTGTTTTTTTTTATTTAAGGAAATCAATTTTATGTTAATGCCATAGAAAGACTAGGCAAAAAAGAATGTACAATATTAGCTAAGCCAAGTATAGAATTGAAACACTATCTTGAAGAGAGATTCAAAATTCCTGATTTAAACAAAGTTTTGTTTATTGGAGATTCGTAAGTAAATATTGTTTTATTTATTATTTAAAAAAAAAATTAAAAAAAAATTATATAAAATTGTATTAAACTTGCATTTGTCAGAAAGGTTGTTCAAATCAAACTAGGTGGAACATCTACTTTTATATTTATCGATTTCTTACATGCTACGATCTACGTTTATACTCGACTTTAAATAAACGCAATAATATGAATCAAGCAATTATATATTATATTAAATACGTCATGTATTTTATTTGCTATTAATTTATGGCCAGAAATTAAAATGTATTATTATTTCTAGCTTCTTAAAATATTCTTTAAATGCTGAGAAAATATATTTTTTCAGGTACAAATCATTAAAATTCTTCTTCTTCTCCTTTCGCTGGCACATTCTAGGTTTAAATTTATTTAACCTTTTTTCTAAATATAGAATTTTTCATTTTTTTTAAATTTCATCTAGTAAACCATTAAAGCACTTTTACTGCCCAATATTCCGGCCCTGTTTCACACCTCTTTAGTCTCCAATAACTATTGTGAACTGCCTTTTGGGTTTTGAAAAAATTTAAATTCGCTTTAAAAAATTCAACATTTTTTAAAATATACTGTCCGGAGATTGTGAGTATTCTGAAGTCTTAGCTAAGTAGTAGCTAAAACGCTTGGCAACAATTCTCCTTGTAATCGAGGCCAACAAGTACCTTTACTGCTTTACGCAAAAGACCAAAGATTTATGTACTGTCTGTTGCTTGTCCCCAAGCTAGTATTTCGTAAGACAAATAGAAGTAAAATATGGAGAAATATGCTGTTTTCAAAGTTGTCTCAGATACATAGTTTAAGACGTTTCTCAGAAAAAAAAGATTTTTGCTGCGCTTTTTGCACACTTCAACTACATCTGATTTCCAAGGCAACTTTAAGTCCAAGTAAACATCCAGGCATCTCAAATCATGTTCCCTAATATTCCTATTTACGCAGTATAGGGTTCTCATTGAAAACTCAATCTGCTTTATTTTGCAAGTACTCAAAACGAATTTATTTCCTGCAAACCATTCTGCAGCTCACGCTTGTGCCACCATAATACTCTTAACTCCTTATTGGACTATATTAGATATACAGGACACAGCAGTGTCATCAGCAAAAAGTGCGTATCTACAATTTTTATCAAAATTTGGAAGATTATTTATGTGTAGTAAAAAAAGTATTGGACCCATTACTGAACCTTAAGAGATCCCAATGTTCAACACGCTTTCTGATGATGACACCTCTGAGACCCTAAAAATCTGCCTTCGGTTTTCTAAGTTAGAATTCAGAAGTTGAATGCTTGCGTGGTTGAAGTTACATTTGTTGCACACCATGGGGTAGCCATTTGACATACCAAAGTTTGGCGTAAATAAAATATTCATTATTTCTAGACATTTTCGCTAACTATTTGCTTACATATTTACCGATTTCATTTTTTTGGTACCGTTGAATAGAGAATTTTACGCTCCTTTCTATGATGTATCACACGATGGAGGTTTCCATTTGACATAATAAAGTGAGGTTAGCTGGAGGTGATTGACAGAACTTCAGTAAATGCATAATTAAACGTTCTCTGTATATTTAATTTGACGTGTTTTTTTTTTTTTTTTTTTTTTTTTTTTTTTGTAAGAAATGTATTAAATATGACCTTTTAAAATGAGAACCATCCCTCTGGAGTAGTGGATTTAAATTTGTTTTTGAGATTTTTTTCATTTAGAAGCGAAGTGATTGGAAAGAATAATGAATGTCCCTGAACCAATGTGGAATGGTATTAGGTTATTTTTTATTACACCTCTATGGGGTATTTATGATTTTCACATGGACTTATTAAGGTTCGTGGAAGGTCCGATCATTTTGCCTTTGGCATTGATTTTTGCATTTCTAAGAGTACTTTTATATTTTTTTTGTAATTTGTTACATCCATCATTGTATGCTGTTGCTTGTACTACTTATTTAGTTCTAATAAATAATTTAAGTGTTCATGCATTTGCTTTAGTTTATTATTAAACTACCTTAAATTTTGTGGTTGATCAGATCTACCACCATACCCTTTTTTGGGAATGACGATAAGCGTTTTGTAAAATATTGTTAAAAGCAGTATATTCCTAATTCATACTCTTACTTGTTTTGGTCACAAAATCCGATTCAATTTTAGATACCTCATTATAAACGTCAAACACACCTTTCTGTAATATTATATATATCAGTAAGAAAATTTCTGTTAAAATCCTAAGACTTTTCTTTGTACTATTCACAAAATTCAAAACTCCCTCCAGAGACTCTAAAAAGATGTCAAGAGGACAAAAGGGGCTATGACATAGCCAAATATCATTTAACTTAAAATCATTCAACCTATCGATGGCCTGGATAAATTATAAAAAATCACTAGCTTATTCAAATATCTTAAGATACACCCAAATAGGCAGATATACGAAAAAACTAATTAAGACCTGAAGGACGAGGTTTGTAATATCTCAAGACAATAATTGACAAATGCAGCATCATCGTTGAGCAAATTATAAAAAATGGGTATTTCAAGGTGATTTTCTGAGCTCTCTCCTCTTCTGCATCTTAATCCTTGAAAGTAAAGATAGGTAAGGGGTACATGGTTGGACCGCCAGGGAGACGTAAAGCAAAGTTAACTTATTTGCTATATTTAAATGATCTTAAACTCTATGCTTCTTTGGTTAAGGAGCTGCCATCTCTCCTGCATAAAGTGTCCTTATTTTCTGCAGCAGTTGGAATGGAACTAGGAAGAAATAAGTGCAATGTTTACCACTTAATCAAGCAAAAGCTGACGACGCAGCAGGGGATTTTCAGGATTTAGATAAAAGCATATTTAAACGCCTAAATGCTGGAAAGCGGTATAGGTTTTTGGTCTTTTGCAGAGTTGCATGCAGAACGTTCAGACTGTAAAGGATATACACATACACATACACATACACTCTTCACATATAAAAGAACTGAAATTCTATTCACTCAGCTAAAAATAAGGCAATTGATCCAAGTATGCTGACTATTCCGCTACTATCGTGTTTGTTTGGTCAAATCGACTGTCGATAAACTATATGAGCTCAAGTGTGAAACGCGGAATTCTGAACATTCCCTGAAACTTGCACGCAAGGTTCTTAGACTTTGTCTTGCAACATAAGGATCAGTTAATGCAGCTCATCAATATTAACGAGCCTGCAAGAGTTGCCGTATTTCGCTACGGAGCGGCAGGTATTTTTGGACTGCGAAATTTGACTTCACTGAAAATTCAGCAAGATGTAGTTAGTGTAAAAGCTAAAATAAGAAAGGCTGAAGTGAACAGATGTATGAAAGAACATGTAAATAAATTAATTAAATAATCGAGATAATAATCTCTCCGATGGACTTATGATGGCTTGTCAGGATACATGTCATGTATATCAGGATAAAATATTGACACCTCCTGTAGAAGCTGCTACTCCCAGCCTGAAATGATAATCCACATTACGAGTATCATCTTGCCGTACTTACGTTCAGTCGCTGTATATCAATTAACTTAAGGCTGATATGCGAAATTTTTTTTTACTGCGGTTTGCATAGGGTTTGGATAAACAGTCCGTTCTTTCATAAATTCCAAAGGAAATACAGTTTATCGCGCTAAATGATGTCGTGTCTATGTCGTTATTTCCCCAATTTCCAGCTTATGCAAGCCAAGAAGCCCGGAATAGAATGTCCTGCTAAACTCCAGCACCAAGTTGATTTTTCTTATCGAGTTCTTGGCACCAGTAGATGACAATATTAGTATCAAAAGGCCTGAAAACCATGACAAAAATCATTAGGAATAAAATTATGACGCAACCTAGCACACGACGTATTTCAAATCTTTCAGTATGAAAGAAAGGGCTGGAATAAAATATAGCTGATCTCAAAGCAAAGCGATATTGGAAGACTTATATAGTTAATAAAATACCTAAAGAACAAGAGACTTGTTGAAGTGATCAGGTTTAAATACTCAAAACATAAGAGGCAAAAGTCAGCAAATGCAAATCGCCAACATATTTTAGATACAATAAAACAGAAACTTAATGCATATGCTAGTAGAACCGATCGGAACTATGGAAGTTTTGGTAGCCTATTTATACCAAAGAATTGAAATAATAAGTAAGCTTCGTAGTTGCGAAAAATTCAATTTAGGCCTAAATATTCTATGCAATACCACAGAATAACATGAAGAGATATGGAAAAAGTAATTTCCAAAACAAGCAACAGGTAGGGATAATTTAGTAATTGTTAAAACGGCTAAAATCCACATATAATTACTTATATTGCTAAGTACTTTACCAATATAGTCCCTTGACTTTTGTAAAAAAGCTAGAAAGCTTTTTTAAGCTATATTATGTCTTCTGTCAGAAGATATAAAGAACTCAAATGACCCATCCAAATATCCTGTTTGTCTACCTGCAAGATTTTAACTTCTTGCATAAATTGTCTAATTTATGAGTACTTCGAAGTAAATACGTTTATTGCAGAAGAATAAAAAGGATGTATCAAAATGGTATAAGGATGCAATGAACAATTAGTAGTTGACTTGATTCTTAACCAAGCTTTAAAACACGACTACAACATTCATATGGCGTATAATGATTATAAAACAGCTTTTGAAGTCGTATTACACAGTTGGCTTTCTAAGATCATAAATCTTTAGAAAGTAAACCTACAAATATTACAAAACAGTGATCAAACCATTATGGTTCCTTCAACAAAAATAAATAGTAAAATATTTCAGGCAGATAGTCTCAGTGCTCCTTGGTTTGTCAGGTAAAAACAAACTTTTATACCCAGCGATTATCGCTGCATACAAAAATTATACCCTACTCAACCTTAACATAAAACAATTAGCACTTAGCATTAAAACAGATAAAAACATATCATTTTACTTATTTTCATATTGAATATGTAAACATATATACGTCAAACAAATGGCTAAGTCAGAGTGAATTATTCGATGAATCTGAGGGATACCTACTATCCATTCAAGAGCGTACACCTAACGCAAACTATCAAACATATTATATTCTCAATCTTCCAAATATCAAAGATGTGAAAAATAGAACATATAAAGTAAATGATTGCTAAAATCTGGCTTTGAACCAATATGCTAAAGAACATAATGACGGAAAAGTTTCTTTATTACAAATAAAATCCTTTATTAGTATTTGCACGTGAAACCCACAAAATAATATGGGATAGAGCGATCATCATAGAAGAAACAATCCCACACTGCAAGCCAGAGTAGAGAAGCCAGAGAAAAATAGAGTTCCAATTGTTCCAGAAATCCCAGTCTGTCTTCAACTGGAATTATATCAAAGGACCTCCATGATACTGTTAATCCATTACATGTACAGTCGGGAACCTATATAGAACTACAAAAGGCATGTATACTAAGGGCTTATCACATTGTCAGATCATTTCTAAATTAACACTCGAATTCCAATAAGTACCAATTACTCCATAACCAAGAACGGGTGCCCAAAAAAGACACAAAATTAATCCTTGTGTAAGCATTCTAACTCGATCAATAATCTAAATATAAAAAGATATTCCCCCAAGTGAAAAAAAAACTAAATTTAGATGATATGTAACTAGTTTTCAAAATTCTATTTAGTATAAGATTTATAGGCACAATAATAAAAAAATGCCATTTTTAATAAAAAATTTGAGTTACTATGGAGAAGATGCAAAGAACATTCCTGGGCCTAGAAGTTATCACTCATCCGACTAGACCAAAATCATATAAATCGAATGTAATAAACAGTCTTCATATAATTAGTTCAGGTAAAAACAAAGTATCAATTAAATCAAAGGAAAACAACACAAAGTCTCGGTCTCAAAAATTCTTTAATTTGTTAGAATGGTGACACGTGTTTCGCTCCTAAGAGCATCATCAGACCTAAAAAATAATGTAAACAAAACCAAATAATATTACAAAAAGACCTTAAAGTAAAACAAAAAAGTATACCTCAAGGAGGTTAAAAACACGCCCGACTGGGTCAAATATACACACACATTGAACGGTAAAATATAAGTTTAAAAAACTGACGTCACAAATATATAAAAAACAATAACATAGAACTTAAATACAAGAAAATAATAAAAAAGTAAAAAGGAACTATCGAGATTTGAACCTACAATCTTGCAGCAAGACTGTTACTGTTTGCTGCGTTGATTGTGGATCAAGGAAGAGATTAAACAACATTATAGGTCACTTAGTGTCGTTAACTCTAAACTGAAATACCTATATTTTACTTTGACTCCCAGGTTATCCTTTATAGAGTTTTCTTCTTTTGATTACAAGTGTAGAGATGACGTAGAAATATTTGGTAGAAATACTTGTAATAGACTAAGTATGAAACTGAAAATGTTGGTAACATGAAATAATCTTAGATCAGCGAAAAACTTGGAAGAACAGGAGGGGCCGGGTAAGAACTGCTTTTCTTTTCATAAACGCTTTCTTAACCTCACTAATGTATCTTTCACCAAAGAGGAAGAAAATATCCTTAACCTTAACTTAAAATTTTATTTTACCCAAAATATAAATAAAAATGTTAAAGAAATCCTAGCAGTGAAGGCTGAGAATATAATTCAATCTAACAATATACCTAATAAAAACATAGTTAGAGCCAGAATTATAAATTTTCTTAATTCAGAAGGATAAATAGAACACCGCATAACTTTAACAAAATACATTTAAATTCCCTTAAAAATAAAATTCAAACACACAATCTCTTAATAACTAAGGCCGACAAAGGCGCTTGTCTGGTAGTCATGAATAGGGCTGATTATGTGGATAAAGTTTCGGAATTTCTATTTGGCGATGATTTTGTTTCGATAAATAAAGATCCCACTCCTAGCTTTTTTAACAAAGTTAAGAGCTGTCTGGACCGTGGCCTCATAACTTTAGAATATTTCGAGTCCAATAAAGCCAGCCTATACTTTATGAACCCTAGAACTCCCTCACTGTACGGCTTACCAGAAATACATAACCTCTCCCAATAAAAAAGAGTACAATATAATACCATCTATTGCAATCAACAATAACTTCCCTCTATCTAGTTTCAAAAAACTATATTTTAAGTTTTTTAATAAGTACAAACTTTCATACCACATTGTACACCAAGAGGAAAGGGAACGTAATAATAAAAATTTTAGATGTTTAACTTACTTTGGAGGTATTTCCCAGGGGATGGCGCAACTCTTTAAACCTTTTAACATCTCAATCGCTTTTAAGACTTCTAATTCCGTAAAGCGAAATCTGGTTAAACCATTGGATAATCCAGATCCGCTTTCGAAATCGGGAGTTTATAGTTTGCATTGTGCCGATTGCCCTACGATTTATGTGGGACAGTCAACAAGGATACAAGAACATCTAGGTCTGGTGAACAAGTTTAAAGCCACCGATATTGTCGAGACTAAGTCAGCGTTTGCCAATCATTTATTGTCAACAGGTCATAATTTTTCCTACCCCAATAATGTGGCAGTTCATGACTGCCAGAAGGGCAAAAAGCTGGATCTTCTAGAGAAGCTAGAGATTACACGAGCGATGAAGAGTCCAGTTTTAACTTGCGTTAACGACAATTTTGAGCCGGGACTCATTTTTAATAATATCTTGTAGTCCCCTCCTTTCTTTCCAAGCTATCGCATGAACGCTGTGGCCTAGCGGTCAACGCAGCAAACAGTAACAGTCTTGCGCAAGGTTGTAGGTTCAAATCTCTGTAGTTCCTTTTTACTTTTTTATTATTTTCTTGTATTTAAGTTCTACGTTATTGTTTTTTATATATTTGTGACGTCAGTTTTTTATACTTATATTTTACCGTTCAGTGTGTGTGTATATCTGACCCAGTCGGGCGTGTTTTTAACCTTCTTGAGGTATACTTTTTTGTTTTACTTTAAGGTCTTTTTGTAATATTATTTGGTTTTGTTTACATTATTTTAGGTCTGATGATGCTCTTAGGAGCGAAACACGTGTCACCATTCTAACAAATTAAAGAATTTTTGAGACCGAGACTTTGTGTTGTTCTCCTTTAATTTATTTATATCAGGGTCTCTTTGAGAATATGGACGACTTCTTTCAAAGTATCAATTAATACAATTGTAGAACGTCCCATAGGAATTATAAACTGCAATACCTAGTTGAAGAAATGTATGTAATTAGAAAGGCCTTTCAGTTAAAGTAATAGAAGAATTTATGTTAAAGATTGATAATATCATAATAATACATATAAGTAATATACTAAATAGAAATAGTTCTGAATGTACACAATATAAATAATTTCTTTACATCAGCAAAGAATATGTAAGTTTCTTGGGCTTTAATAAAGGCAAAAAATACTTATGCTTAGTTGGTGTTGTAAATTACATTTTATTTAAGTTACATTTAGGAAAAGATCTATAAATACCTAGATAAAAAATCATTTAACTTCGTCACCATGTCTATTTAGGTGGTAAGTTATCGCTCCAACTTTTTCTAGGTCTGCCTGTACTTCTGCAACCTAAGGGTAATTTATTACGTGGTACTTATACGATTCTTGTGTCATCCGTCTGGTTGATGCGTTGGTTCCATTTATTTCTTGTACTCAGTAGCAATTGATTCACATTCTCCGTCTCGCACATTCTCCTAATTTCCTAACATTCTCGTTTTGCTCTCTATATAGCAATATTTCGGCAATGCAATCTGGAGTATTTTTATTTCGGTTTTCTTCAACATCCGCCTGCTTTTTGTTACTTCAGGTCGCGTTTCACCTGTTTAAGTCATTAGAGGTCTAACTGTATCCTTATTGATTTTGGACTGCTTGTATTCGGGACTAAGTTGTTATTCTAAGTTCCCCTATCCATACGTTTCCACGATGAGGTATTTAAATTCTATTTTTCGGTAGATGCTATTTTCATATGTAGGCAACTTGCAACTTAACGGGATTTTTGATATTGTTATGCATTTCGTTTTAGTTATAGATGTGTTTATATTAAGCGATTTTGCTTTTAGATTAAATACATGTGGTTGTTTTTGCGCGTCATCTTTGAAGAAGTGGACTTTACCTGACTCACTGTCTAATGCCTTTCTCGATTGGCTCAGTCTATTCTTTATATGCTCGGCTTATTCGATATTTATAAGGTTGTGAAAAAGTTGCCTATCATAAAGAAGATGTATGATATCTCTCAGTTGGAAGTAATCAAATGCCTTTTCAAGGTCTTTGAAACTTAATTATGTCGGTTTATTATATTGGATCGATTTTTCCATTATCTGTCTTATGACAAAAACAGGACCATGCTATACTAAGTCCCTGTTGGTCATGCAAGAGAGTAATTAAGATATTAATTTTGTTTATTATTAGTTTTTGGGTGGTGTTCGATAGATTTATGCTTCTGTAATATGATGGGATTTTCTTATTAGGTATTCATCCGGGATTTTATAAAAAAAAGAATCTTGTGAAACTAAAAAACAGAATCTTTTCTTGTTTTTTAGTTTTTTTAGGCAAATTTTTGATGGACCGCCACATTTCTTTGCGTCGATTGTAGAAATCAATTTTCATTCATTTTGAGAATTTTTCTGCAATTATTTTTTACTTGTGAGAACCATGGGGTTTTATTTAGTTTTTTGGAATAACTGTATTTAGTTTAAGTACTTAAAGCTTCTTTAGCAGCTTTCTTAGTATTTCTCTGTAATTTCTCCTTGATAGCATTTACATCTTCCCAATCTTGTATGGGATTTACGTTGATTTTATTCTAAGTCTTTTTTTGTATAGATATTTTGTGCTTTAGTTGTGTTTCTGTTCCTTTTTGAAACTAGTGTTAACTTGATTTTTTCCAAAAGTAAATTATGGTTAATTCATGCGTTCGGTGAATTTTAAATTCTAATATCCAATATTTATTTAGGATAAGCATGTAATCAATTCATAATGTCTGACCTCTGGTGTTCAAGAGTGTGTATTTGTATTAGTTTTTATGCCCTTAGAAAGTCTTGTTGACACTATTAGGTTAAAAAATATAAGGAAATTAGCTAAACCAATTATTGGTATCTAATTTATATCGTAAAAAGAAGTATTTTAAATACATTTACCAAATATTCTATAGAATGAAAAAAGTGCAATATCTACTTAAAATTTGCTAAAAAAGTCCTTTCAATTAAATTGATAGACGAACTAATCTTTGAGATTTATGGGATCATGGGAACTAGAGTAACAAACAAAATAGGAAAATTTTTGAAAATATATTACAGTTGTAAGAAATGTATTTTTTAAATCAACAACCAATATTAAATTTTTGAGCTTAAGAAAGATCAGTCACATATTAATCATAAGTAAATCCATAAATATTTGAGTAAGAACGCATAATTAAGACTCCATATTGAAATAAGCCGATGAATTAAAAACTTTGCAAATAAGGACCTGTAGTTTGGAAACTATAATATGCAGATAAAAAACATATGCTGGATCTCATTCTAAGCTATCTGATGTGAATAGACCCTACTCGTATAAATCTAATGTCATAAAAACCATTAGCATAAAATATGAACATCTTTATGCTCTTTTATATCGGTAACTTAACTAAAAATAAATACTAATTAAACCTCACTTGCAGATCGTTATTAAGAAATCTCATCAGAAAGGAATTTTAATTAAAAAACCGATATAACTAAGCTTTAAGATAAATAAGGGCAAATAATATACCGATTAGGAAAATTTCTGGATATACACAACATAAATATTTTCTTCTCTCTACACAGGAGGCAGCGGGGATATTTCTTTGATAAACATGCTTAGTGTTCCATGTTGCCAGTGATTACTCAATTTTAACAGAAGAAAATCAAGTAATATAATAAATTATTATAATTAACAGAAACTAAGTTAAACTATTCATTAGAAAGCAAAAGAAAGAGTGAAACTCGCTTAATAACCAAAACTATTTTATACTATATTTACACTAAACACTAATAATAATTAATGTTTTTAATTTGGATTCTTTAAATCACCAAAATTCCACACACAGTGGCAACGCTGTAGATTTTGCCCAGAAATATTCTCGCGATAAAGGTATTTGGGAACTGCGCTCATTGTTTACTTTTGGATGGTGCATATTTTCTACAGTATTAGTATTAAAATAATGTATTGAGTGGTTTCAGTGCGTTTTTTTAATTAATATTAAGACTAAAAACTCTCTTTTCTACATATATTAGAAAAAAAGAAATTTAAATCGTTCCTTTCACAGGCGAGTTAGATGTCAATAGTGAATAGATCATCCTTCTAGGTTATAACATTATAAAAGATGGCATATTTTTGAAGTATCTATTAAGTATTGGATGCCAAAATATTAATAAAAATGTGTAATTAAGTATATTATTATAATCTAGCAAATTTATTGCTTATTCGAACCCGAAATGCTGCAAAATTATTGTGTGCAAAAATGAAGGTAGTGTCTGGTCGATATCCAATTATCCATCAACCAAAATCGAGAACGCAGCATATGTCGTTTTCCGGCAACATATTTATAGTCGTCGTCCAATATTATTTAATTAATATAATGCCCGTATCTCCTGGAATTCCAAAGGAGTTTTAATATTTTTTCTCTAGATATTAACAATGGATAACTAAATCGGTTTATAATGGGTACAAACTGCGACAAACTAAGGTAATTAATTAAAAGCTTAAATTCTAAAGCATTTGAATTAAACTTTTTTCTGTAACATATAATAAAATATCCAAAAGGATTTGAGATGGTTGCAAACCTCTACAAACGAAGGTTGTTTGATTAAAAATTATTGAGTAAGATGTTATAAATGGTTATAACTGCCAAAGAATATGGATAAAACTTTTCCTTATAGCCGTTAGGACTTTAGGAGTTACATAGCTTTTCCAATTTTTTACATCTAACAATTCAATCATTTTTTACTAAAGAGCTTTTGTTTGTAGACGTCTGCAACAATCTCAAATGCGTATAGATATTTATTATAAAAATAATATTAATTCAAATCCTTTGGGAGCCTTAATCATTTCTTGAACATTCGACTTTTTAAGTATTTTTTACAAAAAAGGTTTAATTTGTAGAGGCTTATTATGACTATAAATCGATTTAGTTATTGATTGTTAATATCTAATTTTTTTGAATCATAAAATCTTATTTATAGTAAACAGTTTGGGTTCAGGCAAAACAGAAGATGCTGCGTTTTGTTGGTTCCGGGATATACTATCTAAAATGCAGCAAAATAAAAAATGCATCACAATCTATATGGATTTTGCTAAAGCATTCGACACGGTCTCTCACTCCTTACTATTCAGGAAACTGTATTGGGGTGAGAGGTCGTGTGTTAGATCTTTTTAAATCATATTTGGAAAATCGTATCCAAAAAGTGCGATGTACTGATACATTAAGTAGCGGAACGGTCATTACCACCGGAGTCTCTCAAGGCACAATGCTGGGACCAGTTTTATTTTTAGTTTATATTAATGAATTGGGACAATTGCTGAAGAATAATTCAATTATTTGCTTTGCCGATGACACTGCAGTGACATTTACAGACAACAATTGGGAAAATGTATTTTTGAAAGCTGAAGAAGGCCCTAGCATTTTACAAAAATGGATAAGTAGCAATAAAATAAGCCTAAACATTGTAAAAACTAAATTTATAGCATTTTTATTAACGGCTGCCGATCAACCAAAACAATCTGATATTAAAATTCATGCCACAACCTGTAATTTATTAACGACTCCTTGTACCTGTTCAAGTATACAGAAAACGAATAAAATTAAATATTTAGGCTTATATATCGATCAACATCTTCGCTGGACTTACAAATTTTACCAGCTTCGAAACATTCTAAATGGAAAAACAATCAAAATAGTTTATAATTCCCTTGTAGAGTCTATTTTAAGATACTGCTTACCAATTTGGGGTGATCTTCGCGAAACTGCATTGCAGATTTTAAAGCTGTGCCAAAACAAAATCTTAAAGATAATTCTATATAAAAATATCCAGTATCCTACAATTAATCTTTATTCTGAATTTAATGTTTTAAACCTAAGAGGATTATTTGTAAGTACAAGTCTTTATTTCTACAAAAAAATAAAACATATTTTCACTGAGCTTGATCATCATTATAGCACCCGTTCTAAAAGAAATAATGAAATAAAATCATATTTTTTTAACAAATCTCATTTGCAAAGAAATATATTATTTTTGCTTCCGAAAATTCTTATGATCTTACCGCAAAATTTAAAAACAGGAATTGAGGGAAGTCATAACCAAAAAAAATTAAATATTGAACTAACACAGTTTATTACACGAAATTATAATAGTTTTAAAAAGTTATTGATAAAGTAATTTAAGGTGCATTTGTTAATTATTTTTAATTATCAGTTTACGTAGTTGCCATTTGTCACAAAATATAATCCCCTGAGAGTCGACTCACTTGTTTTGCAATTTTGTTTGAATTTTTAATTTCCTCCTAGTTTCTGCTTGTGCCTCCTCCGCTCCTCTGCTCCTTATAGTAGAATAAAATTTTTTTTTACTTACAAAGGAAACAAAAACTTTTTTTTCCTTTTTATCAATGTGGGAAATAAAAAATTTTGAACACAGGCCTAATTTGTGGTAAAATTTTTCGTTTCATTCTAATGGATTCATTGTTTGAGATAATTTGATAAATAAGAATTACATTAATTTTTGTTAAAATATCTATAGTTAGTACTTTGAATTATATTATAACTTTTAAGTTGTATCTATAAATTGGATTGTGTATTTGTGAAAATTTCCGTAATATATTGTATTGTATCTCGACAAAAAAATATTAAAATTCCTTGGGAGTTTCAGGAGATACGGGCAATACATCGATTAAATAGCAGCGGGGCGTGGACTATAAAATAGGTTGCTGGCAAACGACATATGCTGCGTTTTAGATTTTGGTTGCTGGATATCGATCGGGCGCTAGCTTCACAGATTGAAAAAATATCTAGAAAAACAACACAAAGTGGCAACTTCGGATACGTACAGTGTAAACATAGAGTTATTCTACGTTGCCAAGTTGCTTTTTTTTCATTAACTTTTTTGTCAGGAATCTTTTTTTTTATTCTGAAAAATTTGTTGATTACTCTCAAAGTATATATTATTAGTCAGCAAGTAAACAAAACTTTGAAAAAGTACACTTTTTACCTGTTACAAAATAGAACACATTAAAAAAATATGTAGGATTAAGAAAATTATATATTGAATAAAAAATTGGAAAGTCAATTTGACATCATTACCTGAGAGATGGTAAACTCAAACAACCTAGCCTATGGTTTGCAGCTAGGCTTATTCTAGCCATTCAATGTTCTAAGGTTAGCACCTTTAATTACTATTTTCATATTTTGTTATATCGCTGAAACTAAAAAAAACTCTAGGATTTTATTTAAAAAACTCTTTTTTTGAAATCTAATAAACCATTGCCTGTTAAACTGCAATCAAATACTACATCTTTTACTTGAAGTGTCTTATTTAAATTATAAAAATCCAAATATTTAATTAAAATGTACTACAAATTTTTAGGCTTACATCAGATATTACATTTGCAAATCGAGCAGGATTTCAAAGTCTCCTCGTCTTGAGTGGACAAACAAAATTGGACGACCTAGTCAACTGGACTCATCAAGAAGAAAATAGACCAGATTATTATATTAAATGCTTAGACTCTTTTTATCAACTATTGTGCCAACTAGAATTATGCTAAATTTAAATCATAAATAATTATAAAATTGCGTGGCAGAATCCAAAATAAAGCCCTTGCCCGAACTAGCAAACATAAATATTTTATTTCTTAAAACTCTGGAAATCTTTTTCAAGTTTTATATTACATTTCATAACAAATTCTTCGAGACATTTTTATATCTCTTTATATTTCTCGGTCCACTTTAAAACAAAGTAAATATTTTTCATTTACAAAGCCTCGCAATAATATAAAAATAAACTCTTGAAAAGTATCGCGAAGAATCTGGAGTGTTCAGGTTGCTACGGGGCGCAGCTTAAATTTCATAAATATTGTAAGGACCTAAACGGAATTCTTTGTAATCGTATACAGCGGTATGATTTTCTCTTAAAGAATTTTCTTCTTAGGCGACGAAATTATGCCATTCGTTACCGAGATTTAACACTGCTGCTGCCCCCAAAGCTTGGTTTCTTATGTTACTGGGTGCAGCATGATGAAAACAAGATGCTGACGTTGTCACTTTTTTGCAGTCACATTGGATTTTACAGAGATTGTTTTTTTTAAACTAAATATTTACTTAGGAATATAAGCGTATTTTCTCATAATAAACTTGGTCTGTTTTTCTTTACATCTAATAAAACTTTTATTTAAAAAATGAAAATAGCACACAAGTCCATTTGGGTTGAGATTCTATGGTAAGTATTAGAAAAGCTAACATTGAACTAAATCTTTCAATACTATGGGTAGCATGCTTTAGAAAGACAGAAGATTGATTTTGAAAAATAAAGTTAAACAATTTAGTAAATTTAATTTAATCGGATAACTAATTGATTCTTGTGTCAAAATGTGTATTGTAGTGTAACGAATGCAATTCAACTCAACTCAAATTCAAAATAAATTTATTTATCAAGAAAATTACAGACATAATAATCAATCTACAATAAATAAACCATAATGATAAATAGGAGCATGATAATGAAACCATTAGCACAGGTGCAAGCTTGTGAAGCAAAGCCCTTTTTTTAAAAAAGAATAATAATTTTAAACAAAGCATAATTATAACTATTAACCTGGCCAACATAAGTATTTTTCTTAATACAAATTAATTTTTTGTTCTTTTTTTAGCAATAAAAGAAATACCAGAGGGAGGTAGGTAGACGCGCAAGGGGTGCAAAGGAAAACGTGGCATGTAACAAATGTTACTTCTAAAGAAATTTTAGAGAGAGGCGAGCGGATAACAAAGCCCTACAAAAAATGTATACAGCCATTTTCATGATTTTTAACACCTTAATTGAAAGAAAGAAAGAAAATGTGCTATATTACGTAAGACAAAACAAAATCTTGTGTACAAGCATCCTAAAAACTAAAAAATTCCAAATTCGCTTTAAATTTCAAATTTCAAACAAACATAACATCTAAAACATTTTACCATAAAATTTACACACATTACCAAAATTAGTTATAACAAAACAGATTGAAAAAATAAAAAAAGCATCTTTTTGATAAATTTGATTAAAAAATAAGTGAAGCTGTCGATAAAACAGAATTTAGAGGAAGTAAATTAAAATATTTAATAGGAAACAAAACTAGAACACTAAAATGATGTCAGAGCACAGGTCAAAAGGTATCATTAAAAAAGTCGTCAAGGCTATAATATGCCCTGGATAATAAAAGTAATTTTAATTTCTTTTGGAATTTCTTAACTTCTAAAATTTGTCTGACACATAGAGGAACATGGTTGTAAATTTTTTTGCTAAGGTATATAAGTGAGTTCTTGGTGAGGGAGGATGTGGGGATTGGTAAGGGAAAATCGTTAACCTGGCGAGTCATATGACCAGTGTTAGAGGGAGGTTTAGGACATTTATGAATAAGAGTGACTGTTTCAAAGATAAAAAGAGAAAAAAGAGTTAGGATTTTTTGAGATATAAAGAGAGGTTTACAAGAATCTCTTAACCCAGCGGAACATAGGTATCTTACTGCCTTTTTTTGAATCACAAAAATTATGTTTAATAATCCCTTGTTGCTTAAACTCCAAAAAGGCAAGCCATAAATAACGAAGATGGGACTTAATAAGAGAAAAGTACACTGAACGTGCAACTACCCCTCCCAGCTTATGCCCCGCCATTCTTACTGCAAAGCATCCAGAGGATAATTTTGAT
Source organism: Anthonomus grandis grandis (assembly GCF_022605725.1). NCBI lineage: Eukaryota > Metazoa > Arthropoda > Insecta > Coleoptera > Curculionidae > Anthonomus > Anthonomus grandis. The sequence goes on along the minus strand of NC_065552.1, from coordinate 11,067,632 downwards.
GAAAGATTAAGGATATGATCTTCGAAGCGAAGGCGACCATCAATGGTAATACCAAGGAACTTATGGCTTTCTTTGTATTGCAAGGAGGGGTTTTTACTAAACATAAGGCCCTGAACGTCACACTTAAATCCCATAATAAAGGTTTTTCTCAATCACTCAAATCTCCACCCATACAAAAAGGGAAAACCACTGCCTCTTTCAAACATGCTGGAAAGATGCTATTATGAAAGGAATTGTTTATGGCAGAAGCTAAGACATTCAATGCTGAGTCAGGCAAAAAGGGTATTAATTTTGATCATATTCCATCAGCTCCAGCTGATTTATCGTTTTTTAAGCTTTTAATTGCATCTTCAACGTCAGTAAGGCTAACAGGATAAAAGAAAACAGAATTTTGAACTGACACTTGTTGAATATAATGCAAAGGATCAATATTAGTATTCACATCCTTGAGCAATAAATGAGGAATATTACAGTAATAATCATTTAAACTATTTGGTCTTACTTCTGGTTCTGAAACTTTCTTGTGAGAATGCCTGAAGTCATTTATAATTGACCAACATTCTCTCTCCCTTTTTGAGGACACATTCAAGCGGTCACTATAATATTTAACCTTTGCTGCTTTTATTGTCTTTCTGTATAGACTACGATATATCTGATGATAAAGAATGTTTGCGTTAGTTGTATACTTGCACAACTTAACCATAAAACGGAGGTTTTTAGCTGAACTTCTGAGGCCTGCTGTGAGCCATGGTTTTCTATTTTTTATTTTAAGCCTCTTTTTAGGAAAACACTGATTGATCTTGTCACATAGCACATGAAATAACAAAGTAAACGGGTCAGGAGCCAGAAGAAAAAGCATTGAAATTTGCTCTGCTGAAAATTCTTCCTATATAATGAGATGAAGGAAATACAGTGTTGCATGGAATCCTAGCGAGAACGGCTTCATGGTCAGAAATACCAGATGAGAGTTCTCTACATGACACATCATTTAAATTTGTACACAAATAATCAATAGTAGTTGCAGATGAGGATGTTATACGTGTGGGCGAAAGAACATGTATCTTTAAGTCAAAAGATTCCAATATACTTAAAAGGGATGTATGATATGATAGCAAGCTTACATCAGTGAAGTTAATATTAGTCACCAGCCAATATAACTATGGAGTGTAGCGACAATTGGGATAATAGAGAATCAAGTTTGTCCAGGAACACACCAGTATCTCCTGTGGGTGGTCTATAAACACAAAGAACATATAAATTAAATCGCTTACAAAAACAAAGGGAGAATTCAAAAACCTTCTCCAACAGAAAGCTATCATACTTATTAATTCTACAGAAAAAAGCTTTAATTGTTTGTTTAACTAAAATAGTTGTTCCTCTAGTATGAGTGTTGTCGAAAAAAAATTGATATAGGAATATAATCAGATATTAAGAAACATTCGTTAGGCTTTAACCAGTGCTCAGTTAGTAATACAATATCAGGAAAATCACATGAATCATGTAAAAGATGAAGCTCGTCTATTTTATTTCTTAGAAACTATATATTTAAAATAAAACTACTGAAACTTTTCGCATGCTTATTTTCAATGTTATTTATAGAATGTGAGTGGGCTTCATCTTCTGTCTATTTATCTATAAAAAAGAATTCCTATCACAGTCAGTGTCTAGAAGTCCAGGTTGATTACTTGGTTTTATTGTGGACACATTTTTTGATAAAATTCTACTTTTGAAATGTTTTAAAATATGGGTATACAGTAATGATGCCAAATCTGATTCAAAGTTGCTGGCATGATTAGACTCTAAAATTCTATTTAGATTAATATTATTTGCGTGAAATATTTTATAGAGAGCCTTATTGCTATTATAAATTACATTATCGTTTGGATACATGTAAGGGCTTGTCATCACTGAACTATTGCTATGTAAATGTATAAAATTTTTTAAAAATATCGAATGATGAGCAAATACCATTTAACATTAAAATTAACATATCATTTTCTGTAAATTCCTTAACCATAGATGATGCAGTATAAATCAGTTCATTGTTTGTACTTCCTGGCTTCAGGAAACATTGGAGTTTATAGTTAGCTTCAAACTTCAGACGCAATTTCCTCAGGAACACTCTACTATAATTTTCACCCACAAACAGAAGCTTAGGTCGATTATCAACAGGTGAATTTGGCCTACATGGTAACTGTGTTGGAGAATTTATATTAACAAATTTAGATAAGTTTTGCTGTTTCTTTAATGCACAAATATCGGAATAGCAAGTATCTTTTTCAACTTCCAACACCTTTATAGACTGGATCATATTCTTATTCATCTTAGTTAAATCATTAACTGCCTTTTGTAACATATTTATTTGCATCGTATAGGTTGCAGATTCATTTTCTAATGTTTTTATTTTTACAATTAAATTTTTATTTAAGGTATTTAACTCATTGACTTCTATGTTGAAATTTATTTTTTCCTCTTCACATACTTTTATTAGTGACAGTAACTCACATTCTTTAGTTTTTAAATTTGTTAATTCAATTTTAAGTTTATCATTAAGTTTGTGTAGATTATCTAGGGAGGAGGAAAACTTCTTTTCGGCCTCTGATACTTCATCTTCAAACACCAAACTGTTTCTTCTCATTCTTTCTATATTGTATTTATTTCAAATTAAATTAAGCATTCCATTACTGTTTTCCAAGGAGATAATTTTAAATATATTTTTTAAATACTCCTACTGAAAATTGTTTAACATCTTCAAGCAATTTCTTCTAAAGTTGAGAAGCTACAAAAATAAAAGATTTTTAAAAATTTGTGTTTCTACGCTGTGGGACTCTAAATTAATTTATAAATCTAGTGTTATACATATGAAGATGATTTCTAAAATTTTTTGCTAAATATAGAGACTCTCCAGTTTTTAAAATATTATAAATAAAAGTGTACAAATGGCATTTTCTATGATTTTTCATATTCAAAATAAAATTGTTATTTAAATAGGGAGTAATATGATTCCTAAGTCGTATTTTGAATGCAAAACGCATACAGCAGTTTTGGAGTTTTTGTATAGAGTAAGCGTGAAATTACATAAATAATATTTAATATTAGATGGTAAATAGTTTTTTAGACCATATAGTTTTTTTAGGCGTATATGCATTTTTAAGTTTATTTTTGTTATGAGTTTGAAATGTAATATCACTGTCAAAATACGCGCCCAGATTTTTGACCTCATTCACTGGTAGCTGAACATTCCGAATCTGTGCATTAAAATTGGAAGAAACCTTAAAAGCACTTTTGCCACAACCCAGTATTATTGTATAAGATTTAGAAGCATTTAGTTTTAAGTTGGATCCTGTCTAACTAAGTCCTGATTAAACTGAAATTGAGCTATAGGAAGATTTTGGCGTGAAAACGAAAGATATAGTTGGGAATCATCTGCATATTGCTGTAATATTAACTGTTTTACACAAGATATCATGTCAGCAACATATAAAGAAAAGAGCAATCGGCCCAAAATGGCCGTAGATACAATGTGGTAACTTGATTTTTCAGTGCAAAATTTCTTATTAAGAACTACGCAATAGTTCTGCCAGCTAATTAAGACCTAAAAAAATTTACTGCATTACTAGAAAATCCAAAATAATAAAGTTTTACTAATAGTATTTCGTGACTATTAGTATCGAAAGCTCCAAAAAAATCTAACAACGCAAGACATGTTAATTTTTTTATTTTAATTTTTTCTGATTTCATTAAGAAGATTAACCAAACTGGTAGAAGTACTAAAGTTCTTTCTAAAACCTGCCTGGCATTCAGGAATTATAAAATGTGATATAATATATGCTTAAATTTGTTGGTGAATAAATTATTCCAATATTTTGGATACTAAGAGCAATATACTTATAGGCCTGAGGTCTTTGAATTTCTTCGGATTACTGATATTTGCTAAAGGTTTTATAATTGCCTTTTTCCAGATTGTAATATAAAAATTTTGTAAAATGCAACAGCTTATAATTATAAGTAATGGCCTTAAACAAAAAGGCATACAGAGATATAAATCTTTTAAAGAAAAAGTGTCTTTACCAATTGCATTAGAGTTAATGGTTTTTGCAATTTTAAGTAAAGTTGACTGATCTATTAAGTTTTGTCAGGATTTTTAGATCCTTAAAATTTTTTGCAAAATTAATTAGTTCTGTTTTAATACAAGAAGTGGGTAATCTCGACAGTTTTGAAATTTCCTCAAAAACGCCACTATCTCAGCGATCAGTTTGTTTTACTAATTGCTCAAAATTTCGCGGATCAAAAAAGTAAAAAGAATCATAATTGGTTTTGTGCTTTTTAAATCTGTTTTCTAAGCTTTGTGTTACCTGATTTATTATTGCTTTATATGTCTCAATTTCAAAAGCTTTGTAAGGATCCAGCTCAGTAATTTTGAAAATTTTGTCGGAGGTATCTTCTCCAAGTATTTTTTTACTTTTCTTGTTCTATGTACCGGAAAGTTCTCTTTAATAAGTATATCCTTTTCTATAATACATGGTTTCTTATTTATTAAGTCAATAAAGTTCTTAATGCTATCCTCCGTGTTATCATACATTTTTTTGAAATTTGTAATCATTTTTTCTATTTCGGATTTTGCATTCATTATTATTTTAAAAGCAACCTGAAAATTTAGTCCTGCGGTTTGTAAATAATTTGATGCTGTAACAAAATGCACATAAAATATAAACAAAGAGGATCAGCTTCCGACTATCGGGAGTTTTGTGGGTTGAGGCAGCTATGCAAGGATCTGAAACAAGAATGCTACACACAATACATTTATTGCACTGAATTGGCTCTAACATATAGAAATTTTCATGACTTGTTAATCATAAAAGGAAAAATAGCTCTTTATAAATACACTAAGATATTTAGACAAGAAAAGTTCTGCTAAAGAGGATATTGTTAACATGTTTGCTGATTATTTTTCTACAATACAGTCACATCATATTGTTCACGTCCCCACTTATGAATTGTCCGCATCCGATACCAATATTTCTCAATAACAAGGGTCCTAGACTAGACGGAGTGCCTATCTTCTTCCTAAAAAAATGTACCTATTCTCCAGACCCTTGTAAAACATCTTCATCATCTGCCCCTTTAAAATGAAGTGTTCCCGGACTACTGCAAAGAGAATTTCCTAAAACCTTGAACCTCTATTAATAAAGTTTGGCTTTAGGCCACGCAAATCTACCAAGCTAAATCTCCTTTCTTAAGTGACCTTTTTATTAGATGCCTTAAGAAGAATCAACAAGTGGATACAATATACACAGATTTTTCCAAGGCTTTCGACAGGGTTCTCTATAAAATAACATTTTGTTGCATAAACTAAAAATAATTGGGATCGATGATCCTTATTGCAGTGGTTTAAAATCTACTAATGATTGTGGACTAATTCTTCAAATTAGTACTTTTCTTTCTTAAGCTATTTAGGTTCCATCTAGACTGCCTCAAAGCTCTTATCTCAAGCCACTTCTTTTCAATATTTTAATTATTGACATAGAATATTGCTTCACTATCTGCCTATTTTTGTTGTTTGCCGATGATCTGAAATTGAGCTGTATAATCAAATCCTCTGATGATTATAATACATTACAATATGATTTTAATAACTTAGTAGTTTGATGCGAAAATAATCTCACGAACGGGCGGTCGCTATTTCCTTGAGGAACGCCTCTGTTTAAAGATTCAAGTGCAACTTTCAATACAAGCCTACAGTTTTCTCATCACTAGCACCTAAGTGATAAAAAAACTGTTCAATTAGGGCTTTCCGAATGCTTGGTTTTATTGGGAGGTGTACCTAAGTACTACCGATTCAAAAACGATTTACTGTGCTCTGGTTTGTTATCATAGTTATGTTTAGGATTTGTTTACCATGCTTCATTGTATTTTTTGCTCCCTAATTAAATCTTTCGTATATAAGGCTACTATTCTATTAGAGATTAAATATACAACAAAGTACCTGCAAATTTAAAACGATATACGTTAAAGTTTATCCTAACCCATTATTCTTCAAAGAACAGTTTCATTTGCTATATGTGTATTTGCCGTAAAGGGAATAATAGGACCAAAATCTGAACTGCGACAATATGTTTCAGGCGAAATAAAAATCATAATACGACACTTTATTATACTTTATTATAAGGCCTTAACCGTCATATAAATATTTTGTTGAATGGCATTTTATCCAATCCCGAGCATACTTTTAATGGGTTTGTATCCATTAAAATGGAAAATATATTGAGGGGACATAAATAATGACATGATGGCTTCTCTCTCGAGTTACGACCCGTTGGTAGTAAAACGATAATACCGGAGAATCTAGGAACTTAACGCCTGTAATAATAATTAAACTTTATTAAAGTGTAGATAAAATTAATTAAACTTTATTATAAATGACACATTATTCGTTAATAATTTACTTTGCAAAGGTCAGTCCATACAATAAATTTTGTATTAAACGGTTTAATTTCTCAGTTTATTAAAATTACATTTAACTAAGAAAGGGTTTAAATAATCAATAAATCATAATAAGGAATAATTTTACAAAATCGATTATTTACTCTACACAAAAATTTATATTAACATGTTTTATTCAAGGGTTTTCAAATTTTAGGAAATCTCTATATCGATAATTCCTTAGTTATCACACTTCTTACCCAGATGTCATTAATTCTATAATAATAGCTATACTAAAATAGCAGATATAAATACCACAGATTTACAGAATAGTAGTATTCTGTATTACTATGATTGGCTACGACATTCTCTTGGGTCATATAGTAGTTTATTTAGGCCAAGTGGCATGACAAGTGATTTTTTTTATTTTTTTATTCTGTTTTTCAAAAACATAGAATAATAATAGATAATACCACTGGATAGGTGTCCCAAGTTATAAAATTGTATATCCGCTCAAGATCCTTATCTTTATGTTACGTATATTGCGTAGATAGTATTTAGTTGTTTTGTAAATATTCAATAAATAGTAAGTATAACTATGGTCTTCTGTCGTTTGCAGTGATAACACAAAATGCATGCATGCAAGAGCACAAAATGTAATAACAAGAAAAAGATTAGAAGAATATTTAGAATATCTGCTAATGGGTCTACCAATAGAAGTGATAGAAGTTTAGTGGGCCATGTACACAAAATGGTATGTGTCAAAACGCGGATCAAGCGTCAGTTGTGTTAAGTATACTTTGACATTTCATCATGAATCATTTAAGTCAAGAACAACGTATAGCTATCGTGAAAAGGTATTACGAAAATGCGCAATCGGTTAGAGCCTGTTATCGTGCTCTTAAAGAAGATTTTGGCCATCGTGGACGGCCTTCTGAGCTTGCAATAAGGCGCACAAATAATAAGTTTGAACGGGAGTACACTCTTCTGGATAATAAGCCACCAACGCGACAAAAAATTGCAAGGACCGCTGAAAATATCGCCGCTGCAAGAGAAAGTGTTGACGCGAATAACAATGTGTCTGTTTTGCGCCGTTCTCAGCAATTAGGCATTTCACCAATGTCTCTGTGGCGCCTTTTGAAGAAAGACTTAGGCCTACATCCATATAAGATGGTTCTAACTCAAGAATTGAAGCCTGCTGACCATGGTTTGCGAAGAACGTTTACCGACTGGGCCCTGTTGCAGTTGGAACAAAATACCGATTTTGGGAAACAAATGATCTTTTCAGAAGAAGCCCATTTTTATCTTAGTGGTGTTGTCAATACGCAGAATTGCCACTTCTGGTGTCAGAACAATCCCCAGAAATTAGTACAGGTGCCATTACACCCGTTAAAAGTGACTGTGTGGTGTGGTTTGCATGTCGGTGGAATTATCGGTCCATACTTTTTTGAGGATGCAGGGGCCCCCCTGCATCCTCAAAAAAATATGTACTTTGACAATCAACGGAGAGCGCTACCGCGACATGATAACAAACTTTCTTTGGCCTGTAATTGATGGTGGAGACTTCGAACAGAATTAGTTTCAACAGGACGGAGCAACATCACACACCGCCCGAGCCACAATTAATTTATTAAGAGAGCGTTTTGAAGATCGAATAATTTCGCGACATGGCAATATCAACTGGCCACCAAGGTTCTGTGATCTTACTCCCCTGGACTTTTTTCTTTGGAGATATGTGAAGTCGAAGGTGTATTCTAACAATCCTCAAACCATCAATGAGTTGAAAGTTAACATAACTAGGGTTATTCGCGAAATTCAGCTTAACTTGTTAGAAAAAGTGATTGAAAATTGGGTTCATCGTCTAAACGTCTGCCGCCGTAGCCAAGGTGGACATCTTAATGATGTTTTGTTTAAAACATAATGTTACATAATAAACTATGAAACATCAATCATATCTTGAAAACATGAAACATCAATTCACAAATTCAAACATGAAACATTAATCATAGAAATTAACCAATTCGTTTTTATTTTTTAGCAATTGAAACTTATATCATTCTTATTAGTAGACCCTATATAAGTAGAAGTTCTAGTATTTTAAGCTTGCACATCTATTTATTATCTACTATTTAGTCTATTCAAATTACTATTAGTGAAATGCATTTTCTTATGTTGGCCAATATAAGAAACTTAAGTTTAAGATTTATAGGATCTTGAGATCTAGATTAACAGACTAGACATAGTATAAATAGACAGAATCGGAAAATTTTTGAAATTCTTACTTAAATTATAAATGTTACTGATCATTTATTTGAGCCTTAACAAAGGGTATAAGAGCATACTCTCATTTAGTGGGAAAATCAACCTATACACATAAAAGAATTATAAATTGATCAAAATAAGCTAATAAATTAAGAATTATTAGACGACGAATTATTAACGACCTGTAGTTTGCAAAGATTAAAAAATATAGGCTTGGTCAATTTTTAAGTAGGCTTTATGCCCAATATTATAGTATTTAGATTACTATGAAAATTAAATAAGAAAGCACACTTGCAAACTATCGCACCTGAAACTAAACAGTCGCACCTGGAACGGGGGGGTCAGTGCCTGACTCCCCCCCTAATTTTTTTTTAGCATTCCTTAGCTGTTTTTCATTTCTATCCAAAAATCTTTTACGACTTTTAAACTGTGCATTTTTTTTAACCCATAGACATAACATTTGTTGGTAATGATAAAATGTTTAACCTTCGGCGTACGTTCTTATAATGCATAGTACGATCCACATGCCTACGCCTTTGTAAAAATACCGATGTGCCCGCGTCTGGCGACTTTTTACCAGTAGTATCGTTACAGTTGTTGTGTAGTTCGGTGCTGATTCAGTTTTTTTATAGTTTCTAACTGTTTCATTTTGATATAAGTGGAAGATATTTGACTGATCGCGAATTGGAAGAAGCTCTTTATGCTGAGGATGAAGATGATGTGGGGGATTACATAGATCCAGATTTGCAAAGTTCAGATGAAGAATCCAATGACGATCAAGGTGAACAGCAGAATCGCTTTTATCAAGAAACAGAAAATAACTCATTATCTAGTAAGTAACATATATTATAAATAAGTAAATAAATAACTAGTTTCAAAAAATCATAAAAACGTAGCGCGTTGTGGCAAATATTTTACTGCGTTTGTATTCTATATTTTTTTGTATTCTTTTAGCTTCAAACATTCAATCAGAGCAGCATGAATCTTCTGAAGAAATTATGGATGGGGAATCAGATGAGGAAAGTAGTAGTACGGAAGAAACGTCGTCCATGGCCTAAAGCTGTAATAAATCAAATTAATTCTGACATGATTTCTGCATCAGGGCTTACATGGAAATCTGATCCTATTGCCCGACGAAGGCAAATTGCTGCTAATGTTATGAAAGAACCGCCAGGTCTCAAAAATGGAGTAAATCCTAAAACGCCACTTGAAGCGATTCGACTTTTTTTCGATGACAACACTTAAGACACCATCGAATTTATTTCGCAATATACGAACCAGAAACTCGCCCTTGTAAAAGAAAGTACTCCACAATCTTCTTTCATACAAAAATCTAGGAGTTTTGAAAGAGAAGAAATATTAGGCTACATGGGCTTCTTGATAACAGCAGGTGCTTACAAGCAAAACAAAGATCCGCTTATCGACTTATTCAATGAAGAGAATTTGCCAATTTATAGTGCTACGTTTTCACACTACCGTTTCCAACTACTCTAAAAGTGTATAAGGTTTGATGATAAAACTACTTGAGATGTTCGTAAAGAATACAACAACTTTGCTGCAGCAAGAGGTATATGGGAGCTTGTCACAGGCAAATTTCTAGACTTTTTGGCTCCTTCAGAGTCAGTTGTAATAGACGAGGAGCTTATCACATTCCATGGCAGATGAAAATTCCGTTTATATATGCCTACAAAGCCTGGTAAATCTGGGATTGAAACTAATGTGCTTTGTGACTCAAAAAACTACTATTGTTTTGCTGCAGAACCTTATGCTGGAAAAGTAATCAATCAGCCCAAAGATTACAATAGTGGTCTAGAAGTCGTAAAACGTCTCGTAGAATTAGCAAAATTGCAGAATAGTGGTCGCAATATTACAATGGACAGAAAATTTACGTTGGTTCCTACAGCAAATGCTTTGTTGGAAGAAAATCTTACAGTCGTGGGAATAATAATGAGTAACAGAAAAGATGTTCCACCAGAACTAAGACCACAATCGTTGAAGGATGCCGGCGTCGATACGCTTGATAAATGTGTAAGGGCATATAGTTGTTGGTGAGGCACAAGAAGATGGCCGATGGCTGTTTTTTTCAATCTGATCGACATCGTTACCTACAACTCCTATATTCTTTTCATAAAAGCTAACGAGAACTGGGCAAGTGAGAATCTAAAACAAAAATCTGAGAGAAAAATATTTCTAAAATGCTTAGGCAAGGAGTTGTGTCAAATCAACATGAGAAATCGTTCAAAGTATAAGGGACTTTAAAATAAATATATAGCTTCTTTGAAAATTTTTGGTTTGGAATGTCAACAGGACCAGCACACAACAAGAGGTTTAGTTCGTCGAGAGGCAAATGGACCAACTACTCGGTCCGCTGTGCAGACGATTACCAAAAAAGGAAGATGTTTTATTTGTCCAAGATCGGCTGATAGAAAATATATGAAGGCATGTTCTAATTGCGAAAAGTATATTTGCCCTAGGCATACGGCCACAATCTGTAATAATAGTTAGTTTTTTTGCACACTTATTTTTTATTAGTTAAAAAAAAATAAAATGTTTTTTTTTAATAATATCATTGATTTTATTACTTAAAAAAAAGCACCTACACACACATTAATCTGGGGTCAGTCGCTAACTCCCCTGTTCCAGTTTCAAGGAAACCTGGGGTTAGTTCCTAACCCCCTCCTTCCATATTCTCCGGGTACACTGTTAGGGTCTCAGTGCGACTGTAGGGCAAGAAAGGAATCTTCTCAGAAGGGCCTTTTTTGATAAACATTATATAACTACGTGATAGAGAAAATGTATGGATAGAAAACATTTAAACTATCTTGAAATCAATAAAAATAATGAAAATTTCTTTAGACTTTAGCAATTACATAAAGCAAGACTGCAGGATTCAATTACCTACTCAGCTCATCAGATTAATATCAAACTCTCAATTCCATATATTTGAGCAATATATTGAGAAAACGTTAAGCTTCATTGAGCCTGATTTTAATGTTTGCCTTCTTATGCATAATTAATACCTATCTTCAATCATTGTGGAGCTGTTTAATAGAGGTCAAGGTGTGGAATTTTAAGGAGATGTCTACTTTTAGCCGTAGTTCGAAGATTTTATATGGACTTTGCCTTAGTACCAAAATACTTATTTTGGTACTATAAATATTACACATAATACTACAAATGCGCCCAATGAAAGTAATCTAACAAAATTATTATGTAGAGATCTCTGCGGGCTTTCAATGTTTACTCTACTGATCACTACTAGGTGAAATAAGTATCTAAAAACTGTCGTACTGGAGCTACATAGTACGGTAATGCACCATCTTATTAGAAATTAATGTAATTTTCATTTTTATTAATGTTATGTCCTATTATTCCGGTATTTTCTAACATGTCTAAACAACAGTATAACAGATTTGCGTTATTAATTATACGTTGCAAAATTAGTTCGCAAAACTCTAACTTTCTATTAAAATCGTCTTAATGAAGCTCAGAGAAAAGTTTTATCTTGTACGGGTGAAACTTTTCGCTTTTCAAAATTCTTTTTACTGTTCAGCATGTAAATCGTGAAAAAATATCCAGCCAACGCAAACTTTGGGTGTTGTCGAGTGCTACGTCTCTCAAAACTGCTATTTTCGGCTTCATTTCTAACTGGTCAGTTTTTTTAAATGGATAATATGCGAAACATTAGGTACAGATCCAGTTTTTTTTTTAATTTTAATATCGACCTATCTACATATTTATCGTTAATATTTTTATACGGATGTAATGCATTAAACCACCGTAAAACTATCATAAAACCGTAGCCCTTACAATGCTCCCATTTTTATAATACAGTTTTGCTATTTCTACTCTTTTTTGAATTGAGTTAATCAATGTTCAGTAATTATCACAAATACTACTAGTAGTAGTAGGTAGATAACTTAACAATTTGAAATCAAGGAGAAAGTTTTCGATAGCAAACGATGATACTGACTGATGTTAAATGTTCTTGTTGGTATCCATAATTATTATTATTTCTTACAATTAAATATTATTAATAATAAGTTAAGTTGGTTGAAATTTATTAGTATAACTATTTCCCAATGAATAAAGGTAGGTATACAATAAAGACTTACAGAATCTAAAAATTAAAAAAAAAATGATTTGCATTTAAAATTTCAAAGTGTAACAAAATATCTTATTTTTAAGCGTTTGTTCGTGAAAAATTTTCTTCCTAGAAATCAACATTGACGTATCCGAGCGTTCTTTCGAAAATAAACTAGGGGAGGCACAAATAAGGGTGCGACCTTTTTATTAGACAAACAATATTTTTAAAAAACTATAATGAGGACAACGAAAGCCTCAAATTATCATCATAATTACCTTAAAACTCATACATCGGAGGCTAATAGCCTACAACACTCCTAAAAATACTTCTTGACCTATTAAATGATATTGTCCTTTTTTATGAAAGGCAATATTTTTTTAAAATATCCTTCCAGTATCTGGAAAAGATTAATGATTCAAAAAATCTGGTCACTTGACGTAATCCTTGAACCATAACTGATAATATACATTAGGGCTGTAAAAATAATTGTTTGAAATTTAAAAAATAAAACAAATAAGGCGATACTTCCTTATTTTTTAATGAGGCTAATTTTAAAAATCTTAAATAAACGCTTTCTGGACGCTGTATGCAAATTGAATTATGAGGAATATACAATATCTGAAAATTTCATTAATGATCAAACGTAACGAATGTACAAACTTTTTATTCCTCGAATATTTCTAAAGTCAGCTGCTGAATGTAAGTCTCTTTTTCAAGTAGAAGAAGCACACCATTTAACACATATTTAATAGGACTAGCCCAATAATTCGCATTTTAAAGAATTCGGTTTATAAATATAAAGAATAGAGTTAGGGACGTCCCAATGCTCCTATACTAATCAATGGCTATATTTATATTATTTTAAATTATATTTCGAATAGTACCATCTGTACCTCCTAAAACTTATCATCAGAAAACAATAAGAAACCTGATTTTATTTAACTACTTTGCACTTTTTTTACCAACTAGTACAAGTACTAGATCATTTGTGTTCATATCCAATCAGTTTTTATTACTACTTTTTAATCAATGTAGTTCATGGCGTTCCTCATTATTTCGTATCTATAGGAGTTCTATGTGTGTAACAAATAAATTCCTCCCTTATTTTTACATCATTATATGTTCTTTATCTAAACATAGAACTTGATTATGAGAATACTTATACCTCTTTTTTTATATAATTTTTCTAGTGTTTCTTCTCTATCCTAGTCTATCCTTGTCAAAAATTAAAAATATGAAATATTAAGTATTAGAACAAGAAAAAATCTTTATAAGCAAAACTTCCTTTCTTTATTAACTTTTTTCTATAAAAAAAGAATCTTCCAAAGAAAAAATGATATATAATCCATTTTTTACTTTAAATTATAAATCACTAAAGAGAATAAATACAGAAATATTACGAGTTTTCCGGACACGCCACTTTCGAATAAAAGTTAAATATTTTATGTGTTGCTGAGTTATTACCTAGAGGTTCGGAATAACGTCCCTGAAAGATTGCTATCACTGGAAAAATATAATTTTTAGACGTTGCAAGTCATTCCTAATGGCATTTATACCGGGAAAATCTTTGAGACAAAGCCTTTGCTTCCGAGTTAAAACAAGAAGAGAAAATCTTTATCGGATATCCGATGATAAATGATTTTATACTCGCTCGGCTACGGTTAGTTTTATAGAGAAATAAAACTAATTACATTTTTAATATTACATAGTGACTTGCCAGTTTTGCTTAAGTGTTTTAAGATTGTTACGTTATCATTGGAATTTATAGGATATATACAATAGGGAATCAACACTGATAAGATTCCCAGTAAAGAGTTCTTTCCTAGACTTTTTTGACCAAGGGTAAAAAAATTTGGTCTATAACATAATGCTAAGAAAAACTGCTAGTTATTTAATGTTTTTTTTTCAGTAATTTATTGTCTAGTATACTCTTATCAACGATGTCGTAATTACTTTTATTTTAGATTTCTGTTGATGACAAAGATAGATAGATAGAAAAATCACGTTAATCAGAGAGAGAGAAAGAGAGCAAAATGACTTAATTCTAATTAATTGCTTAAAATTCAAAGCGAAGAACAGCTAGCGCCATCTAGGAGTTCTTATTTTTTTACAAAGTCGTTAACCGACCTTATACTAGATGTCGCGATCAGTACAATATTACATTATTACGCTATAAAAGCAACCAAAAAAAAGCTACAAGCCGCTACAATGTCTACAAATTATCTCTAGATTGAAATACCTTTGTATCTCCTTGAACTGGCAATCTCGGTAGTCCAAGAATAGAACCTCCATCTCTTGTGTCAGTTATATGAGTCATGTAATGAGTCGAAGACAAATCTCCTATTTTCTAGTAGAGACCGAAAGAATTTTAACAATTTTCTGTCGAAATTTGTCGCAATAGTTTTCAGTAATTTTTGCATTAATTTATGAGAAATTTTGATATAAAATTTAGCTTTAATTTTTCGTCTAGTTAACATTGCTAATTTATAGTAGAAGAGTTATTGTATTTTTAAAATTCTTTATATTTATAAAAAACATATAAGTCAGTAATTTAGTCTAAATTTGTGTAACTTTTTAATACTCTTTATGATCTGGTATAGTGACGCTCTTTATTGGCTTGCACAACCAAGAGTATAAGTAGGTATAGCGTATTTAAAAATTGCCAAATAATTGCCTTAGATAGAGTCTTGGTATTAGAAAGTTTATTTACATTTTTTCGTCTTATAATCAGTATGGTTGGCTAAGGCTGGAAAAAATATCTGTCAAAGTATAATAATATAAGTGTATTATTATAAGTAATAAGTAAAACTTTTATTAATATAAGCGTATTTATAGCCATAATATTGATTAGAAAATTTATCCTACGATAATTATCATGAATAGGAAAATATCATACTATAGGGAACCCCTGTTAAAAACGCCAAATCACCAAATACAGGCCAAATCATCACTTGCACAGCCTAAGTAGGAATCGCCAGAACGCAGGTGTTTTATCTTTGTTTAATAAACTGACTAAAAAGAGGTGAGAAGTCTGTGAGTGCTGGGAGTGTTTAAAATATTTTGTTTATAAGATGCTTTGATTTTAGTACGCGGTCAATTTTTTAATATTATTTTCTTGTGATATTATTTTCCTTCTAAAAATAAAATGGACATTTTCGAAAGAAAAATAAAAAATAGTGTAAGACATGGGATTTTACGTATATTTAAAATGATTTCATAGATAAACTATATAAAATTTTGCCATTTAAACATATATATCATGCGACAATAAATACGACATAAGCGCACGGACTAGTTAGTGCGGCATCTGCGACCCATCAAATATTCTAATTCTTTCAGTATTCTTAAGGCGTTCGAGAGGGGATGTACTGCTCTGTGGCAAATAAAAAAAAAATTGTTTTGAGTCTTTGCTGCTGTCTGTCCTAACAGTAAAAAATAAACTAAAAACCGACTGCAATAATGTTGTAAACATAAATTAACTAAATATTGGACAGGAAATAAAAAAATTAATTTAAAATAAAGCAAAAAAATTAGTTAGTTTGATAATAAATTAACTAAAAATTAAAATTATCTTATGTCAGGTTCAAAAAGGCCACTCTGTTTAGCAGTGCAGTACGTCAATCGATCATAAAACCACCTTCTCGTGTTCGACAACATTTCAATGGAGATACTATTAAATGCTTGCCTAATTTTAACACAAAACTCTTCTAAATTAGCAGCCCGTTCAGTTTCATGCCTATAAATTTATTCTTTTAGGTATCCCCAAAGAAAAAAATCATTGGGGGCTAAATCGAGGCTTCTGGCGGACCATTTAATAGTACTGTTTTCACTGATTGTTCGATCAGGGAAAGACGTTTCGAGAAATTGACGTACCACTAATGCGTTATGAGCGGGACAACCATCCTGTTGAAACCAAACTTGTCTAAATTGATATTGAGCCCTCGAATAGCAGGAAGAACTTCATCCCTCAAAAGATTAAGGTATTTTTTGGCATTAAGATTTCCATCGATAAAAAAGGGCCAATGATTGAATCACCTAAAATGGCAGCCGACACATTAACCTTTTGAGTATTGAGTATTGTGTAAGTGTTGGTATGCTTATGTGCTTATTTTCTCTCGAATAACCCACTGTAATGGACGGATTATGTTTACCACAAATAGAGAAAGAGGAATCATCTGAAAACAAAATGTTACTATTAAACATTTCGTCCCGATTTGCCCTTTCCAATACTTCATGGCAAAATTCCATACGTCTCTCATGGTCCTGCGGGAAAATTTCTTGGGTTTTTTGCAACTTATAGCACTTGTACTTATTTCTTTTTAAAATTCTTCTAACCCTTAAAGGCTCAATACCTGTTTCTTTGGCAATGGTTATACTATTGCAAGGAAAGTTCATTTCAGCAACAGCACAAATATTAACCTCTCGAAGCTCCCTTTCTTCGCCTAGCGATCTAACAACAGGTGGTTGCGCATTTGCGTAGCATTTCCTGCAATTTTGCAAGCACCCAAAGGTCTCCTATGGATAATTGCAAAAATTGTGCTGCGTACTGGAATGGGCCGATTTTCGAACGTGAATGAAATTCTGCCTGATATTTCATCGATAGAACTGCCGGCATAATACCACTTAATAATTTGCTTTTTTTCCTCAAGAGAACACATTTTAAGAAGAAAATAGCGAGCGGTCTTAAATTTAATCTTTGCTGATTAAGCAGGAATCTAGGAATAAAAATAACGTTAAACGATAAACGTTTAAAATGCAATCTCATATTGGCGGTGCAGTGTGGTGGGGATCAGAATTGTCTCATTTTTCGATGAACGAGCGGAGAGCCGTGCGGCAGAAATATCAGTGTTGCCAAACGTATTAATTTGGAAACGGCATGTATTGTGCCCTCTGTCTGTCTCATGCGGACTCCATATGTCCCCTCTCACTTACGCTCATAGACTATTTCCTATAGGCGAGGTTTGAATGATTATATCTGTATATATTTGACACATATTATACTGTGTCTCTTACTGTGTCTTACTGTGGCTTTTACGTACAGTCATATGCAGATGACACCACATTAATTGCATTGCTTTGAACCTGTTGATTGTTATATTGTTGCAACATATCTAAATTGTAATTTATTTATTTACTTACTCGATTAAACACAATTTAAAAATATATGCCTCAAAGTACTAAAGTACTATTGTTTTGTTTCGATAATGAGTGCGGCACACTGCAGGATTCCCGCAGATACTAGGATAGTGAGCTTTTGAATTTCTTAAAATGTGCAAAAACCCTTAAACTATATACAGATCTAAGATTTAGGAAGTAGAAGGTATCAAATGGATCAAATGGTTGAGAATATCTAATGGGGTAAAGTTACAATCTTACAGTATAAAGCAAAATTATATATTTTGTAAAGTGATAAACAAAGTCTAATTGTAAGATATCGAGAGATGAAATCTTGAATATATCTCTTTATAGGATTTCTCTATTTCAAAGAAATTTTAACTATTTAGTTATAACTTGGTAAAACATTAATATGTGCTTAACTAAAAAAATAGCTATTGTTATTTTAACAAAATCAAAAACAGTACGGAAAACAGTTGATGTTAATGTAACTGTTAAAGTTTTTTTTAAATTAAAAAAAACTTTATTCTAAACGATTTAAAATTTTTAAGGAGATGACCCTGGGAGGCAGAGGGTAAAAGGAGCTGAAGTAATTTTAGGTTAGAAAGTTGTCCTCCTTGACAAACATTTTGACGTATTTCGGCGTTTTTTTTTTAAACCGTGGTTTTCGATAAATCCGTGGTGGGAAGTTTTCAAACGAACACCCTGTATAAGAGTATGTATGTACAAACTTACAAACTACAAACTTAATTGCAACTAAATTAAAGAACGAAAAATAAATGTAATTTTCAAGTATCATCAAATCGCATCAAATTTAAAGAAAAATATGCCCCTTGTAATAAGAAATTATTTAAAATCAGATAAACGGTTAAATCACAACCCAAAACACATACTAATGTAAATTGAAAATAAAAATTGAGTTTTCTAGATCTTTAATATAAGATCTTTAATTTGCGGCCCTCTATCTTCACTTTAGAGACATAAATACAGTTAAGGATAACAGCGTCACGTTCCTATCGATTTCAAAAACTTTAGTTCGTAATTCTGCCGCTAGATAGTGACATCAGGCTTACCATAATCAATATTCCTTAACTCTCCCCTTATGTAAAATATTGGAAAACTAACGTTAAAGAGAACAGTTAGTAATATTTCTGATTTGATCTCGTAGATGGCAGCGCTGGCGAATAAAATCTTTTGAAATAATTTATGAACCTGTAAGTTATATTTAATTTATAAAACTTTGAGCGTAATTTAAGGAGACTAGTTATATTTTATGATATAATTCTAACTTGGATTTTAAAATTATGATAAATCAAAATAATTATCTAATCTTTTTTATCTATAGTTACCATTCCCTATAAATCACACACATTACATAAGATATATTGTCATAACGTCTCTTTACTAGGTTCTACGTGGTGGTAAGCATGTTATTTCTTCTCTTCGATTTTGTATCTCTTACCCTATTTTGACATGGTGACTTCTGACGTTTTATATTTTAGTAGAACACTTGCTTCGTGTTGAAGAGATTTTAAATATTTACATTTGTTCCCTCTCTGACTGGTAAGGGTTATTCTACATTTGATTATAATGAACAATATGTTGCCTATACCTGTAGCTATATTTGAACACAAAACTAATTACTTTCAAGAACGGTAATTGTGTTTGATTTAATATTGTTTTCTTTGTCCATTACAGGACTCTTTTCTTTATGAATATAAATATTATGATATCAACCAGATTTGATCAACACACTATCATTGTACCATTCTTAAATTATGTTTAACATGTTATTTATTTTGGATTTCTTCTGTTTTGTAAATATGATCAAATTAACTTACCTGTTAAATTCAGTCGTCTTTACATGAGGCGTCTAATTCAAAGATATATTTATTTATTAGGCAGCACTTCATCGGTTTAATAGTCAAACTATATAACGCCTAAAGTTTAAAGAATTTCTCGCCCTATCCGTCCTTTGTTATCCATCTAGTATTTTATTCATTAGGTTAAAATTGTCTTTCTTAATTGCAATCTTTATGTTGAAAGGGTGTCATATTTTGGGTTTAGAAGCATCATATAACTAGAATCGAATTTCTCAACTAACTGACTTTCAATGACTGGCTTTAGGGACGACATGCGCGAGAAAAGACCTGACGACAAATAGTGACGGCAAGGGGAAAAAAATTTAAAAAATTATAAAAAACTAAAACCTTTACCAAATGAAAAACATTTCTGTATACATTTTAAGTAAACAATAACTTCTTAAGATTGTTATGCAACTTAAAGATTTCTCGAACATTTATTAGATAAAACGGGATGATTAAAAAGTTTTCCAAGAACGAAGTTACAGACCCCTTGAAAGATTAATTAAATCCAGGAGATTCTTCTTGTCTTAAGAAACAAGTATCTCCCTTAAAAATCTTTTTAATTTTCAACTTGAAAATTTCCAGTTATTCCGTAGAGATCTCGACGAGTGATATCAAGCTAAAGTTTCTTTTTTCCGACCAATTTAACAATCTGTTAGATTAAGCAAAATGCAAAATAAAAGGGTTTAGAACACGAGGTTAAATATTTTAATTGCCGAAGAGCCACTCTGGGCTATTAAGGAATTTCTATCCAAGTATCTAATAGTATTAATCTTTAGTTTTTATATTATATAAAAACATGATAAAGACTCACATATTAAATAAAAAAAAATATTCATTGTATCAAATAACTTTATTATAATACAATTTAAAATTTCTGAGGGTGCACATTGACTTTGCTTTGTTTGGTTGGGAGCCATACAGCTCTAGTCCAAGTGCTTATAGTAGTGCTTATTGCATTATCAGAAAACTCAGAGAAGTTAAGCCATTGGAGGCCATAAAGCCATATTATCTCGCATACGTGCAGCCACAAATGAAATATTGAGGAGTTAGAGAGATATAAAAGGGTAGCTTGTGCATTTGCAAAGGAGAAATGATTTTAAACCTTTGCTGTTAATTAATTAAATCTTAATAATTATATATTTTTTCTTAAAAGTTGTTTTTTTACTGGTGTAACCTTGCTTTTTCTAATGTTTTTGAATTGGAATAAAGAATTAAATAATAAATACCTTAATTTATTTTCTTTTTAAATTCACCAACATATGCACATTAAAATTTTTTATTTCAGCATATTTACTCCATGTAACAAAATTTTCAATAATAACTACGATTTCTTAAACTAATTCGTATTGGCTTGCACTTCTTGATCCCCTAAAAATACGTGTATTATATTATTTAAACACTGAGTTTGAAGGTGTAACAAACTATTTTTTCCTTGTTATATTTTTATTAATTATTTATTATTAACATTTGTAACTCTAGCTTTTCCTATACCTTTCTCAACTTTATTTTGGAAGTTTAAAATTAGTCAAAGTCAAAATCAAAATGTGCTTTATTCTTTGAAAAAATATACATATTTGTGACCAAACCATGTATGCACCTATATTTGAAATATAGCTCAAATATGTACCGAGAATAAGTATACCTCAGTAATGTAGTTTAATATATAACATTTAGAAAACAGTAAAATAGGTCGAAATATCAAAATTTGGAAAAATCTTAAAGTATGAAAAATAAACGGTAGTAAAAATATTAGGTAGATTATTAGCTACGAAAACTAATAAAAAACATAACTTAATAAAACTTTAGCCTCATTTACAGCAAGAAAGGAACCAGAAAACTACATATTATATGGTAAAATGGAGAAACATTGGTCCATTTTTTTTCTATTATTTGGCTTATACTAAAATATTTGTTAAACTCTTTGCTACGTAATTTTTGTTTATGCATCATAATGGATGTTCCCATAGATTCTGTACTTCAGTCTGCATGTATAATAAATTGTTTATCAAAAAAAAAAATTTTTTTCAAGTGGGCCAAAGTTACCTTGAAGTGGGGAAACTTTGTCCCGTGCATGTTAAGTAGGTCTTGGGTTAATGCTACACTGAAACGTAGGGGGTTAAATTGGTTTTAGGTAAATAAAAGCTTAAGAAAGGGTACTGGCAGTTTTTCAAATAGATAATAAACAGAAAAGATTCAAAAATTACAACAAAAAAATTATTTTAATGAAATTTATTGCAAATAATCAACACATTTGTTATAATAAGGGACAAAATATCAAAAACACTTTATCCTAATGCTTCGCAAAAATATCCTACACCTATACTAAAAATTACACTTATTTGTCAACAAAATCGTCAATTTCTGAAATTTTGTACTGATTTCTCTTAGATACCATTTTTGGCTCGTTAATTTTCATAATGACGTCTTCCCAACTATACAAAAAATCGTCCTTTTTTTTCTGGCCACCTCTCTAGGTCCTTCTTCTGAAATCTTGATAATTTTTCCAGGATATTGGTTGGCATTAAACGTTACCAACACAAAATCGCCTATGTTTAAATTAGCACGGCTTGGTCTCTTAATATCAGGATTTTGAACAACCTCATTATTTTCGTCTTCAATCAAATGAATCGCTTAGATTATCAGAGTCTAAATCATTTTCATTTAAAGAGCTTTGAAAAGAGCTTGAAGACAAATTTCGTCTTGGCTTAGCAGATTTATGTTTTAAAGACTTAGGCTTGGTATCTGGGCTTATTAGGTCACCCGAACTTATGCTTTTCCCAGCAGGAACCTGCCATTTTTTTCTTCTCTGCTTGGTCCTATGTTCAGTTTCCAAATATTCTGCACGTTTTGCCTCTATCTGTTCCAAAAAACTGAACCCATTATGTCTTTATTCACTTTAGTCAAGTTTTTTGATCAAGTAACATTTGCTTATTTAAAGGATAAAGCCCACATTTTTTAAAACCAGAAATTAGATTCCGGCTTTTATCTATTTCTAGATTTTGAATTAGTTCTTTAAGTAAGGGTGGAAACAAATCCTTGGGAATACTTGGAAATCTGGAACCAGATTTTGACTCTTTCCATTTGGTTAAAATATTTCGCCAAGCTCTTTTTAGTGGGTCAAAAAATGCCACATCCAATGGTTGGGTGAGGTGAGTTGTGTTTGGCGGCAAACATACGAATCTTATATTATTCTGCTCACATAGTTGAATAACCCTTTCGCTAATATGTGACGACAGGTTGTCACCTAATAAAAGAACAGGTCCATATTCATTTCTTACTTCCGGAAGAAAATGATATTCAAACCAATCTTCAAATGTAGGGCCGTCAAACCACCCACTCTTGGAGCGGTTGTAGCGACTTCTTGGGGGGCCAATTCGTCCAGAGATGCTCGGCCTTATATACAATATAAGGAGCAAGGCATTTTCTTTCTGCATTGCTATAAAAAATAACAGAAGTGGCATTTTTGCTAAAATTGCATATTTTTTCAACATACTTAGCCCCTCTTTTACAAATGACTTTTTTGTTTCCTGGGTCGTCACTAAGATTGGTCTCATCGCAATTCCATATTCGAGATGGTGGAATGTTTTCTAAAGCAACTGCCAAGTTTTCCTAGTCATTCAAAGTTTTATAGTCATTCAATGCCGCTTCATAAACTTCTGTTCGAACTCTCTTTATATTGGAACTAATTCGTTGGGCTAAGTTTTTATGACGCAGCAAGTAAGGTTTTGTCCACTCATATCCAGACAGATTATCTTTGAACAATGCAATACAAGATCCTTTTATGTCTAAGTAAGCTTTAAGAGCCATCCGAAAGTCCATTGCAACTACAGGATTGCGTAATAGTTTTGGATTGTTTGCCCTTTAATTTATTTTTGATTGTAGATCTAGGAATTCCATAAGTTGCGCCAGCAATTCGTTGAGACATTCGACCTCATCTTATTTTTTGTAAGCATTCTTCTAGTTTTTCAGACGTATAATTTGCATACGATCGTGACCCAAGGCGTTTTTTTGGATGTCGAGGCATTACTAACCTTCCTGAAAAAAAATATGAATGTAAAATGTGTTGCTAGTTGTTGGCCCGCGGGCCAATGTTACCCCTAAATATGGGTTAGCAAGTTACCCTACATTATATTATCCAGGACAACAACAAAAGGAGAGTTAATAATATAACTAAAAAATATGTTACGCTCTATTTTATAGTCAACTATAACGCCAATGTACTTACCGAGATACTAGAACTTTCCTAACAATTGGTGCCGATCAAAGTTTTAATGCGTAAGTTATTGAATAAAAATCGACCTGTCGGCTTCAAGATCACCTTTCGACTGAAAAACACGCGGTCGCCGTCGCGCGGCTGTTAATGAAACTATGTTAATGACGCCCTCTATCGACTGGAGTTTACACAATAGAGTTGTTATTTACTTTTTAGGCGCTATTTTTAAAATTTTTTTTTTCTTAATGTGGGCCAAAGTTGTCCGCAAAGGGTTAATGTTTCCCCATTTGACGGTACTTTAAAGTTATAATAAGATTTGCTTTAAACTAACTTCTTTAGCAATCTTCTAAAAATCAAAATAAATTATTAGCTCTTAAACCAATAGTAGTAGTTTATTGATTCTAGTAACCTTACAGTCTTACACAAGTCATAAAATTAAACCAAGAAAAACAGTGTATGCAGAAGTTAAAAATACAGTTCAATAACAATTAAGAGATTGGAAGAAAAAAAAATTACATACCTATAAGTCATTACACAAATTTAAAATCAAATACGAACGAAAACATATAAATGTAGGTAAAAACTATAAAAAAGTACAAAGTTATGACATCTTAACAAGAACAAAAATACTATTGCTGAATAAAGGTTTAATAGTAATAAAAAAGTACAATAAAATTTAACCAAAGTCATTCATTCAGAGGCGTGGTTATAACCTCATCACCAGAATAAAAGCTGTATTCTAGAAGAGTATCTCTGATGAGTACTTTGAATTTTTTAAGAGAAAACTGATAGTAGAATATGGTAATTTGTTGTAAAAACTAAGGGGCAGTGAATTATTCTTTGATTTTTGGAGTTTTAAATAAGGGAGACGTATTTGTGGTGCACCTCTTGTGTTATAAGAGTGAAAATCAAAATTTTTTCATAACTATCTTTATTTTTATGAATTTCAACAAGACAGTTAATAATGTATATACAAAGAAGGGTCAAAATTTTTAAATATATGAAAAGTGGTCGACAGTGCTCCGTACAGTGAATATTTAAAATCGTCCTCAAAGCTCTCTTCTGGAATCGAAACACTCTTATTGAGTGAGAAGAGTTACCCCATAAAATTACACCATATGAAATGTATGTATAAAAAAATGTATAGTATGCACTTAAAAGACCGCCTATATCCATAAAGTCTCTAAGCTGTCTTAGAAGAAATATGCTTGAAGCGAGTTTTTTGCATAAGCTATCTATATGAGCAAGCCATGTTAGCCTCATCATCCACAATCAAACCCAGCAGTTTAAAACACTCTCCGCTTTGCACTCGAGGATTACTTGACACATTAACTTCTGTGTTTTGCCTTTGTTTAAGCTAAGTTTATTTCCCTTAAACCATTTCTTGGCCCTTGATATCACAGAAGTTCCTCAAGACCAATGTTGAAACCAATGTTGTATCATCGGCAAATAAAAAAGAGGGATTCGGCTTCAGAAAGGTACACAGATCATTAATATAAAGAAGTATAAATAGTATAGGCCCTATGACTGACTCCTGAGGGACTACATAAAATGCTTCCAGCTTATTCATAAGGATCTCTGGGTTGACACAGTCGAAGGCCTTGCTGAGGTCGCACAGAGTCAGAGCAGTGTGTTTGCCTCCTCAAAGCCCTCGACTATGCCATTAACCACGCTAATAACTACTTTTGAGTAGTTATTAGCGTGGTATAAAAAGTTATCGATAGACCAGTCCTTAAACCAAACTGGCCAGAGTGCAAGATGTTATGAAGATTTATGTACTTAGTCAAACTGGTCCTAATAAATATCTCAAATACCTGTCCAAAAATAGGTATAATGGATATGGGTCGATAGTTTGACGGGTCCTCTTTATCACCCCTTTTGAAGATCGGTAGGACTTTGAGATTTTCTAGAAAAAAACCTTGTTCAAAACATTAGTTGAAAATTAAGGTGAATGGGACAACTAGAATGTCCTTAATAATCTAAAGGGAACTACACAAAGTCTCGGTCTCAAAAGTATTTATTAATTCAAACAGTAGGTTACACGTGTTTCGCTCATATTAAGAGCATCATCAGACCTAAAAATTTAAAGCAAAAACTAAATACAATAACAACCTTAAAGTTAGATAAAATTGGCACTACAAACAGTACATGCTTTACGGTCGTATTATACACACACTCTAAATAAAAAAAAAATTTAGGAATGTGATACGCCACAAGTTTGTAAAAAACCGAAACGACTAAATTAAAATTGATGAAATACAAAAATATAAAATTATTGTCCTAAGTGAGATTCGAACCTACTGCTAGTTTCGAAAAACACGTCAGTTAAGCAATGTAAACCACTGCGCTACCAGGTCCTTGTAGATATTTCTAGTAGAAGTGGAGTATGTCAGGCAATATTGTTAAAAATGAGTCCGGGTTCAAAGTTAGAAACGTCGTTAACACAGGATAGGGCTTTTCTTGGCTTTGGTGATTTCTAATTTTTCCAGAAGGTCCAGTTTTCTGCTTTTTTGGCATGCATGCACGACTGATACATTATTAGGAATAGTAAAATTGTGGCCCGAGGACAATAAATGTGTAGCAAGAGCCGACTTTGTTTCAGTAGTATCAGTGTCTCTAAACTTATTCACCAGAATCAAATGTTCCCGTATTCTAATAGAAATTCTCTTGCCTGAGACCGAGACTTTGTGTAGTTCCCTTTAGATTATTGAATCTAGGTTTCTTTAAGAAAATGGACGACTTCTTTTAATTAGAATGTCCTTGGTATGCTTTATTATAGCACTGTTTAATTGGTAAACGTCAACCGCCCTAGAATGTTTTAAATTGTTTATTGCTTCATTAACCTCACTTGTAGTAATGGGACTAAGAAAAAAAGAATTGGGACATGAACGCATAGGAAGTGCAGAGAAGTCGACATTTGAATCTGGAATTTTTTTATTGATATTATTAGCAATGGTGGCAAAAAAGTCGTTAAAGGTTTGAGGATCAATACAAGTTAAACCGCTGTTGTTACAACCATTATTAGACACAAAATTAATTAATTTTAAGCTATCCCTTACTTTGTTTGGTGATGTGAAAATAAAATTCTGATAAGCAATTCTTTTGGTTTCATCTAGACGCTTTTTGTATAATCTTTTAAAGTGCCGATAGACTTTCATAGATTCTGCATTACCAAAGAAATCAGCTATTGATTTGAGAGCTTGTAATTTATTTCTCATGCCATGCAGTTGGTTAAACCAGTTGATAGTTTAACCAAACTTCCTCAATTCAAGAGCATATCTTGGCTTTAAGTAGAAAACTCTCTTCGAGATGCTTGGCAACAAGAAAAATTAGGCAGGATACCACACATGTCTTCGATATGGTATATCGTTCACAGGTGTAGCTAAACAACGTCCTTAAGAGGGCTTTTACAATTATTAGAAATGTGCCTCAAAGAGAGTCCTGCAGAACTTTGTGGAACAGAAGATCTTGACGCTGACTTCCTTCTTCACTTCCTTCTTCACTGGAAGCATTTTCCCTCGTTTTTAAAAATCGTCAGAAACTTAATTTAGACTTACTAATTCCTAAGACAACTTTGGTCAGAAGATCATTGTTATAGAACCTAGCCACAGGCACCTGAGAAAGGAGATTTCTATCAAAAAGTAAATCGGTGAGATTATATTGTATTTCCAAGTTGAAGTTAAAACCATTCGTTGATAGGTAAATCATCAATTGTGGTTCGCTCCAGCCGCCCAGTCTCTATGTCCTGCCATAGTATTGAAATATTATGTTATAAAAACGAAGATGTTCCAACTAAATAAGATGATTAATATATAGCAGGAATAAAATAAGACCAAAAACACAGCCCTGTGGGATACCACAGCTAACTTCCAAGGATGAGAATATTGGTCCTGACACGCAACATGTTGATAATGACAATCAAGATAAGATCGAAACCAGGAAAGAGCCAGACCATGAAAGCTGTACATAGTTGTAATTATGGATACCCCTGGCTTCCTGAAAACTAAGCTGTTTAGAAGTTATTAAATTAAATGATCAATGAATATTAACATCCTGCTTTTAACCAGCATTTCGATGACTTTGGACAATGTAGGTAGTAAAGAGATCAGACAATTGTTCGATGGATCGTCCGAATCATCATCCTTGTATAAATAATTACGGTTGCAGATTTTAGGAAGAAAGGAAAAACACCCTGCAGCCAAAATTTCATTAATACACACTGAATGGGCTTGCAAGGTTTTATCAGGTAATTTCAAGAGTATCTCCACTGAGATTTCATCATCTCCACTTGACTTTTAATTTTTTATTCCAAAATAACCTTTCTAAGCCTATACCCACTGGTATCAAAAAAACAAAATGAATATTATTATTGCACACGTTTTTAAGATAAGATACTTGATCAGAATTTGAATGTCAAAATTAGCGAGAGTCGACTTATTGCGAAAATCGTTAATAATTTACCAACTTTCCTTCTGCTTGTTTTAAGCTCTAGAGAGCACATAAATAGTAACATGGATTTGCGTCAGAACTTTTTGGCAGTCAATAGTGCAACTAACCGCCTCGTGATCAAAGAGACTAGCGTTTAAAACTAAACTCTTTATATTGCAATATTTTGAGCATACTTATTCGATTACCGTAGAATTTTCTGCTACCCAAGTTGGCTCGTCAATAAGTCAATATTTAAATATATCTAACAAGAAGGTTTGTAATTTAGCATCTATATACAGCAGCTTTATCCAAAACGTTAGTATTAAAATCCCCAACTAAAATAATATTTTACTAAGAAGGAACATTTTGAAAGAACTAAATCAAGATGCTCAAGGAATTCTTTTATCAAACCCAAGGGTGAACGATAACGGCAGATAAAACAGGGTGACTCGCAAGTAGAAAAACAGGTATTATTCCCTTAATTTCTCATTGATTTTCATGAAAATTAGATTAATGGACAGGGTTCTTAGTTTAGAACAAAAAGTGTTTAAAAAAAAAATTAAAAATTTAATATTTTCGAAGTAAAAAATTAAATATGAAAAAATGTGTAAAATTAATAAGACTCCTAAGCAGAAAAAGAGGTATAATTGCCTTAATTTCCCGCCAATTTTCATGAAAGTTAGATTAGTAAACCAGGGTATTTAACTTAAAACAAAAAGCGTGTCTATAAAAAAATTAAAAAACTGGATATTTTTTGAGTAAATAATTAAATATGAAAAAAAATATATAAAATTAATAGGACTCTTAAGTAGAAAAACAGGTATAACTCCCTTAATTTTCCACCTATTTTCATGAAAATTAGATTAGTGGACAGGGTTTTTACTTTAGAACAAAAAGTGTTTCTTTAAAAAAATTAAAAATTTAATATATTCAGAGTAAAAAATTAAATATGAAAAAATGTGTAAAATAAAACTCCCAAGTAGAAAAGGAGTTTCCCTTAATTTCCCACCGATTTTTATGAAAGTTAGATAAGTGGACAGGGTATTTAACTTTAAACAAAAAGCGTATTTAACAAAAAATTAAAAAACTAGATATTTTAAGAGTTAAAAATTAAATATGGAAAAAAATATACAGGGTGCCCGGAAGCTAGATGCAATCCTTTAAGGGGGTGATAGCTGACTTAATTTCAAACATTTTAAGCTAAATATGTGTAGGTCGAAAAAATTGTTTATAAATTTTTTATGGCAATTTTTGCATTTTTCTCAAGAAATACCAAAATTTCACACTTAAACGGTAATAGAGCGCAAGTTACAATTAGTTTTGGAGTTTCAAAGTTTATTTTGTTTTGTCTAATGTGTATTAATAAAAATACGATCAATTCCAAGCTCCTGTGCAAACTTATAGAAAGAATAGAGACATTGAAACGCCCTTTATTTTTAGATATCACTCATACCGATGCCTGGCCAATTCTCAGAATTATGGCCTCTTTTGTGCGGCAGGTCATGTAAACAAAAATTATTAGACTGAGACCTCTATAATAAGCCTACTAAGCATTAGAGCTCCGTTTCTGGGGTTATTTTGGGTTTTAATGTTAAATAAAACACAATTTTGTTTAAACTATTTATTGTTCATGTTTAAAATGCAATCCATTATTTCTAATACAGGCACGAGCCCTTTTTGTTACTTCGGTGGTGGTTACTCTTATGGTCATATCTTCTTTCATCCTGTCAAATGCTTCATTTATTTTGCGAATTAACTCTTCTCTTATTCTTATTTCGGTGGTGTATACAAGCTCCTTTGCCCGGCCCATATGAAAAAATCCAACGGAGTTAGGTCAGGCGATCGAGGAGGCCAAGGAAAGGTTCCGCCTCTACCGATCCAACCGTCAGGAACACAGTCGTCTAAGTAATTCCTGACAGAAAGATTATTGGTCTTTCTTGTTCCAATAATCCAGCTCCGTCTAGAAGAACGGGGATATCATTTTGTAGAAAATCTAAATAGTTGGCACTATTTAAATTCTCTGGTAGAAAATGTGGCTCAATAATAGTCCTGCCTATTACTCCGGCCCACACGTTGACCGACAATCTGTTCTGAAATGATTTTTGTTTTTTCCAGTGCGGATTTGCATCTTTGGCAGCCCATTCGTGGAGGTTGTGGATGATTACGAACATCCACCTTGGAAAAATTTGACTCGTCTGTCCACAAGATACTTCTTAAGAATAACGGGTCCTCGATGTCCATGTTCAATAAAAAGCGGCAAAACTGAATTCATTTTGCAGGGTCTTCTTCTTGTAAGCCCTGCAACCCCGTACCATGAAAGGGATATTGTCCATCTTTCTTCATGGTCGTCCACACCTTCCATCTAAAAAGGCCAAGGTCTTCAGCTACTTTTCTGACGCTTGCAGTAGGGTCTGCGGTAAAAGCTTCCAGTATTTGCTCCTCAATCTCTACATTATTATGGCCAGGGTTGACTCCACGTGCCGGATTATTCCCAATGCCAACTTCAGTAAGACGGCGAAAGGTGTTTTGAAACACCCTGAAGTTTGGTAACCTCCGATCTGGATAACGTTCCTGGTACAAGCGTCGTGCCAAAGCTCCATTACCGTTAGCGCGTCCATATGTGAAGACAATGTCAGCGTACTCTTGGTTGGTAAATTCCATTTTACAATACTGTTTAATAAAATGGGCAGAAACTCGATTTAAAAAACAGCAGATGCAGTCAGTACGAAGTTGATAATCTTAAAAAATTAGAGGCGAGAGTGAAACTAAACAAGAGGCTAAAATCACACGTTTTTATTTATTAAGCGAGTACTTAACTTGTAACCCCCACCCCAAAGTACCTACTAGGTACCCCTTACCCTACAGTATCTACTATTAGGTACCTCTGCTTAATTTTGTGTTTTTATTTTTTATTTACCTGAACTGTCCCATAATAGAAAACCAATCCAGTAAGTTTTGTTTACATGACCTGCCGCACAAAAGAGGTCATAATTCTGAGTGTTGGCCAGGCATCGGCATGATTAATATCTTAAAATACAGGGCAGAAGCTAGACATATTTTTAGGGAGGTTTGAACGACGAAAGCATTTTCATAACAATTATTTAAACATAAAACAAAGCATTTTTATTTTAACTCCATATTTATTTTTTACGTTTCAATATCTCTATTTTTTCTAATAAGTTTACCCAGAAGCTTAAAATTGATCGTATTTTTATTAATACACATTAGACAAAACAAAATAAACTTTGAAACTCCGATACTAATTGTAACTTGCGCTCTATTACCGTTTAAGTGTAAAAATTTGGTATTTCTTAAGAAAAATGCAAAAATTGCCATAAAAAAATTATAAATAAATTTCGACCTACACATATTTAGCTTAAAATGTTTGAAATTAAGTCAGCTATCACCCCCTTAAAGGATTGCATCTAGCTTCCGGACACCCTGTATA
Organism: Anthonomus grandis grandis; assembly: GCF_022605725.1. Lineage (NCBI taxonomy): Eukaryota > Metazoa > Arthropoda > Insecta > Coleoptera > Curculionidae > Anthonomus > Anthonomus grandis. The sequence continues at coordinate 11,035,788 of NC_065552.1, read as the reverse complement.
AAATTAATAGGACTCCCAATTAGAAAAACAGGTATAACTCCCTTAATTTTCCACCTATGTTCATGGAAGTTCAATTAGTGGACATGGTATTTAATTTAGAATAAGAAGCGTATTTATAAAAAAAATTAAAAATTGGATATTTTCAAAGTAAGAAATTAAATATGAAAAAATGTATTAAATTAATAAAACTCCCAAGTAGAAAAACAGGTATAATTCACATAATTTCCCACCGATTTTCATCAAAGTTAGATTGGTGAACAGGGTATTTAATTTGAAACAAAAAGTGTATCTATAAAAAAATTGAAAAACTGGATATTTTCAGAGTTAAAATTAAGTATGAAAAAATGTGTTAAATTAATAAAACTCCTAAGTAAATTACATAAAAATTACTTTGCAATATTTTACCAGCTGCATCTTTGTCTAAAAATAAGACAAAAACAAAAAAAAAGTGTTTTATAATTCCTATTGAAGATAGTTTTTTGGTAATATTTTCGAAACGCCTGGTCGTTATTTTTTGATTTTTTTATGCTAAAATCTATACAAGGTCAATTATAATTTAGTAGCAAAGAAAAAATGTCATAACTTTTTTTTTTCTGATTAACTTTTAATTATTTGGATAGTAAAATTAAAAAAACCAACATTTTTACATAAAAAAGGTGCTCTTGTCTTATGTTGATAGGAGCACATATTTTTGAAATATTCAGACATAAATGTTCTGCAACCTACACTTAAAATTAATAAAGTATTTTTGACCATGTTTAATAAAATTAAAAGGTATGTTACAAATCATCGGATATAAACATGACATAAGACTATTTGAAATGCTTAATTTAAGATTAAAAACTGCTTTGTTTGTTTAAAATTTTATTTCAAAATTATAAATAATGTGTAAATAACTGAGAAAAATTAAAACAATTAACTTAACAACCAGAGGCTTCTAACGCAATAAGACAAGAGTATCTTTTTTATGTAAAAATGTTGGTTTTTTTAAATTTTACTATCCTAATAATTAAAAAGAAACCAGAAAAAAGTTATGACATTTTTATCTTTGCTGACTACTAATTTTAAACGACCGTGTATACATTTTAGCATAAAATGTTATAAAATCATATACTAACAATGACAGTAGTATACGATAAAAATGTCGAAAAATAATGAACCCTCGTTTTGAAAATATTAACAAAAAACCATCTTCAATAGGAATTATAAAACACCCTGTAACATGAAAACGATTCACTTTTCAAGATTCCTGTCTATGAAGTTTTTGTTTTATTTTTATACAAAGATGCGACTGTTAAAATATTGCGATGTAATTTCGGGACACCCTGTATATAATTAAACTGCTTAGAATAACAAATTAAAACTTTAAATGTTTTCTCTCCTAATAAAATGTCAAATTTACTGGCAGAACATTTTTTAATTAACATAAGTATACCACAATGAAGGAAATTTTTCTTACAGGAAAAACTTAATGCCTGATACTCAGGCACAAAACATTGGTCTGGCTTAAGCCAATGCTCAGTAATACAAACTACATCTGGAAACTCTATAGGATCTAAAAATCCATCTAAATAATTATCACATTTTTTTCTTACAGATTTTTAATTAAATAAAAGTATTAATATCTAAATATAAAGTTAAATTTCTTTTTCTGGTAATAGTCTTCTCTGGCGGAGCCATGATCATAAAAAATTACTATTATTATTATTATTATTAGATACGTTAAGCAGTGCAGAACTAATAGGATTATCTTTATCTACAGTTTTTGTCGCCTCTGGCAAATCTTTAAGAAATTTTTCCATAATGTCTGAATACAATAATTTTACCAAAATTATACATATGATTAGATTATAATATTTTATGTAAATCTCTACTGTGAAATGTTACTATTTAAAAAATTGCTGTTTTAAATAATATTAGGATAATTAAGGCCCAAATAGGGGCTGGTTATAACTAGGGTGTTATTAAGTATTTTTACATGAATTTAAAATATTGAACGTAGAACTAACCCCATTTAACCATACTTTACTTGTAAAATTATATACTAGAGAGGTTGCAGTTTTAGCAAGCTCCAAGTTTGAACATCCAGGCCTCAGAAGGCTTTGTATACTGTGGTGATAATCAAAGTTTGCATATTATAAAAAAAGATGCTTATGAAAAACTTAGACACTTAGGATGGTTATATATGGTTATGGTTAAGTGCTTTAGCGTTACAAGGCTTGGATAGATTATCCTAAATCTGGAGACTTAACCATTGCAAAAATGCTGTTTATAAAATCTTTGGATTAGCTCTCCACCAAATTCTACATAAAGCCCTAAGAACATTAAAAAATTTATTTGCTTCAATCATAGTAGTTTTTATATATTGTAGCGGGTTTCTGCTCGTACTTAAATTAATTTACGTACAACAAAAAAAACCTTTACTTGTTGACTCTTTAATCTTTGCTGTATAATTTTCTACAGAAATAGAAAAAAAATCGACAAAAAATGGCTTGGGTGCCATTCTAAGTAATTAAAGCTACTATTCTCCTATTGTTTCTCGGGTAAACTCTTAAACGGTGGAAAAATTAGGTAGTGGATTTAACATTTAGTATGACAACTTAATACTATAACAGATTTTGATGCTTAAGTACAAAAAAATCATTTCTTAATATCAACCAATTAAATTAACAACCCTAGTTAGTTACCAATCTCTATGATCTAGCAAAGTCAATTTATGGATATAAATGTACTGTAAACTTTATCATTTTATATTAAAAGAATAACTAAAAGTGGTACGATTAAAGGGTTATTAATTAATTAATTCTTGATAATAAATATTAAGTATTGAGTTATTTAACTCTATTATTTCATTGGTTTATATTTTTTATAGTTTAGGTGTTTTTTTACTATAACCTAATTTACTTTGTATTCTATTTCATTTATCGCAGTATTATATTCCGTTGGTTTAGCAAGAGTTTATCTCAAGTCATTGTGAATACGGCCTTATTTTGACATTTGTTATATTTTATTCCTATATTTGACTCTGTGTAAGACGTGACAGGCATCCTTGACAGTATTTGACATCGGCACTTCTTCGATCGCGACTCAGTCGTGACGAGAAGGGTGATTCTCAATTTCAATCGTCGGCTAAACTCGTTTTATTCGATTTGGTTTAAGTTTGTTAGTAAATATTTGCTATTTTCCCTAATGTTTGATAGATGAAAATGTCAATTGTCTTTTCTAATGATAAACACTCTAAGAATTTTCATTTATTTTGTTTTTTTTTTCGCCTCCGTGTTTTTTTATTTAAATATAGGCCTATATTACTTCTTTAAAATTAAAATAAAAAAATTTCGTTTAAAACCACCACTATCCATTTAGAAATCATAGTTGAATTCATTGAAAATCACAAAAACTTGTGTTCATCCACTTTTGGTTTTAATATGGCAACATGGGTGCAATCAATAGCACCTATCCACCAGGAAAATTAGATCTCTCCATAAATGTTAATTTATTAAGTTGTCTCTCTTCTCTTGTATTTATAAAATTAATGAATCGGTCAGCAAGGTGATTGTCAATAATTTCGGAAATTTTATGGATTAAACGACTTCCAGTAGTTTTGCTAATTCCGAAATTAAAATCTTGTTCAAGGCTTCTTTGCTAGCAACCTGTAATATAAAATCTTCATCCTAAAACTGCCAATTCGATGGATACTCTACTACCTCTGCCTTTATTATTAACAGGAACTTGCGTAAAATAGAGTCGAAAATTTTATTTAGAATCAGTCATATCGAGTAATAGTGTCAAATCGTAATTTTAGAATCCCAGTACTGGTTGCCGGTGAGTGAATGCCTCGACATTTTCGTAACCCTATTTTGGGGATTTTGGGGACCCACGGCTCACCACATTTCCACAGGGCTTTTATTTTGTTGCTTCTTGTGTACCTTTATAGCTTTGTGGATAACCGTCTTGCAGGATTTATTAGGCAACTATACCAGAGGTAAGTATCGTTTTGTGAGCCTTTTTTTGCATTACGTGCAGTTTTTTTCTTGTTATTGTCGTCCCTCATAGAAGGTGTTAGGAGTCCCTTGAGAAGGTTCCACTAAAGCCACTGTACCAAACACCGGTGTAGATTACTAGAGAAAAACCCTGTAACCAATAGGTAAAGACACTTTGTTCTCTTCTAATTACTTTTTTTTACTCAATTAATATGGCACATGGTCACATTTTTATTTATATCTGTTCATATTTTATACTGGAGTTCGCACCAATCATTTTAATGTAAATTATTTATACTATCATTAAGGGGTGATTAATTTTTTTCCTTCTTGATTTTAAGTTTTTTTTTGCCGTTTTTTTTTTGGCCTTATATTTTACCCAACGTTTAATTGCACCTACAAGCTGCCGTAAGACCCTGCATTCAACTGTGGTAACTATAGTAACTAGTATTAGTTATTTTTTGAATAAATTGACTCTGCCTGACTCTACCAACCTCAGTGACCTAAGATAATTTTTTTTGATAATTATTTAATTTTGTTATTGTTGGTGGGTGAGTTCTGGGATTATCTAGGAAACTCTGGCTCATTCCGCCTTGAGCCAGTGGCGCTCTTTAACCTCCTTCTGCGCTGGGGCATAAATTTATCACTACTGCACAGCGTTGCAACCTATGGACAAAAGTCCCAAATGCAGATATTATTTTGTATGTTTTTAAATATCTAAATCTATAACAAAATATTTGTTTTATCTTAAACTGATAAAATATTTAGTCATTCTTTGCCTGTTCGTATTTTTAGACCAGGAGAATTCAAATAATTGATCTTATCAGTAATAAAAGTTGACTTAGATAAATAGCAATAATAAAAATTTATTGTAGTTAATAGGTGCAAAAAATAGTAATATCTTATAATGAGCGATGCTAATAAAGGTAAGAAATTTAATTTAATATAACTATTTTATTGGTTTTCATTTTTCTTTTTGAGTCACTTTACTTTTATATGTAAACGACTTATAAAAATAAGGTCACTAAAATTTAGCTATGCTATGTTTCAAAAAAAAGCGATCGTATGTTATCCAAGATTTTTAATAAACAAGTACTTGGCCTATAGTTTCCATTGTTTTATGAAATATCCGCAACGGACTGCAACGAATTAAATTATGGTATTTTTTTAGTTATTTCCTATGAGATATCAAGGAGCTCTTTATTTGAAGAGTGGTATTCTTGCAAAAAAAATTAACGACCGATCAAAGTTAAAAATAAATTTTAAAAAGCTCAGGTCTTTACTTATTGACAGTCGCCCTGTTTATTTAAGTCTATATAGCTGGTACTAATATGCCCAGTTCAGTTCATAAAGTTTTTGTACAAGGTTGCGAAATAATCGAATTCTTTGAATTACCTATTGGACAACTTTCAGAAGATGCTCTAGAGGCTAGGCATAAAGATATCCAAAAAAACTTGACAGACTGAAGTTTTTATTTAGTTATTCATTGTTTTATTTTTATTGATTTTATTTTAATTTATCTTATATTAGAAATTATTTTTTATTTAGAAATTTTATGTTTATTTACATTATTAGTTAAAATATTTATGTTAATGTTATTTAGGTATGTCTTATTATAATTATTGTTAGTTTAACTTACAATAACTAACTTTAATTTTTGTTAAAAAAAACTCGAAAAACCGCTAGATTTTTAACATCTAAAAATACTTCTACTAAAAATACTGCAATTTGATAATAAAGCAAAAAATTAGGTACTGTTTTTTATTATTTATACTAAATAAAACTTAATTTTTGATTAATATTACGTGTAAAGACTTTTGTCCTTATCCCCCTATCTTCCGCAATACTGTTCACTGGGGCAACTTACCTACCAGCAACGACCTAGTAACCTATATTTTTTTAAATATTTTAATTTTTTTTATTAATTCCTTTTTTTTAAATACCTTGGCAATCTATTTTATATACCAGCGGTTACAGATGCAAGTGACATTCGAGTAGCAAAGCCAGATACTTAGTACTAACAAGCAAAGTAAAATATAATACAATACGCAGTAAGTGATTCTCTGGTCTAAAATAAAACTCTAATTTTACGCGAGCGGAATTTTACTGAAACGTTGCTCAATTAAGCTCAGTTAGTCATTGCTCAGTTTGTAAGATTCGCGGCTGTTGCTTGCCCTTGCTAATACATTAGTGTGACAAATGGAAAAGACTATACTCGGAAGCGGCAGGTTAACTGTCACCAGATTGGCTCAAAAAAATGCTAGTGACAAACCGAAAAATAATGTGTTCTTTGCAACGAATGTGTCGGAATCAAAATGCTACTCGAAATCGGAAAGACTCAGCCTGATGAACTTGGTGCCCTTTATAATTCACGCAGCAACTTAGCATAATTATGTTTACAACACACTTAGTTAGTGTACAAATTAAGTAAATAAACCTAATTTCAGTCCTTAAAACCAAGTATCTTAGGCAAAATAGAGAGACAAGTGTTGACTATACGTAAATAAGAAAACTGGGCTTCTCGGGAAAATCGTAACAAACTGGACTATAATTCGTCATGCCTTCGGCACAAAAAGTCATGAACCTTCTTTTAGCAGGTATTTCTAACGTATGTAACCTGCAGAACTTAACTTTGTATAAAAGAAAATGTAAACAGTGTATAGAAATTCAAAAGAAAATTCATGAAAATAACTGAAAAACATAAATTCTAGTGATGAAAAACTGTTGTTTCTAGGTATTCATTATTCCTCACTGTCATAAGACTAACCAAGACTAAAAACACTAAAAACCAGTATTTCACAGTCTACGGAAGACTGGGAACAACCTATTGAAAATCTAACTTATCCTAGGTACTATTTGATCTACTGACCTAGAAACCTCTTTAAATATAATAAAGTATAGCTAATACTTCAAAAAACACATTACTTTTAGGTAAATTAAATATTCTGAAATTAAATATTAATGGTGGAAAACTATATAAGTTTTTCTGGTGAAATACTGCTTGGGTACCTAACTCTAATTTCTAAAATAAAAATAAAATCTTGTAACTTGGTTACAATGTCCTAATAAATCCTAGTAAATCTTATTTAAAAATTTTTTGTAGGCTTATGTCCAAATATGTGTGCTAGATCATCCACGTATCCTAACAAATTACATCCCTTGGATCCCAACAAAAATTATAACCAATATATAGATTAAATAGCACTGTACTTTAAAGTGTACCCTATGAAAGTCCTTGTGTAGCTAAGACTAATAATTCTAAAAAAGGTCCATCATTACTTTTACGATATAAATAAAATACTATATCATTTTAGTAAGTTCGAAGAATTATTGCGTATTTTCTTAGATGTCCCTAACTCTACTAGTTTATTATATAATCTGTAAATATACACATTATCATTATGCTGATTTAATGTCTAGGAAGACCGCAATAACTAATTGTGATGATTGAAATTATTAATAATTTAAAAATCTAAGTTCATTTTCCACCTTGCAATCTAATAAATTTTTAATCATAATCTCCAAAATCATTTATACCTAGAGAAGAAATATTTTATTTATTTTATGCATTATTTAGTTTATTCATACAAACAGAGATATTTTCATTTTCGTTTAAATACCAGGTCAAAAATATTTTTTCGGCCTTTATAAAAGCCCTTTTCCCAACATAAAAAGCACTAACTATCCAACCAGGGATTTCCATTTTTTATGACTCTCCCGCATTGCTTTTACGGAATAATCTGCTCAGCGACAGAGCCTATAGTATTTAATAGTTCATTATAGTTTAAATTATAATGAGAATCAGATAGATAAATTAAAATATTATCCTGGTAAGCTCCCCAGTAGACCTTGTTAAAATCTTTAGTTTTATATACATTAATAAAACAGTTATCCATTTTATTACTATAAATGTGATTAAATAAAAAAGATTCTAGAAAATAACCACTGTTGGCACAGTCCGGAATTGTAAACCTCGAGGCATTTATAGCCAGAGATCAGCTCATAATCCACAGATCTATGGTACTAGAAACATTACACATATAACACAAAGTTGAAAACCCATCATCCATAATAATTAATTCATTAATAAAAATAAACTCAACAATTTATTTACCGCCCTTGTTGGGAGTTGAATTATTTCCTAACCGGTGATGTGCTTTAATATCTAATATTATATTTATTTTTTTTAATTATGTGATATGATTCCATTTAAAATGTCAATGCTCTACTATCAGAGTTGTTATAATTATGTATTCTATACATCCCCATAACCATAATTTCAAACCTTTCTAATTAAATTGTAGACATTCAAGGTAAAAAATATACCTGCCTTTAATCAAGGTTCATCAACAAATATTAATTCTGGATCTTCTTTATAAACTTAATTAATAAATTTTCGCCCTGTTGAAATTAATATTTTTTTATTCCACTGGATGAATATTAAAATTCAGCTGATTCTAAATCACGGTTTAGGTCCATGTCAGCGGTAAAACTTTCAATAAATAGAATGTCTTTGATATTATTGTCATTTCTTGCAGATTTATTTTGAAATGCACTTATAATGTTGTTAATCCCATCAGAATGAAAGGCAGTTTTCTGTGTATTAAGTCTTTGCACGGTACTATTACTAGAAAATTGCGATCTATTATGCGGTTTATTTTGATGTATATATTAACGATTTTTTTTTTAAATTATTGTTCTTTTGGAACTAATTGGGATAATATATAGTAAATATTCGTTATGAGCCTTTTAGTCATATTCTTTTAGTCAGGCTTAAAACTGTTACGAACATCTTTGACAAGGTTAAATAAGATTTTTTAAAATGTCAGTATGAGATTTTAGGTCTATTTGTATTAATAATTTCTTAGGCAGTAATAAAATTAGTAAATTAATATAACCCTTAACCATAAATGATTTATTATTCGTAAAATTATTAGCAGCAGTAGTGCTGTTAAATTTAACAGTTATTCAAAATTGTAGGAATAAACGAAACTTTTATTCTTAATTTCATAATTTAACATCAGTAAGATTCAACCGATGTTAAAGCTCCGCATGTTCAAGAAACAAACCCAAAACACGCTAAATAGCAAGTCAAAAAAGCAAACAATTTTAAGAAAGAAGCAAAATAAGAATTAAATTTTAACTAACTTAGCTAGCACTTCATAATCAAACGCATTAGCAAAGTCTATATATTTCAACTGAAAAAATATATAGACTTTGACAATAGTATATTGTGTAATAACACGGATGTGATGGTTTATTGCCACGAGCCGTAAGCAGATGCCATAAGTCACACGAGTGTGCAAAAAGCTGATTTCAAACGTACGGTACACTTTTTCTGTGACGGCAACATAGTCATAAAAAATTTTCTGTGATCACACAATAACAAATAATATTTAATGACAATTATGAACAAGCTTTCTATTTTTTACATTTTTGAAATAATAATAAAATTGAATTACTTATTAAAATTACAATTAATGGTAACATTGAAACAGTTTTTAAAATTATTTAGAGCAGTATCATTTTTATTTTTATAATCTTCTGTAATATTTAGAGAATATATGACCGAATATGATTGATTTAGTGGGTCATTCCTTGACAAAGGCTCCAAAGGAATTTTTAAGAAAATGTTGGACGAAGATGGCTCTATAGAATCCATTATTTCATTGAATACTTATATTTTGTTTTTAATAAATTTGTCAATTTATCCTGCGGCAACGGCATTCCCTATGACGCTTCAAAGTGAACACCCCCGGCATTGACTAATATTATAGCTGACTATCGCCGAAAGCAGGGCCTATTTTTCTGTATTCGGAAGATTCAAAAATTTGGCGACTTTCTACCAAATTTCCTATTTTGTTGATACCAACAACCTGTTCTTTTACCGGTTTATTTACCATTGCAAAATTTAAAAAAAAAATCTGTTATATTGTGAAGACGAAGACTGAAATTTCATAAAAAGTACCTGTTATGGTAAAGGATTTGAGTACTTTTAGTTTTGTGAGTTTTATTTTCACCAGTATTGCTGAATCAAAGTCTTTGATATCCTCAGTTATTAACCTGCAGGGCTCGTCCAGCCTACAAGCTCCTGTTAATCCAATTGCCACGACAGCCTAAAAAGTTCAGATATAATATATTAGTTTCTAATTTATTAATATTACTATCTGAGTAAAGTACCTTAATAAGCAAATATTAGTCGTTTTAAGGAGTAGAAAGGCACCAATGAAAATCTTTTTTAGGGAGAATGTTGGACTTCTTTGGAACATAATTTTTTGATTTCCTCATTAGGCAAGTAACCAATTTCATATAATTACCCAAAACGACGTTGTGCTTTTTCTTTAGGGTAGTTTTTAACGTTGAGTATTGGAACCAGAAAGTGGGCGGCTTATATTTCTTCGAAAGTTCTACTGCCGCATTTTCAAAAAATGACTTAATATTTTTGTTGTCCCTCCAAATCATAAATTTATTGGTTGCAGGTTCGTAATATGCTCGAAATTTTTTAGGTAATAAATTTAACGATTTTCGGCTTTAAGGATCGGTGGATTCAATTGTATACTTTATATTTAATTTGAATTACTTTTTAAACAATATGACACTAATAAGTACGTTACACCAGAGATAATGTTGGCAATGTTGTTGTCTCTGGTTTACGCGGCGACAATTTTAAATACCAATTATGAGTTTGGGGTGGGTTTTTTAACGTTTTACGTCACAGCGTAGAAAAAAAAATTTTTTTTGTAAGATGGATTAGAAACTTATCTGAGAAAATTCAATGCGCTCAGTAGCAAAATCTATCATAATATGTTAAAAAAAAACACAACCTTATTTTCATAGTCGCTTTAGCCTCCTTGAGACAATTTGTGCAAGAGAAGAGGCCTCTCGACCTATCAATACAATTTTAGGCAGCGCTCATGCCTGGGTTATGAGACTCATACAGACTTAAACTTATTAGATCAAATACTAAAATTGTAATTGAAGTAAGATGATTCTTGAAACAGGACCTTATAATAGACAGTTTTCGCAGATGCATAAGTTTCGACACTTATCATAGATGTAAACGTTATCTTAGCCGCTGTTTGACAGCTCCCCAAAAAGTGTTTTCGAAATAGGTGACACGTTTACCACTAACCTAATAAGAGCAAAAAATTTTATTTCCAAGAGATTCGTTTTCATTTGTGATTATAACTCTTTAAATTTTCTAACCTCAAAATGATTGTGTATGATGTTCTATTTTGCTTTGCTGGCATAGGGATTATTTGCTAGGATATTCATTAGAAGTATTTGGTCATCTTCATCATTAAATCTGACCCTACTTCTCTTGAATTTTGTCAAGATACGGGAATTTAGGAAATTGGGTTGGCCGTGGTCATTGTTATGGAAAATTAAAAAAAAAAACAAATTTCTTTTTACTGTTTCAGATAAAAGGAGACTAACTAAACCTGAATTACTAATTATTATTATTTGACCTATAATAATGTAAACAACATTAATGCATATGCGTTTCGCTATGTTTATGGCTTTATCGCCCGTAAGATGCGGAGTGTGGCGGTGATAATTTTTAATGGGTTCGAAAACTGTTTAATACCTTAATATAAGTACAACTTATGTACAACACAGTACATACTTATCACCGGCAAATATGTACATAAATACGCCAAGCTCGTACACCGGTTAAGGATGTTTCACACCAAGGCGACACTCACGCTCCACTCATACGGTACTCCAGGTACGCTCAAAATTGATATAATGAAATCAAATAGGTATGTTCACATTACCACTGACATCAAGCTCACGCGCATTCATTAGAGCGTCGCGATCTTTTGCCGAGGATATTTTAAGAGTTATTTTATCGTGTCAAGACTTAGTGTTTTTACCAAAAATGGACAACGTTGATGAGAAATTAATAGAAATTGTTCGTTATAAACCCGAGCTGTATGATCAATCGAACAAATTATACAGTGATAATGTCCACAAAACAAATATTTTGTCAGAAATAGGGAAGGCATTAAACAGAACAGGTAAATGCTAAAGATTTATTTTATTAATCTAGAAATAAATGTATAAACAATTTTAAGATATTAAGTTAGATGTTACGTTTGACATTTAAATCATATCATTTTGCCGAGGGACCGCGCCTTCCTCTGAGATAAAAAATCTTGTAAATATTTCTCTTGTTTGAAAAGCTATGGCTGCTGAGTTTCCTCCCTGTCGAGATAAATGTCTTAAGTTGTTTTCTATAACTTCATCAGTGTTTGAAATGGTCGAAACCGTCCCATGACTAATAAAGTGTTAAAATACACGTTGTTAAAATCACTTTTTCGGCATATTTAGGCGCTAATTTCAATCTTCTGCCATAAAATCTGAATTTCTGGCGTGAGATAATCGGTAGTTAAAAATACGATTTTCAATATGAGTTCCAGGAAAAGGTCTCATTAAAAACTTTTTTAAGGGAAAAGCCGGATCTCTAATGATAACTTATGGGGCAAGTTGCTGAGTCCCTGGAAGGTTTGCATCATCCGGAATATCAAGTGTATTTCTTTCTAAGCGCTTTCCGAGATTTGAATTTGCGAAGAACCCTCCATCACTACTTGGTCCACAAGATCCGACATCGACAATGATAAATCTATAATTCGCATTGACAAGTGCCAATAAAACTATTGAAAAGGACTTCTTATAATTGAAGTAAAGGGAACCCGAATTGTGGGGAGCTTTAATAACAACATGTTTGCCATCCAAAGCTCCTATACAATTGGGAAACTGCCATTGTTGCCAAAATTCTTGGGCAATTTTTTCCCATTCTTGTTTAGTTGGTATTTACATAACTTAATAACATTAGAAACTAAAAAGTTTTACACCCGTATTCGGCATCTTAATCTTTATTAAACCTCTTTTAGCTAAAAAGCACTTTTAAAATCAGTTTGTCTTTATTTGACATGTAATCAAAAATAGAAAAACAAACAGACATATTCAGCAACCGGTTTTACACCCCTTTTGATTAAAAGCGCTTCTAAAACTTGTTTTTTAAATTTTTGTTTACATGTCAAACAAAGATTGACTAAGACAATGAAAGGTTTTAAAAGCGCGAATATGGCTGTTTGGGTTTAACCTATATTCTGAAGCATGCTTTTTTAATCAATGAATGCAAGCAGAGATGGATGAGTTTGCGAAGTCAGCATCGCAAGGTTCGCCAGAAATATACTACTGCAAGTGGCCAAGCAGCTGTGAAGTATCGAAAATGGCAATTTGAAGATGAAATATGACGTCATTTTTGGAGCCCTACATAAAAAAAAGAGCGATTGTCATCAGTAGATTTGGAGGAACAAGAGAAAAACGATGAAGGAAGTGAAGAAGAGACAGACAGTATTCAAAAGGGAGAACTGGAAAAACAATCAGCTCAAAGTATGCAATCTCAACTAATACCTGGATCTTCCAAGCGATCTCTGGACCACAGACAATCTAAACCAAGATTTATTAGATCTAGGAACCCAAAAGAGACAGCTTCCTCAACCGTAATAAAATATTTAATTGAAAAAAAAGAAAGTACGGACAAAACGCCACAAAAGGGTTCCTTGGATCTCTTTTTTGAATCAATGTTGAAAACTGTGAAAACCTTCGCTCCTATAGATCAGCATCAAATAAGGGGCCAAATATTTAATGCAGTATCGCAGATGAGGGCCAAATATTTAATGCCAATGCCACAATCTCGGCACTCTTTACCTCAGCATGGCTCTCATAGTATTCAGGTACAAAATACAACAACTGAACAGACTTGGTGTATTTGGAAAATACAAGCAATCGTTATGTCTCAACCTCAATTACTTCACCCGACCCTGGTTCATCAAATTCTGGTTGCTCCAATTACTTTTCACAGTTTTCTCCTGAATAATATTAATTTTTTCTTATATATTTCATTATAATATAGAACTTTTGTTAAAATATTAAAAATAGAGGACATTTTCAACTGACATTTCAACAAAATACGGTCATGCTTATTTTTCATTTAAATGATGTAAGGTTTAAATAGAAAATGGCCAAGTATTGAATTTACAAAATGTTCCTGCTTTAAATATTAAAACCTATTTTTTTTATTGAAAAAACTGAAAAATATATCTACTTACCCTAAACAAACTGCTTGGTGAGATTGCCGCCTGAAATTTAGTATCCTGTTTCTTGAGGTTACCACCAATTATTACTACAAGTATATAATTACTACAATTATATACCGAAAGCAACATTTCGAATCGCTCTTTTGACATCCTAAAATACTGGAAGAACTTAGTTTCGTCATCAACTAATTGCGGATATAGTGTATGAAATTCCCCTTGCATGGATCTGTACTGCAAGGAGGCATGTACCCATTTTCTTTTTCTTTTGGATTTTGGCTCATCTTCATCTAACAGCAAGGCGATTAATAACAACTCTTCATCGGAAAAATTCATTTTATCGAATGAAGTTTACTAGCATGCACCTTCGTTAGGAAAAATCAGTGATCATAGTGTGAACACGCATGAATCTTGAGCGTACCTTGAGCATCGTATGAGTGAAGGGTAAGCGTCATCTTGGTGTGAAACAGCCTTAATGCTGCCAAAAACTGCGCAATGACCGAAGCGGTAGCAAGTAACTGAACTATGTGGTCTCATTATTGAACTATATCCATTCACGAGTACGAAAACGCACTTAACATTTTATAAATATTTTTTTTTATTTTAAGTGTTTTTTATGTCTTATGATGTATTATTTTAATACTTATTGGAAACTGAAATGCCTGAAAAATTACTTGCATTCTTCCTGGCATGCCTAAAATCTAAAAAAAGTGAAATATGGTTCTATTCCTTAAGAAAAAAATTGGTTAAAGGAGAGGGAACGTGACTTTATAGTCTTTGCTTTGTCGCAAGCATGTTCAATTGGATTTGCATCTAGTGTTAACCCTAGCTAATCCAAGACAGAATTGTCAACATCATTTAAGTATACTTGAATAATTTTTGCAGTATAGGATATGGCTTCATCATGAATCATAATAAAATAAGTTCAAATAAAATCAACAAATTATTTTGCAGAATTTCATTATTGTACCTAACTGAAATTACAGGAAATCGAACGACATTCTGCAAAACCTTTTTGTGGTCTTTGGCATATCTTTTTACGGCCATTCAGAGACCGTAGGCTAAATATCACTATATAGGATTCCTGAAACTGAAGTCGTGTAATACAATGACGTCTAAAAAGTTCTGGATCTGTTGTAGGTCCATAAGTCGCAAGGTTGATTTCACCAAGTCTTCGTCTAACGGGGCCGTTTTCTTACATTGGTATTGCGGATATAATGAAGCCGATTTCTTAGAATGACGTATATTCTGCAAAACATTCTTGTTGCCTTCGTTATCCCTTTTCATGGCCATCCAGAGACCGTAGGCTAAATATCATTATGAGTGTTCGTGATTCCTGGCAAACTGAGGTCGTATAACACAATGACGTCTAAAAAACTTTTGGATCTGTCGCAAATCTATAAGTGATAAGATTGGTTGCACCAAGTCTTCATTTAACTGTTTGTTTCCTTACATTGTTATTCCACATGAAATGAAATCAATTTCGAAATTCATACAGCTGTAGCATGACGTTTTGGAGACTTTGTAAAATCATAAAGTGATAATCATGAGCATTAGTTCTTTCTTGGAACCAGTTTCAGGTTGTCTAGTGTAACCTCCAGTTTCAAAAAAAGTGTATAAATACGGTGCACAGTGCTATTTCATACGAAATGATAACTTTGGGCAACATAAGGATCAGTTCTTGCATTTTGATTTTAGGCAACCATAACAGCCGCTGTTTGACACGCTATTTCGCTGATCAACAGCAGACATTCTTAGGAAAAATAAATTAGGAAAAATATAGTCAAATTTATTAAAAGTTGTAAAAATCCATGTTAAATATTACTGAAAATGCTTAAAAAAAAATTAAAAGGAAGTAACATGTAAAATGTTAGGTGATTTCTTTTTCCTGTCGGTGAGTTTGTATTTTATATAACGATTTAAATCCTAAGATTATTATTTTAACTTTGCTTGATTTATTTTTTACAATATTAGCACACCAAGTTTGACATACAGTTTAATTTTTCGCACCAAATATTAGAAAACTGAACCATGTTTTTATCCTAATAATTGTTCATATAATTTTGTGGCGCATTGATATTAGCTAGATAATTGTACCTACTTCTTAAAATACATCTATCTTCTTATAATGACTAAATATAACACAAATACCTATGTACAAATTAATATGCATGTCTTTTTACGTGTCTTAATTTTTTTTAACGTAAGCAAATAAAAACAAAATATAAATTTTAATAAAAAACTAAACCGAATCCCTGACATGATATAGTAATGTACACAATGATATAAATACTAAATACCATAATATATATTTTTTTTAGATTTTTGTGATGTTGTTTAAATAGCTTTAAGAAAGTACAAGTTAATTATAGTTAAGAACATTAATATTTTTTATAAAGTTTAACAAGGATTTACCAGAGCCTGGTGAAGCCAGTTAAACCTATTTCTCTTTCACTTGTCAATTAGACTTTATAGCTATAAAAGAAATTATTTTCCTACAATTACTTTATTGCCTTCATAACAGATTTGAATATTCTTTCCTCTGCCTTCCTTAATACCTCTATAACTATTTAATATTTCTTAAACAAGTTTTATGATTTTCGTATAGCAGTTTTTGTTCTGGGTTCGTATAATGATCAACAAGGGCAGGCCATATGAGTATAAGAATAATACTCTTTATACGCTCAATCAGTTTAGATGCCAAATAATTGTAATAAAATACAAACTGATACTTTTATTATTGTATAACTTATGTACTATTTTGTCAATACTAAATTTCTTTTGGCTTATATAATATTACTAAAAAAACTGAATTGGTCTGTATTTTTTTTCTAGTAAAATGCAAATCAAGCACCAAGGCATTTATAAATTTAAATACTATTTAACCGGATTTTGTTATATATAGATAGATTTAAACCCGAAGATAAATCCTTTCATATTATCCTGAGCCATCAGATCGGGTTTATCGCTTGATTTTAATGAGATTTTACGGCTGTGCTTTTTTAGTACTAAAAAATCTGCTCGGCTCTATCGCGAAAACCCAAATAAACTCGAACATCAGCCCAAAACCGAAACTCATTTAAGTTTAATGGGTTCTTGGAGCAATTACTTAGGGAAGATTAGATTTGGAACAGTTAAATAAAAAAAATAGCCCAATTCTTCATAGAAAGGCGAGATCGTTAGAAAAATTATGTAAAGACTGGTTAAATGAATATGGTCATTTAATTAGGAGCTCTCGTTAAATGCTCATTTTTTCAACATATTTTATTCTATTGTATTTTATGGTATCTAGCAATACGATATATTTTATTTAAATTCTTAATAGGCGCATACTTGAAAACCCTGAGACTTAAGAGGCAATGTTATAGATAATGTTATAAGGTTCTACAGCCTTTTGAAGAATGTACTGGGTGTCCCATTTGGGGTATCTCCTGAAGAAGGATGGAAGATGCTGTCAACACAATTTTCATAGTCCTTTTATTTTTTAAGATACAAGGTATTTTTAATTTTTTCATATTGGAATATCCCTCGTATCTCCGTTATTTTTAAAGTTTTTGTAAAAGTAAAAACTAATTCTTATAGATTTTTTTCCGTAGAATCCAGTGGTTTAGATATATATATATATATATATATATATATTTGATTAATAGTTTCTGAGTTATAACCCAAACTTATGTTTTTTTAAATGGTACACCCTGTATTTTAATAGTTATACATATTGGCTTTTTTTCCTTTTTTAAAAATTTATAACAGTATGGACTTATTTTCTGATTAAGGACGTTATTTTAAATTCATGACTTTTTTTCTAAAAATTTCTCTTTCAATATTGGGAGTAATGTTTTAATTTATTTGCAGCAAGCAATTCCAGGTTTCTGGTAAGAAAATCTGATTTTATTTATTACTATTATGGTTTTGTATTGCCAATCTTTAGTCTTAAATAAAATCAAAATCAGTTTATTTCAATGAAGAAGTTTCACTTTTCAAGTATTTAATTTTTAACTTGATTATTATTATTTCATATTACAAAATGTCTGGCCTCTCATTTACTGTTCGACAATTACAAATTTATTAAAATTTTCCTGAAAATTTCCTTGATGTAAGAGTATGTATATTTTCAATGGTTCTGAGAAACAAAGTAATTAAAGATTTTTTCTCATTACACGAAAAACATGGAGAGCGATATGCAATGTAAATTTTCTTAAAACTTTGATGCTCGTATCATATCACTTTTTGTGTTCACTGAGACGAGACATAGATATAGAGACTAAGGGACCGGAGCACCCGGAATGCATCAGAATTTATGTTTTTTTTTACAACTTGTGTTTTTTTAAGAGTTTATTTATATTTTATGTAAGCATCTGTCCTTGAATTAAGTTTTAATTAATATTATAGTTCCAAGATATGTTGTTAGTATTATAAGAGACCAACAAATATATATAATACTATGTAACTGATATATGTTTATACTAAAAAGTTGTTTTCATGTTTCTTTAGATAATACTCTACTATAGAATTTTTAATTAACTTTTAAAATCTGTTTAATTTTTCTTAAGGAAACAGATGCAAGTACATATTAAATAAGGATAATTCATCCTCTAATGAATCTATGTGTAAATAAAATGAGGATATTATTAACCTAATGGGAATGCCTTTAGATGTATGATGAGAAAATAGCACAAAAATTTTGACAACCTTTTCTAATCTGTTTAAAATTAGGATAGTTCAGTGCTAGCAAAATACTTTAAAATATTTTAAGAATAATTCTAATTTATTATGTCTCTTATAATAAATTATTGTATATTATAAGTAAATAAATAAATAAATAAATAAAAAGGACTTTATTGTTGACTCGGCGAATTTCAGCAATGCTGCTTTTAACCGAGTACATAAATCATCAGTATACATAATAAATAATGTTTGGAATACAAAAATATAAAAGATTACCACTGTATTTAAATTCACAATCTTAATAATTATAAAGAAAAACAGAAAAAATATATAGGTAAATCCAAAATAATGAAATCATAAAAAATTAAATTAGGAATTTAAAGAACTAAAACACAAATTATAACAAATAACAATAATCCATGCATACAAAACAGTAATGGGCAAGAAGTTCAATGTAATATCTAATTAAAAGATACAAGAAATAAGCAATAAGATGAAAAAAAAATCATGTAAAAAAAAGCATTGTTATTAATCTAATAAAGTCTGTCTGTACTTTTTTTAAAAAGCTTGTCTTTGCATACCTATCAAGCTGAATGGTATTTCATTTAAAAGTTTGCTGGCCTGGTAGCTAAAACAACCTCTGAAAAGGCTTGTTTGGTATTTTGATATTTCCAGTCGATTTCTGTACCGTGTATTTAAGTTGTGTTTAGAAGTTCTATATGATAATTTGTCTATTAAATACTGAGGTGTTTGTGTCGTTATGAGATTATTTAGAAAGGAAGCAAAATGCAACTTTTGTCATTTTTCGATAATAAGCCACTGTAGCTCTTTTATTTTGTGACTTATGTGATCCCTGATTCTTAAATTAGAAATTAATTGTGCACAAGAATTCTGTATCTTTTGCAATTTAAACTTTGTGTCACAATCAATGAAAGGTCCGTAAACATAGTTGCCATAATTGGTATGAGAGAGCACCAGTGATTCACAAAGTACTTTTTTAAGTGCAAAATTGATAAAATGTTTACTTTTATAAAAATTTCTCAGCGCATAGTACGCTTTCTGGCATATTTTAGCAACATACGATTTAAATCGCAAATTGCTATCTAGAATGATGCCCAAGTTTTTGTACTCAGCAACCACCGGTACTCCCTCGCCCATCATTTTTACGTTTACGTTGGACAATGCATAATCCCTTTTGTTACCAAAAAACAGCACCACTGACTTCTTTGGATTCAATTTTAGACCATTTTTATTTGTCAATTTTATTGTCAATTTGTCTTTCAGCTTCAAAACAGCCTTTCTTCTTAAAAGAAAACTGAATCTGACTATCAGCAGCAAATATCATTTTAAGTAATTTTTTTTTCAGGAAAATTAAATAATGAATGTATTAAGGAAAAACATTGTTTTATTTTCATTTGTCCAATTGGTGATATGTCGTACACCATTGTTAATTGATTATTGCAGTAAATTAATTCATTTAGATATGTAAAATAAAGCTGAAAAGTTTTATTTTTCAGATCAATATCTGATGCTAACTCCTAATCAAAAAAAGGCTCTTTTCTCTATGAGTAACCTTTTGATTAGTTTGCTTGTTTGCTTTAGATATTACGATTAAATGATAAGATTGTCCGATTAAATGACATTTTATTTCCTGTCTTAATTTGGCCACGCCTTTCCGCCAATTTGATTGGTCTCAATTAGGGATTCTCATTTCATTAGGGACATCAAACTATCTGAGAGGACGCTAGCTGATTTGTCAGAAGAATTTCTATCAGTTTAATATTATGCAATCAGTATGCAGCCACCTATTCTCTATTTTCTATAGCACTTCTCTATATTTTTGTACTGGGAACCTTGAAGGTAAAATGGTGCCGTGTCAGGTAAGACGGAACGCCAAAGTTTAACTGATTAATAAGATAGGGACAATCTATTTGGTGCCAAATTAATTTATATAAAAATAGTGCTTCTGCCATTTTCCTTCTTTTTTAAGGTATAGTAACTTTAAATTCATTGATTAAAATAATGTATGAAATATTAAAATAGTATACAGTATGTTTTCTATAATAAAGATACCTCAAAAACTTTTTTGCATTTTTTCAATGGTATTTTTATACATTGTTTAAAAGGGACTCCATAAAATAGAATAATATTATAAATAACTTCTAACATTATCTAGGCATTATAAAAAACTGCTAAAGTTCTTTCATTTTGAAAACCATGGGAGTTTCGAACACCAACTCTAGCATTTGATATGCCTTTAAAGTAATAAATTCAATATGTTTGTTAAATTTTAGTTCGGGATCAAAAATTACCCCAAGGTCCATAATGTGTAACACTTTAGCCAGACTTAATCATTTTACATCTGTACATAATTTAATGAATTTCAATGAATATGGCATTATTATGTGTTACAAGTGTTGTCAATATGGTCATGTTAGTAAAGACTGCACACAAAACAAAGTTTTGTCCAAAATGTAGTGAAAATCATGACAGTAAAGAATATAATAGTACACTTGTTAAATGTTCAAATTGTATGTTGTCGAATAAAAAATATGGCTTGTCTCTTAATATTAATCATCTGGTTCGGGATAGAACTAATTGTGAAACTCTTAAAAGAATAGAAAATATTCAAAAGGGTACATTTATTAAATAGCAATTAGATTCTGAAATCTTAGCTTCAAGTGTTATATATTTTAATTGCCAGGGATACTTAAATAATAAAGAAAATATTAATGTATTTGTAAGTGATTGGCAGCCTCAGCTTTTGCTTGTATCCGAAACTCATGTTTCTGCAGATATTGATTTGTGTGAGTTGAATGTCGATGGTTACCATATTGAACAGTGCTTGACCGATAATAAAAGAACTGGTGGAGTCATGGCATTAATAAGAAGTGATCTCAAATATAAATTAAAATATGTATACATTGTGTTCAAAGTTATGTATGGTGTCTAGCGCTAGAATTTTCAATACCAAGAGTCAAATATCTTTGTACTGTTTTATATCATCCACCTTAAACAGAAAATGCAAAGTTTGTGGACTTTTTTAATCATTATCTTGATCAGGTTAGTGCGTTTGAGGGTGTCAACATTATTGTAGAAGACTTTAATTTTGATTTACTTAAACCTTCGTCTTATAGTGAAAAAACTCTATCTTTCATATACTCAAATGGTTTTTCTCAAATTGTTGACTCTCCTACTCGTATTACAGATAGAACTCAGGCATTAATTGATTATATTGTAACCAATAATGTGAATTTGTCATTTAAGGTTCATTTAACACCCAAGATAAGTGATCATTGTATTCTGGCTGTACATCCTGCTCCGAAAATAAATGAAAACCGTGATGTGATTATTAATCGTAGGTGTATGAAGAGCTACAATGTAAACCAACTCCATGATTATCTTTATGATACTGAATGGACAAATAATAGTGCGGATATGAATATTTTGGCAAATATTTTTGTTGATAGTATCACAAATATATTAAATTCCATGTGCCCAAATAAAACCATTGTTCTATAACAGAAATATTTGCAAAAAGATTGGATTACGTTTGATATCCGTGAGAGAATGAATGTAAGAGATAAGTTATATATTAGGGCTGTTGTAGAAAAAGATGATGGAGTATGAAGGGAATACAAAGGAGTACGAAACTTAATTGTTAATCAAATTAAAAATGAAAAAGATAAATATTTCATAGAAGTTAATGATGAAAATAAAAAAAATCCGCGTGAAATGTGGAAAAACCTCAAAAAGTTACTTCCTGGAAAAAATATTTTATTACCAAATGAAATTAAATTTGATGACCAAATGATTTCAAATGAATTACAAATTGCAAGAAAAATGAATAAATATTTTATAAATAGTATTATTGATATTATCAATAGTATTCCAAATTATTCTCTCTCTTATGACACCTTTGTCAATCCACCTAATATTTAATATCCGGAGTTCTTAAATTTCTTAGAAATATCCCTAACTGAATTAAAGATAATTCTGAAAAATATGAAGAATGTCGGAGGCGGAGAAAATAGAATTTCAAAAAAGGTTTTGTGTGACGTATGTAGTGTGGCTGGAAATCGACTTTTAAATATAGTAAATACATGACTCTCAAGCGGAGTATTTCCAGAGACTTGTAAAGTGTCAACAATAATCCCTGTACCAAAAGTAATCAATACTATTTCCCACAATGAGTTTAGACCAATAAATACCGTGGAGGTTTATGAGAAAGTGTTATAATTTGCTGTGAAAGAACAACTACAAGAATACTGTGATTCTAACGATATTGTCGTGATAAATCAATCAGGTTTTCGTGAGCGTCACTCATGTGAATCTGCTGTAATTAGTATATGCGATACCTTCTTGAAAGAACTGCATAAGGGCAACTTTGTTCTAGCTGTGTTTCTCGATTTTAAGAGAGCATTCGAGACTGTAAATAGAGCTAAACTGTTAAAAAAATTGGAAAAGATGGGTATTAAACATAAAGTTTTAATGTGGTTTAAATCTTACTTACAAAACAGGTCCAAAAAGTCAAGTTTAAAAACGGTGTGTCAGAATTACTAATAAACGAATATGGAGTACCTCAGGGAACTGTTTTAGGTCCTTTATTATTTCTGTTATATATTAATGATATCGTCAATGTTATAAGTGGTTATAAAATAGAGCTTTTTACTGACGACACTATGATTTATTTAATCATGAGGGATCTAAATGAAATGAAAATAATTCTTAATAATGATTTATCTAATTTATTTAAATGGCTTTGCAGTAATAGTCTTTGTTTAAATACATCAAAATCGATATTTTGTTTATTTGGGAAAAAGAGCAAATTAATGCACATCAATGTGAAAGATATTAACATTGTGGTAAATAATGAAAATATAGAATATCAGAGTTAAATTAAATACTTGGGAGTAATATTTGATGGTAACTTAAATTTTTATGCACACGCTGATTACATAACTAGAAAATTTTCCAAAAAAAATGGATTCATTGTAAGAGTAGGAAAACAATTATCAATGGCTACAAACCTATTACTGTATAATAGCATTGCAGCTTTGCATCTTGAATTTTGCTCAACAATTTGATACAATTTACCAAACTTTAAAATTGAGCAGTTGCAGCTTGTACAGAACAGAGCAATGAGAACTATTTTAAAATGCAATAGATATACAGCAATCGTAATGATGCATAATGTCCTGAATATGTTGTCTGTTAAGCAAAAAATTATGTTTAGCATCTATGTTTTTTTGTATAAAAGTTAAATTTTTAAGTTTAAGTTAAAAATAATATGTTACCATCATATATTTGTAAGAAGGTGAAGTTTTTTAGAGATGTTCATCATTATCAAACTCAAAACTGTAACAATTTTATACTGATATATCGGTGTAACTCTAACCAGATGTTAAATTCTGTCCTACAGAGAGGCTTACAAGATTTTAATAGATTACCAACAAGCATAAAAGACTGTGTAAATTATTTTAAAAGGCTGGTTAGGGCACATATATTGTCCTACGATTTTTGTTACCTTTGCCTAATTGTTTTTGTTTTTAATTTTCATTTTGTTTTTTTTATAGTATGTTATTTAGGATCACTATTTTAGCACTTATTTTAAGTTTAATTTTAGTATGTGGCTTGAATTATTATAGTAAATATATGTGCAGATAAATATTGTAGTAAAGTGAGAACAATGATGAGGTGTTTGTGGGTGGCAGAAGAACTGTGTTTGTTATCCATGGAACAACCGGGATACTGAAAAAGTATTTATGGATTAAGCGGGATTTGACATGGTCTCTCCAAAAAAAACAGGATACCCTGTATTCGATCTAGTTCACCAACCCATAGGTAATTAACCCCATGACCGAGATTCACCTATTGGCGTAACATTTTATGGTTATTTGCGAGCACTGCAAATTTTGATTACATCAATTGTTTTGTTTAGATGTTTTGTTACTAAGAGGGTTATGTATGTGATAATTTTTAATAACTTCTGAACCAGTTTTGATGGCGGGGTGCTTAGGTCGCCGACATGGCAATGTTTAGAGGGACCGGAATATTGCGGTATTCCTTGGATTAACCTGTTCCTGGTAAAACCGGGGCGTTGCAAGTGTCGGGGATCGGGATACCCAGCATTTGATATTTATTGTTTACTTATATATGTACTCTTGCTGACTAAATATGTTGTTAAATTAGGTTTATGAACATTATTATTAATATTATTTGTATTTTTATTTTTATTAATTTTTTGGGAAATTTGTTGTTTTTGTATGTAGCTATTTATGCTAAATAAAGATTATTATTATTATTAATTTTTCTGCTATATAATATAACATAATAAAATTTAGTAATATTAAAACTTTATTTATTTCTTTTAAACCATTTGACGATGTTGTCTAAATCTTTCTGAAGTAAATCAGTCCAGTGTCACAGTTTTTTTGTGACACTCTATTTTTTTTTAATTTTGTAATCATCTGCATGTAATCATCTGAGTTCAGACGATGCACTCTAATAAACAACGTACTGTTTTCTTACTTTATTTGTATATTCCAGGAAAGCAAAAAAACATAGTGATTCACCCGATCGAAGGCTTTTGTAAAATCTGTATATATTACGTCAAATTTATAACCGTCGCTTCAAAATTAAGTTCAAAGATTTCAAGGGCGTATTAACTAGCCAAAAATAAAGACTTTTTTTATATAAACGTATGTCCTAACTTGCTTCGTTTTCTAGATACAGAGGGTAAAAGTTTTTTAATAAAATCGGTTTTTTATCAATTATTGAAAATTCTTTCAGTCGATTTAAATAAAAATTGGTAAACTTATTTCCCGTCATAAAGGCCCTCCTTTGGTGGGAATAAAATAAATTTATTAATTCCAGTGGCGTTTCAGGAGGCTACCTACTTGATACTTATGTAACTTTCTTGCCTCTTGAGCCTTACTCATATCTAGCTTTGTTGCCAGGAAAAAAATCAAAATCTGTGCCTGACCCCATTAAAACTAATAAATAATTCGCATCGATTAGTGAGATTTATTTAATTTCTTTTCAAAATGTAACTTAGCCTAAGTAACAGATACATACTAAAGCAGATTTTTATAACAAAAAAAACATTTATTAAAAAACTCTTACACTCTGTATCTAGAAAACGAAGCAAATTAAGACATACGTTTTTATGAAAAAAACTTCATATTTTTGGCTGGTAAATACGCCCTTGAAATCATTACAATCAATTTTAAATCACCCTGTATATCTATGTTTTGTTTTCAGGGGCCTCATAAAAAATTTCTTACATACCTTAAATACATACGGCGGAATCAGGTCTATATGATTTTCTAGGTTTAATTTAGAAATTGCTTTTAAAATATGATTTTTACAAGTCTTATTTAAATTAAAGACTGTGTTTGAAAATTTAAAATAATTTTGAAAAAAATATTTTGAGGAATACTTTATTAAGCCGGATGGTTAGATTATATACATTAAAAATAGCTTAGAAATATTTGAGCTATGTTAGAATTATGATTTATTTCTTTGTCCTCAAAGTCCTTGTCCTCAAAGTCCAAAGTCCTCAAGTCCTCTTCCTTTAATTCTTTTATGATAATATTCTTTACGTCGTAAATCTCGAATTATACTGACGCTAAACCAAGAGGGATACTATTTTTTACTGTAATTTGCAAATGGAACACACTCACAAATAATACCCAAAAATATTTGATAAAACTGACTAACCACCTCATTACCATATTGGTGACGAGCCAGCTATTCCCAACTTATGTTTCTTAGTAGTTGTATAAAATATGCTTTTTCAAAATTAAACTCACTACTAAGATTTTTACTGTCTTTATCAAATTTAGTGTAAATTTTGCCTATAATTCTAAGAACTGGGTGGTTCGTTACCTCATTTAAGAGGGGATAAGGAGATGGTGGAGACGGTCTATATTTAACTTATGACTACTTACCACCAACTCGAATAATCTATATCTACCATGTTATATTAAAATAATAAAGTCTCCCTGTTAATTTTAAAGTCTTCTAGTAAGTAAAACATGGAATTCTTTAGTAAACCTGGCTCTACATTATTAAAATATAGTTCTTAATTCTCAAATTTTAAATTAGGAGGAACGTAGAGGCCACACAAAACTACGTGTACCCCTCTAAAGTTAATTTTAACTCATAAGTCTCCAATATTTTTTTCCGGACACTGAACAGGTAGGGGAGACCGGGCACAATTGAAACAGGGGACGGTTGAAACAGTCGCTATTTTGTTTAGACGCGAAGGTAAGAACTCGTGTACGCAGCCTCACAACGTTTGACTAATTCCACATTTCTGCTCGACAGTGTGAAACTAGTAGTTGAGCAGAGTGGGTGTGTTTGCGCTCGGCTCTCTTATTTTATGTCAACAAAGTAATTTTTACGTTTCATCTAAAAAGTGTGGAAACAAGATATTTAAGTGTAAGTATACCAGTTTTTTGTTTTTAATCTTACATCAGGAGAACGTGGCACTTTGGTTACAGTGGCAATATCGGTAAATGCAATTGGAAATAGCATCCCACCAATCTTTATCTTTCCAAGATTAAGATATCAGGATCATTTCGTTCGTGACGGTCCACCTGAGTGCATTGGAGCAGGAAATGCTAGTGGATGGATGCAAGAAGATAAATCCTTGCTATACTTAAGACACTTTCAAAAACATACCAACAATTCAATTGAAAATAAAGTTTTGCTTTTAATAGATAACCATCAATCTCATGTAAGCATACCATGCTTAAACTTTTGCAAAGAAAACGGCATTGTTGTCCTCTCATTTCCCCCATTCTGTTCACAGAAACTACAACCTTTGAATCGATCGATTTATGGTCCATTTAAAAAAGCTGTAAATTCAACTTGCGATTCTTGGGTGAGAAACAATCCAGGCAAAACGATGACAATTTATGACATCCCCAGCATCGTTAAACAGAGTCTCTCTATGGTTTTAACACAATCTAATATTGTTGCTGGATTCCAGTGCACTGGTATATGGCCGTTTAATTGAGATATTTTTACGGTTTAGATTTTGCTATCATATGTAACTGACAGACCTGCTTCCGAAAATTTGCAGTTAAATATCCCCCAAGAAGTCCAGGCAGTAGGTTCAAGAGAGAATAAAAAAAAGCAGCACTGATTCTTTTCCAAAATTACTAAATTCTAACTCTCCAAGAGCGTCAACGAGCGGAACTGTTTCGTTAGAGCCACCAAGTACCCCACCTCCAGGTGCATCTACAAGTGTCCACTCAGCCTCTAACCTCTCTTTGGATGTGTTTTCACCTGAGCTAATAATGCCGTTACCAAAAGCTCTTCTTCGGAAAACTACAGGGAAACGCAAAGGTAGAAAATCTACCATTTATACGGACACACCAGACAAAGATGCTATTCAACAAGAATATGAAGCAAAAAAAAAGAAGAAAGCGAAAAAAAAATTGGTGATCCAAAAAATACATCAAAAACACCAGTGTCTAAAAAAACTCGGCAACAGAATAGTTAGGACGATAGCAGCAGTGACAATGAAGACTGTTTTTGTCTTGTATGTTTGGAATCGTATAGAAATAGCCGTTCAAGGGAAAAATGGGTGCATGCATTAATTGCCACCAATGGTCACATGTAAAATGCACTCGTCAAGAAGATTTATATATCTGTCATAACTACATGTCAGAATAAATATTCTACTTTGCTAATTTATCTTTATTTCAGCTTTAGGATAATTATTATGTTATTTAAAACTTTTGAATAAAAAAATTGGTTTTATTTAAGTGTAAAAATTATATGTATCAATGCTTTTTTTTTTGTATTTCTAAATTAAATGTTATTTCAGTATTAAAATAAATATTTTGTTTATTCTTAATGGTGTTTCAACTGTCCCCGTCTCCGGGGGCGATATATACAATATACAGGGCTATATGTTTCCTTTAATATCTTACAAAGTAAAATAACCTGATTTAAAATATACAAGGAATTAATAAAGGTCATTGTAAAAAATTTTTGAGCTGTAAATATCATTTTCTCTAAGAGAAAAAAATAAATATTTGGAAATTGTTTTAATTGTCTCCGGTCTCCCCTATTGCTTTTGCACCCAGCTTCCATTTCACAGCCACGATAACTCCCCCACCCGTTTTTTTAATATATATTTTAGATCTTTATCCCTTATATAGCCTTCATATTTTTT
Organism: Anthonomus grandis grandis; assembly: GCF_022605725.1. Lineage (NCBI taxonomy): Eukaryota > Metazoa > Arthropoda > Insecta > Coleoptera > Curculionidae > Anthonomus > Anthonomus grandis. The sequence goes on along the minus strand of NC_065552.1, from coordinate 11,006,842 downwards.
TATATGATATAATCCAAATCACGTCTAGTGATAATTCACTTTCAAAAGGATTTGGGTTTTTAATCAATAAACTAAAAAGGTTGTTTGCTCCCAATTTAAAATAAAAATTTGTTCTCCTTCGAAATAAATCACCAAGAATTCAAGCAAAGTCGAGCTTTGCGACCGACGGTGCTTGGAGCAGAAAATTAGAAAAACAAAATTGATTCGAGATTTTCCTTGAGGTATCAAATTCGTTTTCGGTTTCATGTTGACTTTTCGCATTACTACAGATCCCTTGTGTATTTACCTAAAAAATAAGAGAAAGAAACTTTAACCGAAAAAATACATTTAAAATAATACATTTTAAAATGCTATATTATTCAGTAAGATAGATGGCACTAGATTAAAATAGCATAGGGTCGATCGCTCATTCTAATTTCACTTAAAAAAATATGGTTCTTTTTTTTTATTAAGTTAATAAGGCGATTATACATGGCCTGCTAAATTAATAAAACAACCAAAATTTGGTTCAAATTCAATCTTTATTAACTTTTTCATGCATTGCATACATTTTTTTTCCGAATTTTAAGTCATTTTAATGTCATAATTTTTTCAAATCGAAGCTTCAAAAATTTCCGACGAATTTCTTATTATAAAGGGATTAATAAAAAATCGAATTTTACTTCAAACTTTTTAACACCCCCCGGAAAAAAAGATTCCTTTTGCTGCATTTTCGGGACCAATCTTTTCTAAAAAACCTATTTTTTGTTTCATTCTGGTATCTATATTCGTAAAGAACAAGCACTGGCTAAAAGAAAGCAATACAATAATGCTTTACTAGCAACAAAATAAAAAAAAAATATGGGTAACGGCAATATTAAGATTTATAAATTTTTTCTAATATCGGGTTTCCCTCCACGAGCTTGAATAACAACTCTCATTCTTTGCGGCATAGATTCAATTAAAAAAGCAATTGCACTATGCGCGTAATATAAATTGTGGCGTATTTATTGCCACTCGTTTGTCAGTGCTTCTTCTAACGTAGCCAAAGTTTGAAACTTATCGCAGTTTTGCCTTCTTATTTGTGCTATGTGCGGTCAAGCATTGTCGTGCATCAAGATAAAATGCTCTATAAAAGACTTATAAAGCAGACTTATACCCCATGTTCTTCTAAGCATCCCCTAATTTATTTATCATCATCAATACACCTCTTGAAGTGTAATAAGGTCTGTAAGGGCTTCCAAATCCTCAATTACGTTTGTGGCCCTTCGTTTTTCCTGTCCAGGTCTACTTGAATACGAATCAAGAAGTTTGAACGTTTGTACCGCGTCAGATTTGGTACTGAGTGGATTGCTAAGCTTCAATAGCTTGTGCCACTTCTTCTAAGCTCATCGTTTTAAAAGTATCACTTAGGCAATAGCTCCGAAATACGCTTTCAAAAATAACTTAAAAAATGCTTCAAAAAACTTAAAAATGTACAGGAAAATTAAATCTATAATTCGTTTACAGCTTTTTGTAACAAACAGCCAACTTTGCAGTATTTTTAAAAACAAATGCTGCCTACTAAAGTATTATTTCATTGTTTCCTTTAGGCTAGTGCTTTTTCTTTAAGAATGCAGATATCAGAATAAATCAAAAACAAGTTGTTACAAAAAATAGGGTTTGAAAATAATGCAGCAAAAAGAATCATGCTTCGGTTGTAATTTTTTTTTCAAAGGGTGTTTAAATTTTGGAGTAAAATTAGATTTTTTATTAACCCCTGCATAATAACAAATACGCCGTATATTAACAAAAGTACTGTGCAGATGCAGTTTTGGTGTTATTTAAAGGATTAAATCAAAATCAGTCTCTCAGATATTAACTTTAGAAATAAAATCTATTATTTCCAATACTGACATTATGTGTATTTCTGAAAGCTGGCTGAGTGATTCTGAGGCTGAAAATTTTCTGATACCGAGCTACAAATAATTGGTAAAAAATCGACGTGGTAGGGCCACCCCCACTCACGCCCCCACGGGCGTAGCTGTCTATGTACATCAGATTTTTGAAAGCTCTTTAATTTTTTCTGACATTGACATTTCGGATGATTTAGAGTGTTTATTTATTTATAGGCAAAACAGTCTTTAGACAATCAAGGTCAGATTTAGGGCATTGTGTTAAATGTTTTGATAATATATTATCATATGCATGTCTACAGTATGAGAATATTATTATCCTGGGCGATGTTAAGGTTAATCATTTTACAAATAATATTTTACTTGATTGTCTTACAGCTTATGAATTTACTCAGTTAATAAATGAGCCTACTCGTATTGCTGGTATTGCACAAATACTACTTGATGTTATTTATTTTAGTAAACGGTACTTAACGCTGATTTAATTAGTGACCATCAACCTATATTCTGCAGTATCGAGATTGCGGCATAGAGTAGGGAGATAAAAATGAAACTATATCGTAATTTTAAATTTTTCAATAAAAATGATTTTTATAAGGACCTAAATTAAATTATGTGGGATAATGTGTACTATATCAATAATCTAGACGAAAGAATTCAATTCCTTAGTAGTAATATTTGCTCATTATTTAATAGGCATGCACCCTTTATCAAAAGACATCAAAAATTTCTAAACCTTATACCCCGTGGATAACTGCATTAATGCGCAGTTTTTTATAAAAGAAAAACAAGGCATTGTCAAGTTTTAAATAGTCTATAAATCTAGCGGATTGGGCATATTATATATAGACGGATGCGTAATCTTGTGATGGGAATGATTAGGCGAGAAAATGAAATTATCTGCAATTTTATCAGAACATCAGAGACAGCAAACAGTTATGAAGAGCTATTTATAATCTATGTCTGAATAACATCTTTAATCGTTCTAGTTCTTTAAATCTCCGAGATCTAAATAAAATTAATGACTATTTTGCTTCAGTTTATAGCCCGTTAGGTAGTTGCCCGAAAGAAGTTGATAATTTTCAGAACAAGCAGTTTAAGCATGATATAAATTTTTCATTTCGATTAGCCAAAATTGAGAAAAATTCTAAAATAGTCGTAAACCTAAAATCAAATGCATACGGTTATGATTCGATATCAGCCTCCATATTGCACTACTGTATTTTAAACGACGATCTTTCCAGAATTTCCTTCTTTTTCTCTCAAAATAAATTAAAACTTAATTCTTCAAAGTGTTTTGTTACGTGCTTTACTTCTAAGAAAAAAAAATTGCACTGGACAATTTAAAGCTTTTTGTGAAAGTATGTTTAAGTGTGCAAAAAATCTTGGATTGCTTTTGGATGATGAATTGCGCTTTAGGTTACACGTTTCTAATGTCATTAATTAGTCATACTATTCTTTAAAGCCATTTTATGCAAACAAAAATACTGCATACCGTTTGCCAAAGCTGCAAAATCAATGCTGCAGATTTATTTATGGCCTGAGAAAGTACGATAGGGTCTGTGTAAATAAATAATAAATAAATAAATAAACGTTTATTTAGTACTTGGCTAGCTTAAAGCTATTATGTAATAATAATACCTATACTTAATGTAATTATAAATAATAGTTAGTTCCGTACATATACCATAAAATTTTTATTAAAACTTTTTAGTGAGTCTGCATTTTTCATCCATTCGGGCAAGGAATTATAAAATTGAATTGAAATCACTGTAAAACAACGATTTTTGTAAAGCTGTCGTCCTTAATTGATTACTTGACCTCAAATTATGATCATGAAAGATCTCTCTAGTTACTAGATATGACTCAAATAGGCTGGGTGTAAGTTGTTTATAATTTTAAAGATTAAAATATAATTTGGCTTTTGAATGCATTGCTTAACATCTAGCCAGCCTAAAGTAGTCAACAAGCTTTGAATAGATGTATATTTATCACAATTTAATAAAATGCGCATAATTTTGTTGTAGTTGTAATCTGTGAATATCTTCTTTTGTGCAAGAAATAACCAAGAGCTTGCATATGAAAAATGGGGAAATAGTGTTATAAACTAACATTTTGGCCGACCGAGAGATTTTGAAATACGATAGAAAAATCCAATTTTTTTGCCAATTTTTTTACACATATAATCAACATTATTACTGAATGTTAGTTGTGGGTCTAACATTACACCTAAGTACTTAATACTAGACACAAAATCAATATCCTCTCCATTTATATTAATCTTTTGACCCAACGCACAATATTTTTAACACAATATTTTAGACTCGATTACCATATATTTTGTTTTTAAATTATTTAATTTAAGTTTATTTTGATACAGACACTCATATAAAATGTGAAGTTTATCATTTAGAGATTTTGTTATTTCTAAAAAATTCGTACCAGAAACTGATATCTAAGTGTCATCGTTGTATGACACCCCATACACTTTCCCTTAACGATGATTTTTTATTATTAACCCTAGTACAGTGAGATCTACGCGACAATAAATTTTTTACCCAGTTTAGAGACACACCACTTAAACCATAAAGTTTAACCTTTTCAATAAGTACATTTCTGTCTATAGTTTCAAATGCGCGCTTTAGGTCTACAAAAACACTTAAGGTTACCTTAGACTCCGACATCTTTCTTCTCCAATTTGCATACACATACTGTAGAGCTGATTCACATGAATGTTGGCTCCTAAATCCCGATTGTCCTTCATATGAAAAACTGTTAGTCTCAAAATAGTCCTTTAACTGTCCAGAAACAACCGTCTCCAGAATTTTATCCACAACTGGTAATAACAACTGGCAACACCTTGGGTATAAGAACTATGACACTACTTTTTAATTTATCTTGAAAATTTCCCGATTTTATTGACTTATTCACTTGGTATAGAAGTGGGTAGCCCATGACACAAAGCAGGTCCTCAATTAGTTTTATTGACAGATTATTGTCACTAGTGTTTTTGTATTTAAGATTATATACTAGTTTTCTGAGTTGAGACAACGTTAAGGTTTGAAAGTTTGAGAAAGTACATTCCACTCTATTAATGTTTGATTTCCATTGTTTGATTTCAATGCTTCGGGATATTTCTTGTAAACTGTCAGCATAAAAGTTGTTTACATTCTCCTCCACACTATTAGAATATTGACCAAAATCAAGTGTTAAATAATCTTTAGATTTATTCCTACTTCCAGCTAGTGACTTTAATGTGGACTACATCCTTTTACAGTTTCCTTTGCACTCATCAATGTTTTGGTTAAAATATTTTTCCTTTTCATTTCTTAAAACAGAAACCACAATATTTCTTTCTTTTTTATAGTAAACCCAGTCATTTTCCAATCTAGTGATTCAACATTTTCAACATGCGTTATCTCTAATATTTTGCGCTTTTTTCTTTATCTGTTATCTACGGATATCTTTTAGATTTTCTTTTTCTTTGTTGGAGAGGAGCCTATTTATCTACGGCATGCAAAAAGTCATTATAAATCACACGAACATCTGTAGAAGAGTAATTCCAATCTTGTCCCACTAAGGCCTCAATAATTTTATTTATGTTATCTCTGTTTATATTTTTTTATTTATGTTAGACCTTTAATGACGTTTCAGTCATTAAAGGTCTGGTTTTAGCTAAGGTCAGATGAGCACCAATTATTTCATGGTCAGTGATCGAAGGAAATATTCGTGAGGTCTCAGGTAAATTATAATCGCTAGTTATTATATAATCTATTAAAGTTGCGGAATTTATTTGTATCTCTAGTTGCCTGAGAGACAATTTGTTTAAAGCCTGCAGCCTGAATAATGTCTTAGAGTTTTTGCGCCAAAGTTCTCTCTTAATAAATCAATGTTCAGATAGCTAAGAGATTTATTTAATTTATCTTCTAAATACAACAGCAAGTCTCTTATTGTTCTACTTGGAAACCTGTAATAGGATCCTAGAGTAATATTTTCATGTTTTATTTTGAGGTTTATTACCACACACCAATAGTTATAGTCCATAGAGTCATTCCAAACGATATTAAATTTAGTATCTTTTTTAATGTAAATAATAGAGCCTCCTGTGTGTCTACTATTTGAAAATGATACAACAGCCTAGATGTAATGTAATATGTGAACTTGGTTGGCTGCGCGTGGAAAAACAATTCTTTTTGCAATTTGCGGTTTTGTGCATAGACTGCTAGCTTCGTCTACTTCTCCCTATCTCCGCAAAAAACCTACTTCTCGGAAGAATTTACATGAAGTCTAACATTTATAAATAAGTTGTCAATTCCTAGCTATCAAACAGCCTTATTTCGTCGTAGTTTTCTGTATAATGCTGTGGCAATTTACAATGACCTTGTTTCGAGTCTTATAAAAGAGATGTCAGTAGAGGGTTTCAAGAAAAAGCTAAAGCTGCATTTAAAAAAAAATAGAACAACTAAATTGTCTATAAATATTTCTTATTTTATAATTTTTGAGTATTATGGACCAATGGGTCTATATCTGTTAATTTTTATAATTTTTATATTACTATTAGTGTTATGATTTTAAATGCTAATTTTTCTTTTTGTTGTACTATCTAAAATGATTTTGCTTATATTTGTTAAAATAGGTTAAGTAGATTAGGCTTTAGCTAGACTTTGCCTATGTAAACCATTGGAAAGCACAAATAAAGCCATTATTTATTTAATAACCAATAACAAAGTCAATTAATGTCGATCTGTAAAACCCTCGGTTTATATTTTATATTTACTCATCCTAAACGCATAATAAATAACACTAGTTGTATAATGTTACTTTTACTTATCATGATAATACTTTAAATATGGAATCATAAATTGTTTATTTTCGGGTCATTTAGTGATCTTTTGCGAATTTTATAGCATTTTTTATTGGCCTTTCATAATTTGTTTTAGGTAAATATATCAATTGGCCTTACATTTAATTTGACCTTGCAGCTTTTCTTTTTTTTGCTACAAAAATAAAAATACACAACTTGGATTACCTCCTATAAACGTAAAACTCCTGCAAACCATTATAGCAAAAAAAGGAGCTTAACAAAACATTGCCGAGTAAAGAAAAAATGTACTAGACACATGTATAAACCCTATCAATTTTAACAAGTATTATATTAATTGCACTAGTTCTTCAAATTATATAGACTGTGAGGTCACATTAAAAGTTCAAGTAAATAAGTTTCTTGGCACAAAAAAATTATTTTATTTCAAGGTGAGATTATAATAAAATGACATCTGTTATCCTTTGAATAAAAATTTTAACGCTAATTTTCGATCAATCGTCCGAATATCGAATGGGTTATAGTTGACCCTCTACTTTGGCAGATGTTATTGATGGCAAAGCTAGTGACAAAAATTCTATAATTGTATTTAATTATGTAATGCTCTGATCTTATTAGATTACACAAAAGTATTAATTTAAAAAATCATAAAATACTTAAATCTTTCTTAGATTATATCGTTTTTTCTAACAATATCCTTAAATTAATAAATTATGTGCTAAGCTATCGGTTACAACCAGTTAAAATAGGAAATAATATTTTCGAGCCATTAAATTGGGCCCACTGCAGCTAAAACCCTAATAAACGAGTAATTGGAGAGTATATCCAATATACCTCCCAGGAACTGTTTAAACCTTAATGCTTCCAAGTCAATTGTCATGTTTATTGAAAACAAAAACCATGTTAACTTGAAACAATAATGATAATTTAAAGATAGAGAGTGCAAATATTTCAATTGTCCAAAATTGTAACAGTTTTGTCCTTAATTTATATATTTACACATAAATGCATAATTAAATTTTTTCTATCTCATGGCTTAAATTGTATTGAAACTACCTTTAATGTAATATTTTATCTGATATTTTTGTTTTGGTAGTTAAGTGCCAACTTTTAAAGTGCTCATTAAAAATCTGCTCCAGGCATTCGTGTTCAATACATTTAGTACTTTGTGTGCAGCTGTATAGGCGATAATATATTTGCATGTATGTATATTAGGGCAATATTTTGAGTTTGTTTTCAATTATTTAGGGCAACAATACAATACAAGATATTATTATATTTTGTTGGCATTTAAAGAATATAATTTTTTTAATTAAATCTAGACTTAAATCTAACAATAAAGCCAAATTTAAATTTGCACTAATTAATTGTGTACTCATATAATTTTTCTTTAATACAATATAATAATTTTATACATTTATTCTGTGTTCCTTAGACACCCTGGATCCAAATCCCATGATGGATTTTCAATCACGCACGTAGCTTTACTTGATGCTCTATTCTCTTCGAATGAATTGGAAAATAAAGGAAAGAAGTAGCGCTTTCAACAATAATGCGCTTTCTATAAAATGAAGGTACTTTATCATTGTGGATTTTATTTTACCATGTTTGCATTAGGAAAGACGAAAATTGATGATGGGATAAAGGGATTTAACACAAGATTTGAAATCGGCACAGAAATTAATTCGGTCTACGACTAAATTTGATTATTTTATTTCATATTGAATATGTTTTTCGGGAATAAATATTTTTTAGCCCTATTATGTTTTTAAAATGTATACTCAAACTGTATTGTAAATGAACTTTTAACCTTGTTCTAACTTTTAAGGTCAAGAACCCTAATAGTGAGGTAATCATATTATATTCTTATAACCTTTGTAAGTGAACTACAAAAAGGTCCAAACGTTTTCTTAAAAATAAAATTAGCAGTGATGCAGGCGAGCGGAATTGTAACAGGAACATTGCGCCAAATAATAGCCTTTGGTAAAGTTAAAAGAAAAAAATATTATGTAATTGACTTTTAAGTACTGTATTTTTTACAGCCTTAATTTAATTTATTTAAAATTTTCATGCATAACCTAAATGGATAAAGTATTCTTATTTTTAAATTATGCAAAATCTATTTTATATTAGAAGTTAGGGAGCATGGCATAGTAATTGCGGCGTACCTGCAGCGTAATTAATATTACAAATTAAACTAGCTACGCAAATGGCTATAAACTTGCTCTCTGAGCTAATACCTACATTCTTTTTAGGTTAGACCGAAATAATAGAGGCATTTATTTGCAAATTTAAATGAGAATGCCCAACTTAAATAACAATAGATAATAAATATCAATTTCTCATTTTCGCTTCATTTCGCTACTGATACTACAAAGGTTTTTTATATAAATATATTAAATTTTACATATTAAATAGAATAGTCTCAGTACAAAGTTAGAAGTTGCGATAAACTACAACAGTTTAAATGGTAAACATAGTTAAAGTTTCTGCAGACTATATAAATAGGATGATACATAACAATATTTGACTTAGCCTGCTTAAGAGCAAAATACAGTTTAAACATGGCTTACTAGGACAGTGCATAAAAAGCTAACTGAGACAAAAGGAAACGACTAATTTAACTTTCCATAAAAAACGGCCTGAGTAAAACTTTCTCTGTAATTAAATGTATTCCTACCCAAGCTAATATTAATATTCTTTCTTTGATGTCTTTACTATATAGTATTTGCAATATAATATTTTATGCGATTCATTAAATATCGGGAAAATAAAAAAAAATTGCTAGTTTTAGTTTTAATAGTCTTAATTTTATTTTTAATAGTATTTAAATTTATCTTCTTTTATTAAAGCTGAATTTTTTTGTATATTAGAATACGGCTTTAATTTTCTTTATGCAATACATAGCATAATAATGATTTTGAGATTTCAATTCTATGTGGGTTGTACACTGATGTATGTAAATCCATAGCACCAGAAGAATATTTTTGGAATGCCTAAAATGTTTGCGTAATATTTTGTAACTAACTTTTACTAATATCGTACTGAAATAAATGCTAATCTTCAGCTGTTTATTTTCTTTTGTCTGAGTTTTGGAAATGAAGTGATAATAGGAATGTGAATAGGAAACTGAGTGTATATGTATATGCAAGGTACAGTGTAAGTTTTAGATGTTTAATTATTGATAAAACTGCATAATTCATTTAGCCTGGGGCATTGATAAATAAAGGTTTTTTTTTGAGTTCTTATTGACCTTTCCCATTAGGGAACTCAGCCAAAGCAAGTGAGTGCATCGGGAAATAGTGGAGTATATACCCTATTCCCCGAAGCAAATAATCAAATACTAAATCGATAATAGTCACAATAGTAAATTTTAATGCACGATGTCGCCTTTTCCACGATGCATCCGGTTTCATCCGGTTTGGCTATCAGGGTGAGTAAATTCAGCTACCATCGACAAAGGTCTGGGATTAGGGTTTAAAGGATAGAAAAAAAAAGGATAGCCACGTGTTGACTGGGTGAAAGGTGTCCAAAAGTCCTTAAATTTATAATAAACTCTGGAATCCACAATTAGGTTTTGCGTGACAACCACGCAATAAATTTGGCCATCGTCATCATCAACATATCAGTCCCTGCTTCAAAACATTTTTTTAAATTTTCTTTTGATGGTGTTGTTTACTTAGGACTTCAATTGTAGAATCATTGACATATTTTATTTTGAAATTTAAATGTTGACTTTACGCTTTTTATTTGAAATCCTTAATCAGTATTGTGTTTCTTTTCAAATTTAGAAAAAAATTATTACATTTAATTATAGTTCATGTCTATTGTGTTATAGAAAAAGTTAAAGTAGTAAACGGGTGTCATAATATTACAAGATGGTGTGAAATTTAAAAAAAAAATAGTTAGTATATTAGGTATTTGGTTGGCTTTTTGATTTTTATTTTCGCTGTGAAAAGACGAAAGGGTCCTTTGGACAGTTAACGGACAGTTAAGTCCTAAAATATAAGTTACATTCTAGGGCTTTTGTTACCCGGTTCTTTCGCTTAAAAGCGGTCTTATCTTCGTGAGTCATTACGGTTGGAATGAGAGAAATGTATTGATCCTTCTTGTTCTACTGTGTTCATATTGCAGATAGCAAACTTTGGTTGTGTGGCGGTGAATTAATATCCATTAAAGGGGACACTAAAAATCTGGAAACGGATTGTCGTGATGAAAAATTGTATCAGGCATCACTCGAGCTTATGCTGTGTCTGAAATAGAGTCGATTTTAAAAAGTCAAATTTGTTTTGTATTAAATTGCATAACTATGCAGTATCCTATGGATGTTCTTTAAGCACGTCTTTGAGACAGAACAGTTTAGTATTTTATTTAGGATTTGCTAGAGTTTAATTAAAGCAGTTGTTGTTGTTATTTTAATTCTCATTATAGAAAGTCAAGTACATCTAAGTCAAGTCCTTACTATGGTCGTTTTATGCAGCGAAACGAAAGGTGTTTTAGTCTTCTTAAAATGAATTTGAAGCCCTCTATGTTTTCGAATCCTAGTAAGTTTAGTCATTTCTTGTCAAATAATTAGGTAAATAATTCTCAATCATTAAATCGTCAACTACAGGTTCGATTTCGACCGTCGGTAGTTCATCTATCTCCTTGAGCAAATTCCACTGCTTATAAGACAACTTATCCATGCATGCCAATTAACGAAAGATGTAATTTTGTTCTTGATAAATACGTCGAACTAAACTTACGTGCATAAGCAGAAACAACTATCGTATCCCTCGTACCATCTAAATAATGGATTTCGATGGAATCTTAAGTTTCATGAACAGAAAGAATTTTATAGAAAAAATTATGGAAATATGTTTATCTAGAAGTGTACTTTAGAATCAGTTACTACAGTCTGCAATAGAGTATAGTCAAGATTCCTTTTTTTTAATCATAGCAATAGTTTTGCTAGTTGGAATGATTTAGCAACGAAGTTAATATAAATATAATTTGTGGGATGAAATACGTAGGCGCACCCAAAAATTACAAAAATGAGTCCTTACGTTTATGGATGCAATTGAGAGTTTATTTCGAAAACTGCCAAAGAGCCTCAACGAGTCACTCAAAACTCATTCATTATAATTTATTTCCTTATCTTTACAAGTTGACTAGGTTGAGTCGAGCGATCGAGTCCGAAGCTAGAGTGCAGCGATCTGTTCGGCTTATTCAACTTCCATAGATGTTGTTTCTTCTGTTGTAGCCTGGTGGAACTGCGGACGATATTTCTGTAAATGTTCTAGGCTTAAAACTTCTTTCTATTTAACATGCGGAAAGAGAGACGTGCTCAAAAAACAAAACACTAGTAAGAGCACAGGTCGTCCGTCTTGTCTATCTATATCTTTTATCTATCTTACCTATCTTCGACTACTAGATTAACTAATCATTAAACACTGGACAGAATTATCGAGGAAGCATTCTCCAAATTCCTGTACCGATTTGGTCAAGCTAGAAATTCAAACCAACTCGGCACCTATCAATCAGCACTATTATCCTCTTTCCTATGCTTTTTAAAAGGATGTCAATGCTAAGTTAGAGCAAATAATTGCCGCTTTAGATACATTAAGAAATGCCAAATTCCTTAGTGCGTTAGATATTAAGACCACGTATTGGCAAATTCCCATTGCACTAGAGGCTCGCTCTCTTACCGCATTCATAGTTCCTACTAGAGGACTTTTCCAATTTAACTATAAGCCCTTTGGATTAGCTAATGTCCCACACTGATGCAAAGAATAGAATCATTAACTCTGATATTGGCGTAGACTTGGAGCCATAGGTCTAGGTTTATTTGAATAATAATATCAATATTATCTAATCACATATACGCGGTTTTTCGAGGAACATATTCGTGTTTAACGTTAGATCATACAGAAAATTCTTAAAGCAGGTCTAGTCTAACTCTTAATAAAGGGAAATAGTTACGTTAGTTAGTTAACTACTAAAGTTAAATATATACATTGTTACAATTTCCGGTTTGCTGGTAGTCCCTAAGAACATCGAGGCGATTTGGCATATACAAACCCTGAAGAATGTAAAGAATGTTACTCATATTAGAAGAATTGTTGGCCTTGCATCTTGGTATCGAAGATTTGTCCTTAACTTTTCAACTCTAGTAGTTCACTTGACCTCGTTGACCTTGAAGAATACTAAGTTTGCATGGAGTCGTAAATGTGAAAATAGTTTTAATAGTATTAAAGGCCATTAAAGATACACAAAAATTGCCACATTCTATCAGCTTCAAATAAATTTTCAAAGAGCAAAAGCTTTTCTTGTTAATATTGCTGCTTTCATCTCATCTGCATCTTCCACTCACATTCATATTCGTTTGATTGGAATACCATCTTTTTTCAGAGACTCAAACAGCCAGGTACCCTTTTCAGACATAGTCATCTTAGGTAATAACATTGTCCGATCGCTTAAGCACGGCGCCCACTGAATCGGCATCGACCGTCTCGGCACGGTCGGTACAATCGGCCGAATTTGCTTCACATGTATTTAAATGAGGCCGCGTGCACTGAATCGGTTCGGTACGTTCGGTCGGTTCGGTTTTCTCCGGCGACGATCTCATATTGTGGGGAGGGCAACTTTTGCCGAAAGCCTGCGACTATCTTAGTATTTTTTCGCATAGAGTGAGAAACTATTTTAAAGAATTTTAAAAACCGTTGATTTGATAAATATGTCAAACGAAATTTTAATCAAAGCTGTTCGCAGTTTTAAAATATTGTATCATAACCAAATCATATATCATCATGATAATTTAAGGAAAGAAAACGCTTGGGAGGAGGTATACAAATTAAATTAAAAAGGTGTTTTCGTTACTTACTGTTTGTTAAGTTGGCATCACCAGGAGATTTTAAAGTTTTAATTATCTGAGGATGCCAACTTGGTCGGCGAAATGTGCGAGTGTGAAAGTTTGGTGTTAAGTGGTGTACAACTCTTGCTTTGAATATAATTTATGTTTTTACAAAAATACCCAAAAAAAACAGCTTATTATACAGTTTCAAATGCACGTTGGAATGTTATGTTATAATTTATTTTATTTGACTCTATGCAGGGTGTCCCATAACGAATGTCGGCTATCTATATCTCGTAAAGTAGAGTTCAAACATTTTTAAAATTTGACATTATACCAACATTGAGGCGCAATTCAGCTAAAATAATTTTTAAATGGGAAAAAATCAGTTCTCTTAAGGATACTCTTTAAAAGAATCCAAAATCTCCTACGCTTTTCTACCACTTCTACTTCAGCACAGGCTACTGCAATCATAACATGCTTTTCAGAATCTGAAGAACTGCTAATTTTTTTTTAAAAACGCTTAAACGGTTGCTTAAGCATAATACTTCTATATGCTCAAATAGTCGAACCACTTTTAAACGTCGTCGTGTCTTCATTCTGCCGATTGTATGAGTGCTAGTTACCGACTGAACAATCCGAACGTGCCGAACCGACCAAGCCGATCTGATTCAGTGGGCGCCCTCCTAAAATAAAGGATTTATAAGTTTTTCATAAATATTTCACCCAGATCACTGAATATTAACTAAATTTAATTACATGAATAATTGCAAAGTATATTATAAACTGATAAAGGTTTTTAACCTTTAGAACTTCAATTACTTTTAGGGAACTAATATAATTTAGTGCAAACCTAAACTACATAAACGGTTTAGCCTGACAGATTTATAAATAGAGGTTGGGTGTATTTGAGCATTGTGACAGTTCCCATATAGAGTTTACCGATTAACGTTTGCGTTTTCTTACCGTATCATAAACATCAATTATCATGAACCCTGAAACCGATAATTAGATTTTCGATTTGGTAAAATCATCCTTTTGACAACTATGAAATTTATTATGTTGTTTTATATATTTATAAAATCATGCAAATTATTGTAAAAACTAATCTGAAATTTTAATTTTAAGGTAAGTAGCCCTGAAAATGATCTTCTACCGAAAGCGCTAGAAAGGTAGATATTAGTATACTCTTGCTTACGCTAATTACGATAGTAAAATATTTAATAACAGCATACAATTGTTAAAGTCTACAATCTGTCTTTTTTTTAGTCTGAAATAACGTTTTTGTATTATATTTTATTATAACATCACCTTCGATGGGAATGAAACATAAAATCTTGTACCTAGATATAATTTTAATACTAAATTTTCTTAAAAGGCTGCTCTATTTGAAATAATTCCATGTTGCTGAAGCAAGTTAAGTTTTTGAGACTATTTGATTAAAGATCTACTATAGGGTATTAACATTTGCATTAACAGTAACATCTTAGAATTCTAAAAGAAAAGTTTATAACCACGATATCTCTGTAACCAACTATAAAAGTAAAACAAGAAGAAAAAATTTAAATTAAGTTTGAAACTGGTATGCTTCTTTAAGATTAGAGCATAACGCTCTGGCCATTAAAAATTACAAAATTTCATGTAAAAATTAATTCCCGCACTAATTAGTCGCAAAGTTTTTTTTTTTTCGCTCTGCTAGTTAAAAAACTTATTACAAAGTTCCAGTTTAGTTAGGGGTAAGTCTGACCGTATTACTGCGAGGTTGTGCTGCTGTTAAGATAATGAAATTCAACGAGACCATACTTTTGTATAATCATAAACTATAAAATTTCTACAGTTACTGTTTTTAAACTTCCCTTAAAGTACAAAAACATAAAATAATAAAAATAGAGTAAACACTTTTTACGTTAATAAATGTAGCGGTTTGGCTCCTTTATTACACCACAGGATAAGTATCGACAATGCTTTCGGAAATTCGAAAAATTTAATCAAAAACACGTAAGTGGTAAAAGGGTATTACCGGTGTGCTTTTCAAAGATTATGTTTTAAAAGCAATTCCATTTAAAGGGGTTGCTATTGTATATATTTCTTCGAGCCTTAGGCTTAAAGGTTTCAAGTATTTATATAATGGTTAGTGAATTTTCGGAATAAAATAAAAATTGCGCGTAGAAGTTTTCACAGTTCTTCAAT
Source organism: Anthonomus grandis grandis (assembly GCF_022605725.1). Lineage (NCBI taxonomy): Eukaryota > Metazoa > Arthropoda > Insecta > Coleoptera > Curculionidae > Anthonomus > Anthonomus grandis. The sequence goes on along the minus strand of NC_065552.1, from coordinate 10,991,124 downwards.
ATTTCTACAAAATAGCTATTTTAAAATATCTCGCATATAATCTGAGTTTAGTAGTTTAAAAACTTTAATGCGCTTATGTATTGTGCGCTTATATGTTATTTAAGACGCCTATGACACAAAGTGTAGAAAAATTTAAACTATAATCAATCAAATCAATTACAGAAGTTATTGCAGTCACTAGAACTAAGGAAAAGAAGAATCCCAAGGCAAGTAACTTACAAAGGTGGAAGTCAGACTGCAGTGGGGGACTTAACCTTAAAAAGAACATAAATAGAGTGTACCAGGAAAATAATAGTATAAAAAACCTGATAAACCTCAATGATAAAAATAATAGCAAAATCAAAAAAAATATTTTGAAAAAAAGAATGTAATTTATCGGGTTTTGTAAACAATTAAATAGAAACTCCAATATAAATGAAACATGCAAAAAAAATCAAAAATTGTCAGGTAAATATAACAACACAAAAGATACTAATCATGATAATGATATCAGAAATGCAATAATTTATGAAATGTCGGTTGTAGGCATTAACCCACAGTTTGAACTTTATACAACAACCAAATATAACCTATTTAACATTCACGAAATTAACAATCCTATCAAAAAACAAAAAAGTCCCTTGTATTGATTTAATTTTATTTTTTACAATTAAGAATCAGCAGCAGAAATAAAAAAAAACGAATATTTAACGTATATAGTAGAATACTAACTGAGAAAAAAGAGTCTTGAAATAAGCATACCATACTTAAAACAATGTAAATAATAATAAAAATTGGGATCGAATGGCAAATGGAAAATAATAAATATTCCCACAATTTAGCTTACCTAACGACATACATAGTGTTAGAGAATAAGACGTGTTCTTTTAATTTATTGGTAAAATAATATATATACTACTATATACTAATAAATAAATTTAATTTTTTTTACTAATAAATTGACCATGCATAAATATGTTTTTTTCCGCGATAAGGGCATGTCCGAGGTAAAAAAGTCAAGAAGTTTCAAGGCAAAAAAGTTGTATTTTTAAATGCTTAATCAAACAACAAATATTTAAGTAAAAAAGGCAGTGGCGTACATTTTTTTTCCAATAAGATTTGCTGAGATGTCCTTCGGGACGCCACTGGACCTTATAATTTCAATCTAAATAGAGCTAAATTAGCCTCTTAATACAACAAGTAATACTGCCAAATTTCAAAAGAATCGAGTAAATATTTTTTTTAATAATAATAAAAAAAATATATTTTAAAACAAATTTATTACCCTGTATCTTGAAAATTATGCATTTCCGGACCCATGTTTATAGAATATATTTTTTGAACACCCTGTATAAATCTGTCATTAACACAAAATATAATAACAACAGCAGTTTTTTTGGGTATGAAAGATGCCTTTAATAATATAGAGCTAAAATATTTATTATACATATTTATTATTTATTTTAAAATTTTTCAAAAAAGGAATTATACATCCGAGATCATGGTCACAATCCAGATCCAATGAAAAGGAAACAAGTAGACATTTCATATAGGATACAGTATGTAAAGTAAAATATCTTGGCAAAATTCTGGATCTCCAAAAATGGACATAGCACATAGAACACATAACAAACAAAGCAAAAAAATAATAAACATATTAAAAACTGTCTGTAAGCAAGAAAAAACTCAATAAGGTTCAACACCAAGCTCTAAGAATAATTCTTGGATGTATGAGATGTACTCTCTACCCCCTACTCCCTACTCAATGAAATTCTAAATTTACAAAACATCTACTTACACCCTCACTAAAATCAATGAAATCATACCACATGCGAAACGTAGATTTCTAGCGAAAAAAAGACGTATCATACCTAGTTACAGCCCTTAAAAAATATTATCCATATATCAAAAAAGTAACACCACTTGAGATACTTCCTTGTCTTACCATCGATTTAAAGATACATATAAGACCCATTAGAATAATATACTTAGGTCTAAGAAAGAAAATAATAAGCCCAAAGCTAAAATTTCAGCAAACTATACGAGATGTAAAAAAAACATATACATTTATTTATACCGATGGATCCAAAAAAAAGGCAGGATTTGGGGTGCACTTAACAAAGTCATAATTTTTTCTCCAGATTACCAGATAAGATAGACATATGTACAGCTAAAGAAATAGCTACTTAAGAATAGGAATTGGAAATCACATATCTTAAACAGAAAACTATTTAAGGAACATGATGTTAGTTGGAAAAACAATAAAAAAGGACTGCAATACAAATAATATTTACAGGAAAATTCCTAAAAGTTAAATGGCACACCAAAGTAAAATATATTAATAGGAAGAGCATAATAACAATAACAAGAATTAGAATAGGACATTATCTTAAAAATAAACATTTACATAAAATATGAATCCGGGACTCACTGCAGAAGACTCAATTATATTTTTCTTAAAATAAATTAATAAAATACCGAATCTAGACTCATATGAACTCCTAATAAACGAAAACCTTCTTGCTCCAATAACCATATACGGAAACATCTCAAGAAAAATAGTTAAAATATTAATACAATTTCTAAACTACATCAAAATTTAATTTTAAAATACTAACACTTTTTAAATTTATAAATAAAAATAAAAACCAACTTAAGCAAAAATAGTAATAAATGTGCCTCTCCCGTCATGTAAGCTCACTTTTTAACTCATATAAAGTTAAAAAGTGATAAAGTAGGAAATAAAAAAAATATTAAAATAAAAAAAAGACCGTTGATAGAATAAAATAAAAATATAGGACAAAACAATCCAAACAATAAAACCTTAGATACAAGTCGGATAAAACACCAATCTTGTAATATCAGTAATATATGTTCTCTACTTAATAAATACTAACATCTAAACGCGAGAAGAAAAACTGGAACCAACAACCCACCTCCGAACAGAAAGCAGCACTTATCCAATGTATGGGAGGTGATTAAAAATCAGATAAAACCTCATACACATCAACCAATCAACTGATTAATTTTACTAATCAGAAGCAAAAACTAACAAAACAGAACCACCAATCAACCAATTATAATTTTATCATTTGAAAACGTCAAAATGGCCTAAAATTTAAACCATGACATTTTACTTAAATTACGCTTTTCCCAGATGAAAGATTTATTAAAAATTTAGAGTGACTTTCAAAAACAATTTTCAATGCAATAAAGTATATCTCGCTAGCTTGCATGTACATACAGTATCGAACAAAAGTAACGAAACTTTCCATTTTTTAATAATTTTTTTGCTTTATTACAAAGGAAAAAATCCTTTATCAAAATACTATATCAAACTAGATAACAAAAATAAAATATAAAAATACTCGTTATAAAGCCAGCCTGTGATTTAATTTGAAAACACAGTGAGCAAAAATAAAGAAAGACCTAAAAATAAGACTTCTAATAACTAAAAATTAATATTTAGTTGCACATCCCTTCTTTCTGATTAAAATTTTAGAAATTATGTGAGTGGTCCTTGTTTTTGACCTTTAATTATTAGATTATTTGTAACGCCTGTGTTTCCCAGCTTTTGTTCGCCTTGTTGGACACCTAGATGGGACCTACCTGGGGGTCATCAGGAAAGATCCATTGATTGATCTTGGTGATGGTAAGACAATAATAATAAGCTCTAGAAACAGCTAAAGTGTGGGGCTTCGACCATACACTTTAGTGTATCCGGGTTTGGAGTAATTCGTCAGGATTTTTTAATAATAATGTATTGTGAAAATTTACATGGAATGAAAAAGTAGTCGAGACAACAATCGAACAAATGTTTTTGTAGAACATGTTTCGTGGTAACTAGGGGTAGACAAGGTCTAAAAAAGGAAACCACATATGAGATATGTTGTATATATATAAATTTTCAATGAAAGTTTGCTTTAAAAAGTTCACTGCTTCTACAAACTTTAAAATAAAACCAAAATAAAAGCAAATATTATAAGAAAAATTATAAAAATGAAATGTCCATGTGCCATGTCCAAACTTTCTTAAGTTGGAATATGTTCTTTTTTTTCACAAAACTACAAATTCGACTTGCAAAAACAGATCAGACCTAGATTTTCTTTAAGAATCTGCCTAAATTGACACCATCTGAAGACTTCGACTCTCAGACGATAAAGGGATCGGTTAACCCAAATCTGTCAAAATGGTTTCTTCCCTCAAATGTATAAGTCATTTATTAACCTTGGAACCTTCTAAAAAATAGTAGAGTACCTACTGCTAGCTAGTACTGTAGGATCTCCAAGTATATATCAGCTACAATTAAACTAAATAAAGAATGAGACAATAATTACACTAATAATAAATGACTTTACTAGTATCAAACAAGGCTACATAAGCGAAGTCTAGCCATAGTATCTACTTAATCCAACATCTTAAGAAAAAAATTATTATTTATATTTGACAGTTAGTTTGTTTACTTAAAAACATTATATCTTACTTTAAAAAAATGAAAATAAAGAGCATCCAATTTTGCTAAACCAACCATTGCAGACCTCAAAGATAATAAAATCTTATTCCGCGGGCATCTGCAAAAACGCACGATGGCACATTAATGTACCAACAGTATTAACTTAGTCCAGATTTTGTTCAGATCTGAATTTTCCTCCCAATAATTATTGTTATAGAACCAAAGATATTACCTATTTATATTTGAGTTGTATACTCGTACTAATATAAATATATTTGCATTAAACATTATTGTTTATTTAGGATTGTCTATCAAATTATACTAAAATATTCTGACATCATAAGAATAATCCCTTTATAAAGAAAATCTTAGCTCATTGTTATCTCCTTCTAAAATTTTATACTATCCCGCGGGAAACTATAAAATTTTAGTATGCACATTATCTCGAAATAAGAACTGAAAAGTGTACATTCTGGATAAAGAATTTGAAATTCTGTTAGCTTAAACAGTTGTATAAAACATTGCGTACAACGCGTCTTTTATTACTAAAATTAATTAAATTATTTTTTATTAATAATTAATCGCAATTATTATTATTAGTATTAATATTTCTTTTTTCAAATGTTTCAGATTTTCTTAGCGTTTTCAGTAAAGTACGGGTTTGTACCCACCAATTTTATTTAATATTGGCTTAAACATTTTCCAAGAAGCAGGTATTCAGAATGAGATAATTCTAGAGGAGTTTATAGACCTTATTCTGTAGGCCGAATATTTCAGAGCTTCTTTGTAGGTCTTTTCGACTTTTTACAGTGAAATTAGGTTTCATGACTAATTTGACTTATCACTTGATTTAATCCGGAAATGAGCACATTTTTTATGCAAATTCAAATCTAATTTCCTAGCTAATTTGCGGGTAATAATTAACTAAGAATCTGAAATCTAAAAATATTCTATATTGAGTAAATAGATTTTTAGGACTCTTATATTAACTAATTGCTGTACGTAACTCAAAATGAAATTTGACTTAACTATACTATTGCAAAATGTGGCTATTAATACTTCCTCGTAGAAGCTATCCTGGGACTTGTGTCAGAGGATAAGAAGCTTTCATATCACAAGGTGATTTTCTTTTATGGTGTAAGAGAGTATTTTGATTGAGTGTGCATTGTATACAAGCAGATAATCCCCACTTATCTACTTGATGACTGGAACGAAGACACTTTTTTTTTAAATTTTAATTTTTAAACTTGCTTAATGCGATTAGCAACTAAAAATGTTCCCATAACAAATATAATAAGACTCATTGCCAAGTCAGCATTTAAGATTACTACTTTTTGTTTTGTGTTGTTTGCAAATGCAACATATGATGCTTTTGTAATACCACTACGAGACCTTCTAGAAGGTTTACTATTAAAGCCTATGATACCTAAAATTCTAGCTAAACTTAAATAGGATTTTTTTTGTGCACTCACTAAAGAATTAGACACTAATTTTCTTAATGGCGTTCGGCTTATTTGTTTTATTAAAAGTAAGATGTTATAGAGAGTTGACTATTTTATGACATTATAGGTAAATAATCTTTGAAATATTGTTGTCCAATATTGGCTGGTTAATCTAGTGAAAAGAAGGGAATTTGTAATACTTTCAATAGAAAATTTCTCAAATTATGAAACACTAGGTATTGCAATTCAACACCAAATGAGTCAGAAACTTCATGCCATAACTGTTTTACATCTGCCAGATTCGTTTAGAAAAAAAAACAGTAAATACTGGAAATGTATTAGAAATAGAAAAGTTTATACAAAGAATCAATGAAGGTTGAAGTGAACAAAGTGGGCAAGATAATTTAAACTTTTATTATACTAAGCTCTATTTTTTGAATTTATTATAAAAAACTTCTTTGTTTTAAAGCTAAATGAGTTTGTAAATAGGAAAATAAAATAAGATAGAAATTTTTATATTACAAACTTATAGGTAAATATACAAAACAAGAATCTCCCTCAATAAATAAACTTTTATCTACATTATCTATTATCTCTATTAAAAAGAAGTTGGTGCTTTTTATTTTAGTACCGACATATTGTGATAAACTTTCTCAATCTTTAAAGGTGAGAAAGTTTGCAGGAAACAATGTAATTGTCCGCTTGTCTATCTATTTACCAAAGCAAGTAACAAAACAAAATTAATACAGATAAAGAAGATAATAAAAATCATATTAACATCCAAGTGATGTTTGGAAAAAAGTATGGAGAGGTCTTTCACTTATAAAAACCCATCTGAAATCATCTTTTCGACAATGGTTTTGTAATCGAAAATTATGTGGTTATCGGTGATTCGTTTTAGACCTTGCTGTACATACCTACTTCAGAATTAACACTAGATCAAATACGACAACCAAAGGTATGATAGCAAATAGGTTAGATTTTGTCAATTCTTAGTTTAAAGGAAACCGTGAGTCAAGAAATGCTTCTGGCATAGGTGAGAAAAATCAAACAAAATTGTTTCAAGTAATAATAAGCTCAATGTCTTGTAGTTATTGATTATTCGTTTTAGACCTTGCTGTACATGTCTACTTCAGAATTAATACTAGATCAAAAATGACAACCAAAGGTATGATAAAAAATAGGTTTGATTTTATCAATTCTAAGTTTAAAGGAAACCGTGAGTCAAGAAATGCTTCTCGCATAGGTGAGAAAAATCAAATAAAATTGTTTTAAATATTAATAAGCTCAATGTCTTGTCTTATTCAATATCAGATAAGTATAATGCTTAATAATTGGGCTATTTTGGATTTTTTTTCCATTTCACTGTCATTTTTAACAAAAATTAAAATACAATGGAATCGGATTTAATTTTGTTAATTAAGTGTATTAAAGAACACAAATGAGGCGAAGATATTTTATTTTTAATAACAAATATTATCAAAAAATTTAACTATATAATAACGTTTATAAAGTAAAATGCAAATATTCAGATTTATGTATACGCAAATATATCTTCTAAAAAAAAAAATTCCCAATATTTTTAATATTAATTTATTGTCATCTGAATTATTTTTTGATTAGTAATTTTAAAAGAACTCTACTTTTAAATTTCACTTTGCTTGTGCCGTATTATCATATTGTGTTAAGTATATATGATATATACTACAAATAATTTTTTTCTGTATTTTTTAAAATATTTAAGTTCCACCAACCTGACTTTTCCGATGAGTTCAACTTTATTTTCTTAATCTTAAAAAGCATTGTTAATTTGCGAAAGGAGTTTAGGGTATGCCGGTTTTGCTGAAGGGTTTGAAAGAACTTTTTTGTTGTCAATAAGATATTGAGCCTGTGCTTCTTTTACTTATATTCCTTGATGTTTTGGGTTTTTATTATCCCATATGATTTGTTAGCTATCATGATATCATGATTCACGTTATCTTGTAGCCCATCTAAGGTTTGTTCATTGTTGTTTATTTTCAGCTCGATTTCTTTACGGTATTAATCAGAACGTCTCTGAGCCCTCTGATTTATATCTGAAGACTTTTTGTAATAACCTGTAAATCTTTCTTTTCTGTAAATAATATTTTGTAATATCTAACATCCTTTTGTAATGTCCTGGAACAGTGCTTAATGTAGAGCTTGTGTCTGTAGGAATAATGAAGTTTCATATCTTAATAAAAATATGCACTATTGCTTCCTTCATGGACGTTCTATTATGTCAATTGCTGTTTTGGAATTTGAGCTTGGTTTCAATAGATGAGACGCGTGTTGATGCATGGCCTCCATATAATAAACAAAAGTCAAGAAAATGTATTTATCTTTTCATATAGTTGCAGCATTAAATAAAGCATTACCTTTTCGACTATCGTTTGCAGGATCCTGTTTGATATGTCTATTTAAATTTTTCAGGCATTTAGATTATCGAATCATAATTTGATGTTGTATTAGAATAACTTGCTTTTCATCTTGCTTATGGACTAGTTCTTCTTGTTTCTTATTCTGCTCCTCAAACTTCTTGAATAGCAGTTCCATTTATTTCGCGGCTCCTATTTGGTAACTCCTAGTTAGAAACATTTATTAAATTAGACTTCCAGATATCCTACTTCTGATACTAATAACGACCAAACTTAGGAACAAACAAGGTCAAGAATTTCAACATTCTTTTTGTTATTAACATCAGATTACATAACTTTTACTTAACTTGCGTTGACTGCTTATTAACTTTAATAAAACTTTCTACATTTAATTATTTCCAATATAAATAACAAAACTGATAAAACATCATGAAGATTTATTTCTTTTTAATTTTCCATGGCATAATTTAACAATATTTTGAACATTCTTATAGTTCTGTGTGAACGACACTTACTCTGATAGTCAAAAAATATAAAAAAATCAAACTACTAAAATTTAAAATAAAATTATCTAAATTGCGGCCCAAACTATTAAGCGCAACGTAAGTAGATCGCTAAATAAACTTAACAAATATAAGGACAAATGAGAACAAAACTGTAGCAATCTTGACGTCTTTATACATATTTATATGACACTGCGTGTATTAAAAAAAAAGCAAATAAAATTAGTTATCAAACAAGCTTATGTAAATAAAATACTCTGAAAACCCATATTGGGGCTTTTTTTATAATGAAAACAAATGCTACCAGCGTCCAATTTTCTTTTTATAAATAATAGCACCACCGGGTAAAGCCCTGTTGAATTTTCAAAGTTTTAATCAAATTTACGATCGTTTTGTAATAAAATACCGACTGCTGCGGTGTTTCGCCGTTATAATTTTATTTAGGTTAATTCTTGCTGGAAATTATTAAAGGAAAAAATAATAAATTTTATATATATTCTTTTTAATGGAAATTTGACCCATCGATTGGATCTGAAATTATTTATTAGGTTCAGATCATGCAAGTATTTGCTTTTTTATTTAATACAAATAATATGAATTTTACTAGTAATACAAACTGTGTTTAATTTTTTTAAAATATACTCTTGGTCAGCGTAGAACTTTTTATCGAACCGTTCTTTTAACGAAAAACTTTCTTCAAAAACAGTAACAAATGCAATATTTCTATAATAATCTAATCATGTTTCTATAATAAATAAGAAGAATCGGTTGAAAAACACTTTGCGCCAGAACTAGTATTTAAGTAAGTAAACTTAGTAAACCTTGTTAAAATTAAAAAAGAACTGCATTTTGTTCATACAAATTGATCAAAAGAACGAATTGTTTAGACCTATTATATACATAATATAAGATTAAATTAGGTCTTATTACATATGATTACATGAGAACATGTGGATCAGAAGCGTCTCTTTAAAAAGAAATTTGACATATTTTTTGATTTTTACCAAAAATATTCAGCAGTGCATCTGTGCCTCTTTGTAAATATAAAATTCTCCTAACTTTATTCAAAAAATGAAAAGAATTTATAATTCTCTCTACATTTCTATTTATCCATCCAGAGTTTTTAGGAGCTACTATTTGTTTTAAAAATTAATTTTTCTTTATCAGTATGCATTACTATACCGCTATAAATATTAGGTAGATTTAGGATTTTAGTATGATAAAGATTTGAAGGCTGCTTATCTAATAAGCTGGACGTTGCAATAAACATCCCTAGTAGTTATGCCTTGCTGTAAGTTTTGCTGTATATTTTGTGTTGGTGAAACTACGAATATAGGTAAATATGGTACTAACGCATTGAGTTGTTAACGCATAAAACTTTTTCTCTAAAATAGTTTAACCATTAAAAATATTTAATATAAGTTAAGCTGTGGTTCTGATCACAATAAAATGCAAAACATCTTTAAATAGGTACATAGTTGCATTTCGGCTATTATAACAGCGATCATCAGTTACTTGGAAACACAGATATTATAGATTTTATATCTTAATTAATAATAAACACTTACCAGAACTATATAAAAGAAAAACATCATAAAAGTCTTACAAGTTTACATAAACCTTGTTACTCTAGCATATGTATATCAATAAATGATAAGACAGGGAGAGAGGGTAAAGATTATTAATAAATTGTAAAAAGCTTATTCCAAAAAAACTGCAAATTTATGAATGTGAATGTGGAATTATAAAGCGAAAAATTAATTTAGGATAAAGAAAGTGGAAGAAATTTAAAAATTAGTTGCAATTGTAATAACAATTAAACGCGTCTAAATTCTATAGCACCTGTTACAGAACGATCAAAATTACTTATAATATTTATAATAAAAAATAAACTGAATATTAGAATTAATTAAATTAATAAATTTGTAGAATGCCTTCAGATTTCTGTTCCATTTGCCGTTGTAAGACATCAGAGAACAGGGAAAGAAAAGAGAGATATATAGATGCAATAGCTTTGTCATCATGCATACAAATTGAGAAGGAAATTGGTGTGCCAAAAACTGATGTTCAATGGATGTTAAAGAAATATAAGTATCATCCATACAAATTTCATTTGTTGCAATTATATGAACTTCTTTTGCCAGTGGTATTTGTAGCAAATTAATACTAACGATTTATTTGGAGGACTTGTTCTCTAGTCAGGCGAATGCTTTTTTTCAAATGTGGGCATTTTGTCACCAATACCAGGAACTGGCATAATAGTTTATGAAGGCATAATAAGAAGGCTTCGGAGTTGAAGTTTCATATTTTAGTTTGGCAAATAGATAGTTTTTGAAGCAGGTCTTAGATAATTAGAAGGAGGTAGATAACTAGACATCCTTGAGAAAGTTATTCCAGAACTGCTCGAAAATATTCCATTAGCTCGATATGATGGTGTTAGCCTCCAGCAAGATAGTGCAACAAGTCATAACTCTAGTCTCTTAAGGGCACTACTTGATAATAACTTTCCCGGAATCTAGATAGGACCTATTAGATGGCTTGCACGATCTCCAGATCAAATAATTTTAGATTTTTTTTATGAAGCTATAAACAAAATGAAATAATTAAAACACGATACGATGGCAGAACGAAAGGCAATTAATTTAGCCTTTCAAAATCTCGAAAGGAGACCAATGATTAATTTTAATGCTATTTAAAAAATTTACAAAGATGTGCCAATTTTTCGTGTTGAGTTAAGATAGTAACTGTTAGGATAGTAAAAATTTGTGTCATTTGTGCCGCACGATGGGGAAAGGACGATTTAAGCTGATCTTTTTACAAGTAAATACCACTATTGTCATAATCTCATATCAAAGGATAACCCTCATCATAAACGTCGAATAATAAAAACTTAGTAAGAAATCTATAATAATTATAAAATATTTAATTTCCATAAAAATCCTTTTTATTAGATAAGTACCTTTACTCTAAAGAAATACGTTTAAAAAAACGCATAAAAAGTTCATACACGGTAATATTGTTTATAATTTAAATCATAATCTATTGATAATAAATATTTATCATGTAAATAATTTTTGTCGATGGCACTGGTAAAGATTACTTGTGTCGGTGGAATCAACAATGCGATAGAGCAGCGTTGCAATGTTGTGGCCTTTTTCTCTAACCTACGTTACATTCATTTAACATTGAATGTTGATTTTTTTTCATATTTTATGAAAAAAATGCTCCATATTTTATTAAGGAGAAATAGTATTGTTTTGCGCCTGTCAAAATAAGTGAAAAATTTGTATGATAATATAAAGTGTGTTTTTTGCAATTTCTACCTAAGCATTTAGCATCATTGCATCAAAGATGTTGCAAGCAAACAAACTGCCAATAGTTTCACGGAAATGCAAATTCTAGCCTTTCAATGTTCTAAGAGTTTAGTATACTTCTAGCAGTTGTAGATGCTATTTATAAATTCATTGCTGTCGATGTTGCTGTGTGTAGTGAAAATAAAGATGAAGGTAATTTCGCAAGCTCAGTTTTCATGAAAATTTCGCCTCCAATACACTAAATATACTCACGTGCAAATACTTTTCTAAAACCTATGTTTTAACACCCCCATGTTTTTGTAGGCAATTTTAAAGCATTTTCAATTCAAAGCATTTATTAAGATCTTATCAAGGAACAGTAGACTGCGAAGAATACAAGAGATATAATTATTATAATCGAGTAAGCGACACGCGCGTACAATTATTCCGGTCTTTATTGGCATTTTTATTTTCACACAGTACCTACTTAATAATAACCATAAGTTACACCATTCGAATCGTAACAGTGTCTCGGTTTGAGTTCTATAAAAAAAAAATTAGTTCCGGCGAGGGCGTGAGCAATAACTTAAGTTATTTAAATCGATATTTCTTATTAAAATCATCTATTTCAATATGCCATGCCTAGCGGCTCGTGTTCCGGTTGTTCTATGTTATCAGTCGAACAAATCCGGGCATCGATTGTCGAGGTCAGTGCGGCCGCCTGTTTCATCTCAAGTGCGTTAGGCTTCCGGCGACCATCAATGATTTATCACCCGACTCAGAAATTAAATGGTTTTGCAGGGACTGCTCTGCTACTAACACCAAGGGCGTTGGCGCTTCTACGGGGGCCAATGAAAAGCTTCTCCAGGAGCTCCTTAAAAAGGTCAACTTTATTATGTCTGATGTAGCGGCTTTAAAATCAGCTCAGTCGGGATTTACGGACTCGCTAAACTTTTTAAGTGGGAAAATAGACGATTTCTCAGTCCAAATAGAGAAAGTAAATACTCTATCTAAGACTGTGGGGAACATGCAGCACGAATTGATCGAAGTGCGTAAGGAGTGTATGTCTTTGAGGTCCCAAATTCAATTCATGCAGCAAGATAGTCGTAAATATAATGCTGAATTATGTGGCATCCCCGATAAGAAACAGGAAAACGTCCTCACTCTCGTAAAGGTTCTTTCATTGGGAGTAACATTCAAGATGACAATATCGTGTCATGTCATAGGGTTGCCAGATATGCTAAGGGTACAAATAGTTCAACCCAACCCAAAAACATAGTGGTCAAATTCTCATCCGTAGCTAAAAGAAACGAATTTATTAATGCCGCTAAATTGAAAAGAAATCACGGATTAAAGGCAACAGACTTAGGATTTGAACATGGCCCAAAAATATTTGTTAACGAACACCTTTCACCCTACTATAAGCAACTTCACAAGAAAGCTAGAGAATTTTGTAAAAAATCTAACTTTAAATTTTGCTGGGTGAAAGAAATGAAAGTTTTCATAAAGAGGGATGAGAATAGCAAAGCCATTTATATTATTAATGAGCACACTTTGTCTTCCATGCTAGCATCACTATAAATCATATCTTCTAATTAGTACTTTTGTAATTTCTTATGGCAACTTACAACTTTTTTTTTAATGACTTCGCCTCAGCAATTTTTTATTTACTACCAAAACACCAGAGGCCTTAGGACAAAAACAGTAGACTTTTATCAGTCTGCCTGCACCTGTCTTTACGACTGTATCTCAATAACCGAGTCTTGGTTAAATCCCAACGTTCTGGACTCGGAGCTGTTTCCTGACAATAAAGTTTTTGGACTTGATAGGAACGCTAACATTAGTGGCAAAAGTGATGGTGGCGGTGTCTTATTGGCGATTTGTGACGTATACCACACGGAACTTGTCTCTAAGTGGTGTAATTCTAACACAATAATCGAAGACATATGGGTGAGCGTTACTATAGAGGGGGGCAGAAAATTATTTTTATGCACTGTTTATATTCCACCTCATGCGGCAGTAAATAACTATCTAAACTTTTTGTCTAAACTAGAAAATATTATAAGCACTATTATTAATAGTTATTTTTTAATAATGGGTGACTTTAATCTACCTAATTTAATATGGTCACAAAAACCGAATGTTAAGGATTTATTGCCTATCAACGCCACTGATCCTTACAGCAAAGCATTTTCTGATGCTTTTTACTTTAATAATCTAAAGCAATTTAATCACGTCTTCAATGCTCGTGATAAAATTCTGGATCTTATTATTTCTAATTCTACAAAAGTTATTGTAAATAAAAGTATGGTCCATTTGTGCCTGAAGATAGCCATCACATGTCTTTGGATATAAATGTTAATTTAATATCGGAGAAAAACATTATTAGTAATTCATATACCAAGTTAAAATTTAATAATGCCAATTACGACACTATCAATGAAATTATTATTTCTACTCATTGGGACAAATTATTTTTATCTAAAGATGTAAATATTAACATTGCATGTTTTTATACAGTTTTAGATAACATTGTTATTAACCACATCCCTAGAATTAAGATCAATAAGGGACAATACCCTCTATGGTTTTCCAAACACACAATCAATCTAATTAAAAATAAGCAAAAGGCACATAAAATGTGGAAACTGTACCGAAGACAATCTGATTACGACAACTTTTCAAATTCACGCAAAACAGTAAAGATTAATATGAATGATTACAAAGATTATATTTATAAAACAGAAATAAACATTGTCAAAGACGTTAAATATTTTTGGTGATTTTTTCACAACAAAAAAAAACACTAAAAGCTTACCAATAAAAATGAAATTTAATGATCAGGAAGCTTCGAATTGTGTTGACATTAGTGAACTCTTTTCTAAGTATTTTAGTGGAGTATTTGAACCTTCTGATACACCAACTTTAATTGAGCCTAGTCAATGTCAAGAATGTTTTGTAGTTAACAATATTGATATAAATGACATTAAATCCGCACTTATATCTATGGATCCTAAAAAGGGACCTGGCCCAGACGGTTCTCCTTCATTTTTTTTGAAGTCCTGTCCTAGCTTGTGCGAGCCTTTGCATATTTTGTATAATCAATCTTTATCCAGCGGCATTTTTCCTAATATTTGGAAGACAGCTCAAATTGTGCCAGTATTTAAATCTGGAGAAAAAAACCTATGTACGGAATTACAGGCCTATTTCCCTACTTAGTCACTTTGGTAAACTTTTTGAATCTTTGCTGTTAAAACAATTATTCTTTAAGGTCAAAGAAGCTATTGATGTTAACCAACATCGCTTTTTCCAAAAAAGATCGGTAATAACCAACTTAATACCATTTATTCAGAGTATAAACGAAAGTATGGATAGTGGTCTGGAAACTTTGATAAGGTACATCATCCTACACTTTTCGTGAAGTTGGAGAATTTCGGTGTGCACGGGGCCCTGCTCAAACTCATTTATCTAACAAATCGCTCTCAGTACGTTGTCGTAAATGGAGTAAAGTCTTCTTGTACAACCGTAACTTCAGGAGTACTGCAAGGTTCTCATTTGGGACCGATTTTGTTCTCAATTTTTTTAAATGACATTGGTCAATGTTTCTCTGCCTGAAGATATCTTGCATATGCAGATGACCTAAAAATCTTTACAACAATTAAGAAGGTATCAGATTTTCGTGGCCTGCAATCTGATCTTGCAAATTTTGAAAGGTACTGTACCTCAAATAAATTATTTATAAATCCAGAAAAATGTCATTCTATCCTTTTTAGCAGAAAACTATCTCAGACACAAAACAAATGTGATGTCTATCTCGGGGGCACTATCCTGAAGTATGTGGAGTTTATTAAGGATTTAGGTGTGACGTTAGATTCCAGACTACTCTTCGACGTATATATAGAAAACATTGTTCAGAAAGCTCTAAAAAATCTAGGTTTTATAACTCGAATTACAAAGGGTTCGTTAAACCTACTATAGAATATGCGACAGTGGCTTGGAATCCGATGTATCACAAATATATTGACCAGATTGAAAGAGTTCAACGAAAGTTTGTAAATATAGTCAATTTTCGCTTTAATACACAGAGACATTTTTTTACTTACTATGATAACTTAAAATTTTATGGTATGAAGCCCCTAGAGAGTCGTAGAAACAATTTTGATTTAATATTGATTTATAAAATTATTAATAATTGAATAGACTGCCCTTTCTGTCTGGAAAATTTACATATCAACGTTAATCCTTATATTTTGCGTAATAGATCGACCTTTAGCATCTCAAGATATTTTTTAAACTATTTGTCTAACTCTCCATTGTTCAGATGCGCCCGCAGTTTTAATAATTTTTAAGAAACTAATTTGAATGATGATATATTTTTCTCCAGTATGGCTTCATCTAAGCGATACTTAAAAAATTCTACCTAATTTCGCAAAGAACGATAAATATTGTCCCTTTTTTCCCTATTGTCATTATTCATATGTATATATGCTTTTTTATTGTTTATAAGAGATACTATTAAATAAGTTAGTTAGGTTTATATTGCTTGGTGTATTTGTTAGGTTTGGTAAAAATGTAATGTTTGGCGAAGCGTTTACTTGTATTTAAAATTATAAGATACTTTGTGCTTTCCTGTTATTGGATTGCTTAATCTGTAGGAGAGCCTTGTACTTAAATAAATAAATAAATAAAAATAGCAGAGCTAGACATATATCTGAAAATGCTTTTGGGATTTAGATTAACAGACTTAGAATCTATCAAATAAAATTACTGTAACCTCCCAAGCACATTTAAACATTTAAACCCATTTTAACTCAGGGGCGGGTTCCGTACCTTGACAAATAGATAGAATACGAACAGTACAGAAATATTCAAAATTAAATTTAATGAATAAGTTAAAAAAATGTTTCCTAAGGTATTCCGCATTCCTTCTATTTCTTTTAAAATAGTTGTTTTCTCATTTGATTATGATAATAGGGATCATTCTGGTCATATAATTCATTATATTGTTGTTCGATAATAAAACTTTCTTCGTTTATGAGTTTGCAAATTCGTTTTCTACTTAAATAGCCGTATAGACAAAATACGCGTGTTTCTGCTAAACGACTTTGATATACTAAAAATAAAAATGAAGCCGCAGAGAAATTCCCTTCAAAGCTCTGCCAAAGCTCATCCACCAACGCGTCTAGATTAGTCCGGTATTGGTTAGCAAAGCATTTCTGCCGTTCAATGCCATCGAAAGCAATTTCGATTTGGCTTACGTAAACGTCGGTATCCAAGGCAGTTCCGGGAATAAATTTTACTTTGACAGTTACCTAGGTAATTAAAACAGACAGCAAATATTACTGTGGAGAAATTGGAGGAAAATATCAAAGTCTACTACCATGAAAGCTCAATTTTGAATAATCATCTTGACCGAACAAAGACATGTTTAATAGGGTTATAGAGCTTTCTGAATGTGAATCTAAAAATGCAAAAATTTAATATGGCGCCCATAAGAAAACAAAAGTTTACTTCGGCTTCATTTCAAATAGTGGGCCTACATTAGTTTTTACTTTAATTTCGAATTTCTTACCTTAAAATAAGATAAGTATTTAATAAAACCTGATCGGTTGCAAGTGCGTAATTTACTTTCTAATTCGAAGCCTTTTAGAGATTTCATTAACATTTTGTATGAATTGAGCAGGTCCGGTTGATAATGTAACATAAAACCTCTGAAAAGCCTTTAATACAATTCCTAAAACTGCGAGCGAAAAATTTTAACATTACTAATAAATCGCTAAGAAGTAAATCCTAATATTAACGGAATTAATTTCAATTTGGTTTGAATAAAAACGCGTTTGTAACACGTTTACAAATCTACGTGTTTGTGTCACTTCCTTTCTATATTATTCAACTACACCACATATTTTTATTATCTAATTTATAAACAAACCTTGCTATAAGTGTTTTAGCGTTAATAAAAAAATAAGTATTTTTCGGTTATAGTTTATATGCTATAGATTCTCCATTCGCTTCGATACAATAATAACAAATACATGGTTATACGGGTTTATTCCAGAGTCGCCTAAATAGAAGTAAATTGTAGATATTAACAAGCAAAATAGCCAGCATATGCGGGCCTCTCTGCTAATCTGGAATGTTATAAAATAAATTGTTTTAAGCCGAATTTTTCAAATAAATTTTAACTAAAAAGGTAAGCTGAATACGATCTGATATTTATATACAAAAATGTAATGATATATAGGAGAAGGTCCGAATATTGACCATGCTTTTATTATGGGCCACTCTATTATTGGCAACAGCGCGCACCGATACGATGATTCACATAGCGTAGATTATCAGTATTTGATCTACGAACAAATCTCTAGCTTCAGCTGTCTAAACATAGATGGCATAGGAAAGCAACTGTCAGGTTGACATTCCGACGGTTACACAAATTAATACACGTGTGTTAACATTTTGTATTTTCGTGAAAAATTCTTAGCAAATAAAATTAAAAATTGGTAAGTGTGGTCTTGAAATGTTATTGCTATAAGCGTTTTAGCGTTAATAAAAAAATAAGTTTTTTACGGTTATAGTTTATATGCTACAGATTCTCCATTCGCTTCGATACAATAATAACAAATACATGGTTATACGGGTTTATTCCAGAGTCGCCTAGATAGAAGTAAATTGCAGATATTAACAAGCAAAATAGCCAGCATATGCGGGCCTCTCTACTAATCTGGAATGTTATAAAATAAATTGTATTAAGCCGAATTTTTCAAACAAATTTTAATTAAAAAGTTAAGCTGAGGTACGATCTGATATTTATATATAAAAATGTAAAGATATATAGGAGAAGGTCCATATATTGACCATGCTTTTATTATGGGCCACTCTATTATTGGCAACAGCGCGCACCGATACGATGATTCACATAGCGTAGATTAACAGTATTTGATCTACGAACAAATCTCTAGCTTCAGCTGTCTAAACGTAGATGGCATAGGAAAGCAACTGACAGGTTGATATTCCGACGGTTACACAAATTAATACACGTGTATTAACATTTTGTATTTTCGTGAAAAATTCTTAGCCAATAAATTTAAAAATTGGTAAGTGTGGTCTTGAAATGTTATTGTTTAAGATGTACTACAGAGTTTTGCCCAAAATTGTATTAAAATACTTCGTTTAAATGTGAACATTTTTGCTGTTATGTTTAGAATATGGGCCACTTAACTGTCTGAAATATGTGCTAGGCCCATATTTAGACCATATTTAGTAAAGACTTGTGAAACTTAACACGATTGTTATTTTTTAGGTAAAAATGCTCCGAACAAAGCAAAAATACGTGTCAAAAAAAGTGAGAAAGCAGTGATATGACGAAAGCTATAACTGCTGTTAAAGAAAATGTATTAACTTATAGGCAGACAGCAAAAACATTTTGTGTACCAAGATCTACTTTACAAAGGCTTTCTAAAGTCGATGGAGATCCTGACCGCATTACCGCAACTACCCTTGGAAAAAAAACAGTTTTAGGTAGTCAACTGGAGAAGGAGCTTGTTGATTACATTCTCACAATGGAGGCAAAATTTTATGGCCTCACTAGACGAGACATTCGAATTATGACCTACAATTTAGTTGAAACAAATGGTAAGAATAGCCCCTTTAGAAATGAAATAGCAGGAAGAAGCTGGCTTGATGGATTTTTACGTCGCCAGAAGGAAATATTTTCCCTAAGAAAGCCAACTGGAACGTCTTTTGCAAGAGCTCTTGAAAAATAAAAATGACCAGTTAATTCATGGAGCTCCCCCGAGGACAATTTATGACGTACATCCCAGTCGGTGGATTCAACAAAATCTCTTTACGAAGTAGTTTTGTCATTTTATACAATTCGTTAAACCATCTCAAGATGACAGCCACACTCGCAATTTGGAAGTTATTAGCTTGGCCAGGGAGAATCACATTTTAATATTGTCACTACCCCCTCATTCTACGCATAAATTACAGCCCTTAGATAAAAGTTTTATGGGTCCATTTAAGCTCTACTATAGCGAAGAACTAAGAAATTTGATACTTGTTAATCAGCGTCCTGTTTCTGTTTATGAAATAGCCCAGCTATTGGGAAAGGCATCCCTAGAGTCACAGACTGCACAAATAGTAATCAACGGTTTTCGAGTGACAGGCATTAATTTATCCCTTTAATAGACACGTTTTTTGTGATGCTGATTTTAATTACTGAGGAAGCTGAAGCAGCTAAAAGATGCCGCGATTTTAAAAAAAACTTCACCAACAGCAATTCTTCCCAAGATCAAAGTTCCTCTGCCGTGTCCAGTCCAGCAACTCAAATTAACAAAAATGCTAAATCTACTGACCCGTCATGTTCCAATAATGATCCCCAACCCGGATGCTCTAGATATGTTGATGATGTTCCTGCCTACACTTCACCTAATTTGTCAAAATCACCCAGGTTTGTGTCGCCTTTTGCGATTTTCCCAGTCCCTTCCATAAAAAGAAAAGTAACTAATCGTGGCAAAAAGTCTTCTAAGTCTAAAATTATAACGTCTTCTCCATACAAAAACGAGTTAGAAACTTCTGTTGAAAAAACTAAAAATGTTAGTGGGAAAGGAAAACAGAATGTGTTTGCCAAAATTTTCTCCAAGGGTAATTCGAAGTCCCAGCCAAAACTTCCAAAACGAAAAAAGATTGTTGAATCGTCTGACTCTGAGAGTGAAGATGGCGAAATATTCATTCCTGATGATGAAGATAACGGCATTAAAGAATTCGAAACTCCTGAAAATGAAGATGCAACGTTTATTTATTGTGAAGGACTCTTCTCTCAAGATGTTAAGGGCGAGTCGTGGGTGCGCTGTTTGATGTGTAATATGTGGTCACATGAGGCTTGTGCGGACACAGAACGCGGCGAATATATTTGCGATTTTTGTAAATGAGTATTTTTATGTCTTGTTTTTTGAAAATACATATTTTCTTACGATTAAATGCGACTTTTTGTTGCTTTTATAGGGTGGCCCATATTTCAAGCACTTTTCATAAATCTTAAAAATTTATACTTTTTGATTTTTGAAAATCACACCATTCTTATTAAGTATTTTTTTTAAACCGTGTTTATACCTTTAAAGTGGATTTTCCCAGTAATTAGGTTTCCAAATTACAGGTTAATTCGTTCAATGACACCATTAATATATTTTTTTTTTTTAATTCATTTATTTACCTTGTGCTGAGCACATTTAGTCACGAAAAATCTCTATATATAATTTTTAAATACTTAAACTAAATCGGACATAACAAACGACCATGCCAAGTCTGGGACTCGAACCCAGGGCCACACGACTGCTAGGCAGGTATATACCCACCGCGCTGCCGGGGCCGGCATTAGTATTTTTAAAAAACAAAATGGGGCCCATATTCGAACCTTCTCTTTTACCATTTATTTTATAACCGGGCATTATTATGCCTAAATTTGCTCGAAACGAAATCAAACATAATGATTTATTGTAAAAAAATACATCATTTAATTATTCTTTAACTTTTTTTATTTAAATTTTACCAAAGATCTACACTATATTATCAAATAAACACATGGATGGTAAGTAGTCTGCAGTTTTATTCTTACAGCGTTAATTTAGTTCTTGAAGCTTTCTTTAGACAACTACTGTTTAACTTTAATTAGTTTTTCGAATTTAAAAAAAAATAATAAAAACGTCTAAAAGTTGACAACTGAGTTAAAACTTTTTTATTTAGTTGCTGTACAATACCCGCCTCATACATAACTGAATTAAAAAATGACCGTAAAGTATAGACAGTTACATGTAACAGGATGTATGTAACAGTATGACCAAGATATGAAATATATCAAGTCTTGATTTGTTTTCATTTAACTATTAATTCCTTTAATCTGATTATTTCCTTTATCTTTTTGTAGCTACTCTTATTTTTCTTCTAATCGTCTTTACATATTTGATGAACTGATCAGGTCATCAACATTAACTGTTCTTATTTAAATTAGGTATCTTATTCCTTTAATTAAAGATATCTATTAGCAGGTTTATGATTAAAAAAAAAATGAATAAACTGAAGAAAGTTTTTAAAGTATCCCAGAAATAAGATTCGACGTACAGCAAACCTTTGTTATTTACGAAAAGTCTGGATAATGAGCATCTTGAGAGTTGGGATTATAATAAAAAGTGAAAAGTTTATAAGTACATAGCCATTATTTCTTGAAGTATTTTATTTCAATTTATTATTATGAAGTTATAATAAAGTGTTGTTTTATGTGCAAATAATATATGACTGACTGTCAATCAAGTTTTGCTAGTTTCTCCTAACTTCAAAATCAGTTAAATTTAAGTCTTGTCAAACTTTTTGATATCAAAACTGAAAGTTACCACAGGCTAATATTTTATGGACAATTAACAAATTTTTTAGTGTAAAATTTTACTGGCTAAATAAATGAAATTTTTGAATGTCACAAGTTACCCACTTTTGTATAGTAATTTAGATCTATATCATATCGTTTCTCATACAAAATTTTTATAGTTTAAACTTTTTCTATTAAAAATCAAATAGGATTCTGTTTGTTTTTACTTTTTTAGCTAGGTTGATGTTCTTCAATTTAACATTAAGAGAAAATTAAAAAAAAAATCTTTTTTACATTAAATTCATAAAAAAAAAAACAGAAAATTGTGACAAAAGTTAATTTCTTATTGTCTTTGCTAGTTGGTGAGATTTGTTTTATTTTTTTCCATCGTATTTACGCGTATAGACATTTTAACTATTTCTCATATGAAAAGTCGTTTACCTGTTCTATAAATATTTTAATATATTGTGTTTTAACTCTAAAGTTACAATATTTTTTTAAGTATATGTTAATATTTTTAATTATTTTACTAGTTTGATGTATAAGTTGAAACAATAAGTAAAAAATATAATATCAATTAATTTCATATTTTATTTGTAATACTATTATAGTTAGCTTTTATAAATGGTTTTATTAATTGAAAATATTTATTACTTATTTAAAATGCAATTCATATATTTATTTACATTATTTTCTTAAATAAAATTGTATAAATTAGTTAGTATTTAAAAAACATAAAAAAATATTGACATTTTATACACTACCACTCAGAATGATCTACCCACCATGTATTCTTTTTAATATTTTAAATTAGATACAATAATCTTATCTTTATATCTATATTTAGATTGTATCTCTTTTGTAAATTCCATATATGCCTAAACAGCATAGGTATACAACTATGGTTCGTTGAAAAACACTAAATATTTAAAAATAGTCTTGCAAATAACAAACAATGTAGTGAAAATATGCACTTCTTCTAAAAAACTAATCTGTTAATATTATCATTGGACTTCATAAGGCTGGAAAGGCAAACCGTCAAATTTTGACGGATTTGGGAACTCAAATTTGGACTGTTAATTATAATGTTAGGAAATTCACCAGAGAAGGAACTATTAGCAACAAACCTCGATCGGGAAGGCTAAAGGCAACAAGTTCAAGGAAGGATTTAAATATTATAATTACAAGCAAACGCAATAGACGCCTTACCGCCCATGAAATCACAGCAAAAATCAACGAGGAGCGTAAAAAAGCGGTCAGTGTTTCGACAGTAAAACGGCGACTTTATAATGCTGGTCTTAAAGGACGTTTAGCTGTATCAAAACCGCTACTGAAGGATGTTAATAAGAAGAAACGACTTGAGTGGGCCCAATCATACAAAGAATAGGCCATTGATGACTGGAAGAAAGTTCTCTGGAGTGACGAGTCGAAATTCGAGGTTTTTAGAACGAAGAGGCGAGTTTTTGTTCGCCGTTATGCCAATGAAAGGGTTGCTAAGAACTGTACGGTGGCCTCAGTTAAACACGGTGGTGGTTCGGTGATGGTGTGGGGTTGTTTCGGAGGATCTGCAGTGGGCGATCTAATTAGAATAGAGGGAATTCTTTGAAAAGAGGGTTATAAAACAATTTTAGGTGACAATGTACTTCCTTCTGATACTCGAATAATTGGGGAAAACTTCATCTTTTAACATGACAGTGACCCCAAGCACATGTCAAAATTGTGCAAGCAATATTTAGGTCAATTACAAAGGCAACATCTTCTGAAAGTTTTGGTATGGCTCCACAATCACCGGACCTCAATCCTATCGAATTACTGTGGGACAAACTGGATAGACAAGTGCGATAGTCGTGCCCCACATCAAAAGAAGACTTGTGGAGAATCAATCATCCAAGAAGAGTGGCACAAGATACCTCAGGAAACTTTGGACAAATTAATTAGAAGACTACCGAAACTCTGTGAAGCTGTTATTAAAAATCGAGGCATACATGTAGATGAATCCAAAATTTGATTTTCTTAAATTTAATTAATTGAAAAATGTATTGTTTATATTCATTTTGTTATAAATAAACTGTTTTGTGCGAATAACTGATGAGTTTATTATTTTTAGTTATAACTTTAAAACAGTCATATGTGGGCAGATACTTTTGAGCGGTACTGTACATGTAAACTAAATCATGAGGTTGCTCCAAGACCTTAGCAAATGCGCTAATACTTGAAAATGTTGAGTTCATCAATTCGATTTTTTTTCAAAAAAACAGTAGCGTACTTTGTTTTACAAAAAGTTTAACTTAAAACTAAATTAAACTAAAAACATTTAAAACCTAAAGATTTCATTAAAACGATTAAAAGCGTTTTTAATTTTAAAAGAATATCTTCTGGAAATATGGTTTTATATTACGTTAGTTGATATCACGACGTTATTTTATTTTTAGGTAAATGTGTATCGCGTATTTACCAATCCAGCAAATTCATTTAACAAAAAAATTACCTAAGCTTTAAATATATAAAATGCGTTCTCATAATCTAAAAAAGCGCCTTATTATAAATATGGATTTAATACGCTCAAGCTTTACAAATACCACTGTAAATTAATTCGCCAAAATTATATTTTTTAAGCTTTTCAAGGTCTTTTGTTCTATTTTTGAAACACATTTTTGTACGTTTTTAGCTAACGTTATTTTATATTCTATGCTATTCCAAAATATTAAAACGTTTTATTAAGCCTGCGGCTAAAAAATTCAACACTATTTGCCAAAAAAGTGCTGTAAACATAAAAATTTTAAATCTACGTTATAACAATTCTGATATTTATTGACCACTTAAATATTCATGTAGAGCAGCTACATTGAAAAGTTTGTTGCGTGCTATTGATTACCACTATTAAATATGAAAGAGTTTATTTATCCCAATATTTTTCTTCAATTGAATATTGGGGTATTGTATTAGACAAAAAACGGAAATAGGACCAAAACATTTTAAATTTTATATGACTGGACTATTTAAAAAGGGTATTCATAGTTATGTAGCAAAAATAATAAAATACATGTATGGATGGGCAGATTTTACAAAGACAAGGGGTCCATTGTGTAATCTACGGAAAAGTACCGGGCCCAAAATGAGACCACATGGTGCTAAAAGCAACCCTAGGCTGGGACGTGATAAGAATACTAATGAGCCTTCGAACTATGGTGGGAATCTACCCACATCTGTTATCCAACTGTTTGGACAAATTTTAGATCTGCTAGAATGTATTTTAAAAAAGAAAAAGCCCGGTAGTCTGGAATATATATTTGTTGTGAGCACTCGTGTCGTATTTATAAAATTTTGGTCGTTTACATAATGTGGAAAGTTTATTTTGGCGTTTTAATATAAATTAATCTTACAAATTGTCAGAAGTGAGATCGGCTCAAATAAGTGGACTGTACTGCGTACTTTTATACGTTTTACGTTAAAAAAACTATAAAATATAAATCGGCACGGTTTTTTTGATTTTTGAAAACCAAGCCAGAAACGGGTAAAACGTACGCGAAGTTCGAGTTCTTCGTCTACGACTAGTAGTAGTAGTGCGGATAGCCGCGAGTTAAAAAGAACTGTAAAAAGACTTCAGTCGGAAGTGAAAAAGTTACGGAATCGACCATCTACGTCCGCGGGTGTTAGCGCGAGTGATGCGTTTCTGATTCCGTTGTTTGATCCATAGAAGGAAGACATTAGTGTTGAAATGTGGATTAAGCGTGTTGATAAAGTGGCAGAATGGTATCGTTGGGACGGTGATGCAATAATGCGTTTAACCACTAAACGCGCGGTCGTTTATGTGGGAATGCAAGACAATTTTTTGACGAACATGAAAAATGTGATATTTCTTGGAGTGACTTGAAGATATTAAGTATAGCACAAAATTTTGGTAAGTCCATTCCATTTGCATGTTTACTTCATGAGGCCGCTAATTATGAAGCTTAACCTAGTCAAAATTTGGGGGATCATTGCTTTTAAAAGCTTACGAAGTTAAGAACATTGAAATTGACAATTCCTGACGAATTTTTAATAGATGCGGTAGTTGGTGGTTGGAAGTATCAGAGTTCACATTTGAAATTGAGTATAGAGCTGGCACACGAATGGCTCACGTCGATGCGTTAAGTCGAAATCCAATCAATGTAGAAGTAGACCAGGTAGATATATCTCACATCAACCGTATAAGAAAAATGTTAGAATTACGTCAAGAAAATCGAAAGACGAAGCAGCATTTCGAGGAGTATAAGCTGAAAGTTAATAAATTATATAAGAAGTTAAAAGATGGGAAACTAGCATGGGTAGTTCCTCGAATGGCAAGAATGCAGATATGTAGACTGTGTCATGATAATTCTGGTCATTTGGGCATTGATGAAACCATAAAGCGCATTTGTGAAAATTATTGGTTTGCACAAATGAGGTGATTTGTCACAAATTTTATCAAGGCTTGTTTACACTGTGCTTATTATAAGAAAACGAACGTAATCAAACAAGGTAAACTACATCCAATCGAAAAAATAGCAGTTCCATTTCATACACTTCACATCGATCACGTGGGCCCATTTGTTACAAGCAAGATGAAGAATAAATTTCTGTTGGTGATTGTAGATGGTTTTACCAAGTTTTGTATATTGGAACCTGTACGTGATCAAAAAAGTAAACATGATGTTAACGCTTTCATGAACCTAATTCATCTTTTTGGTGTTCCCAATCGTATTATAAGTGATAGAGTAACAGCTTTTACTTCGAAAACGGTTAATAACTTTTGCAAGACTTATGGGATAAAACATGTGTTAAATGCTGTTGCTACTCCGAGGGCCAACGGCCAATGTGAAAGGTATAATAAGAATATTGTTAACGCTTTGGCTGCAACAGCAGTAGAAAAAGAAGCTGACAACTGGGACCAGTTTATCAAAAAAATACAATGCTCACTAAATACTTCATTTAATCGAGCTATAAATGCCGCACCAATGGAATATAGTTGAAGCATGGATTTTGAACGAAGTGCAAGTTCAAACTGAAAGATTGGATTTACATGAGTTGCGAGAGAGCATTTCTCAACACATAACCGAAGATCAACGAAAGCAAAAAGAAAGATATGACAAGACCAGAAAAGAGGCTGCGAAGTATCAAGAAGAAGATGTAGTGCTGGTGCGAATAGTCAGTGAGGTTCCATCGGGGTCAAGCCGAAAACTGTTACCGAACTTCAGAGGGCCATTTCGCATAATAAAAGTGTTAATTAATGATCGCTATGAGGTTCAGGACTTACGAGAGGGAGCCAAACAAGTTAGCAGATCGATGGTGGTGTCTCCTGATTTGATTAAGAAATGGAATACTTTTCAAGTCGACGAATTGTGAGTATAAGACGTATACTTTAAAAGTAAGGTAAAAGGACCAATACGATACGAATTGAGAAAAAAAAATTAATCTTAACTGAGATCAACGGATCTCCATAATTCAACGGATTTATGCATGCGAACTAAGGTCAAAGAATCTTAGTTGAGATCAACGGATCTCCATAGATCAAAGGATCTATGCGTATGAGTTATGATTAACGATTTTCAAGTAGAGATCAACAGATTTCTCTAGATCAACGGATCTATATTTACGAATTAAGAACAAAAGATCTTAGTTGAGATCAACGGATCTCCATAGATCAAAGGATCTATGCGTATGAGTTATGATTAACGATTCTCAAGTAGAGATCAAGGGATCTCTCTAGATCAACGGATCTATATTTACGAATTAAGGCCAGAGGGTCTTAGTTGAGATCAACGGATCTCCATAGATCAACGGATCTATGTACACTAATTAAGGTCAAAGGATCTTAGTTGAGATCAACGGATCTCCATAGATCAACGGATCTATGTGTGTAAGTTGTAAATATTGTGTCTCAATTGAAGTCAACGGATTTCCATAGATCAAAGGATCTATGTCTATACGAACTAAGATTAACGGATTTTAGTTGAGATCAACGAATCTCCATAGATCAAAGGATCTATGCGTATGAGTTAAGATCACAAATTTATATCTGAGATCGACGGATCTATTTGTATTTGATCGACGGATCAAAGAAATAATACTTGAGGTCAAAGGACCTCGGCAATTACTTATAACGCTAAGGCGATTGTTTTTTGCAGGTTAACCCCACCTGAAGACAGGCGGTTAGGCCAGGCTGACCGAATGTAGCAAAAATAATAAAATACATGTATCGATGGGCAGATTTTACAAAGACAAGGGGTCCAATGGTGCTAAAAGCAACCCTAGGCTGGGACGTGATAAGAATACTAATGAGCCTTCGAACTGTGGTGGAAATCTACCCACATCTGTTATCCAACTGTTTGGACAAACTAGCTGATCTAAAATCTGCTAGAATGTATTTTAAAAAAGAAAAAGACCGGTAGTCTAGAATATATTATATGTTGTGAGCACTCGTGTCTTATTTATAAAATTTTGGTCGTTTACATAATGTTGAAAGTTTATTTTGGCGTTTTAATATGAAATTATCTTACAGTTAATTAGATGGTTAAACTATTTATTAGGGGTTTCGAATAAATAGTCCAGAAGCAATAATTTTAGTTTTGTAAAAATATATATTATTTTCATTTTATTTTGTAGTAAGCTTAACGTTTTTAAAAACGACACAAATCCATATATCAAGCTTGTTGTCCAATCCCGTGATGACAAACACACATTTCGTAACAAATCAAATTTCATGACATAAGAAGCGAAATACCCCTGGGCTAAAATGTTCTCCCTTTTGGCGAAAGCGGATTACCGATACACCGGCGAACTTGAGAAGATAAAACGTGAATAAATGCGCAACCCTTATAAATCTTGACGTCCCTAATACCCCAGTTTGTTCACGGTGATATGGTATAAATATATTTTAAGTTTTTAGGAAAATCGTATGAACGGTTTAAAAGAAAATGCATGAAAATGCATGATCTCGGTAGGACCGCTCATAATGTGAATATATGCTTTCTGGTTTAAGTCGTAAGTTGGCTATAGTGGTTTGTGTTTATCTCTAAAAAAAATCAATATAAAGAAACTTCTGGAAAGTCAAGAAAACAACTTGAATCCACAAAATACGGAACAAAAAATCAAATCCATATACGACTTTTTAATGTTTTTAAAAATTAAGTTTTCTTTAAGCCTTAGGGTCAGTGGAGTGCTAAATATAAATATCTGAATTTTTCTATGCTTAGTTTTTCGTATGGTAAATTGCCAATTAAATAATATTGATGTTTAGTTTGATTTATATTTGTGTGCACTACACTATTGAAAGTAGAGCATAAAAAGAAGAGCAAATTAACTATTGAAAAATTGAGTTTTTTGAGCTTCTTTGAGATCAAATATTATTGAAGGAAAATAAGGCAGTCAAACGAACTCTTATGTACGTAGGTCTCCTAATGGACTCGTCCTGCTCACCAGAGGCCAATAGTAGCTTTGAAAATCGAGAAGATATGGGTAACCTGTAGGTGATTACCCAGATTTATGCTTGGAGTTAGTGCGTGTGAGTACTGGACACTCCTCGATAATGTGGTTTGCAGTTTCATCATCTTTCCAGCACCCTAGGTATTCCGGGTTTTCCGTTATATCTATGGTGTGAAGACCGGTCATTAGCTAATTACTCACTTGTTCTAATATAGAGAAATAAAAGTATAAATCCCAAACCGATCCATGAAACCTAAGAAAAATATCACATATTAACCCACCAATTACAGACCTATTTCAGTGATAAATAATTTTTCTAAATTGTTTGTAAAGTGACTGAAGCGACGATTTGTCGAATTTTTTGAAAAAAAAATGTAATAACCAATTTGCATTTCAAAAAAATAGATCTACGGAAGACGGCTATGTTTACACAAATTAAAAATGTTTACTTCAACAATGCTAATAATAAAAAGGCTGTAGCAATCTTCTTAGATTTATCAAAGGGTTTGGGACGGTAGCGCACAATATTCTTTTTGAGAGGTTAGAAAAAATTAATATAAGAGAAAGCTTCTAATAAAAAATTATTTAACTGATAGGAAACAGAAAGTGAAAATTAAAAATGTTTATAGCGAATATGCGACCATTACTACGGGGGTGCCCCAGGGTACGGTATTAGGTCCTATACTTTTTCTAGCTTATATAAATGAAATTGGTAACATATTAAAAAATTGCAATGTGGTATCATATGCTGATGACACAGCTCTGTTATTTTCAGCTAACAATTGGAATGAAGTATATGATCGGGCAGAGTTGGGGTTGGACAGAATTTACCATTGGCTAGGTTTAAGTTAACTTATTTTAAATTATGAAAAAACTAATTTTATTGCTTTTTCCCCCACAAATGCAGATCAACCGAAAGATGAATATTTAATACTCCATGCATCAACTTGTGGTAAAACCAAAAACTGGAACTGTGTTAAAATTAATAAAGTCAATAAAATAAAATATTTATGTATAATTATAGATAAAAATTTAAAATGGAATGAACATACTGTCTTTTTGACCTCTAAAATTAGAAAATTATTTAACAAATTTATTCAGCTTAGAGATATAATTAACAGAAAATGTATGCTAATATTGTACAATTCATTAATTGAATCAATAGTGAGATACAGGATTGTTATTTGAGGAGGCTTATATGATGCAAATCTGAAAGTTCTATCAACTTGTCAAAATAGTATTTTAAAAATTTTATCGAAGAGACCTCGTAGATACTCTACATTGTTATTGTATGAAGAGTTAAATGTCCTTAACATTAGAAATTTGTATATGTAATCTTGTTTGTTGTGTTTTCCTAGAATAAATAAATAAATAACAGTTTTTCCCTCGTATCACATAGTTACTGCACAAGAATGAATTTAGAAGAAAATCTTTGCACACTCAAGTGTAGTAATTTATTTTGCTGGAGATTTATTACATGTTTTCTGCCTAGAGTATATAATATGCTACCAGTTTCTATTAAAAAGCTGGTTATGAAAGGTGATCCCAAGACTAGAATACCAATAAATTTATTCATTCTGCAAAACAAAACAACATTTGTAATTTTTTTTTGTAGTTGAACCCCAACATGTTATATACTTTTGTTCTTTTTAATATTACATTATTTAATGTCCACTTTTTCGTTTCACTGTTGGCACCTCTGTCGTCTGAATAACTTTGTCCATCTTGCCATGCGCGTCATTTCGTAAACAGAGAGTGAATTGATGCACGCAAATTGAATATCAATTTAGGCTCGATCACTCTTCTCAAAACAAAAAATAAGTAGGTATATAGGTATTTATTTAGATTTATTTAGCTTTAACTATTGGGCAAAATATTGTTTATTATTATTCTTATTAGTTATAGTTATAATTATGAAGTTTTGAGGTATTATTGTATTGTAATTTATAACATATGTAATATAGTTTGATTTGAGTTTCAACTTTAGACTTATGCGATGACATTTGATACAAAAATCCTACTAATTTAAATAATTATATTTAGTGAAAATGCAAATACTGTTAGGTGTAGTTTAGTATTTTCACCTATAGTGCCAAGAACTTATTACATCATATTATTTGGGAGCCCCATTTGGGCGCCAAACTCGGTTGCTGGTATTTTACTGTAAGTCCTTATTTGTAATTTTCTAGACTTTGCATCCTTGCTTACTCTGACTGTCAGTATTTTGAAAATTATGTTTCTCTATCGGCAAAAACAACGTAACAACTTCTAAACATTTCCAAAGTTGGGTCTTCACAGACAGCGTTTTGTGATATTTTACTAAATTCTATTGTTTACCCTGGAATCAATAAAAAGAGTATGTGTTCATGATATAAAATTTTTTTCCTGGAGTAAACCTATTTCAGAAAGTAGTGTTTTTGAATTACGTTACAATATTATACATTTTGGGTAGTTTTTCTTTAAATATTGCTTTCACCTTTGATATTAAAAAAAAAAGATTAATGTAAGCTCATAAATAGACAATAACTCTGACATCTACAATTTCTAGATCCTTACACTTTTTGATCAGGATCTTATTAATCTTTGCTACTTTGGCTAATTTTAGCTCTTTAAGGACTCTTACATTAAATATACGATTAATTTGAATACGATTTACGTTTCTCTAATTAAGAACATGACACGTAATTTGGAAAAGAATAAAACCCGCTTATCCAAAACAGTTCAACGATACATAAAACTTATTTTTACTCCTATGTATAAAAAACATATTCAAAGAATCTAATAAATAAAAGAAGTAATTTATATCTTCTATAGGAAATTAAATATAAGATAAATACTAGATTTGAAACCTTAAATTCGTTTGTCCTAAAACTAACAATTTGTCGCCTGCGCTTTTTTTGCCTTGGTACGGCAGTAAATAATAATCAAAAAAATTTATTTACCATAACCTTGCAGTTGTACTTAATGTAGAGCTTAATATTTAATAAAGCAAGTATAATGAAATAAATAAGCTATTGTTAAACAAATAGTTGTTTTGATGTCGTGCCCAATATTCATAATAAATAATTTAGCTATTTTCTTACTATTTATAATTGTTTGCAGATTATGTTTAAGTTCTTATTTTAAAATAAATGTCTTTAAAAAAATATTCAAAGTTTATAAATAAGAACAAAACATTTATAGTTGTATTCATAACTCAAACTTAACGGGTATATCATTAAAGAGGGAAAATGACATAACCATTCATAACCAATGAACGTATTTTAGCTCGAAGATTTTGAAAATCACCCAAATTTAATAAACTATTCATTATTTCAACTTTAGCTTCTATGGTTAGAATTATAATACTTAGTAGATTTTATATAAGGTGCTAATGATTGATTATTAGTTAAATAAAAGAGATACAGATAAATTGCAAATGAATTAAAAAAAATAATAAAACTTACTAAGAGGTCAAAATCCAATACTGATTTTAACAAGTCGACTAAGGGAAAGGAGGGAACTTTTGGCATGTTTAGATTTAGTTAAAAAATTTAGCAAAATAGTAAAAAATTGAAAACAACTAATTGAAACTGATGGAAGTGTTGGAAAACTAGTTTAAGTAAAAAATAAATTTTAGGTAAAACGTGAATATAAAATTATTATGAATATAATTTTTTGTCATTGTCATTTTGTCAAATTACAAATGGGGGAAATTACAAACATTTGGCTGTGTTTTATATTTGTTTAACCCACAACACAATTAAAAAAATAAATTTACAAAAATTTTAACATTTAAGAAAATTTTTTAAATAAAGGTGAACCACAAGATTAATAAAAATAAGTGTTAATGCATAATTAATTTTAAAATTTACTCCATTTCGCGGGGTGTGTACCACATTTTTCTCCCATTATCTGGGCACGATGTGCAAGATCAAAGCACTTGTACGAGAGCAATGACCGTGAAAACAAGTAAATTTTTGGTGTACTAAGTATACTTTTGTGACTATACTAAGTCAATTGTTACAATCGTTTTTTATTTAATTCATTTTCGGTTTAAAAACCATTGTGTGATGGTGATGAGCCTTGACCTTAGCGTGGTCTTCTTAAAAGGGATCCCCGTTAAGAAGACCACAACCATCTTATTTGGTAAGTGCCCATTTAAGTAATGTGGTACATTCATTTTAACAATTACAATTTTCTACTTGCGATAGAAATTACTTACAATTTTCAAATACCGTCCACAACCGTTTGAATTTTCTATTCATGCGTTGACAATAAGTGATAATAATATCGCTACTAAAACTAGCTGAACAAAACTTCTTTTTCTTATTCACAAGATAAATAATTTACATACAGTCAATCCCTTAAAGCTCACGTTAAACTTCTTAAAATTCACAGTTCTTAAAGCACCTTGCTTCTTAGGAGAGGGTAAAATAGCAACAATATCGTTTTTTTTATCAACGCGATGTTGTCGATTACAAGAAATAAAAAAATTATTTTATGTTCTCTGTCTTCTTAAAAATTATACTTTAAAGTCCTCATTTTTATTAACACGAATCCGTGAGCTTTTTCAATATAATAAATATCAAACCTGGAAACCACGAATTTCAGGAGCACAAAATTTCCATTAGCAATGTCATCTTCCTCTGATATTTCTCATAGCTTTTTAAGAAACTCTTCATCATCAGATGACACTGAATACTAGATTTACTGGATGATAACATTTTCCTTTTGGTATCACTTTTAATAATGCTCCTTTTGGTTGTTTTATTTTCTTTTACCGATTATTGTAATTTTTTCTCTTCTTCCAAGCTTTGCCTTTTTCCATACTCAGGAGTATCCATTTAAACAGCTGATCTGCCTTTTTTTCTATTAGGTTTTCTGAGCCTCCATGTAATTTTTTTTGGAAAGATAGCCTATACATAGTCTTCATCGCCTCGAATCACACCACAAGGTTAAGCAGCGGAATGTTGGGGAAAAATCCAACAAAAACTCCACCTAACTTGAAAGTTAAGTACTCTAGGTGGAGCCATTCGCATAGATTACATGTTGATTAACCATACAAGGGACGTTACTCATATTGCTGCTTTTTTCGTAGAATGCCACCAAACGAAAGCCCGTACGTATGTAAGAAAAGGTTTAACGATAGACTTGTACCAATATTTGGCAAGAACTCGTTATAAAAAGTACGAGCTCTTCTTTTTGAGATTCCTCTTTAGTCCCTTAGTGAGGGACTCTCGGTCCTATGTAAGGCCATCGAGTACTAGAGAGAGTAGTCACACTCAATGTTGGAGATAATGCTCTTGTCCCTGGGTAGCCTCTAGCTGCCATATTTCGGATTTTCTTCCTATTAAAGAGGCAGACAATACTACATTTATTAGTAGGGAGTCAGATGTTTACGATATACAGTGCATCCCAAAAGTTATGAATTTTACGTATTTGTGGAATTTTACGTATGTTTCATGCATCATGTCCTATACCTAACAGTTATCGAAAAAAAGACGACCAAACATTATTATTGAAGTTCACCTTACGAGTCACCTTATCTCTGAAAATTTTTATACGGAGCAAAATTCCATTTATTCGTGTTTTTTTATTATTGGCTGGTGACCGTGTATTTTCAAAGAACCTTTGTACGAAAGTTGTACGCCAAACAGATATTGTCAAGTGTGAAGTGTACGAGCAAAGTTGCGGTTTTCACAATGGTAAAGTTAACGGAACGAGAAAAATAGAAATTCTGTGCATGGTTGCGTTTGGTGATAGAACACGTACTCAAAGAGAAGCTGCTCAATTTTTCAATGAAATCCATCCTGATCGTCCTCCAATATGTCAAAAGGTTGTGAGTAGAATAGAGGCTAAATTTAGAGAATTCGGTCATGTTAGAGATCTGCCGAAATCTGGTCGTCCTGCTCGAGATGAAAATTAACAACTTGACGTTTTGCTTTCTTTGGAAGAAAATCCAAGCAGTCCTCTGTCGCAGATTGAGATAAATTTACACATGGCGAAATCTATAGTTCACCGAATAGTTAAAAAGCACAAATATCGCCCCTACAAAGTTATTCCTGTGCAAGAGTTATTTGATGACGTTTTCGATAGGCGTAATGAGTTTTGTGAACGCTTACAAAACATGTGCAATCTAAATAATAATTTAGTAACAAATATTATTTTTTCCGATGAAGCCACGTTCTATTTGAATGGTAGTGTGAACAGACAAAATTATCAATATTGGGCAACAGAAAATCCGCATTGGATGATGAAGGTAAACACCCAGTACCCTCAAAAGCTAAATGTGTGGTGTGGAATAGTGCGCAGAAGAGTAATAGGTCCCTTTTTCTATGAACAGACTTTAACGGAACAAGTGTATCTCGATTTTCTCCAATTTCAATTAGTTCCAGCATTACTAGCTTTATTTGCAAATCCATTGGACCCAGATTATCTTGACGAAGAACTAATTTTCCAGCAAGATGGCGCTCCTCCGCACTACGCTGCTACTGTGCGTACATTTTTGGATGAAACCTTTCCCAATCGGTGGATAGGAAGGAGAGGACCCATCGAATGGCCTACTAGGTCGCCTGACCTAACACCAATGGACTTTTTTTGTGGATATACCTCAAGTCGAAGGTATTTGTTAATAGGCGAAATAATCTAGACGACTTGAAAGAGAGAATTCGCAGAGAAGTGCGCGTCATAACTCCGGAAATAATTGAAAATGTGCAACGAGACTTTATTGATGGCCTTGGATATTATCAAGCCGTGAATGGCAACCATTTTGAAAATTTAACCTAATTTTTGTTCTTTTTTTATTTGTTACATGAATCGTCTTTTTTTCGATAACTGTTAAAATTCAAAGATGAAATTAAAAAAAGGTGCTTTCATTTGAAAAAATGAAGTTGATGGTCGTAATTTATTTTTGAGCAACCCTGTATACAGGGTGTCCCAAAAGTAGAGGTCCAAACAAAAGGAGGCGATAGAGGAGGTCAGTAGCAATCAAAGAAACCCCATATACTATTATTCGATTGTTGATTGTTTGAAAGTTATTACCGTTTTTCTGTTTTTTATAAAAATAGTGTCATGAATTCTGTAAAGAACTCATAGAAAGAATATCCTCACGTATTTGCGTGGTATTTGTTATGAATGTTGCCTTAAATAGTATACTTTTTCATAAGTAATAATTGCATGCAAAACAATTGCTTCTGTCACTACTTAGAAAATGATAATTTCCCAAAGTGTTTAAGTTTTACATACACATTTTTGCGTTTAAATTGATGCTGCTACAAAGCACGTGTTCGAGCAAAAATAAACAGCTATCAGAAAAAGTTGCTTTATTTATGCAGATTCTTTACTGTCAAATATTTATAATAAGAAAACTAAACATTATTTTTTAAATAATTTTTAAGATCAACATACTGTTTCCCTGTCGCGAATGTAGTTAGTTTCTTTCTGGTTTTTCAACAAATTAGGCTTTATTTATTATACTTAGACTGTTTGCTGTTTCTATTTTCGGAGTTTTTCGTGTTTTAACTCCTTTGCTACTATTACAAGTAAACCTTCACAAATGGCTTATAGTTCCCACGAATATGCAGAAATGCACTATGTTTATGGGCTTTGTGATGGAACTGCTTGAGCTGCTGCCCGAGAATATGAAAGATGCCTTCCCGGTCGAAATCGCTATCCTGACCATAGAGTTTTCATAAATGTGCATCAGAGTTACTTGGAAGGCATCATTCCTGGTCAGCCACGGAGAGTAGGAAGACATAGAAATGATAATAATGAAGATGATATTGTGGTATTTGCAACAGAGAATCCAACAACAAGTGTTCGTCGCATAGCAAGTCCCGAACGTCGACTTCCCAAATCTACAGTTCATCGAGCCTTACAAAGAAATCTGTTATATCCTTATTATGTGCAACGTGTTCAAGCACTTCTGCCTACTGATTATGAAAAAAGGATTCAGTTTTGTCGGGAAATGCTGCAGCGTAATAGAGAAGACTCTAATTTTTTTTAAAACATTTTGTGGAGTGACGAAAACAGTTTTAAAAGAACAGGGATATTGAATATACACAATTTGCATTATTGGGACTATGTTAATCCTAATATAGTGAGAAATGATCGTTTTCAGCATCAGTTTTCAGTCAATCTATGGGCAGGGATCATTGAAGGCAAATTAATTGGACCATTCGAGCTACCAGGAAGACTTAACGGCGAAAATTATTTACATTTCTTGCAACATAACTTGAACGATTTACTTGAAGATGTATCTGTAGCAACACGGCTAGACATGTGGCTGCAACACGACGGAGCTCCTGCTCACTCTGCCCGAATCGTAAAGCAACATCTTGATACTACTTTTAATAATCGATGGATTGGAAGGAAACCCCATAGACTTTTTTTTATAGGGATATTTCAAAAAACTTGTTTTTATCAATGAAAGCCAGACTGAAGTAGAACTGTGAAGAAAAATAAATCAAGCGGCCAACGTTATTACCAACAATGACAGAGCCTTGTTACAGGTTTAATCTCCAACAGATATATTAATTGATTTATTAATTTTTTTTTTTTACCAAGATAAAGTAAATCTCAACCAAAATCATACATAAATATACATACTACACAAATATGATACACCGTTAAGATGGTCCCTCCTAACATACCCGATCTGAAACGCAAGGAAAACCATTATTGGATGAGGAAAGTAAATAATAATATGGGATATTGTTTCATTGTTTTGTTGATTGAATAGAATTAAGAACTGCCATTGATTTTGCATTGATTTTACCTTGCAGGTCAATTTGGCCTATTTTAGATTTTAATGAATACTGAGCACATATTAACTATTTGTTTATTTTGTTCAAATCATAAGGATCAATAATGATAAGAATGTTAATGTCAATCTGGTCTGTCAGTTTTTTTTTTGTAAATCATTGTTGCTAAACCATGGCCTCAAGTTATAGATTGCTCCATAGTTGCAAATTACTTAAACCAATGTTGGTACCAGATAGTACCCAGTAGTTAAACCCAGCATGTCAACACCTAGGTACTTGACAGATAAATGCATTCCTTAAAATTTGGAG
The DNA here is from genome assembly GCF_022605725.1 of Anthonomus grandis grandis. NCBI lineage: Eukaryota > Metazoa > Arthropoda > Insecta > Coleoptera > Curculionidae > Anthonomus > Anthonomus grandis. The sequence continues at coordinate 10,952,202 of NC_065552.1, read as the reverse complement.
GGAACTGACAATCCTATTTTTAATAGATTCATTCTTTATCTGGTTCTAGAGTATGACAGATAGTTTCGCTTAATGCGGATGTGAAAAGGTAGACCCTATCTTAGCCTAATTTTTTTGTAGTTACTAGTATGTGCTAGGATAGCTTAATTGCTGATTTTCTAAGTAGGCCTAAGAGTTTATAGGGCTCCTTGTTTTTGTTGAGTTAAATAAACCCCAGAAAAGGCCACATTCCATCTTCGGTAAGTTAGCACATGTTACATGCCTAAGTCATTTTCCTATTTTTTTCATCTAATTAATTTCTTATTTGCATGCTTTTCGGTTTAACTCAAAAGAACATCAATGCATCCAACTTTTCAGAGAGCAATTTTATAAAATTTAACTTACTTACCCACACAAAAATGCCATAAAATTGACAGCCATGTCGAACCTCATGTGTGGTCCCCATTTTTAGGCCTTCCTGTACCTTCTGCTTATCCTCTGCTTCTGCTTTTGCTGCATTTTTATTGTTACTGCTTCCACCTCACTTGCTACTCCACGTGTTACCACATCAAGTCGCTTGGATCATCACCTCCGGAACCTGCATTCCTTCCAATCGGCTACACCTAATACCGATTGCCTTCCACTACCTGCTAGACATTCTGGAAGCATCCTAACTGGTCGATCTGCTGCTGCCTCTTTTGACCCAACAAAGGGTCACGTATAGCTGCCAACAAAGGAGCCCCATTCAGATTAGGTGGGCCCTGCTACCAGTCGGAGAGACTCAGAATTTCAGGTAGCCCCTTTTCTTTTTTGGCTTGGTTTCTTCAAGTATTGATTTATTGGTTCGTCGCAATTTATAGATTTTTTTTTTTTGAATTAATATGTAGAAATAATCACAGATTTTAAATTCAATTTAGTAAATTTGTTTATATAACCACCATCACTGATTTGATTTGAAATTGGGAACTGAGTATATACGTATATGCGAGGTATTATCAGATGTACAATTGAATAAGTATTAAGTGCTAAATTTTACTTTATTTTCTTTCTCATAATTTTAAATTTCATAATTATAACTTAAGTATTAGAGCATTACTGTCTTTGTATTTATTTTTTTTAATTGAGGTTATAGAATTATAGATTAAATTAGTTGTAAATTATGACATTGATTTATCTTTCAATACTAAAGCTGGGTTTAACGATATAAAGCTGCGTTTTCTTTGCGTGCCCTAATAAAGGCTAATAATCATAACCCTGGAACCCACATTTAGGCATTGTGCGAGAAACAGTGCAATAAATTTGGCGCCTAACGTGTCAGTTCATGTTTACCAATTTTTTTTTTCTAATAACTTTTGATTATATTAAACATTAGCAGTTAATTTTGATTAGTTGTTTTAGAAGGTTGACTTTACCATTCTTATTTTTTTGACGTTTTCATCGGTTCAGTGTTTCTTCTCATTTAAAAAAAAAAAAGAATTATCAAATTTTATTTAGGTTGGTGACCAATTACCAAAAACCAAGGAAATATCTTCAGGTGTTGTAGGGAAGGATAAATGATTCAAGTGTTATAGGATTACAGGGTGGTGTGAAGGTGAAAAAAAGCAAGGGAAAGGAAAAAGAAAGAAAAGGAAAAACATTTTTTTTTAAATTCTTGAATAGAGGTATTGTCGAGAAGAAGTAGTACTTTATAAAGTATCATAGAGATATATATTTTCTTTTTCATTTTCTTTTATTATAGTTTGATTTGCTTTAGATAAATTGTTGGAACTTTGATTATGTAATTTTTTTAATGCGAACATCTATTTGTTGAAGTAATTATGAGTGATTAACATAATCGAAAAGTTTTTAAATATTTTGTTTTTTTTTATATTTTTTTTCTTTGATTTTTTTTTAAATCTGTTCATGCGCAGTACTGTAGTAAGTGTGTATAATAAGCTTATTTACTGGTATTACCTTTGATTGATTTTTAAGACTTCTTTTGGTTTTTTTTTTAAATTTATTTATTTATTTTTTTTGAAGTACCTGACTATTCTTACTTCTTATTAGTAGGTCTGAATGATAAATATAACTATAGTCTTAACTGCTCTTATACGTAGTGTATTTGCTGTTGGACTTTGATTCCTTTTTTTTTTAATTTTTTTTTCTTAGGAAAGGGTGGGGGTGTCCTTTGGATACTTAATCATATTTTCCTTTTAATTTTTTTTTTAGCTTATTTATTTAATTAACGTTATTAAATTATATATAATATATCTATAAATATATATATTTTTTTGTCCCTCTATTTTGACATTTGAAATGGATGTTAATTATCTAGGTGGTGAGGAACTAAAATATGAGTTACACATTCGAGGTCTCCCATTAACCGGTTCTTTCGCTCAAAAACGGACCAGTCTTCGTGAGTCCTTGCGGTTGGAACGGGAGAAACACATTGATCCTCCTAGTTCCACTGCCTTCGACACAGATAGTGAGCTTTGCCTTTGTCGCAGTAAATTAATATCTATTGAACGGGATATTAAGACTCTCGGAAAGGGTTATTGTGATGGAGAATCCAAACGGATTAATACCCTCTTGTTGCATTTGTACCAGCGTATCAATCGAGTCCATGCTGTGTCAGAAGTAGAGTCGGTTTTAAAAAATGAGATTGTAAGTTCATGCACTAAACTTTTTGGTGATCTTAATCTTGCTTCTCAAGGTATCATGCCTTCTTGCTCTTATGCCAACAAACCACCAGCCATTACCGTAACAGGAGCCACTCCATCTCACGAATCCCATGAATCCTTAAATACAGGAGACAACTTAGTAGTTTCAAATGACTTAATTGTTTTGAGTGATGAGGAATCTACACCTGTTGAAGAACTTGAAGCGGAACGTGTTAATTCCAATGTTGCTGCCGCATCGACTTCACAATGCGAGGTTGCAGAGCAGTCGAACCATTTGAATAATTTCCAGTCTGGTACTTCTACGTCCTTTGCACATTCAGCTATTAATAGGGAGTTGCCTCAGATTGAATCTCATAGCGATGCAGTACCCTATGGGACTACTTCCAATCCGTCTTTGACACAACAGTCTACACAACAGACATCGTTTTCGTAAATGTTCTAAGCCCAAAACGTTCTTTTGTTTCCGATGCGGAAAGAGAGACGTTAGTGCAAAGACTTGTCCAACATGCTCAAAAAACGAGGCATCGGCAAGAGCATAGGCCGTCCCTCTTGCCTATCTTTTGAATCGCAATCGGCTATTAGTCTATCCAAACATGTTCGTACTTCTGCCGTCCTTGATTTCGTCTTGGCACATGCCAAAGGTGATGAGCGTCCTTATCTGCACATAGACATTTTTGGAAAATCACTATTAGGTTTACTTGATAGTGGAGCATCTCGAACTATTATTGGTTCTGCCGGATGGTCTGTTTTGTCTACTTATTGCACCCTTAAACAATCTGGGGCCACTGAGTGCACTGTAGCCAATGGACAACAATGTTCAATAAAAGGAATTGTGACCTTACCTATGAGGCTTCGCACTCGCGTAGTCCTTATGGATGTTTTGGTTGTTCCCTCCCTACCCCATTCCTTGATCTTAGGTATTGATTTTTGGACTCGTATGGGGACCATACCTGACCTTAACACTGGGGAATGGCATTTCAAAGATGTTGCTCCATACTACTGTCACGAAACTGCCGCAATTCAATCCGTTGATACTCTGACTCCAACACAAAAAGGAACTCTCGATCGACTTATCGAGGATGTCTTTTCCAACATGAGTTCAACATTGGGTTGTACTAATTTGGTCAAGCTAGAAATCAGGACAAATTCAGCACCTATCAAACAGCGCTATTATCCTCTTTCCCGTGCCCTTCAAAAGGATGTCAATACTGAATTGGAACAAATGATTGCCAATGGTATTGTGGAACCATCTATTTCACCCTGGTCATCTCCAATAGTAATGGTTAAGAAAAAAACTGGCGAATGGCGTTTTTGTGTCGATTATCGCGCTTTAAATCGTGTAACCATCAAAGACAGTTATCCCATACCTTTTGTTTCTGCCACTTTAGATAAATTAAGAGATGCCAAGTTCCTTAGTACGTTGGATATTAAGTCCGCGTATTGGCAAATACCTATTGCACCAGAATCTCGCCCTCTTACTGCATTTACAGTCCCTACTAGAGGACTTTTCCAATTTACCCGTATGCCCTTTGGGTTGACTAATGCCTCTGCAGTGTGGCAAAGACTGATCGATTCTTTTATTGGTGTTGACTTGGAGCCATACGTCTTCGTCTATCTTGACGACGTAATCATTTCCACCCCGTCGTTCGAGGAACATATTCGTGTTTTACGTGAGGTCATACAGAGGATCGTTAAGGCAGGTCTAACTCTTAACAGAGAGAAGTGTACCTTTTGTAAACCCGAGTTAAAATATTTGGGGTACATTGTTAATTCTTCCGGTCTACTAGTGGACCCCGATAAGATTGAGGCTATTCTGCGTATACCAACCCCCAAGACTGTTACTGATATTAGAAGAATTGTTGGACTCGCATCTTGGTATCGGAGGTTTGTCCCTAATTTTTCCACGATAGTATCTCCCTTGACCTCATTGACCATGAAGAACGTAAAGTTTGTATGTAGTCCTGAATGTAAAAATGCTTTTAATACTATTAAAGAGAAACTGGTCAGCGCACCGGTTTTATCATGTCCAGATTTTGATCTTCCTTTTATTATCCAATGTGACGCTTCCGATTTTGGACTTGGAGCTGTCCTTTATCAGGTTCAAGGTGACGAAGAGCACGCTATTTGTTTCCTAAGTAGGTCTCTTACCAAAAACGAGCGTCGGTATAGCACAACAGAAAAGGAATGTTTGGCTGTCATTTTCGCCATCGAAAAACTCAGACCATATGTGGAAGGTAGCCATTTTACAGTGGTAACTGACCACTATAGTCTGAAGTGGCTTAATTCAATCAAAGATCCTGTTGGTCGCATTGCTCGATGGGCTGTAAGGCTACAACAGTACGATTTTGACATAGTTCATCGTAAGGGTAAAGACAACATCGTCCTCGATGCATTATCTCGTTCGGTACCAGTGGTAGATGAGGTAGCACCTCTGAATGACATGTCAACGAACGATTCTTCTTTCCTGATCGACAAGTGGTATTCCAGCATGCTAAAACGCGTTAAAGAGCAACCATCTAAGTACCCACTATGGCGGATTTCTAATAATAAGCTCTATAAGCGCACTAAGTCAAAATACCCCGCTTTAGATAATCCTGACGATGCTTGGTTGCAGATTGTACCACGAAATCAACGATCTGATGTCATAAAGGCACATCACGATCCTCCCACCTGTGGTCATCTTGGAGTGTTTAAGACTCTTTCCCGTATTTCACAGAAATATTACTGGCCAAATATGAAGTGTGACGTAGCTAGGTATATTGCCCGATGTCACACTTGCTTAAGGACTAAACCTCTTCAAAAAGTCTCTTCTGGCCACCTTCTTAGTCCACAACCAACCCTGACTAGACCTTGGCAAATCCTCAGTGTAGACCTTGTGGGTCCCTTGCCTCGTTCTCGCTCTGGATATTCCTTCGTATTGTCAGTATATGATTTGTTCAGTAAGTATCCTCTCTTCTTTCCTTTACGAGTGGCTACCGCCAGCAGTATATTAAGATGGCTCGAGGACCATGTACTTTTGGTTTACGGAATCCCTGATAGAATCATTGCCGACAATGGACCTCAGTTTCGTAGTGGGGCTTTCCAAAATAAAATGCAAGAGTATGGTATCCAAATACGTTATACTGCTAATTACCACCCGCAGGCTAACCCTGTAGAGCGTGTCCACCGTGTTCTAAAAACCATAATCTCAAGCTATGTTGATGAGGATCATAGGACGTGGGATCTAATTTTGGCTAAGGCAGGTTGTGCAATCCGATCAGCAAGACACAAAGTTACGGGTCTAACCCCAAACTTTGTAATTTTTGGTAGAGAACTTCGATTTCTGTGTCCCACCCCGACTTTAATTTCTCCATCTAACCCTAATAATTCCGATCCAACTTTGCGATCGAAAACATTGAAAAAGGTATTTGTCGATGTTCAGAAAAGACTAAAAAGGGCTTGCGAGCAACGTAGTAGGCGTTATAACTTACGGCATCGCGATGAGCGTTTTCAACTTGGTCAGGAGGTATGGCAGAGAAATTATGTTATCTCTAATGCTGCCAAAAACTTTACTTCAAAGTTCGCGCCTAAATATCTTGGGCCCTACAAGATCAGCAAAATTCTCTCTCCATGGTCCTACGAAGTTTCGGACTTGACAGGCCGTTGTCGTGGAGTTTGGCATGCTGAAGATTTAAAGGCACATCCACCTGATAATAACGTTCAAGATCAAATCTAATGTTAGTATCTAAGTTAAGTCAGCGTAAATTAATTATTATAATAGATTCGTTTCTTTGTAGTTATTTTGAGGGTTCTTATAATGTTGTATTATATAAAGTATTTTCAAGTTAGGATTTCTTTTATTAGTTATTTAGTTAGATTAGTTTTTCTTTATTAGGGATTGAATTTCCATTGCAAGTTTCAGGTAAACTTCCTTTTCAGGAAGGAGGGGTGTGTTACAGGTTTAATCTCCAACAGATATATTAATTGATTTATTAATTTTTTTTTTTACCAAGATAAAGTAAATCTCAACCATAGTTTCATAAAATAATTTATTTAAAAAAAATCATACATAAATATACATACTACACAAATATGATACACCGTTAAGATGGTCCCTCCTAACATACCCGATCTGAAACGCAAGGAAAACCATTATTGGATGAGGAAAGTAAATAATAATATGGGATATTGTTTCATTGTTTTGTTGATTGAATAGAATTAAGAACTGCCATTGATTTTGCATTGATTTTACCTTGCAGGTCAATTTGGCCTATTTTAGATTTTAATGAATACTGAGCACATATTAACTATTTGTTTATTTTGTTCAAATCATAAGGATCAATAGTGATAAGAATGTTAATGTCAATCTGGTCTGTCAGTTTTTTTTTTGTAAATCATTGTTGCTAAACCATGGCCTCAAGTTATAGATTGCTCCATAGTTGCAAATTACTTAAACCAATGTTGGTACCAGATAGTACCCAGTAGTTAAACCCAGCATGTCAACACCTAGGTACTTGACAGATAAATGCATTCCTTAAAATTTGGAGGGAACTGACAATCCTATTTTTAATAGATTCATTCTTTATCTGGTTCTAGAGTATGACAGATAGTTTCGCTTAATGCGGATGTGAAAAGGTAGACCCTATCTTAGCCTAATTTTTTTGTAGTTACTAGTATGTGCTAGGATAGCTTAATTGCTGATTTTCTAAGTAGGCCTAAGAGTTTATAGGGCTCCTTGTTTTTGTTGGGTTAAATAAACCCCAGAAAAGGCCACATTCCATCTTCGGTAAGTTAGCACATGTTACATGCCTAAGTCATTTTCCTATTTTTTTCATCTAATTAATTTCCTATTTGCATGCTTTTCGGTTTAACTCAAAAGAACATCAATGCATCCAACTTTTCAGAGAGCAATTTTATAAAATTTAACTTACTTACCCACACAAAAATGCCATAAAATTGACAGCCATGTCGAACCTCATGTGTGGTCCCCATTTTTAGGCCTTCCTGTACCTTCTGCTTATCCTCTGCTTCTGCTTTTGCTGCATTTTTATTGTTACTGCTTCCACCTCACTTGCTACTCCACGTGTTACCACATCAAGTCGCTTGGATCATCACCTCCGGAACCTGCATTCCTTCCAATCGGCTACACCTAATACCGATTGCCTTCCACTACCTGCTAGACATTCTGGAAGCATCCTAACTGGTCGATCTGCTGCTGCCTGTTTTGACCCAAACGTATAGCTGCCAACAAAGGAGCCCCATTCTGATCGGGTGGGCCCTGCTACCAGTCGGAGAGACTCAGAATTTCAGGTAGCCCCTTTTCTTTTTTGGCTTGGTTTCTTCAAGTATTGATTTATCGGTTCGTCGCAATTTATAGATTTTTTTTTTTGAATTAATATGTAGGAATAATCACAGATTTTAAATTCAATTTAGTAAAATTGTTTATATAACCACCATCACTGATTTGATTTGAAATTGGGAACTGAGTATATACGTATATGCGAGGTATTATCAGATGTACAATTGAATAAGTATTAAGTGCTAAATTTTACTTTATTTTCTTTCTCATAATTTTAAATTTCATAATTATAACTTAAGTATTAGAGCATTACTGTCTTTGTATTTATTTTTTTTTGAATTGAGGTTATAGAATTATAGATTAAATTAGTTGTCAATTATGACATTGATTTATCTTTCAATACTAAAGCTGGGTTTAACGATATAAAGCTGCGTTTTCTTTGCGTGCCCTAATAAAGGCTAATAATCATAACCCTGGAACCCACATTTAGGCATTGTGCGAGAAACAGTGCAATAGCCTTTCGGCGCATAAAAAGTAATTTCATCCGCCGTTGCCGAATGTGTATTAGGGCAGGTGGTTCGCATTTTGAACAATTGTTGTGATGTTTAATAGCAATAAATTCTTTTTTTTTTCATTATTTAGAATTAGATTATTTAGTATTACAATATTTTGATTTTTGTCCAAAAACGATTAGTTTAATAAAAATGTCAATCAAAAAAGACTCGTATCACATATCTGAAAGTATTTCACCATATGAGAATCTTTATTAAATAAGTAACTTTTCATGATAATTTTTAAATAAAAATTAAACATATTGAGAAATAATTTTTTTCTTACTAGTGAAAGAAACAATTATGCATCCAAATCATATGTATGAAAGGGTGCACTCCTTAGGATGACACTCGCACTAAATACTAAGTAAATAAATTATGATATTTTGTAATAAATTTTGTGCACGATGCATGAAGCGATTTTTACAAAAATGAGAAAAATGGAAATAACTTTTAAACCATCAACAATCGGATAATAGTATATAGGCTTTTTTGATTGCAAATGATGTCCTCTATCACCTCCTCTCGTTTGCACGTCTACTTTTGGGACACCCTGTATACAAACTTTACGTACAAAGATGCGCAACTTGAAATAAAAATCGACAGGTCCGAGCGTTTTTTTTTCGAACACACCCCTGAATTTTAAATGAATAGACATAACTTTTGGGATGCACTGTATATGATCTATATTATGGTCAGTAATGGCACTAAAAGACAACTGTAAAGAAAAGTATTTACAAAGATAAACAAACTAATAATAATATTTGTAGTGATATTTTATTAGTTTCTTAACCTAATTTCACATTAAGAACTTTTATTTTAAAATCTCTCGCTTTTCTACTAAAATTTGGAGCCTAGCTTATTCTAGTCTCTATAATATAGTAGTTTATTGTACGTTAAAAAAACTTTTGAAATATGAATTTCTAGAATATAATCTAATTTTAATTGTTTGTAAATATTAGGCATGCAAAGTCTGTAAATAATTTGAGTCTGATGCTGTTGTAAATTGAGCAAAACGCATGGTTTGATGCTATTAAATTTGTAATAGCTAAAAATTATGTCTTTACTTCTGTCAAAAATATTAAAGTGGTTCCTTACCGGGAATATAGATGATCTAAAAGGATTTTTATTAAAATATTTACTTAAACATCAAAGCGCCTTTAAGATAAGAGATAAATTAACTTTTTAGGATGTATAAAAAATTAGTTTAATGAAATGCATTGCATAACATATATTAAAAAATTACAAAAAACATAATTGATTCCGAATCAGTAATAACTAGTAGTAAGCAGTAAACCCCTAATAGACAGGGCCCCCTAATAGGGTTAATAAACTGTAAATATAGAGCTTAAAAACTACCACCAAAATTCTCCACTGAACTATGTAAATTGTATTCAGCTAACTTCGGTTTACATTAAGTGTATTTTTATAACTCGACTCGAGAAGTTAACTATATCTTATGCCACTTGAGACACAAAACTAATTTAATATAAGATGTTTCGTCGGAATAGTAAAGTGCATCTCATGAGGGAATTACTTCGCGTTTGTTTGGAACAATTTAGATTGGGGTCACAAAGTTTTCATCAAAATTATATGGAACTTTACTTGAAATTCAAAGACATAAGCTGGTGAGCTAATAACATTCAATTTAACTTTTCATGTTAAAAATTTAAGTTTTTTAATGTTTATTATTTACAAATCCTATAAAAAAAAACCTTCTAAAACTTGAGAATTATTATCTGAAATTTTATTTCTGCTATATCTTTAGGTCTTACTTACAAACCCATATTAGGCTACATTCTTAAAATAATAAAATATTACGATTGGCGCTAGTAAAAAAAAAAAAGAAATAATTTTTGCTACACAGTCATAAACCAATATTTTACTGGTTAAGAGCTGCTACGTGATTTTAAGCTAAATCAGATCGGCTTTCGGAAATTTCTGCCAGATTTGTAAAATTTTCCGGAAATAAATAATTTTTACTGCATCCAACTTTACGTACTCAATCTGGAAATTCATAACGCAGGCGAGTTATAAAAGCTAAACCGGATTATCCTTTAAAATGTGATTATTATATTAAAAAATGCTACAATGTAAGAAAATTTTGTAACTTTATGTTGGTCTTGGAGTCTGAGTTAAATCTGCTTATGCTTAAATTTAGACAGATTCATTTCTTTAGAGTAGTTTAGACATTATTCTATCTACATTTTTTGCGTTTCGCGTATCACGTCAAAACAAAAAAATTGACACCAAAAAGTAAATTATATTTAATTTATATTAAAAGCAAGTAATAATTATGATACCATTTCCTTACCGACTGTATATAAAAATCTATATACATGTTATCCAATATTTCAATGCCCTACAGAAGCAAATTAGTTTTGCAAAAGAACAGTAGATTTTTTATTTCATTTGATCCCTAAAACCAATAATATACCAACTGCAATTTAAGCGTAATATTGTGAACGTGGTCTTAGTAAGTGACATTTCATTAATTTTACAAAACAATTTATTATAAGTTATGTAAAACTGCAACAACGCAGGTTAAAAATTCAATACAGTTAGAATTAGGAGGTCTTAAAATAAATTACACCCAAGATAAGAAAGGAGCGGTTATTAATGCGCACGCTAATCCAAACGTGTTTACTACATAATAAACTCTTGCTTTTACAAACTGAAATGTTAATGCTATTTTTGACGTAAACGACAACTCTGTCTCTCTCTGTGGATCTATCCTGTCTTAACAATTTATATCTCTTAATATAAATTACATCATTAAGGATATTACCAGACAGCCAGCTCTCAGTAATACTAAATATATCATAACTAAATTCATAAATGTGACATTTAATACCATCAAAGCAACTAAGTAATGACCTTACATTTCAATGACAAGCTTTTAATATTATACAAACAATTAAATATAACAGTTAAATAAAGAAAAAATATTAAAAATAAAAACGAAAAAAATTAAAATAAATTTAACTTATATGAACTGCAATATCATACCATTGTCATAAAACTAGAAGTTTCTGATCCAGGAGCTAAATAAAAGATTTATATGACTCCAAATTCACATAACTTAAATTAGGCAGCTAACCCAAACAGTACAATCGCCTGGAAAAATAGTTCAATTAGATTGTAAACAGTATATGCTGACATTTAAGTTAAAACAAATATTTGTATTTTTCATTAAAAAAATAATTGAGAATATTAGTACAATTGACTATTACTTATAAACAAAACTAGTAGAAAATATTTTTAATCATATTTTATTATAAAAATAAACACAAGCACTTGCCGATTTACACCTAATTGGAACCTATTACATCAGAAATCGTGTCAACACGGTGAACTTATTTATTTTGATATACAGGGTGGCCCATCGAAAACAGTCCAGCAAGGTTTTGGGCCCTTTTTTATAAAATTCAAAATAATGCTCAGACCCGTCGATTTTTGATTTTAACACGTTGAATACGATCGGCCACTATAGTGGCCGGCAGTTTAAAGCATTTTAAATGAATAGTAAATTTCAGCAGTACAAAATAGGTTGCGTTTAGTTGGGTGGTACACAGAAAGGAGTGGGAAAATATCCCCTTCACTATGGCCACTATATTGGCCATGTAGTACGTAGAGGTATTATGTAAATTAGTCGTTTGTTTACCACGTGCTGAATAGGTATTTTGTTTGGTTTAAATTGTTTTTGACTGACAAACTCTTAAGAAATTATTATGGGTGATAAAAATAAACCAGGGTGAGTACGATTTACAATGATTTTAACAAAATAACTTAATTATTGTATTGTTAATTGTTTTGTTACCCTATAACCTCAAATATTCAGAGACACAAATTTTTAATATTTTGCTCATTTTTTTCATGCGGTCGGGCGTCTGGGGTATTATTGCATTATATAAAATTAAATAATTTATTGTTTTAACCAGTTTATAATAGCTTCACTTGTAAGTGTGTATTTATGTAAGTGTGTAATAAATGTATAAAACGGGTATGCTATCTTGCTACTTTTTTACACGTTAATATTTATTACAGCCCCAGCGGTATATATGTTGAAAAACGTGACAGAAAAAGGCCTCTTAGACAGGATGAACTTGAAGAATTAGCAAACCGTTCTGATGATAGTGTGAGCATCGAAGACCCCTTTTCAAGTGATCATTCAGTGGCAGATAAAAATTACCCTCCAGAAGGGGATCAAGTTGATTCTGACGACGAAGACGATTATTCTTCTAACAGCGGCTTGACACCAGATGCCCGCGAAAGTGAGGCTGAAGTTGCTGAGAATAAAAGCAATCCTATTCAAGTCATTGAGGTGGATCCAGGGTGGGAAGATACCGACTTTGACCATGAAGTTGATTTTGACGGACAACCTGCTTTCAATATAAATTTACCGAAAGATTCAGCGCCTATAAAATATTTTAAAATTTTTTCTAATGATGATATCATGGAAACGGTTGTCACAGAGACCAATCGCTGAGCAATTTTTTTTTATGCTAAGCCTCGAACAAGGAAAGAGCGTCGAGAGATCTGGAAGAACTTGACGATCGTCGAATTAAAAAAATTCGTTGGTTTGTGTCTATTAGGTGGCACAGTAAAATTTCCCGTCCTGTTCAAGCAATGGAGTCAAGATTCGATATATTATCACCCAATCTTTGGAAAAACGAAGGGAAAATCTCGCTTTCAACAAATTTTAAGAATGCTTAGATTTGTGAATCACGACACTGTTGACACCAATGATAAACTTTACAAAATCAAACACATTTTGGAAAAAGTTTTAGAAAACATTAAAAATGCTGTATGCCCTGATCAGCATTTATCCATAGATGAATCAATGATATTATGGCGAGGGCGTTTGGCATTCCGTCAATATATTTCCAACAAACGACACAAATATGGTATTAAACTGTATGAACTTACAACTCATGATGGATTTGTTCTAAATATAATAGTGTACACAGGAAAAGGAACTATCATAGCAGAGGAAGCAACCCATACTGAAGCTGTAGTATTCGAACTGTTGAAGGACTATCTTGATAAAGGTTACATTGTTTATCTAGACAATTTTTATAATAGTTTTCCGTTAGCTGAAAAACTGTTACGTCGTAAAACATCTGTTGTCGGAACTTTAAGGGAACAGCGTACAGGAAATCCTAGGAATTTTCTTGAGAATAAGCTAACAAAGGGCGAAGCTGTATGGAGAAGAAAAGGGAAAGTAGTTGTGACAAAATGGAAAGATAGACGTGATGTGCGTATGATAAGCAGTGTGCACAAACATGCAATGGAGGAGATTCTAACAAAGTGCGGAGTAGCAAAGGAAAAACCAGCATGTGTACCAAGTTATAATAAGCATATGAGCGGAATTGATTAAGCCAAGTTATCAACTGCGGTACCGCAATATAGAACTAGTTAAAGCATTGTTAGTACTCAACGTGTTAAGGGGACAATTTTTTTTAATACTTTCAACCCCTTAAAATCAAGCCCTTGGCTGGGGACTGCAACTACCCTCAAAATCTTAAATAGGAGTGTGGGTCAAGCTTATTTTAAAAGTCTTTTTATTTTAGTTACAACTGCCAAGTTTGAAATTGCTAACTTTGAATTTGCTAACGAGTTTTCGCAATATGACAGCGTCTCAAAGATTTTGAAACAATACCATTGTTTAATACTTATAGCGTACTAGTTCATAGAGGTTCTTGATTTACAAAACAAAAAGGGTCGCACCAGTCGATTTTTGATTTTAGAAAAACAATTTTTTGTTTAAATTTTTAACCCCACAACTTCGACCTTTTCGTGGGGGCGACATTCACCCTTATTTTAAATGGGAAGGAAGTGTGTTGTGATACATCTTTTGAAAGGGCATTTAGTTTTCTTTACAATAGTACTTTGTTTTTTACATTTGAGCCACGCATCGCCAAGCATGAAATTCTAAACTTTTTACTAGATATTTTAGGTGTATGAGTAAAAAATTATTTTTAAACTATCAAAAATCAGTCAACAATCCGACTTTATCTTCAGTAAACAAGTTGATGTGAATTAGTTATTTCGGTGCTTTTCTTTTAAATCGATAAAAATGGTTTATTCCATTGCGAAGAGAGTGAAAATTATTAACTTATACTTTATAAACAATCAATGTGCAAGACTAACGGCAACTTTGTTTAATGAGAGACGTGCATCATGGTTACATACTAGAGTTAGTGGCAAAATTGTTCGGTGGAAACTTGTTCGGTGGAAAATAAAAAACGGAATATCCAGTGACAAATAAGGCAGTAGAAGTCGGTGTTCTCGGTGAAGGTAGTATGAACCCTACATAAATACCAGAAAACTCTCTTATGCAACGGGAATCTTGCGGATCACAGGACAGAGAATTCCAAAATATATTCAATATTATTAAATGGCACCCATATAAAATTCAACTTCTTCAAGAATTCAATGAAAATGATAACGACCGCCGTTTACAGTTTTGTGAAATAATGTCCGAACTAATTTCAAATAATCCCAACAATATTGCGGAGGGTTGTTGGGTGGGGTCAGAAACAAAACAGAAACCTGTTTACCTAAATGTCGACGTTTTGACTTATATTAAGTCATCCTCAGGACATTGAAATGGACCAATAACCCTCCGCAATATTGAAGATATTGGGTCACAAACACGAAACTGAAAATCCCAACTATATTTTAAATGTTTGCTTTTCAGACGAATGTTCATTTTTTCTCATTGGCATTGTCAATCGTCATAATTGTCGCTACTGGTCCGACGTGAGTCCAAGGATCTACCATGAGGTTCTTACTCAACACCTTATGTAATGATGATATGTACCTTAGACGTACCTTTGACCTTTTAGAGAAAGCCGTTAACTCAGCATTGATTGAAATTATGGAAAACGACCAATACTACCATTAAGAAAATGCGATATTTCAGCTAGACCGGACTCCTCCCCATTATATATTACCAGTATGGTAATTTCTGAATGAAATGTTTTCTGGCAGATAGAGTGCTATCGAATGGCCCACATCATCACCCGATTTATCTCCTCTTGATTTCTTTTTGTAAGCACATCTGAGATCGAAAATGTATGCCAGCCAACCTGAATCGTTAGAAGATTTATGGAGCCGCCTTATTTATGAATGCCAACAAGTAACAACCAATATTCTTCACAATGCCCGGGAACACTTTGAACAGTTACTGTACTATTGTATGGGGGTAAATGGCGGACATTTTCAACATTTAATAAGATAATGCGCAGGTAATAATCAATAAAATTAAATTAGATTTCTCTGGAACCCGCAGCTCAAATTTGAAAAACAAAGAAAAGAATGTTGCCCCCGCTAAGGGGTTGAAGTTGTGGGGGTTAAAAATTTAAACAAAAAAATCATTTTTCTAAAATCAAAAATCGATGGTGCGAGCGTTGTTGTTTTGTAAATCAAGAACCTCTAAAAGCTAGCGCTATAAGTATTTAACAATGGTATTTTTTCAAGATCATTGACAAGCTATCATACTGCGAAAACTCAAGTTAGTAATTTCAAACTTGGCAGTTATAACTAGAATAAAGAGACTCCTATTTAAGATTTTGAAGTTAGTTACAACCCCCGATACGTAAATGATATTAAGGGGTTAAAAAAATTAGAAAAACTGTCCCGCTAAAATCAAAAATCGGCGGGTCCGAGCATTTTTAAATTTTTTTCAAAAAAGTGCCTTAAACCTTACTGGACAGTTGTCGATCCACTTCTATACCGCTCTTGGTTATTGCAGCACCAAGCACACGCAAGCGTTCTTTTTGTAAATCTTTAATATTTATTTTTGTGCCACGGAGCATTTTTCTTGAATTTAGCACAGCACTACGCAAATTTTGATCTGTACGCTAAACAAGTACTACAAATGGTTAATTGGTCTACCAGCTGTCAGGTCTATTGAATTAATGCACCAGCAGGAAATGATTTGACTTTTATTTATAGGTTAGTTGCTTTTATTTTTCGACCTAAAATATTTCTTAAATTTAAAAAACGTTATAAAGTAAAAAAAAATGAATGTAGGTTACTTTGAAATAAGTCGACCGCCTTGTCTATCACTCATTTTAGTTTAATACCAGAGTTCCATTTGTTTTAGTAGACTTGATTTGGACTTTTTAAATTACTAATTTTACTTTCATGCGCCTCTATTCACTTTTCAAACTTAGTTTCCACTGATTTAGTAATAGCACTTACTCATTAGCCTAGCCTTTAGATCCCTACTAAAGTGTTTGTAAATGTCTCCTTAACAACACAAGCAATATCCTCCATTTTAAGTAGCATATAAACTTGAGAAATATAATCTTAGCAAAACACCACACTTACTTTAGGGTTAAATTATTATAAGTTTTATAGAATAATTATTATAGTGACGTATTAAGTCTGAAAGTTCACAATTTTGTCGGAACACATTACGCACAACAACAAAGAGTTAAAGTGCAATGTAGACGTTTCTATGCTACATATATGTTTCTGCAATATGAAAATTTCCCTATTAAATATAGTCTCAAATTTTCAAGCAGCACAAGAAAAAAGAAACTTGTTTGTCGTGGATAGCAATAAACAACACTTTATGTACAAAACAATGAAAGTCGCTATTTTATTTTGCATTAAAAGGAACGATTAGTGTGTAAACTTGTTTCGCGTCTACTTGAAAGTTTGATTAAGTTTCGGGAATGAAACCGTGTTTTCCGAAAACTAATGCTCAAAGGCGGGTTAAAATTTAACTTATCACTTTCGAGTTTCTCGACCAGACTTAACACGTGTACGCCATGACTAATCTGTTTTACTTCGGTTGTTTGCAACGGTAAATCCGTGTGCTGAGCATGTTATATACCTTCGGTAGGTGATTAGGGGATTGGGATATATTATTTCGACTATTATGATGTAGGCTGAGAGACCTACCTTATGGTGATTTAAAATTGATAATACGGCGTTTCATATTTAGTGTCCATCAACTTTTATTTTCTTTAGGAGCCATATTAGGTAATACAAAATATAAATAGTATCATACTGATTTCTTCTTTTAATATAGAGATATTATGAAAAAGACCCAAAATCTCTGATGTAACCTTTGGTTACACCATATATATATTTTGCTTTGCTGGGGCACACTGACTACCTTTTACGGTTTGGCTTGAGGAATTTATGGTTGGTCCCCTATATACCAAAGTTGTCCTGATAGGTTGTGGGTTTCAAAAGGGTGGTTCTGTGGGTGCCAAACACGGTTTAACTACTGAACGTACCCATCTATCAACACACCCCCGTGTTTAGGGACAGTGGAAGTAAATAAAATTTTCTTATAAAGAGAACATAGTTTATTAGTACCTAGTGATTCTTTTCCCTGTGGTTCTGGAACCTACTTGGTATTACTCGATTTGTCCCTTTTCTACTTCCTCCAGGTAAATCTAAGTTCGCTACAATGTACAGTTACAATGTTCAAATCAATCAGCTGATGTCCAATACATATCATACAGCATCAAAAATGAAAATATCAGGACAAAAAGCAGATATCAAAGTAGCATATAACAAATAGCAGCTGAATGAGCTGAAATAAAATGCACATTACATGGTGTTTTAAAATTAAAAAATGTCTGACATTACACAGTTAAAATTTAAAAAGAAATGAATCAAATTAAAAAAAAAACTAAACAAATTAATTTAATATAATATCTGTGGTACTCCCTCGCTTGTGGCTGACCCCTTCTTAAATTAAAAAAGAAGCTCAAAAATATGGGCTCACACAAAATATGGCTAAAGCTATGATCGTTCAGTTTTTCAGATCAGAAAGAAAGCCAAAAGTGATCTGTTTAACCCGAAATTCAAAAAATTACGGATTAAATAAGTGAAAACAAATTTAATAGATTCATTACAAAGATGAATAGTAATTATTGAATTTAAGGAGCAATATTGATACTGAAAATTTATAAAATAACTAAATAACTCCAGCGAGTCTACATTGTTATGTAAACAAAGCCTATTAAAAATACAGTTATTCCATCTGATCTGACTACCTGCCCTACCTGCAATCCGTCAATAAGGTCACAGGCAATGAGCACCCCTGACATAAAATATAAACTCATAGTGAAATTTTTAGATAGACATTCCCAAGCATGGACAATTTGCACTCTGTCAAGTTAAAGAGAGAAAAACTGAATAGAGTTACTTATAAAATTACAAAAAATATTGTTAACGAAAAGTATAAAATTATGGTGAATGGCATAAGATTCCAACTAAGTTCCTGTAAATAAAGGATAATAAAATATCTACAGAATTCTATAATCGTAAGGTAATATAATTCAGGTGATGTATAATACAAAATTAATATAAATGATAAATCAATTCTTATCTAATACCAAAAATACATAGTTATTTTACCAATGGCCACAGTATTATAGAAATAGAAGATCTTAAATAATATACGTAGATTGTTGCCTAAAAACATTGCTAAATAGCCAGTAGCTAATGCACATCTTAAATAGCCCATGAACCATGCACACACACTCTGAGCAAGAGAAGTGTACTATCGATTTCAAAGCTTCGCCATTTTATGAGTAAAATATCATATCGAGATTGTTTTATTATAAATTATGCTAAAATAGCATTGACGTGTTGCACATCATTGTTGGATATTGTCATTTATAAGATTTAGAGGAATTATAATTTTTAACTGTAGTGTCTTCATTTTTTTCACTTTTATATGAAAGCTGTTGTTGATTGCTGTTTGATTTAAGTATAAATGAATGTGTGGGATAAATGAAACTGTTTTGAATTATTAAGTATCTTAAGTATATTTACGGTTCATATAGGGAATGGTAATTAAGGTAATTAAAAAACTAGGAACGTAATAAGAGTTATGTGATCATATCTTAATAAGAAGTTGGAGAACTAGAAACCTAAAGGTTCTGGAGTTGTCTCATCAAAACCTTGGTTTAAATAAAGATTTTCTTCTATTTTAAAAATATTATATCTGAGGTCATTAGCTAGTGACTATTTATATTTGTCAATCTCCTGAAGATATACTTTATTTATATTATATTAATCTCAATACGGAAAATTCAATTAAATAAGTTAAGTCACTAGTCACTAGTATGATATGTTTATTTAAGGACCAAAATTAAGCAATTTTATTTTACGATAATATACTAATAATAAGGTTATTCTATAGAGATGGATATACGCTTAGAGGAACTATATATGACATATCTATGTATATATTACTAGTAGTATTGCGTAATTCTTGTAGTTACAAAATTTGGACTTTAATAATTGATTGTGTAATTCTTGCTGCAAGAATAAGCCTTAAAGTCTCTCGTTTATTGCCAAATGCGGTTAATTTTTGGTAGTGCACATTGTAATATGTCAGTGTCACAGTACAATATTTTAATTTTTAGGTAATCTTAATATTCCAATTTTAGTCAAAAATTAGAGAACATACAAATCAATAGTATTATTATGGCTAGTGTGCCTTTTTTTTTACAGAAACCTAATTACTAATTTTATGACTTTAACACGTTTTGCTTTTCTTTTTGATTTGAACCGTCGACCGATCTACTTGGCACAAGCCTATTTGTTTTTGGCAGCACAATTTTTTCGAGTTTTTTATTTAACTAGAAGAGATCAAACACAGGCAAGGTGAGTACCATTGTATTAAATCTATTTGTTTTTTAAGTTTAATTGATAATTTAAATTTTCAAATTTAATTAAGGAATAACAGATATTTTATCTTAAAATATAATTTACTTTTTCTTTCAGCTCATCGACAGTTTAAGCTTTTCAGCTGTTAGTTTTATTGGAGTTTACTTTTAAGAAGTTGCAAACCCAACTAGTTTTGGAAACTAGGAAAATTTCAAATAACACCTGACAGACAAGTACATGACCTTTAAATTGAAACCAAATCAGTTCCGAGAATAACAAAAACTCGACCCTAATAAATTACAATAGATATAGTAGTAGATATTTGCAATTTATTTCCTCACTCTTATGTAGCATTCTCGTTCATCTCATTGCCCACACCAACGCAACCTCGGCATAACCAAACGCATTACTTAATAATATTATCTTTTATACGCATTCTACTGGCTAATAGCTACGCCATAACATTACGACTTTTTGACGGGTATCCAGTTATCGTCTAAAATTAATTGTGCTCGATTATTAGTTTCATGAATGATATTATCTATGATTTCATCGGCAAAGAAACTTTAAAAACTTCTGCCTTCGTGATAAAACGTGAGATGCACTTAGTTTTGCTAGGCCTTTTAGCTAAGAAGGATCAATATTACTGCTTAGAACTTCTCTAAGTTCTCTCTCTTATGTGCGATCTTTTGCCAAAATATTTTTTCTTTGGTTAGAATCCTCGTATTTTCCTTCTTCGGTATCTGTTATAAAAAGATCTAAAAATAGATTTTGATAATGGACAGTGCAAAATTACTTGACGTTCCACATAATAGATAGTATTTACTTAACATAAAATTTAAATATGGAATGCCAAGCAGGGTCTTTGCGCCAAGCAGATAATTGAATTAAAAGTTAAAAATATTTCTGAATCTATAAGAGAAAAACACACATTGGGGTCAAAATTATCTCCAATTTTAAACCAATTGTCTTGTGATTTGCTTACTTTAAAGGATATACTGCGAATACGTGAATTGAATGCCCATGTATAGATTTTTATAAGAACATATAGATCCCTATGCGTCCCTTGTCAGCAAACCAATACCTGAGCTTTTTCGACGTCATTAACAGTCCGATTTTTCCCGCTAAAATAGTCTTCACTGAGCCTGTTACTACGATCCTCAAACCAATAATACTGTAATTTAGCAGCAAGAAATTTGTGGCATAACGTATCGAAGGCCTTACTTAAGTCCAGACAAACTAGTGTGGCAGAGTCACCATTATAGGCAGCAACCAACATATTATCGACTATACTTAACAGGTATAGTCGATGGACTGTGCTCTATATATAGCTCTAGCTAATATATAGCTCATTGTCCTTTATAAATTTAAAAGCCAACGGATCAAGAGTTTTTTAGAAATTTGACCCTACACAGGATAAGTAAATGATTCAACTGCTCAAGATTTACAATATTAACGCACAAAAGTTATTTTTCAAGATTTTTAAAATCTACCAGCTAAAACACATTCGTTAATAACATATCCTATATAGGGTATAATATATTCACCATACAATTCTATCATTTGCAGACTTATATTATATGTCGTTCAATATGGCGTCAGAATGATTTGAAGCAATTTCATGAAAGATGTCTTGTCGAATGAACAGCTTAGAAATTGGACTATGTTCCAACTTCCCTTTATGTATTTTCGTCGAAGGAGCATACTCAAATAACTCAACAATGCACATACCAGGTTACAATTCTTAAGAACGCCAAATTCTCTCGTCTTGATTTGACAATTGACACTGATGTAGGTTTTGCTACGCGAAAAAGAGATCTTATAGCCTGTCCAAGCGAGGGGTGGTTAAAACCAAAAGTAAATACCGCTTTATACAAGCGATATTTGGTATTTACCCAAGACGTCAAATGACTTCATGGGATTAACCGCCAGTAACCCTGCTTAGGAGGAAAGTTATAGCGGTTGATAGCTGACAAATAAAAAAAATCGAAAACGGAGTGTATAAACAAACAAAAACTACTATAATATTATATTCATTTGGCAAAATATACAAAAATGTATTATGCCAACCCACAAGTGGGTTTTGTTCAAACTCCATCCAAAAAAAATAATGAAGTTTTAAGAACAACGCCCGTACAGTGCTACAACTGAAAGAACCCTGGCGAAAAGAATGGGGCAAAAAAATATTTTCGCTTTTGCAACGTTGCCACTACTTCTCATAATTTATTATACTAATATGTCTTATATATTTATTATTACTTTTTTCTAACTTAAAATTACATATTTTATAACACTTCACCAAAACACGCAGTCTGTATTAAAAATTATACTTAATACTCGTACGTAATCTACATGATTTATGCAGCGAAGGCAAAAATCACCAGCATCATAATTCTTTCATTACACCAAAAAGTGTCTCAGCTGGCAACAGACCGCACAGATGATCTTGCAGGTGCTCAGTGGAGGCGGGCCCTGAGCGGCGACGTTTCGTATCTGTCTCCTGATTCGTCCAGCCATACACGTGACTTACAATGGTTGTTTGGCACGCGATACATTTTTATATTTTTTTACATACTATATTAGGTTTAAAGACTCCTTGTCTTGTTATCTTGCCATAGGCGCGCGTAGAGATTTTGGACGATTTTGCGATTTCGGCGTTTATTAATTTGCGATTATATTTAACTGTTATTTGTTGTTGTTGCTCTTGTTATTGTTCTTGTTATTTGCGTTTTTTTTCTATTATTGATTATTGTTTTTTTTTTGTTAATGACATTAGATATTTTATTTTCCTTGATTACGCATTTAGCGGAAAATAAAGTAAGTATAGATTAAGCTACCAAATACAATTTTTATAAGTAAAATTGTATATTTATTTCTAGAGTTTTAAAGTAATTTTTATTTTACTTTCAATTATTCATTATGGAAAGAAACCAATTCTTACATAAACAGGCATTAAGCGGTCAATCTAGGGAGATAATAGCAATTGCGATGAAGAAGCTCTAGCCAATGCATTTAAATTGCCTCTTAAAAGAAAGATTGATCGAGTTGCTCTGTATACTCTGTCTTTAAAGATAAGGTAAGTCAAATTCATAAAGAAGATATGAAACGACAGGCAGAACACCCAGATCAGATGCTTTCTTTCCCACCTAATAAGAAATATCGAATCTGTCTCTTTTTTGGGGGAGGGATTTTGACGACTTTCCAATTATAAGACGCACAATCAACAATTTTTATTTAGAGCTTAAGATGGTTCCCACTGTTAATAAATTACTTATTAAGTTACGAGAAATTACGAATTTCCCAAATATTCCTCAAAATTCGGTAATTATACTGGACAATGCACCCTACCACTCAGTTCAAGCAAACAAAGTACCAACCAAATCATCTATTAAAAAGGACATGGCAGAATGGCTCACCAAGAATGGCAATTTTTAAATTGCATAAATATTATATTTTTTTATATGTGCTGAAATTATATACGACTTTTTTTTGTAAATTAATTATTATTCATTTAAGGAATTTTATTTTAAGGAATTCAACACGACCCAGCTGCACGAAAATGGGAATTATTTAAAATAATTCAACGAAACAAGCCCCCCAGTGTTAAAAAAAACTATGTTGTGGACCGAATAATTCGGACCCGTGGGCATGTTGCTCTTCGCACACCTCCATACATGTGCGAATTAAATCCGATCAAATTGTGGTATTTAAATTATATTCGATCTCACAATACAACGGGTGATTTGGCAATGAAAAATTTGTTAGTCCAGGACGGAATTGAGTCTATAACTCCTTTACACTGGGCAAACTGTTGCAAACATGACATGGAGATTGAAAATAAATTCTGGGAGACTGATTAAATAATGAAGGAAGTCGAACAACTTATTATTACGAATGCTGGTGGTAACGATGATAGTGATGACTATTCTTCTGACAGCGACGAAGAAAGTGACAAAGAAAATTATATACAAGCCTTAGGTATTTATTTGCATTATTATTTATTTAATTTTTGTTTAATATATGATTTTATTTAATTTTTTAGAAAACGCCGACCAAGAACCGGGTTAAAACCTATTGCTAGTACATATGGGATGTGTGGTGGACAGAGTTAATCTTCATTGATCTGGCACACACATGTCAGGGTTCTAGATTGACTTGGCAAAACTAGAAAACTAGTAAAGAGTGACAAAAAGAGAACAGCTAATTTTTACTTTAAAAAATAAAATCCATAGGGAAAAAATGGCTAGTTCTTTTTTATATTATATTATATTAATGTTAATTGTTACAAGTCAGTGAATAGGCCAAATACTGCCTTAGCTATTCTCTTTTTATGACTGAAAATGGTAAAGGAAGCACAGTGAAATTTTACCTAAATTATTTAATTCGGATAAAAATTCAAATTTAAATTTATCAGCAAAAATTATTAATCCGAAACCAAATTCGTGACAAATTTACAAATATTAAATATTTTCAGGGGGTATGTTTTATTTAATTGACGTTATCGCGATTGGACTGTATGTTTTACCGCTCTTTCGAATGGAATCAGTCATTTTTACCTAAAACCAGACAAAAAAAAGCCTTTTTTTCGAAGCCTTTTTTCAAATCTGCCAAAAAGACACTATAAAACTTTATGGAATAAATCGACAAAATACGTCAACTGAGTAATTAATTGAAGTTTCCAAATGCACTATTAGTTCTTTGGTAAAAAGGTGAACTATTAATTTTGTTTACAATTTTAGGGCGTTGCTCTACTTATGGGCGATAGTGTACAATTGTATATGATATATCCTTTAATATAAATATAATTTTACTAGATACAATTTTTGATGAATGATTGAAAAAAATTTTGAATAAAGTATAAAATCTAATATTAAATATAAGAATAATTTAAAATATTAATTCTAAAATAAACTACATGTTGTGGATTGAGAGCATATCAGATTATTTAAGTAAAATTGTACAGTTTGTGCATCTGACTGACAAGTTAAAGAGCTGCCCGATTCCAGAAAATGCAAGCTTATTTCGTTTGTGGTCCAACGATTGAAACAATGAAAACCTTTTTTGACCACCAGTTTTGACCACTAGATTTTGTTGTGTTAACATGATCAATATATGCCTTTTTTGCAAGTAGCAAAATATCTGGATGGTTTTTTGATGGGCCTACATGTTTTTGTTCTTCGAAATTTGTTTGGCAATCCGAGCCCTGGAACTTAATATAATAATATTTACCACAGGTATACGGCAGAAGGAATGTCCTTAATCTCCTCTAGATCTTGTCGTTTAATATGTTGATTAAGTGGCCTATAAGTAACTACGAATCTAACGTAAATATCACAAATTTTTACTTTAAGCCATATTTACTCAACAACCTCATCCGATCTAGGAGAGCTAGGAACTAAGAACTGATTTACCATAAGACTTGCTTCGCTTTCCCCTTCTGTCTGGCTGCCTATTTAACCTTATTTCAGTAATTGAACAATGATAAATAAGCACATCACAAAGTCAATAAATTACTTATGCTAGTTAATTCTTATGATTTGTTACAAGCATTTTGCAAGACTTAAAAGCTTTCAATTCAAAGATTGTCTAAATCACTGGTAATTTGCCTTCGAGCAATAAGCAATCCTGACATAACAAAAGAAAGCCACACTGAAGAATGTTCTGCATATTATGCCAATTTAGAATAATGTAGACAGTTCTCCATATCAGCTATATAAATAGAAAAAACTAGTGGTTCCAATATAAACCTCTGAGGAACACCTGTAGTTAGTGTCTGAAATCCTTAATTACTCAAATACAATGATAATGACCTTCGAGATAAGATTTATTTTTATAAAATAGTATTTTTTGAAAACTCAGAGTAGTGTAACTTAGCTAATAGCAATTTATAGTCTATCATATCTAAGGCTTTATTAAACTTAATTTTTGATCCTGATATTATTAATCCTACTTAAAAGATAAAAAGGTTTACTTAAAAGAGTTGTGGTAGTGTTAAATAAAGGTCGAAAATCTGATTGACAATCTCTGGTGACTTTTAATTTATGAACAAACTCCGAAATTTCATTATAAACATGTTCTATATTAGCTGGAACTACTGGAAAATGCTGATTAATCTAATATCTTTAAAATCTTGAGGATATCCTCTGACATGCTTAAGTAGAAATTGATTTTTTATTAATTTAAAAAAAAATTCTCAAAACTAAATACCTAAATTTTTGGTTAAAAGGATAAAAAATATAGAGGATATTATTCGATATCTCAATTTAGATCTGATACCCCTTTTTAGTATAAACTCTAACTCAAGTCATAGCATCATTAGAAGGGGTAAATATTCAAACCAGCCCAACGTTTCATTTGCACAGTCCCGGGCAAGTGAACTTAATCAAATTGTATTTGCCAAGATGTTGAAACTCCTATATAACTTTTGAGTTTATGGCCTACTAAATGGCTGAAATTTATATCGGAAAACACGTAAGGGATTTAAATATATTTAAGTTGTGAGTATAATTAAAAAAAGGAGACGGTATGTTCCCTCCGAATATGTGAAATTATATTATTTCCCAAGAGACAAAGAGCAGGACCGGGTTACGAGGTATTTCCCATATAAAAAAGAAGTAAAACTGAAACTACCTCGAAATAAATTTCGCCATTTCGAAACAACACCATTACCTCAAGCCTGTGGGGAGATGTACCCTGTGAAAGATAACAATACGGAAAAGTAGAAATGTCGGTTTTTGTTTTGTAAAAAGGCTATACAGTTAGATTGGATCACCATATTAGCTTTGAAAAGTTCTGTTATTAAAATATTTTAGCTCTATTCTGTTGGGAAATAACCCAACAGCACCCTTTTTTGTCATTGGGATTTATTATTATTAAGCTTTTGTCTATAATTTTAAGGATATCATCGATCCTTAAAAGTTCCTAGAGATTATAAAGCAACTAATTTCAAATATAACGTTAATGAATAATAAAAATAATAAGTATAATTCATAAATTCGTATGAAGCTGTGAGCTCTTTTCTCACATCGCTTTGTCTATTTGATGAATGAGCAAACAAACAAATTAAATACTAAGTAAAGAAACTGACAAGATATCATACGGTTAACGTTTAGATGACAGTTGATCTTAATTGATGTCGCAGTCAAGTTAAGTGAGTGTCATCAAAATAGAGTATATAGAATAGAGTCTAGGCGGTCGTAGTGAGAAGAAGAAAATCCACTGATCCGTAAGCACTCTTGTACTCTGAACTAAGTTTAAACTTACTTTAGTGAATATAAACATTTGTAGATATGAGTGTCGAACTCGTCTAATGATGCAATAAGTTGAAATACATAATCCATTGTGATCATAGTATAAGCACTATTGTTACTAGTTATTGGTGAACTGAGTGGAGTTACCTGCTATGAGGCAAAAGTGAATATAAATAGGGTTAAGTTTAGTTTGAGTAAAAAGCAAATACTTACCATATTCTACTCCTGCTATATTGTAAAACTGTTTGATTCTCGTATCTTAACGGCTAATAAATCGGCATATTATGTATTGTACATGCTTATTTCATTTACTCCACATTTTATAGGTCACTGAACTAAGCGATAGTGGTCCTTCAATAAAAATAAAATACTTCAAAAATGTATAAAATAACTTATTTATTTTGACTAGTATGCTCCAGTGGCACATTAAGTAATTATGTCCTCTGGATATATTCCTTGCGATTGATCGCACGTGTATTTGACTATTCGTATTTATACTTTTAGCGTTAAACGGTATCCAAGCTAATTTTATTTTACTTCTACATATGTTTAAAATAATAGATTAACAGAAATTAGCAATAAATTGCAGTCATGGTTGAAAGCAAATAATGTTGCGATTTGGAATGGTGTTAATACTAATGTTAGTTGAAGCTACTGCTATTTTTAAAGAGACGTTTTATAGCGTCTGAACATAGGCCTGTGTAGGCCAATGCATGACTGTAATATATTCATAGCTAAATATATTGAAGGAGTCCATCAAATTAACTAGCGATTAGATCAGCAATTTTGGAAGCACCCTTACAAATTATATTAAGCTTTTGATGGAAAAATTAAAAGCAGAGAAAGAGGCACTTAATATTAAATTGGGAGTTCTCTTATACCAAATACACATCTTGGAGTAACAAAATCTAATAAACAACATATAATTTTAGGAACTAATTTAAATTTAAAATCTGGTTAAGGTGTTACCAAATGTTGATTGGCATTTACACAAAGTATATTATAAATGAAAAAATTATTAACGCTGTTCATTGAATTTTATTTCGCATTTTCATAAATCAGCAAAATAATGTCATGTACGATTAACTGGCAAATATTTTAACGATGATATTTTTGCTGCTACTTAAATTAAAGTACATTTAACTTTTTATAAATGTCCAACTTTTGACGGTTAACCAATAAATTTGAGCAAACAACTTATAGAATAAAGTTTCTTTTCAAAAAGCTAGAAGCATCAAACAGACTAGAAATATAAATTATAATTTGGCGCAAAGATGACCGGTCTAAGATAGTATGTGTAAAGAATAGCACGGCATTACAAAATTTTATGTTCGAATTTGTCTAGTATTATAATATTAGAGAAACAATGTCTCTAATTCTATAATATAATTTTTACAGGTTCTGCCTACATTTTACCATTTTTAATTTTGAGATTATTGATTCAGTTCAGAGAAACATATACAGGTGGCGGAGTGTTTGTTGTAATTTAAAAATGTTTAAAGGTGATGCTAAAATATATGAATTTTTTGAGTTAGATAATAATACATTTATTCACTATGTATTAAATCAGTAAAGAGGTAGGTGCTGGTATTAATTGGTTATAAATTTAGACTGCCAATGGTTCCAATAACTATTTGGTACCACTTATTAATTAAAATAAATCATCCGACTAAATAATTTTACTAACTAAATTATGCAGCAAAATGAATGTGATTTCTGGTAAGCTTAACATCCATTTTTTTAATTATTTGTAATACCCAGGTTAATAGATACTAATACCCAAAATTTTTAAGTAAATCAAATACTTTATGAAGCATGCGTTATTAGCTCTTGGATTGTATTAATAATCTAGCACTGTCAGTATGTAATAATTTCTTAAAACACTACTTTGCTATGAACTAGATTGAAAAAGTATGTTAAAATTATATTATAAATAATATACAGACACAGAGACAATTACGGGTAGTTCATTGGCATTTTAAAAATGCCAGAAAAAAAAGAGAGAGAAGTTAAGTGATCTGTCGTTGGAAAGGTAATTTCCCATAATTATATTCATTAAATTTGCTGAAGTAATTATTTTGAAATAAAACGTAACCTAAAATAATTACTTTATTACAGGTTATTACGAGTTCTTAAAAAAAATGCCAGACGTTTAATTATACTAAATTTATTACACATTTTTACCAATAAGCAAGATTGTACCTGAACAATGCGGTTTGTCCTTCAACCTTCCTTAAAGTAGACTAGAGTAAAACTAAGTGATTATTTTTATGATACATTATCTAAAAATTTTAAAATTTACAAGTGATTTTAATATAAATACAAAAAATAATGAATGTTGGACTGTTATATGGTTTGATTTCTTGTATTAACTCAAAATTTACTACAAAAACGGTCTCCTGCATTGATCAATTTATGAAAAGAAATTAAAATTAAGTCACATAAATATTAATACATTTATATTAGATACTTACTTATGCTAAATATTATTCTATAACAAAAGTCGAACATACCAACCAACAAAATCAAACACACTTTACTATATTATGAATATATAGGCTATATGTATGTATGCTTTTTAAAGAAAAATTACCTCGCAGAACTGATTAAAAAATTTATTACACAGTTATAAATTTTATAACTGTGAACGAGTGCCTGTATTCCATAGCCATATTAAAGAAAATTGGCTAATTAAGAGATAAAATAAGAAGAGTTTTAGTACAATTAATCTAGTATCCTATCCTTCTAGGTCGCCTATCGTAAAAGCTGTTTCTTACTTCCAAGAGATTTCGAGATAAAATGAAATTGGCAGATTCAACAATTTTGTTTCTTAGCTTCTCTAAATTCGTTGGCCTACTCTTATGATGTTTATAAATAGTCTCTTTAAGAAAACCTAGAAACAAAAGTCATTTAATGATAAATCGGGAGACCTTAGAGGCCATTTAATATTACCAGCCCCACTATGAGCTATTACTAACCGCATTATGAGCAAGACAGCCCAGGTCTTTATCAAGAGGAGTTGAACGGCAGTAAGTACGATCAATGAAAAACAGTCCAATATAACGATCGCCCAAAATGCCCGTTGCTCGTTTTCCTGAGACCAGTCTTCAGGAAACACCTCTTGAGATTTGGAATATTTAAAAGATTTGTATCCATGTTTTTCCAAATACTCGTCACAATTTAGTGCACACCCAGTTCCTCTCCAACACTTCTGCTCGATCTATCCCTTTCAATACGTGATTCTTGAGCTTTGATATAATAATTTCTAGATTCTTGAACACAAACATATTTAAGACATCTTTTTGCGAATTTAACACGACATTTAAAAGAGTTTTAGCACA
This sequence comes from Anthonomus grandis grandis, assembly GCF_022605725.1. Classification (NCBI taxonomy): domain Eukaryota; kingdom Metazoa; phylum Arthropoda; class Insecta; order Coleoptera; family Curculionidae; genus Anthonomus; species Anthonomus grandis. The sequence goes on along the minus strand of NC_065552.1, from coordinate 10,921,491 downwards.
AGGAATCAGTCTGTTTTCAAAATTTACTGTGAATAAATTCCTTCATGGTACTGCCGAATTGAATAAAACCATTTAATCCATTATACTTTTTTGGAAAAAAATTAATATTTAAAAAAATTAAAATAGCGCGCATAAACAAGACTCAGCAGAGAGTATTCAATCGCACAGCAAAATAAAGTCTGCTGAGATCTGCCGTGACGGAAATAGCAAATCAGACGATTGGAATACGCCGCGCCGCTGCTTATCAACCAGAAAAAAAGCGAGCAGCGGTGTTGCGATTTAAAATGCCTATGTGTAATTGTGTAGTCTTCTATTCGTCAACCTGTATACACTATTGACGAGATACAACGTTCCTTATGTCACGAGCCGTAGCGAAAGCATTCTCAGCAGATGCTGCTCTGCCTGTTGTCTTGTTCATTATTCTCGTCCGCATTTTAACACTATTTGCAGCCGTTTTGATCAGCTGATCTGTATATGATTGAGTTTTAACATAATCACGCTTATCAGGTGATAAGAATAAATTACTTATTACTTTACATATGTTTTGCATTATAAAAAATGTGTTCCCTTATAAATCACTCATTATATGAGCATTTAGTGCCATTGGGTTTTTGGCAAAAGCTGTACCTACTCGTATATTTTAAAATAACAAGTGATATAATTATAATAAGATAATTATTTTATAATATAAAATATTCCAATCTAAAAAAATATATAATTATTTTAAAAATTTGCGCGTTTTAAATTTTAGTAAGAGTTGATAGAAAAACACATATAGTGTTTTAGATTAATTACATATATACCGTGAAGAAATAAGAGGAGAGTTTTCTGAAATTAATAGAGCAAAATTTTTGACAGCTCAATTTTTTAAGTTTAAGAGTACCTAAAAATTGTTTCACATGCTTTATTCGAAACTGTATTAAATCCATTTTTATTTTTCTTATTATCAACGAACTGTAACGTTATAAAAGTTATATGTTTTCAAAAAATTTCGAAAGTTCTTGAAATAAGAGTAAAAACGCTTAAAAAATATTTTAAAAATGGAAATTTTTTGGGATATTTAGGTAAACCATCATATTACTATCATTTCCAAACATTAAAATATCAAAAGTATTCGCTAGTGAACACTGCCAGCAAAATTATCAGAGCATTAATTAAAAGCAGGTTCGAATAAATAGGCAATTTTTGTCCAAAGAGACCGGTATAAATTAAATAGCAATAAATTGAACTTTAAGTCACAGATTTCAAATATATTGAATCTAAGCTCAAAGGATTACACGTGTTTCACCTGTGCCATCACCAGATCTTTTGTAAGAAAGAAACAGCAATAATAAGCTTTACGAACACTTATTAGTTAAACCTTATTTACGCTAAATTAGAAACTAATAACTAATTTCATACTTTGCGTAGTCATCAATAAAAAAAAAACAAGTTTAGGGCAAAAATTAAAAGTTATTAAACTGGGATAAAGACTAGTTATCAAAACTATAAACAAGTACCTATTGTTTGATAATAATATCGATGCAAAGTTTACTTTGCATGAGAGAATCAATTCAAATATAAATACTAAGGCATGATTTTCTCGTATTTAACTTAACCTTCCGGTACTAACAAGGACTTATGTGACATAAATACTTAGTACTTACGTCGGACTTACACTCCGCATATCTTTTTTTCAGTGAAAAATTATCAAAAATGGTGTGAAAAAAAACTATATTAGTCTTATATTAGACTAGGAAATATATAAACACATCAAATATATTTACACATTTTGAAGGTAAATTATTGGAATCCAAAAGCCTAGAAAATCTTTAATAAAAAATAACAATTTTTAAATTGGAAGAATCGAAACATATCATTATCAAAAACAAAAACAGAACTTCTAACAAACTTTCAACATAAACAAAAGATGATTACATTTCAAAAAACAAAAATAAAACTTTTAACCTAAACTCCGACTAAAATAATATCGTCAATCTTCGTCACTTTCACCAGCCATACAGTCACTACACATGTAGTTGGCATGTTCCAAACAAATAGGTTTGTTACAGTATGCACAGCTAAATCTCGTTAGTCTATTTTTCTTTCTATCACAATAAAAGCAGCGTCGTTTTATATTTGCGGTTTCTGGTTTGGGTAACTCTTCCTGCAGTGGTAAATGTAAAATTTCTCTAAGGCGAAGTCTAATGGTACGTGGTATCCGATTATTAGTAGCTCTTCGTCGTATGTGTCCGTCTAGTAACAGCTTACCAAGATTCTCCAGAAATATTCTTCGAGGTGTATCATCCATATATTTTGAATTGCTCTTGAAAATAACGAAGGAGTTTATTCCAGCTATATTAAGTTGCATAAAAATTTTTAACCATTGGCCAGCAACGAGTAGCTCTGGCACAATCATAGGCCGCATACATCTTGTCCACTGCATCAACCCCACCTTTAGTTTAATTGTAATCAACTATTATTTGTGGTTTTCCAGTTTATTGGTCTATTTTTATCTTCATTATGGTGCATAGTTGACAACGTAAGCACATTTTCATTTTTATTAAGAATATACAATACTATGGTTGCTTTGTTTTGAAATGCAAACATGCTTGTCTGGCTGGGTCGTTTAGCAGGTTGGACAAATTCAAGTGGAAGTTCTCTTTTATTCTTTCTAATAGTACCAAGAATCGTGAGTTTATGATTTGTGGAAAGGGCGTTAGCAACAGCCATGCTGGTAAAGAAATTGTCCATGGTTATATTTCTGCTTCTTCCTGAGATGGGGTGACAAAGACGGGAAACATTATCAGTTTGAACTTTATAAGGTCCAATCGGTTGTTGCCCAACATAAATTTCCATGTTCGCAGTGTAAAACAATTTTGCGTCCACTAAAGAATATATTTTGATACCATATCGGTTAGGTTTATTGGGCATATATACTCGAAACCTGCATCTCCCTCGGAATGCCACCAACATTTCATCCACTGTTTTGACCTCGAAAACATAAAAATATTTAGACAAATTAGAATTGAATGAATCAAAGATCTCTCGGATCGGTGCTAATTTGTCATATTTTTGTCTCTCTATTCTAGTATTTTTATTATCAAAACGAATATACTGCATAAAAATCTGAATCTTTCCCGAGACATTGTCAAACGAAATATTTCCATGGATGTTCCATTTGTTTTAAATAAGTCGGAGGCATTTACCCGACTATTTTTTGACATCGAACATATATAAAGCAATCCTATAAGCGCTTTCAACTCAATAATGTCTGTGGGCCTTGCTGATCGGTTGTTTGGATTTAAATTGCACATTCCAATGTAGATATTTGTATTATCAACAATAACTTGCAACATTTCAATTGTGAAAAATAGACTCCAGATCTCTGCGGCAAATTTTAACCCTTTTGCATTTCCCTTTACCCCAGGGAGAAACTTGATAAGATTTTGGGCGCTTGTCCATACCTGAGAATTTCCTGGATGCTTTCTCCACTTGCTTTGGCCATCTTTTCCAATGTAATATGCAGCTTTTTCGTGCGCCACTTCTGAACTAAGACCCAAGATGTTGTTTGGGTCATCAGTATCTTGCTCATCATCCATGTTATGATCTTGAGTCTCTTCATCATCATCCTGCAAACTCGAGTCGTCATCAAATGGCTCCTCATCAGTCGCAACCTCATCGAAGAGTTGGCCAAGATATTGTTGTTCCCTTTCGTAATTCATATTAACCACTGTAATCGAATATTTAGGTTTATTAATTTGCAAAAAGCAGAAATTAATTAAAAATTGTTACCTTAAAAAATTTGCATAAACACTAACGTGCGGAGTGAGAGTCCGCATAAGAGCCTAACTCCAACACGAAGCACCCTACTCTGTTTACCACTTAACACTAAATTGGAGCCCCGAATCGCAACAGGTACTGAGCGGTACAGCCGCCTACTCGGAATTCTTCGGAAAGTACCGGCCAATTTTCGGCCATGCGGACTGGCAGTCCGCACGTTAGTACCGGAAGGTTAAATGCAGTTAGCCATCTTTTTGCTTATGTAATTCACTTTATTTCACATTGAGATAACTTTCCTGTCTTTATAAAATAGTTGGATATTATTTGGCATTTTTGCAAAGGTATATTTTATTATCTGGATCGTTTATGGGCTTTTAACAGATATCGAACTTTTAATGTAGTATCTTTTTCCCACGTAATTAAATAAATAATTAATTTTACTTCAATGGATAACCTCTATTTTCTATAATATCTATACTACATTTTTCGGTAAAGAAATTCTAATTGGTTTGCTTTTTTAGTTATAAAACTTACTTCCATTGTAGTAACCATATGACCGTATTGTCCACTTTATATGATCTCTGTGAAGCTTCACAAGAAACAATACTGTTGCTAAGAATATGTACATGAACTTTATGTTAAGCGTTAAATAAAATTTTGTAACAAGATCAGAATATAATCCTATATTATTCTCCTTCACTAAAATTGATTAAATTAACAAAAAAAAAAAAAAAATAGAAAGCCATGCAGAAATTTACATAACAACTAAATCTTTATTTGTATGACAATTGCGGTTTCGCTAATTCATCCATTATATACTAGACTTTAAATAAAAAAATTCGTTTCATTATAATAAATAGGAACGTAAGCAATTAAAGATATATTAGGTGTAAGAAAAACCACAAGACAAAGGAAATGTGAGAATTTTAATCAAAAATAAATCATAAGAAAAAAGATTCATATTGTTTTGATACATTGTAAGATTTATGGGGATAAAGTATCAATAAATATTGTCCATACAATTTAATTTTTTAATTAAATAAATGTCAATGAAATATATAAGTCTAACTTTATCTTATTAATACAATGTTTCATCTTAAACTATCTGCTTTCAAAAAAAATAAAACTTTATTTCGAATTTATTTTATATTTTAGATAAGAACAAAACGCAGCTCTTTAGACAACTAAAAACATATGAAATATCCGTTGACTACAACAAAGTATACAACTTTGGGATTTAATATAGCTTTTTAAAGTTTTCCACTTTTGGATAGGATATTAAATTTCTTCAAGGTCTTTTAAACGGTACATATAAGAACTGAAAGTCTTAACTTTAATATAGTTGTCCAAAATAAACTTTTTTCTTACGTTAAGCTTAGCAAAGCACAAAAAGATTTAATGCATTTTGCAATTACTGTAAAATATAAAAAAACATTATTTCTAGTCGAAACTCACTATTTGGACATATGCTGTTTAGCGGAATCATATAAAAAATAGTATCTGGTAAATAAATTTTCCATTCTATTAAATTTTATTATATAGTAGAATTATTACAATTTAATTTATGAACCCAACCTTCAGGTAGTCTTGTTTGAAAAAATATTTGGAAAAAGTCAATTTAGGTTACCAATATTAATTTATAGATTAGTCACACTTTACTTAATATTAATAAATAAAGGAACCGCTTAGATAATATAAAACAATTGGTGATTAAGTAGATGATATAAAGGTGAGGGAAAATCTAAGAAAATTTCCCTTATATCAGAAAGATATTGACTGAACTGAACTCTTTTGTAATTGTATTAGATTCAGTTGTAATACGAGGTTTGTCCGGAAAGTACATATAAAATGTTAGTGGCGTCGTATCTACGCGTAGGGGAGGGGCGTTCCGGCGGTTTCCTCTGTCTATACCATCCACTGAACGCTCATTTGAGCCAGAGCGCTCTGCGAGTTATAGCGAATTTACGTTTACACGTTTAAAGTACCCCTTTTTCTACCTGCCATCGGCATGGAGCTCTCTCTGATTAAGGAACAGCGAATTAACATCAAGTTTCTTGCAAAGCTTTGATCAATGATGAATCATGGTTCTACGAATTCGACGTGGAGCTGAAATCTCAAAGCAAGGAGTGGAAGCAAGCTTAAGATCCGAGAATAAAAAAGTCGTGAAAGTCAAGGTTCAATGTGAAAACAATGTTGATTGTTTCCTTTGAGTCTCGGGGCATTGTTCATCAGGAATTTGTTCCTCGCGGCCAGCCAGTGAACGGGAATTTCTACGTTGAAGTTTTGCGTCGTCTCTGAGCTCGTGTAGCTCGAGTTCGGCCGGATTTGGCTCAAGGGGGCAAGTGGATCCTTCATCACGACAATGCGCCTGCACACACATCTCTCGTTGTGCGTGAGTTTTTGGATAGGAGCTCAATCATTGTGACAGAACACCCGCCTTATTCACCCGATTTAGCCCCTTGTGACTTTTTTCTGTTCCTCAAATGCAAAAAGGTGCTTCGGGGGCGGCACTTGCGTGATGTGGAAGCCATCAAGTCCGAAATGACACGGCAATTGAAGAGCCTAACACCTGAAGACTTTCAGCGATCATACTGACAGTGGAAACGGCGTTGGCAAAAATGCATCTGGTCTCAGAGGGAGTACTTTGACGGAGACCATATTGAAATTTCTGAATATTTGTAAAATAAAAATATTATTCCACTTTTATACGTATTTTCCAGACAAACCTCGTAAAAGGTTTATAGTAAATAAAGACTTGGCCTGCAACTGATGTATCAGGTTTTAGCTAAATTAAAAAAAAAAATGATATCCAAAAGAAAAGGTCTAGACATACATCTGCTTTGGTATTTCTATTAATTTTCTCTGAAATGCACCTTTTTTTTAATTTTGCAGGTACTACTTTCCATAGTTATAAGTGCTAAACGCTTGCTATTGAGTTTAGCTCTTTTAAATATATATATCGCCTTCCGCCGGAATTAAGTGCTTTTATAAGATACGAATTTATATAAGTTAGTCCTGACATCTGGTAGTGGCTATAGTACCTTCGATTTGTAATAGAGATTTTACACAATAGGGCTATTATATAGAAGATACATAGTCAGTTTTTTGACCACATTAAAGGAAAAATGGTCCAAAAGTTTAAATTTTCTTTTTAGTTTTATTTTTTTTAATATAGTATCTTTTTGATAGAATAATTCATTTCTTGCTCTTTTATATATGCGAATTCTAACTCAATAACTAATAAATTTAATATTTTAGTAACTGATAATATGTTGACTTACGCGATTTGAAAACAAGGTGGGGATGTTCTATACACTTTCTAGGTTGTAACATTTGTTTATTAACAGCAGCTCGCGTCATTAGTTTTTTTTTTAATTTATATTATTTAGTTTATATTCGTCATTTCTTATATTGTAATTTAATCGATTTTTTTTGGTAATTTTATTATTTAATAGGACTAGTTATCTGGTTATTTAATAATTTTTTTTTATATACTGGAATAGATTTGGATATCGTGCAGATAAAGTGCAGTATATTTAAATTTTGCTATTTTATTATCAGCTCGATTTCTTATGAACTGGCTTTGATCTGTTTTCTGAACTTAGGATTGTCAGTTATTGGCTAAGCTAAAACCTGGTTTTCAGAAAATATTTCTGCCAGTCCAATTGCTATTCCTGGCTATAATGTTTTATGGTATAATAGACAGACCAGAGGCAGAGGTGTTGCATTTGTAGAAAATATAGATCTAAAGTATAAATTACTTTAAACTCGTGTATCTGATGAGCTTGAATTTATTTAGGTAAAAATAAAGTTAACTTTATGCTTCAGTAGATGATACAGGCCTTCACATGCTAAGCTAAAAGCTAATCTGATCTTTCTGAATGTAATGCTGTGGTATTTCGAGCTAATTACACTTATTGCCTTTTGAGCAGACTCAAATAGTCGTACATTTTTTAAATATTTTTTAAAAAAATAAAATTTAATGCAAATAGTTAATTCTCACTAGAGACCATAGTTATTTCGAGTGATTTCCTGACAGATGGTTGTACCATGAATCTAAATTTAGGGGTAAAAACCTAAACTTGGCTGATCTAGTTATAAGTTAGGAAACTAGTATATATTAACTCTAGTTTCAAATTAAATTATTAATTATAAGCCATCTGAATATATTACTTCTATGAGCCTTAAACAATGTTGAACAGATTTGATTGTTCAGATTTAACTGCTAATTGTCGGGAATACCTCAATGTTCTTAGAAGTTCTTTCGTTACAGTTTTGCAAAGCGAAATGGAAACCTTGCGGAGTGCAACCATCACATTAAAAAGCAAAACGGATGCCCAGGAGCAGCACTCTTGCAATAACAATATTCGAATTTTTGGTTCACCACAAGGAAAAATAGAATTTTTTTAAAAAATTGTGAGTGAGTTATTTACAAATACAATAAAAATATACATAAATAACACCGACATTCTGAACATTTATGAGGTATGGAGGCAAAAAAACGCAGCAATGAGAGGCCACCTGCTCTCCTAGTTCATTTTTCGCAATATAAATAAACGTACAATAGTTTTAAGATAACGAAAAATGCTTGTAATCTCGCGAAGATCTAATCAAATCAAGATTGTCTTTACTTAGCAAAGTGTTAGATGAGAGACACAATCTAACACTTTGCTAAGATCGCTTCTTTCAACCACGCATCTCACAACTTTCAAAAGGGTGGATAGGCTTTAAATAAAACCAAACTCACTATCTTCCAAAAGATGTAATTTCATTAAATATGACATAAATTTGTTCTTTAAGATTCCCCCATTTACCTCATTAAAGGGGCGACTAATAGACCTAAGTATATAATTGTCTATAATATCCTCTCCTCTACAAATGATAAAAAAGTAAAAGACTTTTTTACCGCTTAATTTTGCATTACAAGAATTCATACTCCATATGATATAGAAGATTTTACATTCTTTGTAAATTCTACATGAACCTCCAAAAATATATGGCTGAAAAAAATTTATTTTGTAAATCAATTAAATAAAACATTTTATTAATTTAGTATTATTGACTTACAACAAAAGTAACTAAAACGAAAAAACTTTTTGAATATAAAGGAAAACATTCCGAACATATTCTCGCGGTTATAAATAACCATATTACCTTAAGATAAAACTGCCACGAAGTTCGGCAGGCAGGCATAACTCCTAACTTTCCGAATATAAAATATGACACCGAAACTAATAAGGCAAAACTTCAAGGAGCAAGGAAATCCCATATATCTCCGCTCGCCTCTAAATATTAAGTTTGAAAACTTTTCAAATATTCTTGTACTGTGGTGTCTGTCGCAAGACTCTGATCTCGGAAATTTAAAATTTTTCTTGACATCCTTAAAAATATTGAGCTGATCGAAATAAAAAATAAAATTAGCAATAAAGAATCAAGTTTTTAGTTTAGCATCTTTAATTGAAAAAAGGGTTTTTAATTGCCTCAAAATTAAGAATAGGAGTAAAGGCCTTTTAGAAAAATTATCAAGAAATTCATATTTAAGTTAGTATACCATTATACAAATTGGCTTTGGTGCTTTTTTATAATAAACCTTGTACCAAGCTTTTAAATTACGTTTGTGCACATTTAAATACCAATGAGGGTATGTAAAATCTTCACTGAGGATCTTTCTGAAATAAGATATTGAGACGGGTTTTCTTTTATTTAAACGCTTTAGAACTATTAATTTTTTCTTTTAAGGTCTATTTTCCTATAAAGTCTAGGAATGATTTCTTTTTAGGAAAATTGGTAGTTTTACGATTTTTTTAACTACCCATAAAACTAATAAAAAACAGTAGGACAAGCAATTAATATTTATAATTTCTTGTCCTTCTGTTTAACAGCAACTATTATTGGTTTCAAATTTAAAAATACAATAAGATAAGCATAAGTTATCAGGAAATAAACACAAAAAGAGTAAATAGTCGACATACCTCAAATATGTCATTAAAAATCTACTGCGCAAGTCCTCAAGAACTCAAAGAACGGCTGAATTTCGAACTAGAAGTTCAGGACTGGTCACCGCGAACGCTCTTTTTAAAAATGCGCATGCGAAGTAATTCTCAGCTTGTCCGGGACTATCACCGCGAATAAAGCTATAGTCCAAAGCTCTCTAATAATTTTTATTGGGTTATGATCGATATAATTAATAAACTAAGTTTTAGTAATTATTTTATCATTAAAATACTGCGGAGTTTTCATGGCAGCGTACTTACGCATTCCCTACTCAGTTATATTTTTAATAAGTACTTTTTTGCGAAACATCATATACATCATACGAAATAAATTTGGTTTTTAATGAAAACAAAAGCGAAAACTAACTACGGCTAAATCGGATGCCATAAATCCCACTGAAGTAGTAAAATATCTCCCAGTAAATTATACATACAACAGTGGCTGTAAATTTGGGAGAGGGCAATAATATAAAATGATAACAGCGCTATTTCGCAGACTATTAGATTAACAAGTAATACTGTTTGCTATAATTTAAATAATTTCATTTGAGTTTTAAATTTTTAATATAAAAATAAATTGTAATTAATAAAAACAGCATAATTTAGATTTAAAATGTCAATAAAAGAATAGCGCAGGCAATGAACTAATAATAATCCATTGTGCAGTAGAATATTTAATAACAGGTCAAGTAGTAAAAAGCTGTGCAAATTTTGCTCCTCTGTGACTTGTGTAATAAAAGGGATAGTTGGCTTCTGATACAATATACATATAGTACTTGCCCTATGAAGTTAACCTTTGTGAATCACAAATTTAGATAGTCCTTATTGATTACCCGCAAATTTTCTTGTTGGAAGGCAAAATATCAGAAATTTTAATTAATAAGTCTAGCGCGACAATATTATAACTGACAAATTTATTAAGGACGTTAAAACAGCCGATTAACGTCTATTGCTATAAAACTGTTTAAAACAAATCTCTCAAATAGATGTTTCTGTGGAGAGCCAATCTCAGGATGTACTCTGTCGCACTTTACCACAATTATTTTAAAAAAATATGTCGTACATTAATATTCTATAGCTGCTGTTAACTATATCTCAAATGCGTATATGAAGTTGTTAAAAAAAATTAGCTTAATAAAAATATATGAGATTACTTTTCAGACTTGCTGCTTACACTAAGTGCATCGTGGTGTCCTTATATCGCACAAGTGCAAGTAATAGATGGTATGTTACTATTTTTGCAGCATGTATTAATTTAAATTAAACTATTTTAAAGAATAAGGCAATCAAATGTGCTATTAATTTCAATGTTTACTTTATTATCGTCATTAAAGAATTGACTAATCTTGCTGAGAAGTTACAATATGTCAAGTACAATACAATATGTCGTCTATTCGATAAAAATCTTTAAAGAAATTTATATAACTGATGTTTATTTGTCATGAAAAAATTACTAATAATGGTTTTTAGATGATAAGTTTAAACTGATTTTGTGTGTTGTTTTAGTCCAGTCCAATTTTTTTAATTTTTAAGGTTTCGTTGGATAAATGGTCAAAAAGAAATCCAAGCTTTTCAAATTTTTTCTTTAATTTTCAACGTTTTGGTCCATATTAGGACTTCTTCGAGGCAAATCACCATTTATCCTACTAAATTCTTAAAAATTTAGCAAACTTTTTAATTTTACATTTTTCACATTTTTACTATGTTTTTTACAAAAATCAGTTTGAATGTCCACATATCAGAAAACATCTCGAATTTAAAATAGAAATTAAAGAAGAACCTAAAGGCTTTACAAATAGATAGGCACAATCAGCAGTTTTTATAACACATAATATTTTTACTTCACTAAACTTTAAGTTGATTATGTCAGCATAGGTGATTAACGTGAAACCCAAACCGCAAGTGTCGGTAATTTTTGTAAAAACACGCAAATGTATTAGGTATACTTTGGGGCTTAGACAAAGGTGATTCATTAGCATTAGGTAAATTTATTTTTTATAAATTTAAAAAATAATTTATTTTTTAAATTTATAAAAAATATATCAATGGAGCAAGTTAATCCATTATTAATGTCTATGCTTATATCTGAAAAGTGCCAAATATTATTAAAAAAGTCCTCGTATAGTTTGCCTAGGTTAATCCATTTAAAATTGTAGATAATATTTTTAATTTTGAAAATTATTAGATCTTTTACCTGCAAATTCTTTAATATACAGGGTGATTTTTAAGTAGATATTTTTTTTTAACTGTGTATAGAAATCGGTAAAATATAAGTTTTGGTTTATTGTTGTTAATTTTAAATTTGCAAATCCTAAAAATGGCACATCTTTATAAAACAATGAACTTGTGAATGTGTTGCTTATTTATGGAGTGTGTCTTCAAAGTGCTGCTGCTGCTTCGGTATTATACGCAGACCGCTTTCCTTTGCAGAATCATCCTACACCAAAAAGTTTTATAAATCTTATTCAACGGGCTAGGGATACTGGCGATTTACGGGAACATCGTGGAGGGCATGCAGGAAGAGGAAGGAGACCTGAAAATGTTCATAGGGAAGAACAAATTTTAAATCTCATCGAAGAAGATCCAACAACAAGTACTTGAGTTGTTGCAGGGCAGATCGGATTAAGTCAAACAAAAGTATGGACAACATTGCGCGAGAATCAATTTAATCCCTTTCACGTTCAACGTGTCCAAGCGCTACTGCCTGAAGACTTCCCCCGCAGAGTTCAGTTTTGTGAATGGTTCCTACAACAACATGAAAATGATTAACATTTTTCGAACAAAATTTTAGCCCTGGACGAGGCAACATTCACCCGAAAGGGAATTAACAATTTTCGAAATACGCATGTTTGGTCTGTTGATAATCCCCATGCAATTCGCAGAACCAATTTTCAACACCGCTTTTCTGCTAATGTGTGCGCAGGAATTGTGAATGGGATACTTGTTGGACCATTTATCTTACCAGACCATTTGACGGGCGATGTTTATTTGGACTTTTTGCAAAATAATCTGCCTGTTCTGTTAGAAGACGTGCCACTGAATATCAGGCAAGCTATGTGGCTCCTGCAGGATGGAGCACCTGCCCATTTTAGACGAGAAGGGAGTGCGAATTTTTGGATTTTTTTTTTATGGTAAACACAAGCACAAGAGGAAAGTCCTATGTCACTCTTGGAGTGGTGCTTGCGCGAAGATATTTGTGGGCATTTATCTTGAATCGCTGTAGGTTGTATGCATCGGGAAATATGTGAGGTGGAAGCCCGTTCCACAAAGAAGATGTTCTCCAGATGAATGAGTCCCGATACAGCGACGTCCTTGGGGTAGGCAGGTGGACTCGAAGTTGATGAGCCGCAACTGCTAGACGCGTCCTTCTTGCCGGAACAGCCCTGGGTGGAATCAGGCCTGCCAGCTCAGAGGAGCACTTACTGTGATAATAAGGGTAGAATAAACAGAGATCAGCCACCTTTCTCCTGTGCTCCAGACTATCCAGACTCTTTGTCAGTTCTGGTTTGTCGATAAGACGAATAGCTCTCTTCTGTATAGAATCCAGCAGGTTTAAACTATGCTTGGGTGCAGAGCTCCCATGCGAGCAATACTCGAGGGAATGGCGTATTTGAGCCTTATAAAGAGTCAGCAGCTGTTCTGGTGTATACAGTTTTTTCGTTTTAAAAAGCACTCCGAGTTTTTTGGAAGCTGCTTTGGCGACCTCGGCAACGTGGTCATGCTAGGACACACTGTTGGTGACCTCGACTCCTAGAAGATGTAAAGATGATTTCATTGCCAATGTTTTCCCTGCCATAACCAGCTCCGGGCCACCAAAGTTAGTCTTCATCGTAAATACTGCAGCCTGCGTTTTTTTAGCGTTAAAATTAACCAAATTGTTATCGCCCCACTTCAACATTGTTCTAATATCATTGTTGGTTGAAGCTAATTATTGCTGCCTAAGATTCTGAGAACTTGCGGCTGTCGTTGGTTTGGTGGACTTAAATGTGGAAATAAGTGTGCTATCGTGCACAAAGCTGTAGATTGGATTGACAGTGGTTTCTAGCAAATCGTTGATATATATCAAGAAAAGGGTGGGAGATAGAATGCATCCTTGAGGGACTCCAGCGTTAATATTAAATTTGTCGGAGAGGTATCCATCGACGGCTACTTGGATTGTTCGTTGTTCAAGAAAACTTTTGATCCAATTCAATAATGAGTTTTGTATGCCGATTAAGGAGAGCTTGGTTAGTAGTCCCTCATGCCACACTCTGTCAAATGGCTTGAAAATGTCAAGAGCGACTGAGCGGGACTCGCCGTGCTTCTCCATGGCCTCCGTCCACAAGTGTGTGACGTAGGCCAGAAGATCGCGGTGGATCTAAGCTTTCAGAAGCCGTATTGATGATCGCTGATTAGTCCAGATGATACCAGATATCTTAACAGTTGTTGGTTGACTGCTTTCTCCATAATCTTCGATATTACTGGAACTAGTGCAATCGGGCAGTAATTGGAGGGCATCATCTTCTTACCCTTTTTGGGTACAGCTTGCACTCGAGCAGTTTTCCAGCTTGTTGGAAATTGGCCCTGCTTATACGATGCCGTGAACAGTCTACATAAGGGAGGAGTCAATTCGTCTGCATAACGTTTTAGTATTAGGGCTGGAATTCCATCGGGTCCAGAAGCTTTGTTGGTGTCTATGCTTTTAAGAATTTTATTTATAATTCGTTGGGGAAACGAAATTTCTCCCATCGATGAATTCACCCTTGGCAAATATAGCGGTGTTTTGCCTTGCGAGTGCAGAGTAGAATTGGACGCGAAGAATTTACCCAGTAAGTTGGCTTTTTCCCTTGCTGTTACCACGATAGAACCATCATCTGCTGTTAGGGGTGGCAAGGCCGACTTAGCAAATCCTTGACTAACGGCTTTCGATACCGACCAGAAAGATCTTGTTCCATTTGGGCAGTTTAGCAGTTTGTTTTTGATCCTGTGGTTGTGACTCTCTTTGCATTCATCAATAATTCGCTTGCAGCTAATTCTGGAGGCTAAAAAGTTCCTCCGATTTTTGATGGAAGGATGTTGACGCCATTTGTGATATGCTGTGTTTTTAGTCTTTACTGCCTTTTTGCAATTCATGTTGAACCATTGCTTGTTGTTTGATCCGCATTTAGTAGAAAAAGGGATATAAGCTTCCATTCCTCGCAAGATCGTCTCTGTAATTTGGTTTGCACATTCTGAGATGTTATTGGTTCTAAAGCAGACTTATTTCCAGGGAAATGAGCGATAAAATTCCCAAAGGTTCCACTCTGCTGATTTATAGTGCCATACTTTCCGCGGCATCGGAGGATCCTGCGTTTTAATATAAGTTACCCAAATCGGTCGATTGGCCGAAATGGACCAGTTGCATGGCCACCAAGGTCGCCAGACCTAAATCCATGTGACTTTTTTTTGTGGGGGTATATGAAAAGTTTTGTTTTCAAGGCGCTTATCGACACACAAGAAGAACTAATAGCACGTATTGAGCAGGCTGCGGCAACAGTTAGACAAAAACCGATTTCTCTATTGCGTGCCGTTACGGAACAGTGGTTACGTCGAGCAAATCGTTGTATTGAAGTTAATGGTGACAACTTTGAACAACTTATTTAAATTAGAGATGACCGTATTGGACTCATTTTATAACATTTTGGCAATGCAATTTTTTTATTTTTCGGTTTTTTGAAGTAAGTTATTTGAAAAAAATTTTTATTTTACCGAGTTCTATACACAGTTAAAAAAAAAGTATCAACTTAAAAATTACCCTGTATATTATTACATTAGGATGATAAAATTCCTTTTTAATTAAATTGTCATTACACCTCTGTGTAAAGTTCATCTATATAATAATAGTCCAAAATTCACCCTAAATATTTGAAACTAAATTTAATTGATTTCTATTAAGAAATTATAAAAGGTTTAATATTTGCCTTAGTTGTTGGCAGAGAGCCAACTTAGCCAACAGTAGAGGTTATAATCTGGTAAATTATAGTTTCCTAGAAGAACGATTTTTTAATTAAATAAGCCGTTGATGAAAAATATTAAAAACCGCCTGATATAGATAACTCAAGTTTATTATTAAGTGGTTGAGGAATATCGAACTTTCCATCAAAATAGCTAGGTTTACAACGCGCGGATCTATTAGGTCCATGGATCAAATGATTATGACTATTTTTATTTAGTCAAATTAGTGCAGGATTATCTCTAGGATCAAAATATCAGCTAAAGAGAGTTCAGTTTAGACGAAGAGTTATAGGACATAACCTCTAACTCTTTAAAAGTGTTATTGTTGTTTAATATATAAAAATGATATTTGTTTAAATAATAAAAATCAACTAATACATGTCCTTCTCTTCCTCTTCTACTTTATTTTTGTGTACAAAAATAAAAACCTCCTAACGTAACATCCAATAAAATGTCAAACTTGTCATTTTGGTACTTCAGTATAGGTCCTAAGTGTTTACACGGAAAAAATAAATAAATTTAATATACCTTGTTTGGGATGCATCAAATTCGGGTATCAAATTTTAGTGCGCTGCCATATACACCGAAAAAATAGTCCTCATGACCTCATTTTACCAAAGTATTAAATATTTGGTACACGCGTTGTAAATGTAGCTAATGATTAATAACAAAGTGATGTTGAAAAAATTCTACACTTAGACCAAGAAGACTGGAGGACGGAGAGATATCACCTATGTTTGTCCCATGCCGATCTACGGAAACCAGCTCGTTTCCCCTACTCTCGCACGCGTCTTATCGTCCGTCACATGTTCTCCATCTGCATATTTTGCACTTGTTTACATGTTTATTTATATTAGCCAGACGAGCGTTGCGCAATACGCTTCTGTGCAAATGCTAGTCCGAGAATAGGATTGTGAAGATTTGCGATTGATTGTGAAGAAGCGAATTTGCCATATAGGATTTCGCGCACTCAGCATAGGAAAGATATCTCCTACCTCTAGACTTCTTGACTTAAACCGAACCGGTCTTTGGTTTTTGATAATATATCCGTTATTTGCAATTGCCGAAATCCGCTACTACCAGAAATTTTTCACACCCACAACGCGTTTCGAAGAATGACCATTTACCCATGATGCGATAAGAGGCTTTTTTTTTCAAGCACTGCGTAAACCTAAATGGCCAGAATCCATTGTATATTATTATTGGTTTACCCAGACTAAATTGGTTTACCCACATAGCGAAGAAAGGTATAAGCTTTTTGAAGGTTTACGATCTGGCTATAGTTTGAGGCAAGGCTTTATTTTGTTCCTTAATGCATTAATAAATAATATTTCTAAGGATCTAGAAGTAAGCAGCTTATTATATTTGTTACGGTTACAAAACAATAGCCACTTCCATTATTGTTTAGGTTACCCGGGCGTACATGCGTACTAGCACAAGGTAATGTGGAATCATTCAGTTCCTTTCCGGTTGTCTCTCAGTTATAAAAGTTTTAACTGCATCGTCTTGTATTGGATTGCCCTATCGTTATTAATAATTGTTAAAGTAATTATTAACAACGATACTACATTACTTACATGACTATAAAGTTTAATCGGTGCCTTATTGGAAAGCTCGATTAACAACAATATTGCGATGACATAAACTTATGCTGTAAATTTGACTCTTTTTAAGACTGCCTTAAATACCAGGCGGCCATTAATTCAATTTAAGGCTGGTGCAAGAAGAACAGTCTTTATTACTTACCAGTATAACATTTAAGATGCAATCCTTCCCAGATGAACTTACCTAGGAAACCTGTGAGTTATTTTTAAAAGATCACTTAAAATTTAATTTGCATACCGAAGATATCATTAATAGAAATTTTAAAATGCTAGGTTTCTTTACCAGGAATCCTCCAGTCTTTGACTAGTATTAATCTGATATACGTTTTTTATGTTCGTTTATTTTAGTCCATATTTAAGAGTCTAAAAATTTACAGCGTTAAATTCCTTGGTTTAAATGCAAAGTAGGTACCCGGAAATAGGCGTCTCACAAGATCATTTGCTTTAACAATTTCAGGTAATATCTTTTATATATTTGCAAGAAGAATGGGATTCAGCCGAACTACGAGTTTTATATTAATTATTTATTGACTCAGTTACCTCGCCCAAGATATTGCAATGTAAATACTTCTTATTTGCTAGTTCGTAAATATTAAAGAATTGCCCTAGATTAATTATATATATTTTTCTAGTTTTAGTAATTTGTTAATCAGTAGTAATGGTACTTTGATCTATGATATCAATTTTATATGATTTTTTTCACTCTATTATTGAAGTCTCTCTGTTGAATGATATAAAATAAAATATATTTTTGACTACAGGCAAGCAGAACTTATTTTTTAATAATAAACTAACCGATCAGTAAGTTATATCCTGTTGTCTAACTAATCTTTGTGTAATATAGTGGCATTACCGATGCACTTGTACATCGAAATATACTAGGTCATCTGCAAAAATCAAATATTGAAATTATAGATTTCGACCAACATCATGTATAACGAGCTTAAAAAATATCGGATCCTGTGTTATTCTGCAAAGACATTTTCTAGCTTTAACAAGTGTCAAGTAATTATGTCTACTTTTCTAGGTCTAAGGATGGTCAAAAGATTATCGAAATGTTGGCACCAGATTTCGATATTTAAATAATTACAATATACTAAGTTCAAAAAGCTGAGAATGCTCTTATTGATTTTAATGTAAACGAAAGCTCAGAATACTTTAAAATGTAGTTTTGTAATGGATCTTTTAATATAAGTCTTTATAATCCAATCATTCTGTTTAAATTTTCAATAAAAAAATAAACAGATGTCAAGTCTATAATCATTTATTTAATATAGACTAGCCAAAACTTAATGGCGCTCCTCCGAAGACCAAAAACACGTTTTTTTATTCTGCAAAATCCCTTGTCAGAATCGCGTAGTTTACATGACAATGGATGCAATATGCAGTCCTAAGCTCTAGACTTCATTCAATTTATTATATATTAACTTTTACACACATTTATCTTACAAGTACTCCATGACAGCTTTGCTAACCAAATCAGCTTTGATACCACAACTTCGATTAATTGATGCATCTTACGTTACATTTGACAAAAAAGGATTCTTAATTCTTACAATCTTTGAGATGTTGGTAATAATGAAGGATATTGCATGAAAATTGATACATTTAAATTGAACACAGCTAGATTTTCAGATTTTTCAGATTTATCTTCCTATCGTGCATCGTTGATGGGCATAGAATTGCTGTAGTAACAGAACTCGCAAATTGGGTTGCATGATAATAATGCACTAATCTAAAAATCACTTTTTCTCTAAGTAACTAGTTATTTTGTCTCTAAAACTCGGTTCTTGCTTTATATTTTTTTAGTAGAAGCCTATATTGTCAGATTCTGCTGGATGACTAGCACACATGGTACCTTTTAGCCCTTCTGACACATTTTTTGCACTTTGACTCAGTTTGAACACCTAATTTTTTTTAGGGCAACATCCGAGTCTAGCTCTTCATTTGCTGCTTTCTTACTAATAATTTTCAACGTAACATATTCTTGAAAGTTATAGGTTTGAAAAAAGACGCCCTTTTTCTTTGACTACAGAAATTCTGCTTTCTAGCGACAAAGTATTTTGTTTTTTTTCTAACAATTTTCTTCTCAAAAGCTCCTGGAAACACCCGATATAAATCAATTTAAATATTTTAATTAATATAAATTAAAAACCAAACTATTTTTATCGATTTAAGGTTAGCCTTAATAAGAACGCATATTTTTCTTATAATGCAATATTACCATAACAAACACATAAAAGGCAAAGAAAATGTATACAGAATTTCCTAAATCTTCTTATGTTGTATAACTTAAAAAAAATAAGTTTCAGTTAAAGTGTAAACGATAAAACCTTTCTTGGCAAGCAATTAAAGGAAGCTCCCGTCTACTCAAAACGAAATTAAACCTAAGGACCTTTTAATGCCCCTTTATTTTGGCACTAATGGAGGCTTAGTTTTATTGTTTATTTTAGTGCCCTCCTTTTACCACTTCTAAGTGTAAGTGATATATTGTATCGTTTTTCGAGAGGAATCTGTGTAAACGAGGATTCTGTAATATGATTTGAGACGTAATGGTTGTGGGTCAAGGTTACTTTATTAGCTATGAAAATCTTAATTATGATATAGTTATTGTAAATGTATAAAAATTTAATGTCATCAATTGTAGTAAAAGCTCTATATAGATCTTTTACTACTACCTATGTAAAGTCCAGCTCAGAGGTCTTTTAGAATCTTTGATGTGTCGCAGATGCCGCACTAAATAGTCTGTGCGCCTATGTCGTATTTATTATCGCATGATATACATGTTTAAATGGCAAAATTTTATTTAGTTTATTTATGAAATCATTTTAAATATACGTAAAATCTCATGTTTTACACTATTTTTTATTTTTCTTTCGAAAATGTCCATTTTTAGAAAGAAAATAATATCAAAAAATTAACCGCGGACTAAAATCCAAGCATCTTACACAATATTTTAAACACTTCCAACACTCACAGACTTCTCACATGTTTTTAGTTAGCCTATTAAACAAATATCTCTCTCTATCCCACTGATTTTGAGGATTACGGGGCCGTACCCAAATAAATTTTTGGGCTTTTTTTGTATTACTTTCGTCGCGTTTTTAAAGGGATTTTTAAAAATGGGTCTATCGCCTTTAAAATAGTGTTGTTGAATGGGTCACCTTTAATAGTTGGTAGGGGAAGAGATGCTGGTACTAAATATAAAGATGGGGTTTTCATGAGTAAGTTAGTATAATAATATATCATAATATGTATAAATTAAAAAAAAACAATAATAAAGGATATTAAATGTGGCAGCCAAAATTTCCTAAGAATATAACCACCAAATAAAAATAAATCTCAATATCCAAAAAAAAAAGATATATAAAATTTGAAGACAAATCAAAATATTTTACCCTTTTGTGTCAAAAAGTAAACCTTTAATGCCTTAATCCACAGAATAAATGGGCCTAAGTAATTGGACCACCTACTCTCTCATCACTTATTATAAACACCCCACTGATAAAAACCTAAAACTGGCGCTAATAACTAAACTTATTAAATTAAAATTTTTGGTTAAACTGATTTTAGGTACTTAAATCTTATCTTTAAATTAAATATTATCTTGCTATCCTGAATTTTAAATACAAATAAATTTTAAGGCCGGACCTGTGCAACTTTTCACGCTTGAGTGGCTGGAATTAAGGTCAGATGTCTAACAAAATAGTACGTGGGGATTTGAAGTCAAATTTTACGAACCAAATGTATAAATTAAAAAAAAAAAGTTTAAAACATTTATTTATGTAATGGATTGATTAAATATCGCTTAGAATATTACTTTATGACTCTTTCCACATAAAATTTTGCGATTTAAACATGGATGCCATGTGACAATACAAGAAACACCGGCACACGGACTATTCGCAGCACATCAAAGATTCTAATACATTTCTGAAATGGACTTGAGTCAATAGTAGTAAAGATGGTGGCCAGTTGGAAAAGATACTTACTTGTAGGGTCAACAAGGAAGGTGGAAATTCATAGTTAGATTGAATAAATGGGATATCATCAATGCATATTAAGATCAATATAGCCCCAGGGTTTAAGCTCAGCAGGATGCCAAAAGCGAGGTCATCCTTCGCTGATATTACCCCAGAAACTGGTAGGTAGATATTTACGATCGACCCTCCAGATGTCCCTCGTGGCTCCAGTTATAAGTGATTTAAACAAACTTACTAAAAAAAAATTAAATCAGATGTTTTTGCCTAAGAAAGTACTGGAACGTTGTGGTGCACTCAGTGATATAGTTCGCAAATTTTTAAAGAGAAGCACTGATAAAGATACCAATGAACTTTTGTGTGAAGAATCCTCCGGTCAACATTTGTCTTTGAAATTAGCTTGCATAAACATTCAGGCGGATTTAAGAGTTGCTAAGGCTAAGGTTTCTGAGGCTGCGAGAAGGATAATTAATAAGATAGAAAGGTCTGTACAAAATTTGAACACGATAATTTTACTATTAAAAGTTAACGATAACAATAAGGTAAAAACATTGAATATAGAATCAATGTCTGATGCATTTTGCCATAATTTTTTTTTAGAAAAATATTAATAAAAATGTGTAATTAATTATATTGTTATAATGTGGAGAATATTTCCCTTATTCAAACCAGTAAACGCCGCCAAAATAATGTATGTGAAGCTAGACTCCGGTCGATATCAAGCGACCAAATCGAGAACGCAGCATATGTCGTTTGCCAGCAATCTATTTATAGTCCGCGCCCGCTGTCATTTAACCAATCTAATGCCCGTATTTCCTGGAGTTCCCAACAATATTTAATTATTTTTTGGCCAGATATTAGCAATGAACAACTTAATCGATTTATAGTGGTTACTAACCTCTACAAACTAAGACCTTTTTTTGGGAAATTAATTAAAAAGTCGAATATTAAAGAAATGAAAAAGGCTTTCAAAACTTTAAAGGATTTGAATAAAACTTTTTATATAATATATAATAAATATCTAAACAGATTTGAGATGGTTGCAAGCCTCTATAAGTAAACATTTTTTGGTAAAAAATTATTGAGTTGTTAGATGATAAAAAATGTACATTATATGTGTCTTTGCTTATTGGTTTATAAAAGTGTATTTCATTTGATTTTATACTTGGTGAAAGTATGCGTTGGTTATTTCCTTCTATTGGTAATGCTATATGCTTTTTTTTGGCTTCTTTTCTCTTCCTGTGGTCTGCTGGTTGCCTTGCTCTGAAAAGTCTAATAAGCAGAAACACGTATCGGAACTTTTATTTATATCTTTATTTTTTCTGCTTTCTGACTAATGAATTATCCCGACAAACCTATTTTAGACACGTTTAAATAAAACACGTGACGTGTCATATGACATTTGTAAACACCGTTCGATTACCGAGCGTTCACGCTTGATCCCATAAAGAAAACATCAGTTAACCGTCACTGATGTCATGTCTGGTATGGCTTTATGAACGTTTTGAAGTGAATTTTGAGGATTCAAACTTAAATGTAATATAACTTATTTATACAAAAATAACTTTTGGTTTGTTTTTTTTTTGTTAAGGAATAGGCCACTGAAAAGTCTATAATTTTTTATGGAATTACTATTACATATTAAATTTATTAAATATTACCTTCCTATTTTACATTTTGAGATGCCCGTATCAGTCATTAAATTTCAATTTAGCCAAATAGCAATTTAGATAAAAGGAAAAATTAGGCATTAAAAAGGAAAGAAAGGAAAAAAAATAATAAGTTTGGTTCATTTAAGTATTTAGGTAAGCGAAATAAGAAACATAATATAAAATAAAAAAGTTATATTTTTAAATGATTATTTCAAAGATCTAGAAGTTTTCAAACTTATATGAGAGCAATATTGTTTAGTGCTCTGTCTAAACACTGTTGTCCAGGAGTAACTATGATAAGTCAAATACCGTTAAAACATGCTTTAGAATTCTACGATCTAATATATTTTTCTAATTTAAACTAAAAATATCCTGTATAAATGTATAGTTGGTTTTAACAAATAAATGTAAATACAGCAAAATTTAAATATTTTTGAGACATTTTAAGTTTTATGTAAAAAATACGTTTGCACATCGTCAAAAAATTTTAATTGTTTTTAATAATAAATTCAGGTTTGATTTATCGCAAAAAATTTATTTTAGTAGTACTTACATATTTTTATTAAATACTAATACAGAATAAGTAAAAAAGATCTGTTTTTATAATTCTTATCCACTAAAATAACTTGTTATATTATAAGTCCTGTAAAGATACAAGAAATGCGTTTAAATATCTGGAAGGCTTCGACACTGATATAAGATACTGCAAAGACTTGCGTGGAATCAAACTAGATATTACTATCCATGTTAAATATTTGGGCATATCAGAAGTGACTACCTGGATAAATTAGGAATACGACTTTAGGTGACAAAAACCATCAACAATTTTTTTTTTGCTTAAGAGTAATAGAAATCACTTTTGAAAAAAAGAATGGAATATAACTTAATCTCTCTTAAAAGAAATGTCGTAAACAACTGGTAGCATTTAAGGATAAAAGGAAATAAATCCAACAAAAATCCCTTCAGCTGCTCCGGAAAATAATAATTAATAATTGAACTACCTGAAAGAAAACAGAAGAAATTGTTCAACGGTTTGAGGGTAATTAATAACAAATTATTTATAAGTGTTCTTTACATCACATTATATCTAATAAATCACAAAATCTATTCAAAGTAAAAATAAAACTAATAAAGGTCACAAATTGCAGATTTGGTAGAAAATTTGCAGATACGTAGAAGGATGCAATATTAGGGATGTTATATTTAAAACGTCTTGAGGCTAAGACATATTAACAGCACCAGTTCATTTACAACCTAAATATGACCAAATTGAGACTTCTAGTCAACCAAACTAATAGTTTCAATAACATATATAGAGCAAACTTGCTGTAATAAAAAATATCCTATATAAAATCATAAAAAAAAGTTTTAATGATTTTATATAGGATATTTTCTCCTTTTATTCTTGCTCTGAAATAATAATCATTCTTCTTCGGCACAATACTTTCTTTCTTATTTTTAAATAAATGTTCTCTTTTGATTTACCAAATAATGTTTGTTTATTATTTATTAAATAATTGTTTATAAAATTAGGTTTAAATGGGTCTCCTCGCAGCAACTATCAGTATTTCTCCTTATGGTTTTATTATTGGAGAATCAAATTTATTTCTCAAATTAACATATTGAATTGAATTGTCGAAACAGTGGGCCGCCAAGGCAGTTATGCATATAGGTCTCCTAATGGACCCGTTATGCCTCACCGGGGGCTACCAGAGCCGAACGGCCTTAGAGAAACCGATAAGGCTCTCTGGTCTGAAGGACATAAAGTCAGTCGGTATACTGAAAGTGTTACTCAAGTATTTGAACCTGGCGCGCGTGAGTGCTGGGCATTCCCCGACTACATGGTCAATGGTTTAATCCTCCTCACAGCACCATCGGCATTTCGGGTTGTCGGCAATACCGAAAGTATGGAGATGGCTTCTTAACTGCCAGTGACCGTTTAAAAGACCTGTCACTAGCCGAATTTCGCGTCTTTTTAGGCGCAGTAGATTTTTGGTGAGACAGGCAGAGGACCCACCTATGTGCGCTTTGGCCTGTCTCATACCGGGGGACTTAGTCCATCTTTGGTGGGTCCACTTGTCTAGCAGACCCTTCATTGATGCGACCGCAACGCATTTGGCGATACCAACTATGGGTTCCGGCCCCATCGGCACATTCGCGGATCGCAGTCTGGCAAGAGAGTCTACTTTCTCATTACCTACATGGCCTGCGTGGCCAGGTATTCAAACGAGCTGAACCCTGCAGCTAACCTGCACCAGTTTTTTCAGGACTTTTATGCACTCTAGTACAAGCTTAGAGCTAACCTTTGCGGCCGTGATAGCCTTATTGGCAGCTCTGCTATCCGAGCATATTAATACGACTGTATTGCGGTGTCCGCAGCTTAAGATTTTCTGTCCGCATTTTAATACAGCGAATACTTTAGCCTGGAAGACAGTAGCGTGCTCCCCCAGCGAGTATGCCCTACTGGTATGTGGGATCCCACCACAAAGCCCTGATCCAGCTCTGTTATTCATTCTGGAGCCATCTGTATACCATATGGTCCCCCTATTTAGCAATGCAGGTCTGTTGCAATGCTGTCACTCCTCTCTACCTGCAATGTACGTTACTAATCCCTCGCAGTCCACAGTCACTGGAGCCATGCAGTCACTGCCCATCAGAAGGAGAGGACATTCCTGTATGGTCCGTGACCAAATTTTTGCGTGACCGGTCTCACCAGCACGTAGTTCGCCGAGGACGTATAGCCTGTACGCAGTCCTCATTGCCTCGAATTGCACAACGAGGTCCAGAGGCGGAAGGCTCAGCAGAGTCTCGAGCGCTCTAGCTGACGCCGTCCGCATGGAACCCGTTATTCTGAGACATGCAAGACGTTGGACTCTGTCAAGTTGAGCACGAATTTTCGCTTTCTCCATACATGGCCACCAAACTGTAGCCCCGTATGTGAGAAGAGGTCTCACAATGCGCGAGTAGAACCAGTGGAGGATCTTAGGAGATAGACCCCAGGTATTGCGCGCAGGTGGCCTTCTTCATTCTGGTGTCTGCATAATCGTACCAGGAGAGTTTGGGATCTAACTTGATTCCCAGAAGTCGAACTGTCCTGGAGTAATGCAGCTGCACGCCACCTAGAAATATAACAGGAGGCGTGCCAAAGTTACGTCTCCTCGTGAATAGTAGGAGCTCTGCTTTTTTGGGGTTAATCCTGAGACACCCTGAGAGGCACCATATGTCCACCATATGAAGGGCTCTCATCATAGGGTCTACCAAAGGATTACCAATTAACATATTGTTTCTTTAAACTTAGTTTGTAGAATCTGTTCTTTCTTTGGCAAAAAAAAAATCGGAGAATAAAAGTTTTAACATTTAATGTACAATTTTAACAGCTTATGTACTAATAACATATAAGGTATTTAAATATAGGGGAAGTTACATCCAAACTTATAATTTTTCTATTTATTGTTTTTCTATAAGTTATCGATGCAGTTCTCGCAGGATCACCCTGTAAATTCAAATTGCTTTTAGTGACAAAACCTGTCGCAAAATATAAATTCAGCCTATGGGTCTAAAGTGTATTTTTAGTCATGTAGATATAATACATAACATGTTATCTCCTCAATAAAAACAACCATAGAGAAATGTAAACAATTTTCCATTACAATCACATACTTTCCATTATACATATACAATCGATAAAGTTAAAAGCACAAAAAAACATTGTTGTTTCGAATAACAACAGCATATATTAGAGCAACCCCTCTTTCTTATTTTTTTATGTTGATAAATAATAGGCTTTCACTTTTTCTGCTTCTCTCTTAAAAATGCTTCTATCTCTATCACGACCGATATATTACCACCTTTGCGAGTATCTTCTTGTAAATAGGCTTTGCTTTATCCCAGCCATTTATTCTCGTTAAGGTTAATAACCGCTATCAATATTCAACCATCGCGACTCTATTTGGTCTTTTGTCGAAAATCAAGGAAAATGGGGCTGAAGACGCTTGATAAAGGCAGTGTGTGGGGTATCTTATATAATTTTTGCTTAAAGAGCGATAGGATATCTATTTTTATCAATAATGGAATATGTGTTAGGACATTTTATGATAAATAACCAACATGGTTCACGCTATTATCAGATCTTTTTGTTTATTATCGTATTCTACTTTTCTAAATAGGTTGTCTTGTTTCGTTCTTAACTTCTTTAGTGTTTTCTCGTTTCAAAGTATTTGTTTATGTATCTTATGCAAGGTTTGACTATCTATCGTTATGTACATACTTGTTTTAGGTAGTCTACATTTTTGTGATAAGCCATAAGCACATAAGCAAGTAACTGAATAGCTTACAATTCAAAGTATGTTCACTAAAGGTCTTCTGTGTCAATGAGAAAACTTGGTAACAAAATTTTAAGTCACTATAAATATTTAAAGAAACGTTTTTTTCTTCTTTACTGTGAATAAATAAAACCTGTAGACTATAGCTCCTTATCTTCAGCAAGCATTTATCTTAAGGTCGAAGATTTAGCTTAAACCCTAAGCTTGATTTTGGATCTCAGTTTATTTATTAATACATCTGGTCCTCCTACCATTAATACTATCTTATACTCATAAGATTTATAGGGTTCAAATGAGTTGATGGCTTATTTGATCTTCTCATATGTCATAACTTTTTTGACATATGAGACATCTTTCGCTATATTTGGCATTGTAACATTCATTCGCGATCGAGTTCTACTTTAAAATTACTCCAATTGGTTCTTTTCGGATTTCGATAAGTTGTTATTTTCTGGTTAACAACCGTAATTCAAAAACAAATGTACCTATGATCCGAGCGACTCTCCTTGATTGATACATATCAGTTCTTAATAGAAATATTTATTTATAAAGATTGCTTTAATCAAAGACTGTTACTATCATATCACTTAAACCCACAAGATCAAAAGTCAGCTGTATTTGTAATAATATTAAATAGAATACCTTAAATTGGTTAATCTTTAAATGTTTTTGAGACGGGTAAATTGTGTAACCATATCCTATCTTACTCAGTAAGTTATATTATGTATACAGGGTGTCCCAGCGAAAACGAAACAGACCTATTTTCGGTATGAAAAAAATTTTTTTTTTCAAAAATCTCGGACACGTCGATTTTATTTTTGAGGGGGACAACTTTTCCTTACCAAGGCACCCTCATACCAGCAACCCCCTTCGAGGGGGTGGAATCACCCCTAAAATCCTAAATGGAAAGAGTGGTCGTATGATACCTTATTTTAAAGGTCTTTTAATTCTGAATATAACTGCCAAATTTGAAGTAGGTAAAATTATTTCTCTGGATAAAACAGGTTGTCAAAATTGCGGAAACAGCGAAAATGAAAAA
The DNA here is from genome assembly GCF_022605725.1 of Anthonomus grandis grandis. NCBI lineage: Eukaryota > Metazoa > Arthropoda > Insecta > Coleoptera > Curculionidae > Anthonomus > Anthonomus grandis. Next base: position 10,893,166 of record NC_065552.1, on the reverse strand, counting down.
GGTATTATGGACTCTTTTTTGGATAATATTTTTAAAAGAACAAGGAAATCCTATTTTCGAAGGGGTCACTTATTAATTAAGAGGCCACCTAATACCTGGAATCCTTTACGAGGGGTTGAAAGCACCCCTTAAATCTTAAACAGAAAGAGGGATCGTGTTATACCTTATGTTGAAAGCGTTTTCACTTTAAATTTAAATGGTGACTGCCGAGTGACTGACGGATTTCTTCTGGATGTGAAAGCCAAATAAAATTCTGGAGAAAATGCTTTAAATTAACCTTTATGCCTGAAAGCCTTTCTTACAATTTTTTTTATTGGATCATTAAAACATGATTAAAAATTTATTAGTATTGTTAATATTATTGTTATTACACCTTATCAGCATATAATTTTATTTAATAAATCGCAACTCGTGTTTTTAAAAAATTAATTTATTAAACACAAGAATACAATTTATATTACAATGTTGCAAAGCTTACTTTATGACTGCGCTAAGATGACTAACTACTCCTCTTTCACATCCTCTATATATATACTTCTAAATGCTGAATAAGCTGTGACAATTATTATCTTAAACTAAACTTATACTAAGCATAAGTGGCCATATAATTCCTCCCTTCTTTAGGTCTGAGAAAATTGGGGATTTTCGAGGGGTTTCAATTCTACGTCCACTTTTACAGTTTCTGTTTTATATTTTTTATAGAAATACATACTTATTACTTACGCAAGGATGATAACAATGATAATTAACAGAGTAATCGATAATCCGGAATTTATACTATCGAAGTGCTGTAAAGGATGAACTACCAATTTTTGAGCGTTGTCCAAATCTTCTTTAATATTTTCAAGATTTATTTCTTTTAAGTCTAGAGGTTCGATATTTTGAACTAATCGCTCATCGATATTAATGGAAGGAAGTTTTAGTCTTAGATTAATCGTTTCTGGTCTTTGTGAGTCAAAAATTTTATCATCTATTTTTACTTTACAATCTGAGGGTATAAGTAAGGTTGGTTTACTTATAGTTTCGATACTGTATTGACTAGGACATTCAAAATAGATGTTCTTTTCAGAACTCGGAATTACTATGATTGAATTATCATTTAACTGCGTAGCAGACGTCTCTTTGTACTTAATAGGTATCATAGGACAATGATTAGTTAAGTTAATAGTGTGAACAATGCAAGGTTCGTTTTGATTAAGCAAATTATTAGGGCATAAAAACATGCCTTCTATTTTAAAGCAGGTTTTTCTTAAATTATAGAAATTATTATTAGATTTTAACAAATAGGGGTTATTAATAGTGATTAATTGATTATTTACAGGAATTGGGTATATATGATAAAGCATGTAAGGTTTTTCCGATATTAGTGGAATGGCTACGTAAAATATAATTAAATTGTCTTTAATTGTTACGTCTGCATGTGCAATTTCATAATATTTGATTATATTGTCAAAAGGTATCCGGTTTTTAGGGTCAATGTTCAAGATAATCGTTTTAAGCTCTTAATATTTAAAAATGCTGTGATGCATTATATTTATCTCAGCGAAATTAATTGCGGTTTGAACGTTCGTATAGATTTCATGTAGCACACGAAGGTTGTTTTCTAAATTGTCAAGTAGCAAAATAAAATAAGAAGTTATGGTTATAGACTGGGTCATTTGTTTCAAGTCAGTGACCTGGGTCAATAATACTTCTTGGTTATTTTTAATATTGCTTAGTTGGGTGTCTATGTCTCTCGTCAAGTTTTTAACGATTGTCTGGGTTAGGGAAAGGTCATGATGCAAGGTATTTTGGTTATCTTGCAATGTCTTTATATACGTATCATAACGTTCTTGATCGCTATCATCTAAAGTGCCAAATAAAAACTTTTGAGTTTTACCTATGAAATTAAATAATCCTCTTTTGACTCTATTTTGAGGGGTAGAATAATGTTCAATAAAAGATTCTATCGATTTTACTTGTTCAAATAGATTATGAATTCTTGTTATTAATAGCTTATATAAGGGAAAGTAAGGGGTAACATTAGTTTTTCCGAGGGTGATATTAGTTTGTAAAAGGGTTGTTTTTGTAATGTTTAGACAGTCTTTTATGTTGGTTAAATTAACATGATAATATACATGATGGTAATTTGTTATGATATAACTAATTCCTTGGTACACTGGTAGCAAAGGATTCGTTAATTCTTCAATCTTATACTGGGCATTGACTATTAGCGGAAGTAGAAGAATGATTAGCTTCATGGTTTTTGTTCCTGAAAATTATGATCGTCTTTTAATATTCTTGGGATGTCGCTGATTTCTAAACTTAGTTTTCTTATATTTAGGTTCTAGTTTTGAGGCTAGTTTTCGCGGTGTACTTATAAGTTGTGTAGTAGCTTCAGGTATTTCGGGGTCATTTTCTCGTTCTTTATTTAATTTTGCTAAAATATTTGCCTTTTTTGCGTTTAATTTTGATGTTATGTTTTCATTGAGTTCTTTAAATATTTGTGCTAGTTCAAAAACATAATCAGTTTGCATTTGGTTTAGATTTTTTTCAAAATTTAATTGGTAATTTAAATTGCCTTTTAAGATTTGAAATGGGGTATATTCATGTGATGAATGAATACTGTTATTATAGTTTAAAATAGCTATGTCTATTAATTCTTGAATAGTTTTACTACGATGATCGTTTCTAAGGGCAATAAGGCTTTCTTGAAGAGTTGAATGAAATCTTTCTATTGGGGAATTTAAATTTGGGTTGTATGGGGTTATAAAATGTAATTCTATTTGGTAGGTTTTACAGAGGTCTTGTACTAAATTATTTTTAAAGGATTTAGCATTGTCGGTGGTAATCTTGGAAGGTGTACCATGATGAGAAAAGAATTTAATCAAATTCTGACAGATTTCTATTGAGGTTTCATGTACAGGGTAGGCAGTAGCGAATTTTGAGAAATTGTCTATCAAGGTTAAATACTTTTGACCTGAAATTGAATATATGTCCATATATATATGTTCAAGGGGTCTCGATCCAGTTGGGGTCGGTTTATATACAACTTTGTATGGGTGTCGATCATACTTTGTTTTTTGACATGTTTCACAAGTATTTACATAGTCTATAACGTCTCTTTCCAGGCTCGGCCAGTAATAACGTTGTTTAATATTTTTTATGTTTTCCGTCATTCCTCTGTGCGATGTTTTCGTGGTATGATATCTTTCTATAATTTCTTTTCTTTCATCTACGTTTAAAACGTCTTCAAGGAGTGTGTTTGAAATAACAAGTTTGTATGCGTTATTTTTAAACGTTTCTTGAAAAATTCTTAAAATTAGGGGTTCTAGTTCCTTATTTTGGAAATATAGGCAATATGTATCTGGTGGTAGATAATCTTTAAAGAGTGTTTGTATATCAAAAGTTAAGGGGTCTTTATTTATAAAATAAATTAGTCTTTTTTTTGTTTCGAATAGGGTAGTTTTGGTCACATAGGGTTTTTCTTTTACTGTCCATTTAAATATAATCTGATTTTTGAATGTGTTTAAAGATTTATTAACATACGGGGCACCTAATATAGGGTCTTTCTTTGATGTGTGTACTGTTTCTGTTTCAGAGTTATTTTTTTTGTTATTTGCGATCTCTTGAGGTTCTGGGGGTAATTTTTCTATGGATAGACTAGCTGTGTCTGTTTCCGATCCGTCTTTTTCTGGAATTTCTAGTAAAATGATGTCGTTTTCATGGCTTGTCGAAGGTTTTGGTGATTCTGATTTATTTTGTTCGGGTTCCTTGATTTTCTTTAAACTTGGTGGAGGTATTATTATTTGAGAAATAATATTAATCTTTTTTGTTTCTTTCTTTTTCTGTGGTTTTTCAAAAAGATTCGGTTGATCTTGAAAGTTATCAAAGAAATGCTTGATTCTTTCGTGCCATAAATATTGGTCATCTGCCTCATTGTCATCGCATGTTGCTGACATGTGAGTAGAAGGAGGTTTCTTGATTTCCATGGGGTGTATTTCTCTTGGTGGTCGTGATAGTGCATCGGCGTTGCTATTATGAATACCTTTTTTATATTGAATTGTATATTCATACTCTTGAAGTTTGAGTCGCCATCTTACTAATTTTGAATTAGGCTCTTTGATCGAAAATAACCATTGAAGTGGTTTATGATCCGTTATAATTGTAAATTTTCGGCCAAAAAGGTAGGGACGAAAATATTTTGTAGCCCAAACTATTGCCAAAAGTTCCTTTTCAATTGTAGAGTAATTACATTCAGTGGAATTTAATGTACGACTAGCATATGAAATAGGTAGATCAGATCCGATGGGTCCTTGAGATAATATAGCTCCAATCGCGTATTCTGATGCGTCTGTTGTCAGTACAAAGGGTTTATGAAAATCAGGGTATTGTAGAATCGGGTCGTTAGTTAAAATGTTCTTACAGAGGTTAAATGCTGTACGGAAGGCTTTATCGTGAATAATTTTAACGTTTTTCTTAAGACAATTGGTAAGAGGTTTCGTGATCTTTGCAAAGTCTTTGATGAATTTTCTGTAATATCCGACGAGGCCTAAAAAGGATTTGATTTCTTTAGGGGTATTTGGAATTTTAAAATTTTTAATTGCTTCAATTTTCCGTGGGTTTGGTTTAACTCCATCAGCTGTTATGATATGTCCTAGGAATTCTACGTCTTTCTTCAGAAATTCACATTTGTCTAATTGTATTTTCATGTTAAAAGACACAAGTCGCTCGAAGATTAATTTAAGGTTGTTAAGATGTTCTTGCAGGCTGGTTGAGAATATACTGATGTCGTCCATGTAGACTAAACATATTTTGCCTAGTAAACCTCGTAACACATTATCCATTGCTCTCTGAAATGTCGCAGGTGCATTCTTGAGTCCAAATGGCATGCGTACGTACTCGTAATGACCATGTTCTACATTAAATGCTGTCTTTGGTATGCTTTCCGGATCCATTTCTATCTGGTGAAATCCGCTAGCAAGGTCTATGGTTGTGAAGTAGTTACATCGGCCTAGTTTATCCAATATGTCCGTGATGTTAGGAATTGGGTATCTATCGCCTATGGTTTTTTCATTCAATTTCCTATAATCAATGACGATTCTCCATTTCTTTTTTCCTGTCACATCGGCTTTCTTCGGGACTATCCATACAGGTGAACTCCATGGGGAATTTGAAGGTCTAATGATTTCATCATCTAGCATCTGTTCAATTTGGTTGTCGATTTCTTGTTTAAGGATATGCGGATATCTATAGCTTTTAGTATAAACTGGGATTTCATCGGTAGTGTTTATTTTATGTTTTACTTGATTTGAAAACGTTAATTTATCTCCGGGTTTGTGTAAGACTTTTTCGAACTTTCTTATTAGCTTAAAAAGTTCTCTGCGTTCCTCTTTATTTAAATGTTCGTGTCTAATAAGGGATTCTAAGTTTAAATCGTTACAAGAAATATTTTTACTAAAATGATTTGTTTTAAGGGTGTCGCAAGAAGGGATTTTATCTAGTATTTCGTAATTATTAAGTTCAATTGGTTCCAAGGGTAATCCATTGGATACATGACCTTCTAACGCAATTGACCTTTTAGAATGATTAAGAATATCTATTATATAGGAATTATTTTTGATCGTTACTAATGTAGGATGAATTGTTATTTCTTCATCATGAAAATAGGGGACTAACCAAGTTGTATCGTTGGGTAGATCGGTTTTTATTATACATTTTTGAACAGTTTCTGGGGGTATTTCGATTACGAATTCTTCAAAATTTTCTCTGTAGTGGAAAGGAATTGTTAAATATTGATTTACCAAATTTTGATTTTCTAAGTCAATGTTTAAGCCAAGTTTGCATAAATCTTTGATTCCTAAAATACCATCAAAATATTCATGAAATGAAAATAAAATAAACTCTATTGATTTTGTTATGCCAAAATTTAGGAACAAGGGAATAAAAGCTCTACTTGTGGCTTTTTGTGAACCAGTACAAGTTTGTAGGGTACTAATGTATGGTTGAATTAACTCAGGAAAATAAGTTTCTGCCAATGAGGGTCTAAGAAGTGATGCGTGCGAACCTGTATCTATAAGTAATCGAATATTTAAAACAGGAATGTGTATGAAGGGTAGTTGATTAACTTGGAAACTATTTAAACTTAAACAGGGTTTGTTTTCTCTGAGGCTTCTAAATGAAAATTTTCTAGTTGTTCTACTAGTGAATCTTCAGAATTGTCTTCAGGATTGCAATTTGGAAAATTATGTTCGTCGTAATAGGGTTCATCATAGTTGTCAGAATAGGGGACGTTCTCGTTATAGCTATCAAAATATGGGACTTCATTTAGATTTTCTAAGTGAGTCAACTCATGTTTAGGTTGTGTATAATGAGGCATTTCTCTTCTAGGTTGTACACTTACTCCAGACATGGGTTGAGGATTATGGGTTTTGTATTAGTGTATTGTATTCCGGACATTGGTTGGGGATATTGAGGTGTTCGTTGCGGGTTTCTTTGTGTAAACTGCTGGTTTTGTAGTTTATTAAATGGTTGGTTATATGGTCTAGATGTGTTTGGTTCATTTTGTCTAAATTGATTTGATTGATTTTGTCTTTGTTGATTAAATTGATTTTGTGGTCTCAATTGATTATTGTTAATTTGTCTTTGTTGATTTATTTGTGGTTGATTTGGTGGTTTGTGTGAAGTTTGTCTTGCAGTATTTTGATTATGAAGGTAGTTATTTTTGAATTGGTTTTGACTTGTTAAAATATCATAGTTTGTGATAATATCGATAGCTTGATCTAAGGTTTGTGGATTTTGCACAATTAGTAATGTTCTAAGTTCATTAGGGACGTTCGCTAAAAGATTTTGTGTAGCTGTTAGTTCATTTTGATTGATGAGAATTGTTTTGGCTTCGATATTATTAATTTCGGAACAAATCTTATTATTAATCTTATTAACTAATGACTTTAAGCGTTGAATATAATCATTAATAGATTCATTTTTTCTGCTTAAGAAAATTAATTGTTGCTGTAAATTAGCCCTAGTAATTGGATCGTTAAATTTTTGTTGTAATGCAATTTTTATTTCTGCCCAAGAGTTTAAGTCAGATCTTGTTAACAAAAAGTCTTCAGCCTCTCCTATAATTTTTGATTTAATTGCTAAAATTACATATTCTTGTTGTGATGGGTCTGCATTAAAGTATCTTGCATAAAAGGTATCAATCTGGTTTAAAAATGTTTCTAATCTGGATGGTTGACCATCAAAGCTTTTGAGAAGTGCAACGGTTGATTTTAATGCATCAGCCATTTTATTATTGTTTACTAAATTACTATTGTCTACTAAGTTTAAATTTATACCTAAACTATTATTATCTAAATTAAGGGATGATAAAGTATTATTTGCTATTTCGGAATAAAGCTCGTTTAAGCTAGAATCTAAAGAAGAATTACTGTTTGAAGTAATCTCTAAACTCTTTACTCTAGGATAAGTTATGTCACTAACTCTATTGTTAAATTTTTTCATTAGAGTTCATACTAAACTTCAAAAAGAAAAATAATAATAATAAGAATTTCAAATTTTCAATTATAAAATATTCAAAATATTTCCTTAATTAACAGGTTTTCCAACTAACAGAAACAATTCTATACAGTACAATAAAAAGTTTCTAGTTTCTGACCTGTATCAAATGATGTCTCTGCAACAACAGCTATACTGTAGTGAAGGCACCACCTGTCTTGGAAGCTAGCTATGCCAATTCTTCCTACTGGCTACTCGCAATGGCGTACCACTTTTCGAGGGTTGTTGGCCAGGAATCACTCAGCTCGTCTCAGTTTGCTCAGCAACTAAATTCTTGATCCTTTCTAAACTGTTAAAACAGAAGAGTGAACTACTGGTAATCCGCACTTTCCAGACACTAAGCACTGTATCCACGCTTATAGCTAAGGGATCACTCACTCACTCACGTATTTACGTAATTCGCGTTACGTAACTCGCGACTACTCGTATCTGTACTCGACGATGTTCACAGAGATCCTCCGAAAGGATCCTACCGACTGCGCCAATTTTATTTAATAAATCGCAACTCGTGTTTTTAAAAAATTAATTTATTAAACACAAGAATACAATTTATATTACAATGTTGCAAAGCTTACTTTATGACTGCGCTAAGATGACTAACTACTCCTCTTTCACATCCTCTATATATATACTTCTAAATGCTGAATAAGCTGTGACAATTATTATCTTAAACTAAACTTATACTAAGCATAAGTGGCCATATAATTATATCATAAATAAAAACAAAATACCAAATAAAATGCAAACACAAGTATCTGAAGAATTTATTTAGCTTGCTAAATATCATTAGTACTTTTTTCATAAAGCAGCATTTATTTAAATAGTTTTAAATTATTACCCAGTCTTTTACGTGTTGAAACACTGTTAGCAATGGTTTATTCTACTGCAGAGAGGGTTGAGATGATAGAGTTTTTCTTTCGGCATAACAATTGTGCCAATAGAACGGTACAAGAGTTTAATGACCTTCATCCAGAAAAACGAGTCAACAGAAAATACGTTCTAGAAATAGTTGCTAAATTTAGGGAATCTGGCAGTGTCTTAAATAAAAAGCGTGAGGTTCAAAATGCTGTTGTTGTCAATGAAGCAATGCAAATAACTGTCCTAGGTCAACTTCATGCCGAGCCAGGAATAATTGGCGACGAGTACAGGAGTAAGCAAAAGTAGTGTTCATAGGTTACTTAAGCATAATAAATTCCATGCTTACAAAATTCATCTGGTGCAAGAACTGAATGAGGACGATTTTGACAGACGAGTGCAATTTTTGTGAATCGCTCAGTGATATGATAACTGTTAATCCGCGTCTTATTTACAACATTTGCTTTTCAGATGAATGTACTTTTTTTCTTAATGGCAACGCAAATCCGGGCCAGTTTCGTGAAGTTCATACCCAGTTCCCTGAGAAGTTAAATGTTTGGGCGGGAATCTTGGGCGGCTCCATTGTTGGTCCATTTTTTCTGCCCGGAAATTTGAATGGAGAAATGTACCGAGATCTCTTGGAAAATGCCGTATATCCAAGAATAGTAGAAATAATGGCGGAAATCATTCTGATGATGATCAAGTCGTTTTCCAACAACACGGAGCGCCTCCACATTATACTGCAATATCTTGATGAGATATTTCCTGATCGTTGGATTGGAAGGAGAGGACCTTTTATGGAATGGCCAGCTAGGTCACCCGATTTAACCCCATTAGATTTTTTTTTATGGGGGCATTTAAAAACAAAAGTTTACGCTACCCAACCAGACACCCTAGAAGACTTACGCCAGAGAATTATAAATGAGTGTCAGATGATAACACCTGAAGTTCTACAAAACGTCAGGCATCGTTTTGAGTAAAACCTGTATTCCTGCATGGAAGTAAGCAGGGCACAATTTGAACATTTAATAAACTGACGTAATTTAAATAAACTTGTTTTATTTAAAAGACACAAAAGGAAAAGGGTAGGTATTTCTTATCTCTCCACTTTTACTGGCAGTAAAGATTGTATTTCTGGCTATTTTTATATCCACAAGATATCCATCAGTCACTGAGAAGTCACCATTTAAATTCAGAGTAAAAAGGCCTTCAAAATAAGGAAAGACACGACCCCTTTTTCTATTTAAGATTTAAGGGGTGCTTTCAACCCCTCGTAAAGGGTTCCAGGTATTAGGGTGGCCTCTTAATTAATAAGTGACCCCTTTGAAATTAGGACTTCCTTATTCTTTTAAAAATATTATCCAAAACAGAGTTCAAAATACCTTTTTCATTTTCGCTGTTTCTACAATTTTGACAAGCTATCATATCCGGATAAAAAATTTTAGCCACTTCAAATTTGGCAGTTATATTCAGAAATAAAAGACCTTTAAAATAAGGTATCACATGACTCCTCTTTCTATTTAAGATTTTAGGGGTGATCCCACCCCCTCGAAGAGGGTTACTGGTATGAGGGTGCCTTGGTAAGGAAAAGTTGAAAAATCGACGTGTTCGAGATTTTTGTAAAAAAAAATTTTTTTCAAGCCAAAAATACCTTTGTTTCGTTTTCGCTGGGACACCCTGTATGTTACACAACTAATATGTTCATCTAAGATGATTATTACGATAATTATATAAGTACTTGTTACATACAATGTTTATTTTAAAATATCTAGTTTCTCTTGCCCTACGTACAAGGATAGTATAATATTGGTATCCTGAGAACTTATTAGTAGGTCGAATTCGGACAATTTGTTATTATAGGATATTGAGCATAAAATTTTAGTTTTTGTTGTAATGTTAAATTAATATATGCAGGTCAATTAACATAAATATGAAATAAATAATAAATAAAAGGGCGAGAAGCTTTTCTGAAAAAAGCTTAATATAGGCCAAAATGTTGGCAATAAAGAGAAAAAGATTTGAACAGCTTAGATTTTACTTGACCCCACAGCCAACTTAACGCCTAAAACTCAAAACAATTTGGTCAATAGTTGTTAATATCTAAGTTTTATCATTTTTAAAATAATGACTATATGGCGTTCACGACCTACACTTAAAGAAAAAAATGTTGATTCTATGTGTAAGTATAAGTGATATTTCACGTTTATTTTTTGTGCTCTAATGTTATCGGTCTCAGGGGATTTTTTATTCTTCTAGGTTATGATTTCAATTCCTTAATTATTTTATTTAAACTCTTTTTAAGCTACTTTTAGCTGTTTCTGTCCGCCCATTGTATTTTAAGGGTGTAGTTATTTGATTTGCCTCATTTTTTTAATGTTGAATAAAAAGTTCTTAAAATGATTCAGTGTTTTATGAGCATCGCTAAGAATTAAGCAGGTCTATGTCTGAACTTTCGTCGTCTTTATTAACAAAGTGATGTGACATGTTTCAGGCATAATTTTCATATTTACGAAAAAAAAATTGATCAGTAATTATGTTAGTATGATTTTGTATTTAAAAAATTCTCACTCTGGAAGAGAGTTGGTCTGGAATATTTAATTATAAACGACTTAAAGTCGTAACCGGCTAACATAGTTTTGTACTCTTTAATATTTTGTTTGTCATTTTTTTACAATAACAAAGCTTATTTTCCCGGCTAAGTTTATATCTTTTGTATTGCTATTAAAATTCAGATGCTGTGTAAATTTCTTTTTTTTTATAATTTTTCATCAACCTACTCTTTTGTCAACTTATGTTAATAGTTATCATCAACCTTCACTTCAACACATTTATTCTTAACTTATGTATTTAAATTTGTAATCATAAGTAATGAAGAATATTAAGAAACATAATTTACTGTGAAACATTTGCTCCCGGAAGAGGTCATCTGGATGTTATTTTGAATTTTCTATAGGAAAATTAGGAAAACACATTTAGAGTGTACTAAATGTTGTGGTAGATGTAATGGATAAAAATAACGAATAATTTAGTTCATTTTATAAGTCAGCTTAAAAATTATTCAGTTCTTCAAATAATATTCATTTTATTGCAATAAACCTTACTCGGTTACTATCTTAAAAATTATTTAATAAAGCGTTATTTTAATTTATTGGTTATAAAATAAATTAGATAAATAAAAGAATAAAAACATCTTCCATTTCGGGCACAAATATAAAAAATGTATTGCATTAAAAATCGTAGATAAACTACTTTTTTTAATTGTCTTTCTTTTTTTGACTAGCTTATATCGAGAGAAACCCTATCACTTTGTCTTTTAAAAGTTTTTTCTTTGTATTTTAGTTCTGGGTTGTTTATATTTATGAAGATGCCTGTAGGTATAAGTACATATTTAAATATATTAGCTATTAAAAGAAAATTGCCAACGTAATGTTTTTCACTGTGCTGCAAAACTGACTATTTGCATTTGACCAGTGCAGTACATATACGGCAATTTTTGAGGTTCTCCATAATGTTTTTTTATAAACTTTAACTATTTATTCAGTATTCACATAAATTAATGATTTAGAAAACTGATTTTTATAATAAAAAAAGCGAATCAAAAGAATATTAAGGAAATTTATAAAGAAGCTAAATAATCGAAATATGAATATTAAAATAGCCAATAAGAACTGTCATTAAAATCACATTACTTTCCCATACACTAAACAAAGGAAAGCTAAAAATTACGTCGAAGAAAACCCCGTAATTGATAGCAATTTAAAAGGTTTCTTATCGGGTGTAAAACGAACGGCATTCTTCAAGTCCAACCTTGCGTGCAGCCAGTGTGGGTTTGGTAAGGAAAATCCCGGGCGCTTCTAACAATCTGACAATCGGGAAGGTCTCCCGCAAATCCATCACTGTTCGCAGATTTACAGCTAATTTAGTCCGAGTCCTTTCCTGACCGCGGCCTTGCAAACTACAATCTCGGATTATCGGAGCTTTTAGACCGTTCTACGACCCAAATAATACATAATGGCTGTCTTAGGTGATTAATTTTCTACTATCTGAAGGAGTGGATATTCCGTTGAAAACCAAATTCTATTAATCTTTCATTTGCATAGCGTATTTAGACATTTAAATTGTTAATACTTTATAAAGGGTTTAGTCACAAGAATAATTTATAATTTTGGTTCACTTTGTGATTAGCATTTAGTTATTAAAAAAGTTGCTAAGGTCTTTATTAAATATATTTTTCATTTAGGGGAATAGTCTGGACGTCTATATAAGCTGCATAATTAAATTGTACTAATATTTTTTAACACGTTAACTGCCGTGAGACATAAGCAACATTTTGCCTGGGTTGCTCAATATCAGGACCTAAGAGAGTGTTTACGATCTCCTGCTTGAACTTTGTGATAAACAGTTTTTCATTCACTACTTCTTGATGTGCAAAATATGTGCATTTACCAAAGCACTACCGATAAGAAGCTCAATAGCAAGCTAACGGTACCACTTCACCCCTCTGAGTGAAGTAAGTAAGAAGTTTACTAACTCATCAGTGTGTTTTGTGGATAAGGTAAGCATATATCTTTTCTCCTTCCACTTTTGGACAATAGACCTGAGGTCCTTTCAGCTGCCTCGGCTTTTCCTTTCCTGAGGTTTCTCTTTTTCTGACCTTTTTGTTAACAATTTGCTTAGGATTCATTTTTCGATTTGATCGAAAAGTGCCAACTAAGTGAGTGTTGCTGGCAAGTAGAGCATGTGCCAAAATCACACTTTTATAATAATTATCTGTAAAAATAATACGTCCTCTGTCAAGTAAGTCATTTGCAAGAGTGAGTAGTATTTTTTGTGATGAAGTTTGTGTTTTTACCCGATCTTCCCCACAATAAATCAACATAGTATAAGTATATCCCTTTTCGGTGCACAGCTTATAAAGTTTTATTCCGAACTTGTGCATTCAGAGGAAAAAAGATGCCTAATACGGCTGCTACGTACGACTCTGCTTCACGAAATGACAGGCTCAGGCAGGTGGAAGTGAGATGCAACATTTGTTGCACACGGCCCTTGATTTAAGTTTTATGTGTTAAGGCCGCGTGACCATACGAAAAGTCTCATAAAAAAGTTACCAAAATGTTGCTAATTAATTTTTTTTTGTAAAGCAAAATATTCATGAGTATTCTAGAACACCACAATTAACTTTTGAAAGAAAAAAAAAAGTTGGCCGGAGGAACTGATTTTTTTTCAGCATTACGGCAGTCAACGTGTGAAGGAATACAGCCCAAAGTATATACAAAACTAATTTTAAACGAAAAAATATCTTTTTTAATAGAACTTTCCAGAAAAATGTATTAGGAGAAAAAATGCCCCTTCAAATGATTGCTGGACTAATACACAGGTCTTCCAAACATACTTGCCAGATATTCAGTTCGGCAGATCCGGATTTAAAATGTTTGATGTCGATATAATTGATGCATATTATTATTTAAAATAGGTGAAGAACTGGAAAACTTATAAAAAATTAAACTTCGCGCCCAAATTCTTGACCGGTATTCATGAGAACATTTCTGGAGTACTCGGGTTTTCTTAAAAACTCTGGCTTTGCATCGAGTAGAATTTATCCCATTATCAAGCCGGGTGAAAGAAGAATTTAAAGAACAAAAGTGTAGGAACAAAAACTACAAAATCATTTATTGTTTTTATTTAAAATCTATTTTCTATCTTCTATTAAAATCTATTCTTATATTATTTGAGGCACATAATTTAATCACTTTATTGTTAAAATCTAAAATATTCTATTCAAGTTTTTTTTACTGAAAGCATAATATCAAGATCATTAAGTCCATCCTGAGGCATCGTACTTCTTAAAAAACCACTTTATTCTTTTAAGAGTTGAAAAGTATCTTTCATACTTACAAGTTGTCATTGAAATAGTACAAATAGTTTCTAATATTTTGCAGGTTTCAGAAAGAATTTCATTTAATTTTTTTTTTATTACTAATAGAAAAAACGGAAAAATACCAATGCTGTCTTGATTAGCACACATATCATGTCTATTGTACCTTCAGAATATATTCCCGGCTATTAGTATTTCATTAAAATTCCAACAGAATTATTTTACATGATTTTTCCAGGTATTTTTTATACCTTCTTTCACCGTATGGAAGATATTTTAAGCGATCTTTAACTGCCTAAAATAAGTTAAAGATTTTTCCTGTTCCTCTCCAGCGTATATTCCAGGTTATTCGGATTTCTTTTAAATCCCAATAAAATTATTTTATTTTATTTTTGCAGGCACTTGATGACAATTTATTTTTCTATCAATAAAATAGCTGGAATTAATAAAAGATTTTTTCCGTCCCTCTCTAAAATAGATTCCCAGTTATTACCATTTCAGAAGTTTGTACTTTAATTTTCTACTATTATTAATGGTTTATTTGATGGAAATTAAATTATTTAACGGCTAACCTTTTATTATCGTCTTACCGCTTTTTGATATTGTCACTCCTGTTTCATTAAACAGTATCGTCATACAAGCATTTTGCATCTATGACACAGAAAGCAAATTGTAGGGAACATCAGGATCGTACAGGACATCCTTTAAAGTGCCATTGACTCATAAGTCACTTATAACTTCTAGATTATCTTTCTTAATAGCTGTTATAAATTCGCAATTTTTCGCCACAGAAATATTTACTGGCGGGTACAGGGTAGAAAAATTTTCAGCTGGGTCAGACCGGTTAATAATATCGTCTGAGGCACCAGAATCCAGAACAAATGTTATTTTATTTTTCGAATCTTTTAAAAACTTTTGAGCTCCCATCATAAATACAAAATTTGAATTTTGGTTTGGATTTGATTCGTTTACCTGCACTGTTTGTATAGTTCTTTGCCTTTGATTTGATTGTGTTTTATATTCGTGTGTGTTTTTATAATAAAAACACTTCCTCCTCGTATGAGCTTTTCTTCCACAATGGTGACATTTTTGGTTAAATTTAGCTTTTTGATTATTTTTAAAAAGGTGTTCATTAAATTTTGGGTTATTCTGGTAAGAGTTGTGGGAAGTCGTTTAAAACGCTTCTCTTCGTTTAAATCAGGTTTTCTATCACTTTTCAGAACTTTGTGGCTTGTATCACGACTTTCATTTAAAAGTTTGACTTCATGGTGAAAGAGTCGAGTTTTAACAAAGGCCAAACAAAGTTAAAGCCATCCTCGGACAGTATCTCAATTGCTGTTATTGCACCATCGTAGGAGCTTGGAAGAGTTAGCAACAGATGTGAGACTTTGTCAGTTTCTTCCAGGTTGGCTCCTGCAGCCAATAACTCACCAACAAGCTCATCAAATATGGTAAAATCCTGAATAAGGGACATGTCACCTTGCAGTTTTAAGCTTAGCAGCCTTTTTTAAGCGTTAACTGCGAAGCCAAACTTTTGCGCTCATAAATAGTGACTAAGTTTTGCAAAATCTCCTTAACAGTATTTTCTTCTTTTACAAAACCTAGGAAGGAGTCCTAAAAAAGTCCTGATAAAATTCCACTATTACACTTTTGGTAATACGCTCCGCTCTAGTCCTTTCATCGTTCAGCGGAACAGGAATTTCACTGTCTATGACTTTAATCATGTCAAGCTCAGTTAAAATAGCTCTTATATGAAACTTCCACACACTATACTTTTCACCATCAAACGGTTTAATGTTTCTTTTTACACTTTTATGTTCCATTGGCACTACAAGTAAAAAGAACACCAAATACCAAGCAAACAAAAGTCCTAAGTCTTTTTTTTTTAAAACGGCAAATACAAGGTATTTAATTTTTCGCGACGTGCACTGGGCCCATAACCTATTATTACTGTTACTATTACTTTTATTACTGTAAGTGAAAAACACTTAGAAGGAACCCGCGCGACTTTTCTATATCAACTAAAAACTCTATTCAAACCTATACTCTATATTTAATAAGTGACTAAACCATAATAACCATTCATAACGGTGATGCCTAATTAGATCCTTTTATAAAAACAACTTTATAAATTCAACTTCGAATAGTAACATTGAATAATGCTAGATTTGGCGTGTTATCCTTAATTCTTGAACCACTTTTTATCGATGAAATCAGTTTTTTATACACTTTCCAAAAACTGAGCTCTTTAAAAGATTGATTTTTTTACGCAACATCTCTTAATTATTTTATACGAATGGAAACCTATACCTAGACGCTTTTATTCTTATGCCATAGGATTTTAATTTAAAAGAGAATACTCTACTTTAATGAATTTATCTCGCCCGATTTAAAATTCACAAACTAGTCCCAAATAAAGCGTCTTTATCCAAATACCATAAATTTACTTAAAAATTCAACGTACATTTTCATTTAAGCTGTAAACAAAGCTTATGCGCAAACAGAAAATACGACGTTCAGAGATATATCTGTAACTACTACGCCTGAGCTCGCAAAATCCGCATTAAACTTCAAAATTAAATTTGCCGAAAATATTGTGTGGCAACAGCTGCCGGCTCAAGATAAAACGTCTAGTTTTCATTACGCCACAAAACCTGCTTTTATGGAGGTAATGAATAAACCCCATGTTACAAAAAGAGAACATCCCGGTATGATCTCTATCTTATTTTACTTGATGCCTTTGACATAAAGCAAGTACCTAATTACTCATGCAGATAACGGCCGAAGCACGTCGAAACGGGGTCATTATATTTTAGCCCTTTAATTTCATTGGCAGTTATACATGCATTCACGATTAAAGAAACAAATGCATTTAAAAATCAGGTGTTTTTTTATTCTTTAATTTTTTGAATACATTGATTAGTATTATCACTTCATATAAAAAATTTCTGTACAGGGTACCTCAAGTAGAAACTATGGCGTCAACATTGATTTTTTTAAACAGAACACCTTGTAAATTATAACTTTTAATTATAACCTCAAGCCAATATTTTGTTTTGTCAAATATAACGTAGCAGATAAATGAAATAAATGAAATTAAAACATGCAAATTTATTTTACGTTTATTATAACTAATGTTTAATTTTTGTCCAAAGCGTCCTGGAATAAAATCTTTGGTTATAGGGTGTCTCAAGTAGGAATTATAATGCCAATATTTAATTTATTTTAACATATACAGTCAACAGTTAGGAGCGGATGTTGGCTTGTAAAAATAAAGGTTTCAGAATTACTTCTACCAAAAGTCTCTAATAAAAACAAGCAGAGCAACTCGAATTTAAGCGGATTCTTATTTGACAACAAGTTAAAGATTCGGTTCGGAGGAATTTATTTTGTCCAGTGCAAGTGAAGGCGCAGCTGCTATAAGGGTTGTGGCTGCATATTTTGTTTGAGTGGGTACCTAGTAGTAGTGAGAAGATCATTTTTAGAAGATTGGAGAAAAATTCTGGAAGCCGCATTGGATTGCTCCAAGTACAAGAGAATGCCTGTGGAAAAGTTACTAGTAACATCAGAAGGTGACATTCTCATAAGGATTGCCAACTTTTTTTCCAATAGCCTTAAGATAGACAAAGGTGATTTGGTGGCTTTATATCAACCAGTAAACTCTGTAACCAGATGTGAACAAGGTTGCGTAATTTCTTTGGCTAACAGACTTGACATGAATCTGGACAGCGTCGCAAAGTATTGGAAATATCGTTCTCCGGACGAAATGAGCAAGGCCAAATGGTTAATTACCAAGTATCGCGAGATCTTTAAAGAGCCTAATGGCAAAACTGATAAAAGTGGAGTAGTTACGCATAAAATAAATACTAGAAATGATTAACCAATCCGTTAGCTACTTAGAAGACTACCTGTTACCAACACCAGGAGGCGGAGTCCCTTATAAACAACATGCTTAAGAAGGGGATTATCGAGGAGTCAAACATCTATCTAGTTTCTGTGTGGATTATAAAAAACTTAATGACGTCACCAAGAAAGATGAGTACCTACTTCTTAGAATTGATGATACGCTTTCAAATTTTTCTAGTTCAATCTGGTTTTCGACATTGAATCTAAAAAATGGATATTGGCAAGTGGACAGTCAGGAAAAAGCTAAGGAGAAAACTGTGTTTTCTACTGGAAATAGCCTCTATTATTTTAAGGTTATGCCAGATCAAAGCTGCGTAATTCTCCCGCAACGTTTGAGAGAATAATGGAATTTGTACTACGAGGACTTACATGGAAGACATGCCTTATTTACCTTGACGATGTTCTCATGATGGAAAAAACTTTTGATGATGACTTTGAAAACTTACAGCAGTTTTTAACAAAATCCACAATGCTCAGCTTAAATGCACCCAAAGAAGTACTCGCTGTTTCAACAGAAACAGACCTCTTTTGAAACGAGTCGTCGAGTATTCGTGAGCAGAGTGTTGTCAAAGCCAGAAATAAATTATTGCGTCACAAGGAGAGAGCTTTCAGCTATTATCATAGTGGTAGAATATTTCCACAAATATCTATATGGAGAAGAGTTTCTAATTAGTACAGACCATGCAGCCTTAAAATGCTTATTGCAGATGAAACAACCAGAAGGACAAGTTACAAGATATTTAGAGAGAAGTTGCTGCAGTACAACTTCAATACTTAACATCGATCGGGTAAATTGTACAACAGCGCAGTGGCTTTATCCAGGAGATCTTCCAGCTACAATGCAAACATTATGCTAAAGTAGAAGAACAGAAAGGTGTGGCATATATAAGGAATCTTAATTTTGAGGTTATTGAAGGTTAGTGGAGTACTGCTGAATAAACCAAGATATATCGATAGAGAAATTATTCACGAGAACAGCCACGATAGAAAAATTATTAAGAAATAGTGATCCTAAGGAAGAAAAACTACCAGGTCCCGGAGGAGATGCATAGTGGAGCAAGAGGAGCTCATTTGAAAGTAAGTAATACTCATATAAGGATGAAATTCGGGACAGGTTTTACTGGGTTACTACTGTAATGATGTAAAATCAGTGCGCTGAAAATGTATGACCTGTGCAGCTAGTCAAGATCCTAGCACAAGATCCAGAATTAGGATGAAGAAGAATAATGTAGCGCTGCTACGAATAAGCATCACCTTCGATATAGCCACTCAATTTCCTAAGTCCAATAAAGAAAATAAGTATATCCCGGTCGCCGTAGAGTATTTTAGAATTGGCCATAAATTTTTGATATTTCCAACCAAGTCGGTGACAGTAGCTAAGGTTTTAGTAAACAACATCTTTAGTTGATTTGAGGTCCTTTAGAGCTGTATTCTGCTCAAGGACGGAGTTTCGAATCCATACTGTTTCAGAAACTTTGTCAACTACTTCGAGCTCACAAAACATGGATAACAGCCTTACATCCGCAATCTGATGGCATGGTGGAGAGATTGTCAAAGTCATAGTCAAAATATACTTTAATTGCTAAGTTTTCAAACTTATGGTAAAAGCTTCCTAATTCTAGAATTTATAATATTAGTAGTTATTTGGTTATACAGGATATAGGATAAAAACAGGATACAAAATCGATTTTGATTGTATGTACATAGAAGCATATTTTATATGATCAAAGAAAAAACTAAAATAGAATAAAAGAAAGGGCAAGAACCAACATAAAACAAGAATAATAAAAAAAATCTGATCAGCAAATATATGATTAATTTTAAATAATAAAATTAAATTAAATCAAACAAAAAACCCTCTATATTACACTTAAAGCCCAGAATAAAAGTATTATCAACATTGAATACAAGCTGATTGCAGATGCACCACTCTTTAATTTTGTGAAGGTCCTCTATTATGAGAGATCTGACTACATTTTGATCTTTGTTATGCCACAGAATTGTAGTATCATCGGCAAACGGAACCACTAGTCCATGCAGTGATAGAGAGCTTAAGTCATTAACGTATAATACAAATAAAATAGGAACTAACACTGACCCTTGAAGTACACCACATTTAAGGTGTGCTATCCCTGAAAAAAATCCAGATGCTCCAAGACAATCGAAAAACATCTTTCCAAGGTAGTGAATGAATATCAAACGGGATGTCTATTTACCAATGTTTTTGCTGGCCCACATACTGGCATTTTATGATACGACTGGGTTAACACCAGACCAGATTTGATGCGGGAGAGAACTTCGTTTACCATGTGACTTGACTTGGTGTTGGGTACCTTAAGCAATAAGAAAGTGACTGTAGTCGATTAGGAAAGTCACTAAGAAAGTCGATGTAGAAATGAAACCGCACGATGTTCATAAATTGATCAAAGAACGACTAAGAATAGCAAGTACTCAGATGAAGAACCGATACGACTTTAAAGTAAAATATTAAGGATTTCAGCCAGGTGGTATGGCTTTGGAACCTTCCAAGAAAGAAATGTAAATCATCTAAGCTGATGCGATCCTGGAAAGGTCCATATGCGATCGTAAAAAGGATTAATGATGTCGTATATAGAATCCAGCGCAGCCTTAAGGCAAAGATGAAGGTAGTTCATTTCGATATAAAGGCGATAATATTTTAGAGGAAAGCAATGTTACAAGGGATTGTTCTAATCGATGTGCAGTGTGAGCCTATAATTTGGAATAAATTCAGTAATAAATAAATCGGAGCGTGTTCGCAAAAATGCTCAGATACGTCAATTGAGATTATAAGTTGCGCATTTTTTACAATAAATAATTTTTATACAGAGTGTGCCATGTGGGCGGGGCTAATACCAACTTTCTTATTTTAAATAGGATACCTTATAGGTTAGTATATTTTTGGATTCTTCACAAAATTCCAAATATTTTGATGTATACACATGCTATACCTTTATTTGACTGTTTTTAAGATACAGGTTGTTAAAAAAACGTATTTTATAAACTTAAAGAGGGTTCTGTTAAATCTTTTTTCTAAATTAGATGTTCAAAATGTAAATCATTTACTACTTGGCAATGTCCTAAACGTACTACAAATTCATTTTGAATGTTTCTTTTGCATTCTGGAGGAATGTTTCGAGACTAGTTTTCAACTCCCTAATATTTGCCGGCTTGGTCACATAAACCTTGGATTTCAAATATCCTGATAGGAACAAATCCAGCGGAGTCAAATCGAGCGATCTTGGTCACTCAAAAGGTCCTCTTCTGCCAATCCATCTGCCTGGAAAAATAGTATTCAGATAGTTTCAAACAGATCTTGCAAATAGGGGAGGCGCACCATCTTGCTGAAACCAGATGTTGCTATTTGGCATATCAGCTTCTATTGGATCAGGGAATAGAACAGCTAGATTTAGAATTAGTTTTTCTTGTAAAAACTGTAAGTACCTTGCTCCATACATTTTCTTCGATGAAAATTGGGTCTATAACTTTCTGACCTAGAATTCCTGGGTGTTGAGTGTGGCCTTGCCTCATTCAACATTGATGTTCTTGTGCGCAATAATGGCAATTTTGACTATTTGCTTCTTCGTTCAGCATAAATGTGGACTCATCGAAAAAGAGAATGTTTTCTGTAATAAGATTATTATTCTGCAATATTTCTATAAATTATTCACAAAATTCAAGTCTTCTATCTATATCTTCCTCATTGAGTTCTTGGAGAATTGTTAGTTTATAGAGATGAAATTTTTCTGCTTCAAAAGCCCTTACTACTGAAGACTGGCTCACTTCCAATTCGCGCGCTACCTGCCTAGTGGGAATAATAGGATTTTCTTCAATGGCTAATAACACATTAATTTTGGTGTCTTTATTAAGCGCAGATCGACGAGAACTAGTTATTGTTTTTACGTGACCATTTTCCAGAAACTGATTTTTAATCTTGCTTATAGTACTTTGAAGTATGGGTGGTAAATCAGGATACTTGTGTCTGAATAAATGCAAAACTTCATTTTAGGTTCTTGTTCTATCTCCGTACCCAATCATCATTAAGATTTCAATCTTGTGCTTTTCACATAAATAGCCCACATCGTAAAAAAAATAAAAAAAAACTTAAATCTGATTATCCAACAGTAAAGGCACGTCTTGTAGCAATGTTAAACATATAAAATAATATATATAGAATACATAAGAATATTTTTTGAATTGAAAACATTTTTAAAATAAAAAATCAAAACTTAAAAACAAGTCAACAAAGGTATAGCATGTGATATATCAAAATGTTTGGAATTTTGTGGAGAATCCAAAAATATAATAACATATCGGGTGTCCCATTTAAAATAAGAAAGTTGGTATTATCCCTCCTACATAGCACACCCTGTATAAAAAATATTTATTGTAGAAAATGCGCAACTAACAATCTCAATTGACGTTCCGAGCGTGTTTCCGAACACGCTTCTTTTTATTTATTATCGGATTCACTCCAAGTGACAGACTCGCACTGTATATTCGTAGTTTATATTTGTACTTAAAGAACATTTTGTTAAAATTCTAGAAATAAGTAGAAGAATCTTATTGGGTACCTATATATAGGGACCTAATTCGATTTTAAATAGTTAGGTGTGATTTCAGTACGCTAAATAATCAATAAGTGATTAGAAAGAAATAAGTGGTTGTAAGTAAAGTAGTGAATAAAAATGAGTGTTTAGTACTTGAATGAGCTTATTTGTCCCAACCCAATCCAACTCAACCCACGAAAAACCCATAACAATAGATTGGAAATTTACCTAAACGAGTACTCTTACACATTATGAGAAAACTGCTACTTAATTCCAGTTTCACTTTTGCTCAATTGTTTTACTTACTTCCAAGTAGTCTAGAAGGGTTACTTGAAAAAAAATGCGTTTCTGTTGTTGATACAACCATGCAACCATTACTATAAAAATAGAGACTTCGAGCTTAATTTGCCTGCAATATAATACTAAAAAAGGTTTATCTAAAAATGTTGGCTCTTAATCAGTCTCCCTTGCCCCACCTTCCAAATCTAGCAATTTGGTTTTAGTATTAAAGACTGTAAAATTATGGACAATTAGTATTATCTTAGTATAGGGTATATCTTAGTATAGGGAGGAAACATTGGACTGCGACCAATATAGTTATTTGGTTAAAAGGAATCTTGTATGTGACACTTGAAACACAAAACAGGTTTACCACAAGTCAAAATTCTTTTTTATATCTACTCGCAACACGTGTCTCGCTAACGATGTTTCGGAGAAAATTGAAACTAAAATTAAACAAGACCAGTAAAGGCAATATAATTATAAGTTGTTGTTGGTTCCCTCTTCGTTTTTGTGACCCTCTTTTAATTTGAAGGTCTCTAAAATGAGGCTCTAAATAAAGCTTATTACTAGAAACAGTATACGATAACGGGCTGAGCCTTTGAGTGGAACCTTTGACATAAAAAATCGCAAAATAGAACACTGATAGCGGCATATATAGTAGACAAAATTGTTATTAATGTAATCTTTGCTGATATAGAAGAACTTTTTTTAAATTATTTTATAATTTTAATGTCTTTCAAGGTTTAAAAAATTTGATTTCATGATTTGATAGACATCGGACTCGATTTTTTAATTTAAATTTACACCCTTGAGTAATAAATAATTCATGTTTTTTTATATAAAATGTAATATAATGTAAGTGGATATACATATATGTAGAGACTCATAAAATTTCCTAAACTGTTACTTTCCGTAGAAAAAAATCTTACTTTTCAAGCCTAATGGAATACACTTTTATTCCTATTTATTTTTATTTTCAAACCGCTGACCTCTTATAAAGGCTTTACCAATTTGAATCACAACAGCAAAAAATATTAAAAAACCTAAATATTATATTCTTGAATTGATCTTTTATATACAACGAGTCCAACAAGAAGCATGTTGAGAGTCGTCTGTCATTTATCAGCGACAAAGCACCGTTTTTACCCTCCGACGATTTACGTCGTTAAGCTTCCTCTTCTACTTCTCTGGTAGCCTACTTTTGAGTGGGGCATTAGGCATGAAAAGGGTCTGGAACAATTCTCGTTTTATAATTTCGCCTTGGAAATTGAAAAATTAGCGGTATGTTTTGAAATATGACTGCGGTGATAATAGGGATCATTGTGAAAGATACGCCGTGGGATTGCTTTTTATTATGAATCTTTCTTAATTTATATAGAAGTATTATAATTGTTATGGCTAAATCCATAAATAGACTTAATTTAATTTAATATTAAGTACCAACTCTTATTTCTCTAGTAGTAAGTAAGTAACTGTTATATCTCATTATATGGGTTTTTGCTTCTGCGTGAACGTAAAATGTTAATACTGTTGTTACTAAAGCATCAACTGGAAGCGGCGTCACGGCTGTTATACTACTAGTAGGTGTTATAGCCAAATTATGGACCATCTGGTAAAGTGCCTGGAAAAGTTATCCTGCTGGTATTATTAAAAATTGAATTATGAACTTCTTGTTTGTCTTTGCCGGCAGGATAATTTTTGCTTACCAGTAGAATAAGTTAACAACAGGAAAAAGCAGCGTATAAAAGGCTTACCAGGAAATTTATAACCTAAAATTTTTCAAAGAGTTGGAGCTTGCATAGTTTTGCAAGAACTTTGTGTATAATATTCTAAATTTTGTTCTGTATGAGTATTTTGTTATTTTTCATCTGGTTAAATCTCTCTTTATTTAAAATGATAATGCCCGACTTAAGGTTACACCCTTCTCTCATCCGCCCCTTTTTGCTAGCTATGCCACTGTTATGTGACTGAGAAATGAAAAGAACACATACATCTAAAGGCGGGAACAGACTAAGCAAACATTGTTGAGCAACAGCTGAACAACTGTTGAGCAAGAGTTGATTAACTGTTGGCAAACAAACGTCGATGATTGTTGGAAAACATCGGCGAACCTTGTTGCGGAAAAGTTCGTTCAGTCGAGCCAAAATGTGCGAGGAAGACGATGCTTTACTCGCATGATGCACGTTTTTATTAATGAAAATTAAAAAATCGGCTAACTGCAGAAAGCGACGGTGGTGGCAAAGAAGTATATTCGCAAACAGAAAACGGAAGTTTTTACCAGAACTAAGAATGGAAAACCAAATGCTGTTCAAGAACTTTACTCGAGTTAATGCAACCGCATTTGAAAGTCTCATCGTTATGATTGGACCTAAAATTGCAAAAAAAAAAATACAAACTTTCGGGAAGCCATATGCGTGAAAACAAGATTAATGATAACTTTAAGGTTTTTAGCCACTGGAGATTCATATGTCAGTCTAATGTATCTATTTCAAATTTCTAAACAGATAATTGGTACTAAAGTTCCGGAAACTTGCGA
This sequence comes from Anthonomus grandis grandis, assembly GCF_022605725.1. Lineage (NCBI taxonomy): Eukaryota > Metazoa > Arthropoda > Insecta > Coleoptera > Curculionidae > Anthonomus > Anthonomus grandis. The sequence goes on along the minus strand of NC_065552.1, from coordinate 10,867,605 downwards.
AGCCCTTATAGAAGCATTGGCAGATTATATTCAGGTAAGAAAAGAAATCAAATTCTTTTTTCCTTATTTAATCAAATAAAAACATATAAGAACGTAATATACTTTTTATGAAATGTCCGTAGAGTTATCCGCTTGGGATTCAATTAGGGCGTCAATAAAGCTATGTTCATTTGGACTATCTTGATCAGAAGGATGTTTGCATCATGGAGAACGCAATTAATTTTATGTTCTACATCAGCTCGAACAAATGCATCATACGTTCTTAATTTATTTGCCACGTATTCCCCATATACTTCAAAGCTATCCCTAACTCTTCGATTTTCTGTAAGTGTTTTTATTGATTTAAAAGCTTCATCTATTTGAGGATCAGACAAATTTGGGCGCTTTCTCGAGGCTTTTTTTCCTACTGGAACCAACTGCTTTACGGTGTCTCGTTGTGATGGTTCTGATTCTATTCCAATATTATGAGGATTCGAAGGGTTTAACTGCTTTCCAGAACTGTTCTTTCTTATTGTTGCCAACTGCTTCACTGTGTCATGAGGTGTTTCTGCTTGCTGTAATTGAAGAATGCTTAAAGAACCTTCATTAAGGATGATTTCTGATGAATCCGCGTATTGCGTGTTTTCCAAGTCCTGAAACGAAGTATGCATGCCTATAGTATGGGTATAATAATAATTGGACCTTTTTCGTGGCCTTAGTTGGATATCCTTTTTTTAAATAATGTTTTTTTTCAGTTACCAGATTCACCTGAAGAGTGGCTCAAAATTTCCGATGACTATGAAAACTTATGAAATTTTCCTGAATGCTTAGGAGCCATTGACGGTAAACACGTCGTACTACAATGCCCCTTTAGAAGTGGAAGCGAATATTATAATTACAAGGGCACTTTCAGTATTGTCCTTATAGCAGTAGTAGATGCAAAGTATCGATTTTTATACGTAAACCTGGGATGTCAAGGACGAATTTCAGATGGTGGTGTTTTTAAAAATACACTTTTCGCGAGAAAACTAAATGATGGGACTTCCTATTTACCAGCTGAAAAACTCCTGCCAGGACAACAGGACGGAACAACACCTTTTGTATTTGTTTGCAACGATGCGTTTCCTCTACAGGAGAACCTGATAAAACCATTTCCCGGCGAACATTTGAAGGGGACGTTCCAACGCTCATTTAATTACAGATTATCGCGAGCAGGACGAGTAGTGGAAAATGCTTTTGGCGTTATGTCGTCTGTATTTTGAGTTTTGCTAAAGCCCTTGCTTTTGCAACCTACTACTGCTAAAATAATTATTCTTACATGTTGCTACTAACATAATTTTTTACAAAAAACTAAAACAATCATGGGCTGTTATGCTCCCCCTGGAACCTATGACAATGAAGATATTTCAACGGGAATTTTGGTTCATGGATCTTGGCAAAACGAACCAGAACCTTCATCTACATTTATGAAGTTAAATAGAATTGGTAGAAAATCAACCAGAGTAGCACACGAAGTTCGAGAACAATTTGCACATTATTTTTCAGGCCATGGAAGAGTGCCTTGGTAAGACAGAATGGAATAAAAAAAAATGTTTCATTATAAATAAATAAAAAAGTTTACTTATTTGTTCTTGAGTATCTCTTGTATGTTTTGGTGTATTCTTGTCTTTTAAAAACATTAAATGTTTATATCCAAACCAACGGGACACGTATAATTCATTTGTTCCTTGGCCAGATTTTGTAACGCTTTTTGCACATTCCCGTCTAAACTGGGTTTGCAGAACTTTCCATTTCCTCTCAATTTCTTCTCGGGATAGTTCTAGAACGGTCGCTATAATATTGAATGCGTCAGTTCGTTTATTTTTGTTTCTATAAGCTTCATTTTCAGGATTCCATATATTTCAATGTTCCCTTATAAGCTTTATCAAATTTAGAACTTTGTCTTCTAAACAATCGTGCGACATTTTCAAATGAATTGAACGTTACTCTGCCGATGTACCGCTCTTGAATGCCTGAATTAAACTAAACGCATATTGACAAGTTTGCGCACGTATTCACCGGCGAAACTGTTGACGCACTGTTGGTCAATATTTCCTTTGATGTACCGCCTCAGGAGCGAACATCATTCAACAGTTTGTCAACAGTTGCGCAATTGTTGAGCAACACGTATAAATGAAGCCAACTCACGAGTTGCTCAACAATGTTTGCTTAGTCTGTTCCCCCCTTAAGAAATCCCATATAGGAACATCAAATTTGATCCACCATATTCTATCACATACTATCATCATCTTATCTTGAAGGCAGTTCCTCAACAATCAGTGTTATTAAATTCTAAATTATTTCCTTATAGGTGGTAAGAGGTGTTATGGTTGCACTACCGCTACCAGTTTTAAATATTTTCTGTTTGTTCTTGGCTACTTTTTTTCTTAGATCTTTTTTTATACCCTTATACTTTCTTCGAAGATTATTTAGGGTTCGAACCACCCCTGACATAAGGTTTTTTACATTAAGGGTTTTTTACATTAACGCAGGCCTGATCTTTTTGCATCAGTTTTTTTTATTCAATTGTACCCGCATATTGACTAAATTACAGAGCAAAATAACTTATTTTTTATAAAAGTTTACCAACCTCTCTTTTTTATCAGGTTATTAAGACATCCTCTACAAAATAATGTAAAAAAAATTGATTCTACCAAATTCACTACACAGTATACAGTTTCTAAAAAGCTGTGTACTTTGATTCACTGGCAAATGTCTGGTGGGATACTTACAAGCAATTGTCAAAAATGCAAATAGGTAATTAATACTAGTACTAACAGAAAGAATATCGGATTTGGCACAAAACAAGTATACAAGAACCTATAACTATTATCACAAATTAAAAACCAAACATTTCCATTATTTTTGTTTATTTTATCAGGACCGGATATTCATAACCCTAATCTTTCTTTTCTTCTTAAGATTATTATACCGGGCACAACAATTATGTTGTTGCTTTTGCCAAACTGTAAACCTTCTGCTAGTTAACAACTGGTTAAAATTTGGTTCATAATTCCTCCTACAGCTATTGGTAGGTTTACCGAGAGGATCGAATTTATCTGCCTCATAACACACAGGAACTTTACCAGCTGGTCCGTAATTTGGCCCTAAAGGAGACAAATATTAAGCGACGACAAAAATATATATTTAACTTTGCCGTCCTCAGAGGCGTGTCATTGTTAAAATAAAGTGGCTGGATAATATAATTAAAAAAAAAGATAATATAATAAAGATCATTCTCCAGATATGAAGTTTAATTTAAAATACAATATGGTTTAAAAATGTATCTATTATATTATTTTAAAATACGAGGGCAGCTGTAGCGTTTTATTTTTCTATTTCTTATGTTCACTAACGCTCCATTGATATTTCATTAATTTCAATAATTATATTAATAATTTCAGTCAACTTCTTTTATCGATATTTCTTTAAATTCACACTGTCAATGGACACATTACTACTGTAACGCATCACTCTCCTGGTTTTATTATTCATGCTTTCTGTTGACGGTCCGTCACTCTTCTGGTTGGTCTTGATTGATGTTTTCTCTGATTGGATTGACATTGACAGCTCAGGCGAGAGGTGGGGTCGTAACTTATTTAGTCGGTACTGCATCCTTTTTTCGAGGACTTGTTCCCGTGTTGCAGGTGGAAGCGCACGTAAAAGGCCAGTTTTTTTATTTCCGAAGTTTGTGAAGCAGGAAGTGGCCAATATGGCTTATAATTTATAGTCCTTAATCTTGTTCCTTTAGGGAACTGTTTATTTCATAATTCTGGTGCAGGATGCCCAAGATTTTAATGGATAGATAATGAAACTTAGCAAGGTGAGTGTGTCACATTTTTAATGCCATTAATTTTTTTATCGACAGTGAATACAATGGCAACCGTTGTTTTAGGGTTTTACTTTTCCGTTTTCCTCTTTATTCTTCTTCAATTGTTGCTGGCTGCAGGCTTTTGATTTCCCCGGGAAATTTCTGAAAGCGGTGGAGCTGGGACCAGAACTAGAGCTAGTATTAGTTATTCCCAGTCCGGATAGCTAAGCTACAAATGGCATACATTCACAGCCTCGGTTTTGAAGGCTAGCCGTTAATTTCTTGGAGGAATATACAGGCCAGTTTATTCCATTTATTTAAATATTATTAACCATAGATTTGTCTCACATATTTAAATTTTTATTAATATACCTTTAATTTCAATTTATTGCTACAAATATTTAATCAATATCATAATTTAATACGTCTTATCTATAATATTAGTTATTTTTTGTTCAGTATTTTTCAGTACCCTTTTTTTGGTAGTTAAATAGATATAACTCGGTTAAGGCTAATATGCCTTAGGTAAAAAGGTTCATGAACTTTCCCCTGCGTAATACAAATATTTACTAAAAACTTTAATAATTGCAATTTATTTTTCAAGTGCTGAAATCTACCTAATAGTGAAATCATAATCTAAATGTTACTTTTGACAAACTTATTATATTTAATCATATCAACATTATTCATATTTTAATTCATAATAAATCATTAACATTTAGCAGATTAGAACATGAGGTGTGTACTTATCTTTGATGTAAATATAATTTGGTTGTATTGTTAAGATTTTTTTTTTGCCTCTTTAAATCTACTTTATCCAGGGTCATTTAATTGTTAATTGAAACCTATATACCAAGTGTTTTTCTTAGTTTTCTTTCATTTATAAAAAAAAAAAAAAACTAAGTGGCGCCCTCTTATTTAATAGTTATAATCAAGATTATATTATTTAATAGCCAGTGATAAGTGAACCTTCGAACAATCCCAAGCCTCCAATAATTCTGAGCTACCGTCTGCAAACTCTTGGCAAAATAGTAACACTGTAAAGTTAACGCCACACAGCTCAGATTTGATGAGGATAAATGCTGTAGATGCCGCGCATGTGTGCTTTGAAGGTCGTGGCTCGAGTATTGCGAACAGTGTGGCGTAGTTTTCATCAGGAGCGCATGTTTCACGCACGTGCTAATGATTATGAGTGAACGTCAAGTGCCGACTGCTATTGCGCAATATTGACATTCGTTTTTCAGTGTGGGAAGGCGTTTGAAACACGGAAATTTGTCTCATTTTTGCAGATTCAGTTCGGTAGTGAGTGCCTGAGTAAGGCTGATGTGTTTAAATGAGCCAAAGCATTCCAGGATGGCCGCGAAACCGTCGAGAATGAGCCTCATGATCGTCGACCGCGAACCATCAGCATACCAGACAACATTGTCTGGTTATAGGCAGAGGCACCAATTTAGGGAGAAAGTCACTGCATGTACCTGTTGAGGTTATATCAAGCGGCAACACTAATCGTACCCAAAAAGACGGCCTACTTCGTCATAAGTGTTCACTCTTGGGACTCACTAGACGCGGGTAAATTAAAGGTACTCATTTAGCTTAAAACAACTTTAATTACTCATAAAAATACGGTTTTTAGAACCGAGAATTAAAATATCGTGTTCATCCAACGAAAGAACAAAACGGAAGAAAGAGAAAAAAACCAGAGCGCGAGAGTACAATCTGTCACTACTGTCTACTAAACTTAACAGATTCTAATATCACGTCAGCAGAGAGAGGAAAACATAATTAAACAAGAATAGCGATGTTTTACAGAGCGGATACCTATACACTCCCTCCCCAGTGACAACGACATAAAACGTTGAAATTAAATATTAACAATCTGTAATAGAGGTTTATGCGATACATAGTAATTCCAAAAACATGTGGTAAAACTAAGTAATTAAAATTAAGATAGGTATATATTAAAATTATAAATAAAATTTCTTAAAATTAAAATGTCCTAAAACAATTATTTAACTGTGGGCGCGAAAGTGACTGCGAAAAAAGGTTCTGAGCACAGGTGAATTAACAATACCATCTTGCTTCGGAGAAGAGCTTTCGAAAGGTACCACTGAGCCACTGAGATCAACAGCCATAAAGAACGCTGGTTTTAATAGATGAACAGAAACGCTCTTGGTTTTTCCATTAATGTCAATATCAAAGATGCGATCTGAGACGCGTTTTAAAACTTATATGGTCCAGCATAGGGCCTTTCGAGAGACTTCTTAGCCATATTTCTCAAAAATACATGCGTACAGTTATATAAGTCTTTAAAATAAAATAAAAAATTCTTACAATTGTGCGCAACCGGAATAGGGATTTCTCACATAAAAACTCTGAATTCCTCAATAAAAATATCTGGGTCTGGAGTAAGGTCATTTGGAAGAAAGAATTCTCCAGGGAGACGCAGAGTTGTACCAAAAAAAAATTCGGCCGGGGAAGCTTCAGTATCTGCTCTAACGTGAGAACGAACTCCTAACATGATCGTAGATCGTAGGGTGGTACGAATGCGCTGGCAACCGATCAAAGAGAGTAACGCAGAGAAAATGCGAGATTCAAATTGGGCTCCTTGGTCTGAAGTAAGTAATTTGGGTGTACCATATCGCAAATTCCACGTATTGAAAAATGTTCTGGCAATAGTCTCATGTAATAGCAGTGTTTTTGATAGGAATAGCTTCCGGCCAGTGAAAGAATCTGTCAATCATCGTGAGGACATAAGAATAATTTTCAGATGATGGTAGTGGACCTTTTATGTCAATATGAACCTGGTCAAATCGCCCATCAGGAGCAGAGAAATGTTCAAAAACAAGTTTAACATGACGGCTAATTTTAGATTGCTGGCACTCCAAACAATTTTTGCACCATGCCGCTATATCGCGATGCGTATTAGGCCATACATAACGTTGACGAAACATGTGATCAGTAATTCGACTACTAGAATGCGCTGGGTCATGAATTTGATGAAACACTTGCTTGCGTAAACTCAGAGAGATAAAGGGACGAATAGTCTCACCTGACAATTCACAAAATACGGCAACAAGATCAGGACCCCATTGGAGCTTTTTTAGCTTCAATGGATAGTCTGACGCAGTACAAATTGACTTTAATTTGTCATCACTCTCTTGAAGTGCAGCGAGTTCTTTAACATTAAAATCTGGATGCAGCTGTAAAGGTTCAATCCGGGACAAGGTATTAGCAACCGCATTTTGAAAGCCTGCAATATGCTCAATACGAGTAGTAAACTTACCAATGAAAGATAGCTGACGTAACTGCCGAGGGAAAGCTTTATCAGAACGTTGCTTGAAGGCGTAAATTAGAGGTTTGTGATCCGTAAAGATTTTGAAATCACAACCTTCCAATAAATATCGAAAATATTTAATTGCTTTGAAAATAGCAGTGAGTTCGCAGTCATAAGCACTATAGCGAATTTATGTGGGAGAAAATTTACGCGAGAAAAATGCTAAAGGTTCCCAATTTTCTTGATAATCCTGCTCTACCACAGCTCCCATGGCAAAATCGAAAGCGTCACAAACAATACGGAGATTAGCGTCAGCGCGGGGATGAACAAGCATTACTGCGTTAGAAAAAGCCTCAAGTTCATCAGACCAAGAAATTTCACGTTTGTCATTCTTACGCGAATTGACAAATAAGGAATTCAACAGAGCTTTCGCAATGTGCCTCATGCTGCGAGTTTTCGCGGCACATTGCGACGGTAAAAATTTACCATGCCCAGAAATCGACGAAGGTCAGCTATTGTTTTAGGTCTGGGGGCTTCTACAATGGCAGCAATTCTCTCAGGAGTAGGTTTTAATCCATCACCACTGACCATATAACCCAAAAATGTAAGTTCTGGTACTCCAAAGACACATTTGCTGACATTCAGGCAAAGGTGAAATTTTTGAAGCTTTTCGAAAACTATTTTTAAATGCTCGGCATGTTGTTCCATTAAAGAAGATACAAGCAAAATATCATCAATATAGATAAAAACAAAGGCCAAATCACCTAGGGCGCGATTAATATAGCGTTCAAATGATTGGCTTGCATTTCTGAGACCAAACGTCATGTATAGAAATTCAAATAACCCAAAAGGTGTAATTAATGCTGTTTTTTCCGGGGCCATAGGAATCTGATTATAGGCTTTATGCAGATCCAAGGAGGAAAAGACAGCCTTTCCATGCAGATTGACTGTGAAATCATGCAGGTGGGGCGTGGTGGCACTAAATGTATAGGACTCGCCCAAGGACTGGAAGAACTTCTGCGAACCTTACGTTCCATACTACTCTACTTCTCTGCGTACTAACCATCTGAAAATACATGTGAAACTCGCTTATTGCTTGAAACCAGTGCCTTATTTTTTCCACATAATTTGACGCTTGGTACGTAAAAATGACTGGAACGAGTGTGGTAAAGTGATTGTGCGTGCGTAAACAATCGGGAAATTTGGAATATGGACGTAAAGGGTTTTAAACCCACGATAGTAGGCTGTGAAACCCAACATTTAATGTATCGTGTATGCTTTTGTTTAGTTTTTCGTTTGTTTTAAACATGTCCAATGTACTGCCAAAGTTTTATCGGTTAAGTCGATTTTGCTTATCCTGCGATAAAACTTGCGTGCCCAATTCGAACGAACAGATAACCAGGAAAATCCTCTATTGCTTGTCAGTATCGGTAAGAGATAATTCATCTTTGTGATAAGTCTGTTTTTAGTTCTTATCTTAACCTAAAATCAGCCATGTAGTCTTTTGTTTTCTTGTCGCTCATCTTGTCAGTCGGTTTAACTCGAGCTGCATGATCGACTATTTTTAAACCATTTTATAAATAATTCCTTGTATGTTATTTTTTTTTAACATCTGCCTGGCATGGGCCCCCTTTGTAATCTCTGATTACAGCCGTCCAGTTATAAAACTGATAATGATTCTTTTGACTGGCGTCGCACGTAAATCAATTGGTTTACTGAGAATAGAAAGTTTGGCAAGATACATTACGAGACAAGATGGTTCTAAAATGATAACAGGGCCGTTCTTTGTGTTATGGCAAGGAGCGAGTAAAGTTGAAGGATCATTCTAGCAGGAAGTGCGATTCTTTTCTAGGATAACGCGCCCTCATACTGGGCTTATTAGGTAGGAGGTATTAAAACACGCCTTTTACAGTCCGGATTTATCACCTGGTGACTACCACATGTTTGGAATTGAAAAATACAATTAAAGAACTAAAAGAACCCTCAAAAGATTAATCCTGATGACGAGATAGAGGAGTAGAAGAGTTTGTGCACACATGGCTGTTTGAGTTGCCCAAGAAATTTTTTCGTTACCGGCGTTAAAAAAAATTTAAAAAGGTGAACAAAGTGTGTAACTAGTGAGAGAAAGTACACAGAAAAACTGTATGTTTTTGAAAATTTCCGATTAGCTTCCGATAGCAAATAAACGTGTCAGAGCATTTGTCTTGATAATATTTGAACAACCCTAGTATATTTATAATTGGAAAAGACTCTTCATGGTAAGGCCGAATTATTATTTGGGGTGGCAAAACCGTATATTCATTGTCTGTTTTAATTTCGTGTTTTGCTCATTTTTTTCATACATCACTTTCGAATTGTCAATATATACTTATGTTGTCAATATATACCATTCATTCAGGCATTAATCTGCTATTAGGGACCGATGCCGACGCACACCTGCATCGGGCGCAAATTGGGACAAGACTCTTCGCAAATCCGCTGTTAGCATAGTATGCTGCGTGTACCGCGATCTCGAGGTAATTCTGGGAAAAAAACTAGGTTTAAAACTGGTCCCGGTCTATCGGTCTTTTCGCCGGCAGGCTTTCACCATATTTATCTATATTCAAGTAAGAATATCGCTTTTCGCTGTTCCGCAAATGTTACGGTTATACAAATGTTGGATTAAATACATATATTGTATGTTTTGGAAAATAAGTATCGCATCATTAGCATTAATTTTTATAAGCAATTTCAACAGGTAGGTACGTAATATTAAGTTTAATTTTTAGTTCTTTACGTTGCTGCAATTAATAACAAATAGTTAGATATTAGGATAATGAAAGACCAGAATCAGTAAACAACAAATTTGTTTAAGTTCAAAATATGCTCAGAGGCAAGTGGGTGTTTTGTTTACAAAAATATTCACCGATTCTCTGTTTAAGTTTCTACACATTTTCAAAACAAAATATTCAGCTATATATCAACACCGATAATGTGTTAGATTTTGGATTTAAAATAAAAGTACAGATGGATATAACCTATCCTGGGATCAAAAATAACACTTTCAAATAAAAAAAAAATTACATATTTTATAGGAGTAAATTCGATGTCAAATAGGAAAAACCGCATCAAAAAAAATTAGAATATGAGCTAATGCAGAAGTCGATACTATTATCAACAACCAGAGTCGTTAGAAATTTCATTGCAAATGCAGATGACGTCAAATAGTTTAAGAATCATGTCATTTTAATTTAAGTTTAAGTGTATTATATGTAAATAAAGTTAAAAAAAGAGTTTGATAACAGGGAAAAAAAATCCTCCTAGAGCTTCATCCTTCTGATATCTGAGATATCTGAAAAAGTGAATAATCCTCCCTTCTCCAGGGGAGAGTGCGATTGCCGTTTGGCATGAAATCTATTTATATATGGGAGGAAGAGGAATGGCCGACATAGGGAAGCAACTGACTCAGCAAATTATTAAGTTGTGATCCTTTCTTTCGACTCAACCTCATTTAAACTCCAGGAGCTTGAGCTACCCATATACCAGAGCATCGAGCAAGAAAAACTAGAAGATATGTTTACGAGGTTCAATAAGAGTATGTCGACGTAGCGGAGTCGAACTATGAATATAAGAGTATGAGTATGAATATGAGACAACGAAGTCCATTTAGCACATATCACCGATGGATGTCAAGTTTTGCATGAACGGAATATAAAAAACGCTATGATCTAGTTGTAGTATCAGCAGGCAAGGTACCATATTATAACTATAAGCCGAAATCAGTACTTGCAAATGAGCAACACAAATTGTAATAGCAATATTGGGATCGCATTGTACGTGCAGACCAATGAGTAAGTAACAATGGGCCTAACCTAATACTAATCGATAAAAATTCTAGGCCGACAATTGATGTAGCTATTCCCAATAGTAACAAACTAAGAGCAAAACATAATAAAAAAATCGTTAATTGCAAAGAGCTAGAGCACCAGATACGAAGACAATGGGAAATGAGAGTAGTGCGTACAATATCAATTATTGTGTCAACAACAGGAGTAATACCAAAGAGCCTGATCGAAAACATAAAACTACTCAACGTTAAGGCAAACACCTAATATAATAAGATAATGCAGAAATCGACACTATTATCCACATCTCGAATCGTTACAAAGTTCATTAGAAAAGCAGATAACGTCAAATCATTTAGGAAACATATCATGTAATTTTTGTTTAAGTGTATTATTTGATAACATAAAAAGGACTGCATTAGAGCTTCGTCCTTCTCATATCTGGGACAAGTGAATGAGTCACCCTGGGAAAAGGGTGCGATTACCAATTGGCATGAAATCTATAATAATAATAATGATAAAAATAATAATAACAACATTTATTCATACAGAGTTATGAAATAAGAAAAAATTACAAAGAATGTATGTACATGATAATAGCAGTGCGGATTAAAAGACAGGTTTTAGGTTACCAACATAGTGCAGGGCTGGTGTAGCCTATCACAAAATAGATAAAATACATTTCAAATAAATAATTGACATCTAAATAATATTTATTCAAATTAAAATTGAAAGCAATTAGGAGCCAACTGATAAGTACCTTAAAATGCAATTCAAATGTGAACAAAAAATATATGTATGTTAAATAAATTTTTACATTACTGGAGGCGCATGACCCTTTTTCATATTTTATTTCGGAAATCATTAGTGAATAGTGAGAGGTCAGTTATATGCTTGTTTACTATAAATGCACTACTATAAGAAAATAAGCATTTAGAAATTTCCTGACGATGCCGGGGAATGTCTATATATAAGACGTTTATATACAGTGCTTTTCTTTGAAGTCCCCCCCCCCATTTATTTTTTGAACGGGCCAAAAAAAATTTTTGAAACTTGGCATAAGTAAATTGGTCTATAGATAATATTTTTCACTGTAAACTAGGTAGTTGTAAATTCCAAGATGGCGGCTGGGCGACATCTTGAGAAAAAATTTTAAATAGAAAGGGGGGTCGTGTGGTACCTCATTTTAAAGGTCTCAATGACCTGTCTAAAAGTAACAGCCAAAAAAATACACTGTTGCGATTTTATTAACGTTTTTAATAGAATACAATGAAATACTAATTTACAATTAGCAAATAAACAATTTATCAAAAGAAAAACAATATTTAATTTAAAAGATGCTGGAAATGATTTGCTTGTACCTCTTAACACATAAATAACCTATCTGAAAATTCACGTCGAACATTTTTAAATACATCTGCCTCAATATTTTGACAAATGTTAGTGATTCTTTGTCGTAGCTCAAAAATTGAGGCAGGTTCTGTTTCGTATACCTTTTGCTTTAGGTATCCCCACAAAAAAAAGTCTAGCGGCGTTAAGTCTGGTGACCGAGCTGGCCATTCAATAGGACTCCGACGACCTATCCAACGATCAAAATAATTATCATTTAAATAATTTTTCACATTCCTGGCAAAATGCGGAAGAGCACCATCTTGTTGAAATGTAATTTCCATGTCAAATTCATGTACATTAGCCTTAACAATTTCTGTTATGAGAGGATCGATAGCATTTTCCAGCATATTTAAGTACAATTCACCTGTTAAATTTTCTTTTAAAAACAGCGGCCCTACGATATGATTCCCTAATATTCCTGCCCATACATTGATTTTTTGCGGATACTGAGATCGGGTTTCACGAAAAATGTGTGGATTGGTATCACTCCAATATCGACAATTTTGTCTGTGGACATTACCATTTAAAAAAAAAGTACATTCGGCGCTAAAACAAATGTTGCGCACGTACGTAGGTTGCCTTTCTACTCTCTCTGCCATAATTTCACAGAATTGCACTCTTCGGTCAGGATCATCTTCAGTCAGTTGATGGACCATTTGGCTCTTGTATGGGTGAAACTTATTTTTTTTTAAAACTCTCCATGCCGTCGAAGTTGAAACTTTACAGATATCAGCAACAGTTCGAGTAGAATGTTGGGGATTTTCTATTATTTCGCCAATTATTTGGACTTGCTTTTCTTCTGAAATAGACATATGGCCTGGGCGTTTTTTATCCTGGACAGTACCAGTAGTTGTAAATTTATTTACAAGTTCCCTTAAATATTTACGGCAAATAGGACGATCAGGAAAACGTTCGTTGAAAACCCTTTCAGTCTCATGAAAATTACGCGTTGCTCCATAAATAAAAATTGCTTCTACTTTTTCCTCCAATGGACGAGAATTAACCATTTTGAAAAAAACAATAAATTCAAACTGCCGAACACACTAAACAATATCTAACAATGACCGATACAAGAGTAATTTACCGGTTAAGGAAAAATATCTTAAAATTTTTTTTTGAGTTTTTTTAATAGCTATTTGGTTTTTGGAATGTCTAAATAATGTTCAATAACCTTTAACGTGAAATGTGACATACGAGGGCGGTTCAGTAAGTCTTTAGAAACCAAAAAGTTAATCTTTAAATCCAAAATTCAAAAATTATAAATTATTTGTATATTACTATTAAAAACGTTAATAAAATCGCAACAGTGTATTTTTTTGGCTGTTACTTTTAGACAGGTCAAAACGGAGTCCACCGAGTCCATGTAATAAATATTAAAAGTACTCAATAAAACCTTTTAAATGAGGTAACACAAGATTTCTATTTAATGCATTTATTCAAGATGGCGCTTATGTGTTATTTTGACATTTAGAACTGTCGTTTTTATGTCAAAATAAAATAGTGACGCATTTATTTTCGTACACTGATTTTTACCTATTTAAAATCATAAAAATGTAAAACGTTAAAATAAAAAAAAATACTTTTTTATTAGGCCGCCATTTTGAAACGAGTTAAGATATGGGTCTAATATTTCAGGGTTATAAAGTACTCATTGAGACCTTTAAAATGAGGTTCCACACGACCCCCCTTTCTATTTAAAATTTTTTCTCAAGATGTCGCCCAGCCGCCATCTTGGAATTTACAACTACCTAGTTTACAGTGAAAAATAGTATCTATAGACCAATTTACTTATGCCCAGTTTCAAAATTTTTTTTTGACCCTTTAAAAAAATAAATGGGGGGGGGTCTTCAAAGAAAAGCACTATATAATAGAGGCTTGATGTATATTAGCTTTAAGTACAACCATGTTAAAAAGAGTGCGCATTGATGTTTAGGCACCGTCTATAGATTACAACTTGTTGTAATCAATAGACGGTGGTTTAAGTGTAGCAAAAAACGATGCAATGTAAATCTTTTCACAATGCCATATTAAGCCAACCAAGACTCTTTAACTTACGTGACACTCCAAGAGGCTTGCATATACCAAAAGTTTATTTAATACACGTGTTTTGCATTTTCTATAGGTTTTCTAATTGCGTTTTCTAGGTTCACAGAAAGCAAAATGTGATTAAACAAGAGAGTCGGTTTAATAAAGGGACGACAAATTAAAACAAGCTCCAAATTCAGATTATCACGATAGATTGTTTTAGACCATAACTTATCCAAAATATTCATAATATTACTTCGCGACACGCAAACAAATAAATGAGTTCTATAATATTTTATTATTACGATGATAATTTAAAAGAACATAATGAGCCGTAGCTAGATTATGATTTATGTTCGAAAAATGCGAACTTCTTTTATTAAGATTACTCAAGTTTTTAGGCAATGTATATAAATATAAATAAATTCCACTTTTATTTAGTGTTGCAATGCATAAGTATATTTATTTATCTTCATATTTACATTCATGTTTTGAGTTTCGGGGTTTATATTTTTAATTTTTATCTGTTTTCTTTAAAAGCTAATTAAACTTTTTATTATTGCCTATGCTGTTTTAATGAACTTAACTAGGTATACCTTATTACTACTGTTTTTGCTTGTATAAAGAGAGAACCTTGCTTATATTATATTTGCAGTGCTTACTTTTATATTGTATTTTTCTTTTCGTTTTTATAACTTTGGCTATATGTTGCCCATAAATGTAAATAACATATTAGCTGCTGAAGAGGAGGAGTGGTTGGAGCAGCAAATTATGAGATGTTAGCTAAGGAAAGAAAGTAATCTTTTCTTTATCAAATATTTTTTTTTTAATAAATAATAAAATCATATGATAAATAAACATAATAAATATAACAAAATCAAGATTTAATTTACTTTTATGCTTTTGTTTGATCTTTGGTGTAGTTTAGCAACATGTAAATCTAAAACCAGGCACCTTGATGTATCGCTTCAAAGCGATCAAATTAGTCGCGTTTTGGCGAAGTTTGTTGAGCACAGAGTTCGGGACGTATAGAATCGAATTAATCAGTGGAATTCCATAAAACCATATCCAATCAAATAAACCACTTCCTCATGTAAAAAAAGGTCAACTAGTTTTTTGTGAAAAACTGAGTTGTCCAAGATCCTAATTATGCAAGTTTCATTGTAAAACAAAATCATAAGTTAATGTTCCAGAAACCTCCTTTTATGTGTACTTCTAATTATTTCCCGTACACACTAAGTCTATTCTAATTTATTTGATAACATAAAGATTTCCAAATTCCAAAAGGTAAAGGGCTCACAAATTAAGTGCTCGGGAATGTTCCTTTGTAGTTGAGTAGGCGTGCATTGTCACATACGACAAGGACTATATTTAGATATCGACGCGTGGTTTTAAGCGTCGGTTCTCCTTGGCATTTATTTCTGCTAAATGGGACGGAATATCGTGTTAGAATGGCTAATTTCCGGTAAGCTTATTGGAGCGGGGTTCGAATGCGGATTGGATGAGATGCTTGGGAGTTTATTGCGCGGTAAAATATAAACTTGCATTATTTAGCTAAATGATAAAAACAAATCATATTCTCAATTATTAAAAAGAAGTATAAAATAGACTTTTTACCGTATTAAATTATACGTAAGTAGGTTTATAAATAATAAAATGATTGTAAACTTTTAAATATGCTTTTGTTATATCTACTCCATTCGCGATCTAATAATTTAGAATAAACTACTTAATATATTATATTTTCTTTTTCTTTTTTTTAAATATTCTTTCTGCCTAGAAAAATTGTTTGAAAAAATGTATTAAATGAAAATCTTAAATTGATCTGACCGTTCTGAAAACAGTAGCTGCTACCGTTTTCAAGGTAAAGGAACATACATTCAAAATAAATATATTAAAGATGTGATCCTAATATAATATCCTAAAGTTTATAATATATATTCTTATTAAATATTTTATCGGAGAAATATGACCAGGAATCAAATTTGAATATATATTTCCTTCAGAAAGTTAACTTTTTTAAGCTTGTAGATAGGCAGATTTATATGCAACAAATAAGCAACTTTTTTGCAGATATTTTTTTAGAAATATACCATTTAAACTAAATTTAAATAATAAATGCCAAATATAAACATTTTTTAATTCGTTCAAATGTAGTGCATAACTTAATTGAACATGGTAGCTATTCTGTTTAAAAAACCTTTATCATTTTAAGGCAATTACAACTGAATATAGATTTATATAAGACAAGTTTGTAAGCAACAAATAAGGATATTTACATCCCTAAGTATACATATATGGTAGTCTCTTAGATCTTAAAGAACTCTTTCATAAAAATATTTATACACCAGATATTAATCCACACTGCTAATATATGAAACCACAATCTTTTTTTTTTGTTGGGGCTCGTTCAGCTCTCACTCTTGAGTGCACCTCATCCTAAATAATCTTATTATGCTTAACCTTATCTATATGTTCAATCAATCCTTAAATTTCCTGATTGACCGCTGTATTTTGGTACCCACACATGTTTTATATTGGTACGATTTCCCAGCTTCTTTAATTCCAGTAAAAAGTTTTAAACCAGTTGTTTATGTGACCCTAAAGTTAGCTAGTGCTTTTGGAGGTGCCTGGTTGTCAAATATTATTAGAATTGGCTGCTAATTGAAAGCTTTTTTAATATATTATTTCGAGTATTACAAAGACGTTTATCTGAAAGGCCGATGTAAGATTCCCTAAAAATGTAAATATTTCTTGTCTTGATTGTTCCATCTAGGTACAAGATCAGATCCCCACGACTCCTTCGTCGCTGTTTTCCAACAAGCGGATATCTAGAAAGTATCACAAATTATCCTGACATGAGAGCGCATGCCCATCCATTCTCCAAACAATTCGGAGGTTATGTTCTGTGTTTGTTTATTTTCTAATATTTTCGATAAAAGTCTTGAGTTTTAAGTCTTGATAAATTCTCTTTTGTTTTCAATTATTGCATTGTGAAAATAGGGAAAGTAAAAGTCTATTTAATTGAAATATTAAATAAATGTGAAAGATGTCTAAAAAACTTTTCAGATATCTTGAATTTCCGAAAACATATAAAAAAGTTCCATCCTGCAGAGGTTCAGGTGACTGGGAAATACAAAACAAAACAAGATTATGCCTATACTTGTCATTATTGCGAAAAACATTTCTCATATAAACATCATTTCAATGCCCATTTAAAAAACCATGTACCCGATCAAAATTACTTGACCATAGTAGATAATCTGGATAAGGGTTTAAAGGTAATCATTAGTTTTATCATAAAATATTTTAAATTTACCTTTTAACATGTGAATTAATTTTCTTTTAGAAGTGTCCTCTTTGCAACTATCGCAGTTCATTACAAAAAAGATTGATCGCTCATTTTGAAGCAAAACATGATATAAAAATTATCAAAAGTACTACAACTTTTTCTAGAATAGAGGAGTTTATAGAGTTCTTGAGAATGGTTGAGAATAAGACCAAGTCCAGTTTTGTGAAGAAAATGTCAACAAAAAATATTACAAAGTTCGAATGTAATAGGTCTGGGGAGTATTTGCCTTTAGAAAATCGAAACTGTGCACTAAAGTCAAAGGGCAGTTACAAAATGGATGCATTTTGTCCTGCATCACTTACACTAAGAATGGACAAAACTGGGACAAAATGACAAAATGACAAAAATGAAAAATATCATTGTGAATTCATAGAGAATCATGTAGGACACCTAAATGATATAGGCTATTTGTTTTTAAGAGAAGAAGAAAGAAAAATACTGGCTATTAAAATAGCTTCAAAAGTACCATTTGATGCTATTTTAGATAGTGTTCGTGATTCATTTGAAGAAAAAAATATATATAGGCTTCATTTACTGACAAAAAGGGACGGGACTCTGTTCTTAGTGACTGAAATGAGTCAAGAAAAAAATAACTGTGTTTTATTTTATAAACCCCAAGACACACTTAATGAAGAATATAATAACCTAATGAAAGAAGATTTCATTTTAATTTTAATGAATCCAGCACAGTGTCATTTGTTGAAAAAATATGGATCCGATTGCATCTGCCTAGACGGGACACATGGTACCAATGGGTATAATTTTGAATTAATCACCTTACAAGTCATTGATCATATGAGACAGGGCCTTCTCTGTGCTTTTATGTTCACAAATCGATGTGATAAAGAGACTCTGAAAATATTTTTTTTATCAATAAGTAAATTCGCCGATGTTATAACACCTACTGTTTTCAAGACGGACATCACAGTCATTCTACAATGCTTGAATACCAACATCAAGGCGAGTAAGATTTATTAATATAATGATTCCTTTTGTTTTACATTGTTGCAATGATTAATTATGGATTTTAATATCATTGATAAGTTATTTGGTTTTACCATCTATTCCTAAAGATATTTAATAAATTATATAAAAAAAAATTCTTGCAGATTGTACTGTAGTTGGATGTGGATCGTGCATGGCGAAACAACTTAAATAAAATTAATGGCAAAGAAAAACAGGTAACATAATTTCCCAGTTTATAAAAAATGATCAGCAGAATTTTTTAAGATTCATATAGGTTTAATTCATGATTTGGTTGCAGGTCCTTGTTTATACACAAATTAGATGCCTTATGGAGGAAAAGGATATATCTGCTTTTGTTATAATGAAGGATGAACTATCCAAGCAACTTCTAGAAGACCCTGATACCACAGAATTTGACAAATATTTTATTAATAATTATATGCAAAATTTCAAGTATTGGGCGTATTGCTATCGACTACACGCTGAAACCAACACAAATATACATCTAGAGAGGATGCATAGGACCCTAAAATATATTTATTTAAAAGGAAAACACAATAAAAGACTTGACAAAGCGATAATTTGCATTATGAAATTTATCAGAGCCAGACTTTTTGATAGATTAATTATAATCCATAAAGGAAAGGTTACAAGTAAATTGAAATAAATTCGAGACCGACATAAAAAAGCCTGGAGTTAGAAACTGATTTTTTAAGTCAGACAGAAGATGGATGGGAAGTAAAAACGTCACTCCAAAATAATTATGAAGTATATTCAATTAAAAAAGTTTAAAGTGGCTGCACAAGTCAGCTGATTTGCAGTGAGTGTAACAATGTATGTATACATATATATTCTTGTTCATCCCCACTATTGTAATGAATTTAAGTCAAGGAGCAATAAAATCCGAGGAAGAAGATATTACTAAGGAGAAAGACAAAATAATTCAAAAATTTTTGAATACTACTCAAAGTATTAACACCAAAGAACAGCTCGAAGTTCTACGAAAAACTATACCACCACTAAGTCCAAATTTACAAGCTCTTGAGAACATAAATCAAAGAACCCTGAGCGTTTTAAAAAAAACAGAAATGCAAAAAAGAATGCTATTAAAAGACCAGCAATAAATGAATAAATGAATATTACTTTGACACTATTAAACAACAAATAATTTTTTTTATTAAAAACTATAAAAACGTATAGTTATTTTATTTATACTATTACACATTCAATAAAACTCGATATTAGAAAATTACTAAATATTTTTTTATAAATAGAAAAATACGGGTCTATGCTAAATTTTGAATACAGAAAAAACAGCGCAACACTAATATAACTTTAAAATTGAAAGTCTGAAGGCACGCGCGCTTGCGCTTTAGTGTCGGGATGATTTGTGATACTTTCTAGGTATCCGCTTGTTGTTTTCCACTCTTTTTTCTTTTAAGAATCATGTGATCCGACCTAATTTCTAGTGTTTTTTTGCAAAGAATGTCCCAATTCATGGATACTGTGGGAGTAATTTTCTAGTATTTATATTTTACATAGCTTCTGTCTTGCTGTAATTTGTAGTGTCTTTGGTAATAAAGCCAAAGATGCATATTCTATGGATGGTAGTATTACCGTAGCGTAGATGCAGTTTACCATCTTGGATTATAAGCGTCTGACTATCAAGGATGTTTTTTGTTTGATCATTTCAGCCTAATTTTTATTAAAATATATTGAAATAATTTAAACAAATTTATATGTTTTTTTATTAACTCCGCCTCGGCTGTGTTAACTGATAATATAATTGAGGCCTTTGATCATAGACTCAAAAGTACTCTTATACTCTTAGACTACTCCAAGGTATTTGACACAAGAAATAATCGGCTCTTGTTGGCAAGACATATATTACTTTTTTGACTTCATTAATTAAATATTTAAAAAATGACATTTACATAAAAATAGATAGGCCAAATATTAAAATTTTCTAATTCTGCTCGTAATCGTATATTTCAAGAATTACTTTTTAAGTACCAATTTACAGGTCATGTGACAGTACAAGTGTTTCAGTGTCCCACTTGAACTATGCTGAATCTATCTATAGCTCTTTTGTTCGTCAAGTGGAACAATATGATATTCAAAAGGTGCAAAATACATGTATTTGTCTAATTTTTAATTTACAGTCAGATCGCATATCACAATAAAATAATCAATTAAACTGGCTAAATATGTATGAACTAGTCTTGGGTGTTTATATGCATGGTTTCATTACTAATTCAAAATTCATATCTAAAAAATTAATTTAAAAACAGTTTGAACATCCATTATATAAATTATATAAATACCAGAAATAAATTTAAATTTATTATTTCTCATAATAAACAAAAAGTCTTTTACTTATAATGCGATTAAAACATGTAACTTTTTGCCAAACAATGATTTTCTAATTAATAATTTAATTAAGTTAAAGGCAAAATTTAGATTTTATTTATTAAAAGTAGTTGAACTCCTATTTTTTAACTCATTGCTCATATAGGGTGCCCCAAAGGAACATGATGTGGGTATGCAATGATATTTCTTGTTTGTATGCAGTCTTGTTTTGGTATAGGTTAAAAAGTTTATTTTTCCACCGTATATTTTTTCTTAGTATAAACAATTTTTTTTCCAAGATATCATCTTTACATTAACTTTTACCTTTACTATTTTATGGCGATTTACAGAGTTTGTTATAATGCAACTTTCTAATATTATTAAATTAAACTTAATATAGATAATAAGATACATTTACTATTTTAAAATATAAATAAACATTAATTACATCCAAATATAATAAGCCGAAACGTCGGCAATATTAAAATTAAACACCAGAGTTTCATTTGATCCCAGATCCAACTCAATTAGCAAGAAGCATAAAAGATTTTTGGGTCACTAAAAAAAACCACAAATACTTATCATCTAATTTTCTCCTAAACAATATCAACAAAAAAATAAACACAGTTTCGATCTTAATCATTTTAAAAAATAGAGTGTTTAATTTAGAAAAAAAGTTTTGATCCATCGATTTTTATTTTTAGCATTTTTTTCCTTTAAACGATAACGCTCTAACGATAGTGAGACTAACTTGGAACTGAGGCCCAATGATTATGACGTTATGTTAAAAATATATCCAAATATAAAGGACTATGACCCTGGAATTTAAGATCGCTATTGTCTCTTTGGCCATAATATTGGTGGCCATAATGATTTTATTCAAATGCTTATTAGTAAGACGAATAAATAATGAAAGTAGTGACTCTGATCCTCCATATAATAGAAGAAATATCTTAAATTAATTATCTGTGAGATCATTTGATAACTTTTATCAATTATCCATTTTCGCCAGTAGAGTCTCCAGTAGCGTTGTCAGGGAGGTAAAAAAAATTAGGTTTTTAAGTAAATCCATAAACAATCTAACGCGGTTAACGAGGTCCGGAGGATAACGTAAGGTCCGGCAAATAACTTACTTAACACTCATCCACTCATACTTCTGTTATGATTCATTACATATAAATGTTTGACTAAAATATCTATTCAAAACACTAAACGCAATCAGTAAAAAATAGGGTGGCACATCATCTTATTGAAATACAAAATTGTTTTCTATGTAGTGATCGTAATTTTTAATCAACTCGTAAATAGCGTAGATAAAAGACGTTTTCTTATGATTTCAAATAAAAAATAAACAGAAGGGGGTAGTTATATAGTTACCAAAAATATTAACATTCAAATTCTCCAGATGTTGCCTACGCCTTTTATAATATATTCTGCTATTTGAATCTATCGAATAGCGACATTTGTGGGGATACCATTTTGGAAATAACTGCATTTGTCAGAAAACAACATCTAAAAAGAAGTTAAAAATAAACTTTGAGAGTAATGATGAGTTATTTATTAGTCCTTGAGTCATAATCTAACAAAATTCTAACACTATTCGTTGAGTTCTTGTACCAAATATATTTTAAGGATGGATCTTTTACTTAAAATATAAGTAGCTATAATTTACGTAAATCTTTTATACCAAATAATAAACTGTAATTACTATTATTATAATTAATTGTTTTATCTGAATCATATTTTAGATACTGTTGATCTGTAGTACTTTATAGTTTTTTACTTGATTTTTTTTTCCATCCACATCTGATTTTCAAAATTAAATTTAAAACGAAGTCTTCCTATTTTATTTAAATTTAATAACTGTCTAAAGAATTGTAAAAAAAATCAAAATTGTTTCTTTTAGGTTTTGTTTTTATCTAGCTACTTAATTTAAGAAAAATGGACCCTCTCTAAAAATTACAGGCAACTAGCCTTATTTATATACAGGGTGTTCATTTGAAAACTTTCCTCTGACCTTTTAAACAAGCTATTACTCGATACCCTTTGCCATTTAAAATTTTTAAGGAGATGACCCTGGGGGGCAGAGAGTGAAAGGGGGGATATTTCAGCGTTTTTTTTTTAAACAGTGGTTTTCGATAAATCCACGGTGGGAAGTTTTCAAATGAACACCCTGTATATACATATGCCAAAAAAATAACGTGAGCTTATTTTGATTAAAAATATAGATAAAATCGCAGAATATAATTAAGAACAGTGCGATATATTCACAGAACTGGCATAATAAAATGCATACCTTTAAGGTATGTGGGGCATATTTTGCTATAATATAATGGTTTTTACATTTTCAAATTTATTTACATCTTAGACGAAAATCATTATGTACACTCTATATAATCACAATATTACAGAAAAGATTTAAATGTGAAAATATCTCCTTACTAATTAGTCTTTCATAAATCAGAAGAGAAAGCTAATATCCCAAGTGAATATTCCGACTAAGTTAGCCGAAAATAAATAGGTACCTATTTCAAGAGAAGAGTGAGCACCGAAACCACACGTAGACGCAAGCAAATTGCGAGCACGCTTTATGTTACAAAGGATATTGTGTAGTTACTTTAGTATAGAGTGCTTTGTCTCTGTTCACGTGCATGAGCTGTTTTAAGCAGTCAACCAGCTTGAGACAATTTTGATTGTTTAACTACTTAAAAACGCGCAATGCGCAATTAATGGATGATTTTTATGTACAATTATATGTAGCGTATTATAGAATAAGATACTGATCCTTAAGTGATTTTAAGAAGAAGAGTTCAAATAGGGCTATGTCCTAAGCCCCCTAACGTTTAAGTTTCATGTTGTTAAAATCTTAGGCAAAAAGTCGTTTTTTCAGCATAACTTTATGAAGTTCATAGATATGCTTATAAAATTCAGCACACATCTTCTGAGTATCAACAGTAATTTTTAGATGTAAGAGATTTTTTAAAGTTAAATCAGTGGCGTCCGTACCAAAATGAAGACTGAATATTTAAAAAATATATTATGTACGCCACTGCTTTTCGGTAAAATAAAAACTATTTTTATAATGCTCATATAAAAATATAGAATAAATTTTTATGCGTGGTTAATTTATTATTAAAGGAAAAGAAATTTATTTATTTTAGAAGCTTATGTATATTACTTTATTATTACGGTTCTACCTATTGAAATGTATTGTTCGAATTTCGTCACCACATCCTAAACTTCAAATTTGTTAAATTAACCCTATGCTGGAACAACGTTATAACCGCCAAATATTGTTTTATTGGGAAATCGAAAAAAACGAAAAATAACCGATTGCTTAATCAAATGAATTTAATATATGGCTAATATCAATAACACTAAAGAACTTAACCATAGAGAGGCATTGCAGACTTGACCACATACAGAATTCGGATTTACGAAAATATTTTCCTTATTTCAATAAAACAACGTTGTATATCCACATCGGTTACAACATTGTTTTAGAGAAATAAGGCTGTTACAACGTTGTTAAAGTGAAAAAATATTTTTTATTTTTCATGTCAATCAAAAATAAAACGAAACTACATATTTTCAGGCATCGCTATTAATATTATGACAAAAATTAATATATTTTAATGGAATATAATCACACGTATGTAATAAGTTGGCAAGTTTCTCTTTTTTGATTGGAAGAGGTTCATTATAGGCCTCCCGTAGGTCATTCAGAGGTATTTGAACCATCGTTTTCTTGGGTGATTTTAGCGAATACGACATCCATGGTTGAATTGTGTTATGGGATTTTCTTATCCGGATACTGTTCGGGTCATCCGATGTTATTTGAATCTACACTCCCTGTGTTATTTTGCATTTAGGATCCTTCCAAATTGAATTTTCCGCATCAGTAAAATCTTTAAAAAATGTCTAATGCATGTAAATAACTGTGAAGGGATTGTTTACTTTTGATTTGGCGATCACACTTGCCCACTGGAATGGAACATAAACCGAGGAAAGTTTTTTGACCCTTTCAATCTGAGCAAAGTCTCTATCACAGGGTAAAAAGCTATGTCCACTAAGCAAAAACTTTTACTCCACCTGGGTAAAATATGTTTCTTTCAGTAATAGTCGAAGCAATGTTATCATCTTCCAATTGTTATTTTGTCCTACGCATCGGTCCGACTAAACCACGAGTTTTCTTTCCTGCCCTCGACCAAGACGATTGAAATTTTGGGTGACATAAAATAGTAATGCCGATGCAATCTCAGTAGAACCTCGATGTGCCATTACTTCATGCCATAACATCATTGTGCTATACTATTTTCCATGTTATGAACACAATAGTTATAGGTAGAAAATTGCCTCTGATAGAAAATGGACAAATGAGTTAGGTTTGGGCAAAAAAGTACTTGCTGCAAATCTGTGCATAAAACCACATAATTAGGATTTATCTTAACCATTTCGGTATCTTGTCTTAATGCCTGGTAGCCTGCTTCTGCTCACATGATGATTTTACTTACATTTTCGATTTCCCTTATTTCCTGTGCATCGTTCGTCGATAAAGTTTCATGAACAGCTTGTCACAGTATGAACAGGTGTCTGATATGGGTGATTAATATGTTCACATATTTTCTCTGCATCTGTTAGCTTTAGTTTTTTTGGGCGATTCATATGCTTTCCACGTTGGTCAGTTATATTTGCACCAGATTTTATTTTATCCACAAGGCACTGAAGTCGTCTCTGGGTGAAAAGTTTAGTGAAATATATAACAAACTGTTGATTTGCATACGGGTATATTATTTATGGCATATTTCACAGTGGTTTGGCGGCAGGATATTGCCTCCTCAACCCTCCTTCCCTTCGGCTCTTGAAAAGAAATAATTTGTGATAGGTATTTGTGATTGACTATCATAACATAGCTGTCTGAAATTTTGGAATAATATTTGGTGCTTTTCCGCCAATAATTCAGCAGAGCACCCATTAAGCGACTGAGAACACTTGCATACACGTCTCTAGAAATTAACACTGTTACTGAATTTTAAATGGTGGGTACTTTAAATTAACTTACTTCATCTGGGCGTTTTAAAGCTTCTTTAGAGACATTTACAACGTAAGCGTCTCCACTGTCTCTGCACCGTTTTCTGACATTCTGCTTCCAATTGTCAATCTGCATCTTTCGCCTTTTTCCGCTATTAATCTGTGTCACCACAGAGCTTGTCAAAGTAACATCCATTTCGGCTTATAACAATGAACAGCGCACCTAACACACGTATTAATAAAACACGTGTCTGAAACTATAAAACGTTGGCGGCACTTACAACGTTGTTCCACAGAACGAATGAATTAGACTAATTAAAATGGCGCCTAAAAACCACCAGAAAATTGTCCTATGTCCCCACTACTTTGTTGACGGATTATTTAGGTCGCGTACAACGTTGTTCCACGGAAATACCGTAATTACACATATTGGCGGTTACAACGTTGTTCCAGCATAGGGTTCAAATATAATAAAAATAATGTTAATATTTCTGTAAATCCTAGCCAGAACATGGGCCACGTTAAAGGCTTTATTTACTACTTGAATTGTTTATCTGTATAGTTTATTTCTTATTATTGTAATAGTTTATTTTACGACTAAATAAACTATTACAATAATAAGATAAGCTTTTCTTTTAGTTAATTTAATTTTACTATAGGAATGACAGCCACGTTCTATAAGGTATCTAAACAGGCATTAAAGGAAATTTTATTTCATATTCTACTTTCGCAGCACAAGAACTAACAATATAAAACCTGTATATAACAACCATGCCGGAATCCTCTTGATTGGAATATTGATTTGGAATTTTTATTATTTTATATTAAAAGACGAGAATGTCAAATTGATTATACTTTCCTAGGAATAATACAATAATTTTGATGTTAACTTAATAAAGGATGTCATTTAGTTCATATTAGTTTGCACAATTGTCTAACAATAAAATTGCGTGACAGTTGAGCCTATACGATATCTCACCTTGAAAAATGTTATAAAGATCTAACTGAAAAAAACTTTTAAATCGAAAGGTATCCTTAAATATTTAAGTTCATATTTCTTCTATATACCTGAATCTTCTTTTCAATAATTGAGGGGCTGAGATATAATTATCTAAATTGATACTTATTAAAAAAATACATATTATCCATCAAGGAAGTAAATAGTTATGAATTCGTCACAAATTAGATTTTATCCATTATTACTATTTAAAAAAAATTAATAAAAAAAATTAATATCATAGCAAACGTAGTTTTTCTAAAACCCCTTGTATATTTCTGGCCAATAATTAACATAGCTTTATTTTAATGTTCAAAATATATAGTAAATCAACATTTTATTCAGGTCCTATTTGACTAATTAAGCACTAATTTTTAATGAATAATATTCTTATGAATGTTTTATATCGTATATATTTTTTCGATTATATTTATTTTATATTTTATCTCATTGTTATTAATTTTTAGTACGAATATATATCCAATGCATTCTAGGGTTATTTTGAATTTATTTTAATATTGTTTGACCAGCAAACATATCGTATAAATAAAAACAATAGCTTTAATGTTACCATATTTTATGTAGCCTGACCAATTTATGCAATGAGTTGTATTTTTAGCTTTCTCCTCCTAATAAATCATCATAAGGATCAAATCAAAATGAGGATAAGAGATTTTTTATGAACAAGATCGAATTTCGACAATGTATCCTGTTTAATTATATGACGGACGAAAAATATAACAAAAGCCTACCAATATGTTGATCTAGCTATACGAAGCTTTAAAAATATTAAATAAAAGATACCACTAATTTAAACAGTTTATGCATATCCAATTTCAATGTAGGGATATGTATATAGGATATTATTTATCGACATTATTTTTGAAAGGATTCTTCAAGTTTATTTTAATTCATTCTGAATTTTTCAGAAAAATTACCATATTTTTTTCCGGATTCGTCACTTCCCTTTAATTATTTGTTCACTTCTTAAACTGTGCCGAACCCTATACATTTTAATGAGCCGATGTTTGTTCCGAATACGGTATCAAAGAAAGGGAAGCAGATATTTATGATTTTGAATAAATCTACATATAAAATAGGTAGATGGAGTTTGGAGCTAAAGGAGATTTTTTTCTTAATCCTTGACATTTATTTAATTATAAATAAACGTTTATTATGCAACACATTAGTGTTCTTTCGTGCTATCTAAAAATATAAAAAAATATGTACAGTCGGAAAAATCCAAAACTACGTCCAATTTGTTTCTAAAGAGGAAAAAAATATAAAACAAAAACCTATCAAAACCGTCTAAATGGTTAAAAAGGTGTGGCAATTCCTATTTTTTTCAAATAAAAATAAGAGTCAAATGATACCAATAATAAGTTTTTTTATTATACGCGTTACTGAGTTTTTAAAAATCAATCTTTTGGGAAAATATAGAGCTTTGAAATATCAATAATATATTTACGACGAAACAAGCACAAATTAATTAAAATTTAATTAAAAGCTTTTTGTATTAGCCAAATAATTGCTCAAACTGTATATGCCAATCTCCACATAGTGATACAGATTGCGCGAAACTTCATGACATTTATCAATAGTCCGTACTTGCAGAACTTCCAATGCATTAGATGATACACTATAAACTTTGCTTGTTATGTGCTTCCGCAAAAAAGAATCCAAGGAACTTAAGTCTGGTGACCAACAGATGAGTAAGTCTATTAGGAAGTTTCCTATGTCAGAAATATTGTGTAATATCGACATTGTGTAATACTCTTTAAATTATTATTTAGAATAAAAAAATATTAACGAATAAATGAATTAAACGAGCACCAGTCTCGATGTTAAAGGAATTATGTATTGTGAGGTCATCGAGTCACCTTTGGAGGGCAATAACTTTTTTATTTTTAACAATAATTTAAAATATCAAAAAAATATATTTTAAATATTTCTAGAACTATATAATAAAATAAAAATGGAAGCCAGTGTAATAATTTGAAATTTATTATCCATAAGGTATAATATAGAAACAAATAACTATTTAATCGATGGTTTTAAGCGACGTGCCAAATTTCAATATTTAAAAAATTTAAGAATAGCATTTTGTTTTAAATGCAGTGTAGACTTACCACAATTAAAATTACCCAAACTAGGTTTAAATATATCAAAAAACTTGTTAAACTCATTTATTGTTCCTAATTTTTCTAAAATATTTATTTGATTTAGTTTTATTAGATTATGAATAGAAATTTTTAAATTATTAATCAAATCCAACATCTACATACCCAAATTTTTTTAATAAATCGCAAGATTAAGATTTAAAATTTAAAAGATTTTTTCATAGGGCATTTTTAAAATATTTCTATTTATTATTTTACTTTTGAAAATACTGAAATAGGAGAGCGAGTATCGCCTTTCCACTAAGACCTTCTGCCATTAGAGAGACAAAAGAAAACTGTGCAGGGAACCTGCATTTATTCTTGGTTATTTCTGCCGCAAATGTCTGTTGAATCAAACGCAACAAATATAGCAGAATGTCTCTAATCAAATAGGATAATAAACTTGGAATGCACAAAAATTAGTACTGGAAAATAGTATTACTGAAATATACCTGTTTTAAACTGGCTTGTTCAGATTGAGTCGAAAAAGTTAGTACTAAAGAGAAAATTTTGGCTTAAATGGACCCTAATAAACAAGTTTTTAAATTTGAGGAGGTTAGTGCCCTAACGTCTAAATCAGGCAAAAGGTGCCAGAGTACAAAATCAATCAGTAAATCACCTTTCGGCATTAACATTAATATTTTCACATGAATGTCTGCTTATAAAGAACCAAGACTGAGGAGCTAGAGGCCTTGTTAAGTAGTACTGACAAAACATACAATGTCTTATGTTCGACGGAGCACTATCCCACTCTTAGAGACTTTAATTTCATTAGTGTAGAAGGCTACATACTTGCTTTTTGACAACATAAATAGCATCTCCTCAGAGAGGGTATTATGAGTTTCGTAAATATACATTAATAACACAAAAAGCAAATTGTAATATAATCTTTTACTTAGACTCACACAGCTGGGATTTCATTAATGACGCTGGTTTGTTAATTTACAAATTTGACAAATTCATGAATGTCCTGAAACATAGTGTCCAACATCCGTCCGTTCAAATGCATTAAATCAAGGAATGATCTAAATACTCCAAAATGGTTTAGCAATCAATTAAGATATATGCGTGATACGTTGAGGGTTTTAAATGATTTGCATAAAAATATTTTTTCTGGATATCTTTTTTATATTATTACCTAAAGGACTTATTTACGCAATTCAAAACTTATGGAAGTTAATATGGCCAGTCCCACTAATAAAACCGTTAGAAAAAGTAATAATAATAATAATAGTAGACAACTCTTATTGATGTAGCTTTTCCTAATGATAACAACCTAAGAGCGACGCATAGTTAAAAGATTGTTAAGTACAGGGATCTAGAACACGAGATACGAAGACAATGGGAAATGAGAAAAGTGCGGACAGTCCAATTATTGTGTCAACAACAGGAGTAATACCAAAGAGCCTGATCGAAAACATAAAACTGCTCAACCTTAAGGAAATCATCTATTAGTTGATGTAGAAGACTACGCTATTATCCACATCTCGAATCATCAGAAAGTTCATTGGAAACGCAGATAAAATCAACTAGTTTGAAAAACATATCATTTACTCTTAATTATTAAGTTTATTATTTGTCAATAAAGGTAAAAAACAGAGACCGATAACATAGAAAGGACTCCATCAGAGCTTCATCCTTTTGATATCTGAGATATCTAAGATAAGTGAACGATCCAGGATTCCCCAGGGGGAAGCGCAATTGCCGTTTGGCATTAAATCTGATAATAATAATATTAACGCTTATGATTTACCATGAAAATTACATAGAATATAAATTTACAGGTGTGTGTAATAATAAAGGTAAATAAAAGCCAATGTATCAGACTCCTGCACGAAAAATGCAAGTTCTGTTCTACCTATACGGCTACGACATAAAAAACTTTTGGTCAAAAATACTTTTTAAATAAAAGTAACGAGTAATAAATTAATCTAAATTAACTACTATTATTAAATAACAAAAACTAAATGAGCTGTTGTTTAAAATTGTTTTAAGTCTATTGATGAAATTCTAAACATCAGTTATATCGAGTGATAGCTCATTAATGATGTGACAAATATTATAAGAGAATGAGTTTCTGAAAAATTGTGTTTGGTAATAGTTAAGGATTTATTTCTGAAAGTTAAGTGGTGAATGTCTGTCCGAAATGTAATTTTATTGTATAGGTACGGAGGACTGTCGGACTGAGGAATATAGCTTACGTCTATTAAATATATTAAGCCACTTAAGATCCCTTGGCTTATCTGATACATGACCTCGCTTATTAATAGCATAAATAAAACGAATCCAAGAGTTTTGCATTTGCTGAATTCTACCGGAGTTTTGACCATCTAGGCAAGCTTCATAAACCACATCACAATTATTAAAATTTGACAACATCATAGAATCGCATAGCTCACATTAAATATTTCAATCTAAGTTATATCTACGAGGATACATGGTTTTTAGAGTACAATACGAAGAAAATTCTTCATAAATAGTGTTTATTTGTACTTCCATATACATCCCAAGAGTGTAATTAAACAATTTTTAGGGTTTAATCTTAACATACGTTTACCAGAGACTTTAACAAGTGCGTCAAAATCAGAATTTATATGGTTCAAGGCAGTTAAATAATTAAAAGGTAAAAACAAGTGATACAACTGAGTAACCTCTACATAGAAGTAATACAGTAAATTGAGGAAAGCATGTTGTATAAATACTAAATAGTAGTGGCACCAATATACTAACTCGGAGCACCTCCTTAAGAACTGGAAGACAACTTGAAAAACTCGCATTATTTTTACCATTTGAGACCTATTACTTAGAAATTACTTTATTTAAGCTATAGCGTGATTTGAAAATCTTTTGTAGTGCAGTAGGGCTTCCAATATTTTATGATTTAAAAAATTGAAAGCTTTAGTAAAATCTAGCAAGTGCAGTGATTTTGTTATTGTCTTGAGCACGAAAAATGTCATCAATAATATCCGGCATTACTGTTACGCAACTATATCCGTGACAGGCGTGTGCCTGTTACCAATATTAAACCTTTGTAAGTGTACCTTATATTAATTTTTTAAAGTTTTTTCTGTGTCTGTTTGTCTTTTGTTCGGAACTATTTCCTTTTAGTACCCCCTGATGATGGACACCACTGTGTCCGAAACATGTATGGAATTTTAAGCTAACTAAATGTTTAATAAATAAGTAGATGGAGATTGAAGGATTTTCATTTTACCTATATCCACTTGCCTAATTGAAAATCTATTAATATGGTCCCTTATTTGTACATCCAATACGCGTTTTAATATTTTGGACAGAGTTGATAGCACACTAATAGATTGAAAATGTGTATAGTCAGTACCAATACTTATTTTTAGAAGAGGTAAGACTAATGGCCTCCAGGCTTCCTTCATTGGGTAAATAAATCATTTCTAAGCACATATTTATTGTATGTGTAATGTACTCCGAAATATGAGGACAGCGAAGCTCAAGAAGAGTTATGTTAAGACGGCCTAATCAAAAGGCCTCAAAAAAATGTCATAGACATCAAGACATATTGTACCTATAATAAACAATCATGTAAATTAGGAGAAAAAAGTAAACTAAATAAATGAATACAGCAAGTATTTTAATTTTTTTGTTTAAACAACTAAAACTAAGATAAATAAAGTAAGGCTTATCCTGTTTACTAAAAATAATGTATATCTTTATTATTTTTTTTGCTTTTTGTTCCATTTTCTAAACTAGAGATAGAAGTGGTTCTGGCGGCAACATTTTTGCTAATAGTACGATTTAAAACCGTAGAAGTATTGTTTATGATGATCTCGTAGCTCTTTTCTGACTTACGTTGATTTTCTACGTTGACCCTGACTATTGAAGCCACCTGAAAGTTGTTAAGTAGTGATTTGTCGTTTGCAGTATAAACACGGTATGGCGTTAAAGAGGCCCTATTGTTACTTAGTTAGCTGTTTCTTCTTTATAAGGAATTCTGGAAAGGATACCTCGACAGCCTCTATAAGATCGGTTACACTAGACACTATTTTATTAACTATTAGTTGGTTTTATAATATTTTCGGGTTAAAATCTTAAATTTAGCTTAGCTTAAAAAATGTGTAAATAATTTTTTGCTCCTGCTATTGTTAGACAGTTAGATCATTGGCAATTGTAATCCCAGTACCCCTTAATTTATATAAGTTTTTCAGTACAATTTTTTATCTCAGAGGCGAATAAAACTAATAATAACTGGTCTATTGTCTTTTCTTTTTTGTCAACTCGGTAAATATTGTCATACTTTGCAAATTTATTTGGACCAACAACGTGTCACTTAACAGTTAATAAACTATATCTTCCAAATTATCGTCGTTTCTTTGTAGTCCAAAAACGATAACTTGGTTCCTCTTAGTGGATTGTTCAATCTTTTGTAGCTTTTTACTGACCATTTCCAAGATCCTACCTTCCAAGACTTCTATTTTATCCTGAAATTTTTTAAAATCATTGCTTGTAGTCTGCACATCAATCTTAATAGCATTACTTTACAGCTTAATATCTTAAGAGAGAGATATTTTACTTCAAAAACATTGGCCGGTTTGCTTGTATTGTAGGTTTCATTGACCGGTATGCCACTCCAAAGTGTTTGTTAAAAATTTGTTTTTCATAACCGATTCCAGGTCTAAGTAACGGAGGATTTAAATGCCAAAAAAGCTTAGTTTTATTACATTAACTTATTTACTTAGCATTAACTTAAAGAGTTTTTGGACATTTAAAGTACCAGGGCTAAAAAAAGGTTCTTTAATATATTCTCCAAAATACCAGCCCAAACATTTTATTTTTGAGAATGCTGAGTACGGAATTGAAAACTCCTATGCTAAATGTCGCGGTACCTTAGTGGTGGATGGTGTTTCCCATATAATGGAAATGAAGATTCAGGTAAAAATAGAATATTTCTTACAAAAATTTAATTTTCATTTAATTTTTCCTTCATGAATTTACTAAATTCCTTTCTTTATCACAGTCTTCAGAAAATATCTCCTGAATTTTGAAATATTTAAAACATTTACACCTATATTTTTTCCAAATACTGGCAATAATCTTATGGTTTAATACTTTATTTGATTTGAATCTTACTTGTGGAATCTTTGCAATAAAAGAAACCTCCTTTTTATAATGGAATTTATGATAATCATAAAGACAAAAGGATGACTTAAAAAGTCGAAACCATATCTAAAATTCTATTTTTAAAAGTAATTGGAAACAAATCTCTACACTGTGTTTTTGAATTACCTCCATAAAACTATTTAAAAATTTAAAATCTTTTTCGAAAGGAGTATAAAGAGGCATACGGGTTGGGTTGGTTTGGGTTTTCAGTGGTGAAATGTACATATGTTTTTCAAGAGTTGATAGGTCCTAGTTTGTTTAAATTCTGAAATTTTGATTTTTTTATTAAAAATAAATAAATAAAAAATGCTTCCATACGTCTCTAGCTATATCAATTTTAGAAACATTATATCGAACAACCATTTCAAAAAAGTTAATAATAAATGGAAATACAAACTTCAGGCATTTGTCTTACAATTTCTTGAACCGCCGATAAGTCTAGTATCATTTGGCAACAATGCACAGTCGAGCTAGCATGATTCAAATCAAGAAACGCGCGACGCTTGTTTGGCTCGATCTGCGCAAACGACGGTATCGGCTACTAGTTTAATTGACATTTTATTTGTCATTTCATTTTGGAAATAAAAAAATATATAAAAATTTGAGATTTTTTATTTTACTGCCCGAAATTATTAATCCTACGCATAATAGAGGCTTGAAAATTTGGAACCCATCTAGAACTTAGATCCCAATTTAAGCTATAAATGACAATTTTTATATTATATTTATTTGGTTTCTCTATTTATATTTTCAGTAGAACATACCACTTTGCTATATTATAATTTTCATATTTGTTTACTTACTTACATAACATGTTTAATATCGTCTTATATTTTATACAGCTTATTCTAAAAGATGTTGCTACGTCATTATAAGTAGGTAAGTCCCTAAAAGCAAAACAAAAATAAGTAATCTGATGTAACGAATTCAAAATTATTATTATTATCTCCGTGGTATGGTGGAGAATATGAGTGATTTTGCATCCCCTCATTTTAAAAAAAACATGTGTCTCTGAGATATGTTATTTTGTTTATTAGTTTCTCTTTACACATTAATTTTCAACTTATAGCACGTTGTATTTGAAACTGAGACACACATTTTTTAAAAATTAATTGAATTTTGGGGTTTATTTTATTGCTTTTTGATAAAGCTCACGCGTGTTTCTAAAATTTAGTTTTTGTGATCTGATTGCTAAGAACTGTTTTATCTAAAATTGATTAACATTTTTAAAGTATTTTGTTTATGATATACAACTGATTCTACCCCTCTTTGATGAGAACTATATCTATATTATACGAAATATATATATCGAGAATTTTTTTTTTTGAGAAAAGTAACAAAGCTTTAAAATTAAGCACCGTGAAGTCATACAGCAAAATGAGACATGCCGATAGTCTTATTGTTATTCTGTAAAAAATAAAGACTTCAAATACTCGATAAGAGCGAGCTGAAGAGGAAGCAGCAATCCTTAATTCCTCAAGCTGTAAATAAATTGGCATATACAATAATATATTACGCTTAGTATATTACAATATTGTTCATTTTAATGAAGTTTTTCTTTACATCAAATAACCATTCTTCTTTTGAATTTACTTTATGGTATATACTTTTTGCTTTTTAAAAGAATTGTGTTGTTACAAGAACACACTATTTGGTTTGATTTCTAGTGTGAGAGTATTAACTCTCGATTTCTCCTAATACCAGAGATTCAGAAACAATTGAACAATTTCGAGCACATGCTTAGCCTCTCCTTGAAAGATAATTGGAATATTTTTTTGGATTAAAAATTATCATTGGTGGATACAAACAAATCATAAAGAATCATACATTCGTCAAATTATTGCAGTTTTATTGCTGAAAATTTGGTAGTTCGTTGCATTCGTTTATTCTCGATAAGTAATAATGCTAAATATAATGGAAATTATTCAGGTGCTACAGTATAGTATTATTTTTTTAATAAAATGAAACTTAATAATTAAATATAAAATAATATCTAAACGCGTTTATTTTATGGAAATTTCATTTGCGATTTATGAATTTACGGTTGATGCTCGATTTAATTCAGGAATTCAGTAAGCTAGTTTTGTTATAAATCAAGGGCTTATATTATATATATTCTATTTATTCTGGCAATGTTTAGTCTATACAAAGTATTTATTTAGTTATAAAATAATATTAATTTTAAATAATAGCTTATCAGCAGGCAGCATTTTTAGATGGTTTATTATTGTGTTTTCAACTAAGCTGCTATATGATTTAAGTTTATTTTAAAATAATAATTTGCTTTTGAGTTTATAGTTTTTTTTATTTATTTTATTTCTCAATTTGGCTGAATTTAAGAACAAAGAAAATGGGTATTGTAGATAGATCTTTTTTCGGCACACGATTCATTGTAGTATGTACATTTGTCTTCAAGAAATTCATATTCATATTTTTTGTCAGTTAGTAGTAAATATAAGAATATTTAACGGCTTACCTATAATTTGTCTTTTTCTATAAAATATTTATTTGGAATTTTTTGATTAGTCACAGGCTTAGAAGTAGTTTGTTTGTTTTAGGAAACTGGTATGGATGTGTTTCTGATGCCTATGGTATACCTTTGTGAATAGGGTATACTAATTAGCAGAGGATCTCTGTACATCCTGGAAAATCTTTTTTATATTAAAAATTATTTAAATTTTCCTAGACATATAGGTTTATCAACACAACGCTTGAAATGATGCAAATATTGTCCAAATGTATTATTATTATTATTATTATTATTATTATTAATATTATTATTATTATTATTATTATTATTCTTATTATTAATTATTATTATTATTATTATTATTATTATTATTATTATTATGGGCTCGCACTCCCTCTAAGGGGGGAGGGGGAGGGGGGATCATTTACTTATCCCAGATACCTCCGATATCAAAAGGATTAAGCTCTATGATCTGTGGGGGCCTTTTCGATGCCCTTAAGTGACCTGAAATGTAGAGTCATCTCCTTGGAATTTTCGGGTGCTGCGAGCAGTTGCCAGTAGTACTGCCCTTTGCATGTGCTTATATAGATGTTAGCCAGTTCCTAGTTGTTTAAGGTATTCCAGTAGACTCTTTGCTATTACACCCGTTGTCGATATAACAATTGGGATGGTCTAAACATTATCTATTCTCCATTTCCTTCTGATTTGAATTTCTAGATCTCTGTATTTGGCGATTTTCTCGGTTCGGTATGGCTACGTCAATTAGAGTTGTTTTCCTGGAAATTTTATCTATTAAAATAAGATCTGGTCTATTATGCCTTACATGTTGATCGATAAGTACACTGCGGTCCCAATAAAACTTATATCGGTCATTTTCCACTACGGGTTCTGGAGTATATTTATAATACGGAACCTTCTCTGTTGTAATAAGTTCCAACTTCATCGCCAGCTCTTGATGTAAAATTTTCCCAACTGAGTCGTGCCGTTCTTTGTATTCTGTCTCTGCAAAGGCCTGACATCCTCCTGTTATGTGCTGGATTGTCTATGATGTTTGGCATCCATACCGGCATTTGTCGTTTTGTACGGACTGATCTCTGACGATGTGCTTGAGATAATTTCTTGTTGGTATAACCTGATCTTAGATGGCGAGTAGAAAGCCTTCGGTTTCTGGAAATATCTTGCCTGATACCAACCAATAGTTCGACAAAGCAGTGTCGACATGATTTTGGCTGATCTCATTAGGATGCCGCCCATGAAGGGGCTTCTCCATCCAGATGCGGAGTTTCTCCTGGTCCGTATGATGGTAGTTGCGCGCTTCCTCGCTCTTAT
The DNA here is from genome assembly GCF_022605725.1 of Anthonomus grandis grandis. Taxonomy (NCBI): domain Eukaryota; kingdom Metazoa; phylum Arthropoda; class Insecta; order Coleoptera; family Curculionidae; genus Anthonomus; species Anthonomus grandis. The sequence continues at coordinate 10,829,475 of NC_065552.1, read as the reverse complement.
GTTGTAGAGGAGTGGAATCGTCTATTTGATTTATTGCGCGATGCAGAGTGGAATTTTCTCCTTGCCTGTAAAAATAGGATCTTAAGTTAGTGATTTGTTTTTCAAGTTGTTTACCCAGATCTATTAATCCTCTTCCTCCAAGGTGGCGGGGAAGCATTGTTCTTTCAGTGGCACTTCGAGGGTGGTGGTTGTGCGTTTTAGTAAGTAGGGTCCTCACTTTTCTTTGTAGCCTTTCTATGTCTGTCCTACTCCAATTAATTACCCCAAAAGAATAACTAAGAGCTGAACATGCGTAGGAGTTAAGTGCCTTAAACATATTTTTGCTGTTGAGATTGGTTCTCAAAACTTGTCTTACTCTTTTCACAAACTCGTTAGTCAGTTCGAATTTCATTGTTTGTTGTTCAATCGTTTGTGATTGTTTCATCCCCAAGTATTTGTAAATTTCGTGTTCGCCCATGGCCTCGAAGGTCTGGACATTATGCATCTGATATTCTCCTGGCTGAATTTTTCCTTGGATTATATTGAGAGTACAGCATTTATCTAGTCCAAATTGCATGCCGATGTCGTTGGAGAACTCTTCTACTATATGCAGCATTTGGTTTAGCTGGTTCCTAGTTGCAGCCATTATTTTTAAATCATCCATATACAGTAAGTGATTTAACTTTGCAATCTCGGTGTTATTATCTCGGATGCTAAACCCATAGTTGGTAGAGTTAAGACGGTTCGAAAGAGGATTCATAGCAAGGCAGAACCATAATGGGCTCAATGAGTCCCTTTGGAAGATTCTTGTTCAAATTGGAATGTTGTTTGTACTTACTGCGCTTTTACCCTGTACTTCGAGCTGGATCGTTGTTCTTCAACTTGTCATAGCGCTCTCTAGAAAAGACAAAGTATTACCATCAACTTTATACACTTTTAAAATGTTTATAAGCCATTCGTGTGGTACTGAGTCGAAGGCTTTCTTATAGTCGACGTAGGTAGTAAAAATATTTCTCTTGTTGTGATATGCCTGGTTGTTGATGACAGAGTCGATAATAAGTTGTTCTTTACAGCTCATAGAGCCTTTAGCGCATCCTTTTTAGTGTGCGGCTATGATGTTGTTTTCCTCACAGTGTTGATAAATGCGCTGTGTTAAACATGAAGTGATAATCTTATACAAAGTAGGTAGGCACGTTACCGGTCGGTACTTGGACGGATCTTGTGTGTTGTTCTGGTCTTTAGGCAGTAGATAGGTTACTCCTTGCGTTAGGAACATTGGCATTTCCTGTGGGTTAAGAATAACGTGGTTAATTAATTCTGAGAGTTTAGGATGCATACTCTGTAGTTTCTTTAGCCAAAAGTTATGAACTCCATCTGGGCCAGGTGATTTCCAATTATGCAGTTTTTGGATAATCTGGTTGACTTCCTCGATAGTGAATGGTCGATGTTCCATCTGGTTATATTTATTACTGTTTTGTTTTTCTTCAGTAACCCAGCTTGCGTTGATATTGCATGTTGTTTGAGTTGCAAGTTGTTTGACCCAAACATCTTGGATTTGTTCTTTCGTGGGGTATTGCTTATCTGGGTGATCTGATTTTGAATTTAGCTCTCTATAAAATTGTTTTTCGGCCTTTTCAAAACGAAGATTGTCACGTTTCCGGTTATTACTGGTCTTGTATCTTCGTAGGCGCCCTGAAAATAAGGAAAGTTTCTGTTTTAGAGTATTCAGGCATTGTTGAGCTGTATTATTTTCTGGTTCATGCCAAGTGTGGATGTTGTTTCTCTGCAAAATTTCATCAACTTTCTGTTTTAGTCTGTTTGTTCGTGTACCCATCAGATATTCTATTAGTTGGCCGATATCTTTTCGAAACCTCTGAATTTTTCGTTGAAGTCTGGTCTCCCATGGCGGTATCGGGAGCTCGGTTCTTGCACAGTCATTGTGAGTCCTTATCTTAATCTTCATGGTTTTAGCAACGGCAGTTGCTGCACTATATACTAAAAAGTGAAGAGATTGCATGTTATTAAAATTTAAAAGATAAGGTGGAAGAATTTTGGTGTTTAAAAGTTCCATAATTTGACCTAGTTTTTTTGAAGAGTTTACTTTTGGAAGTTTGGGTTTTTTTTTTCTTTTTTGGGTTTGGATCAGTGGGTTGGTTCCCTCAAATTCTAGCATCGCACTTGCCATTTCTGCAGATAGTTCGTGATATAGCTCAGAATTGTCCTCTTGGGTGTTTTCGGTAGTGTTAGGTTCCTGTGTGTTATTTAATACGTTTTTTATTACAGGTTGCTCCTCAGCTGGTTCATTGTTAGTAGGGTCTTGTTCGTTGTTAATTTGCGCTTGTATTTCTTCTTTAATGGTATTGAGTCTTGTCTCTGGAATTAGGTGATTACGCATTATTACCCGATACTGGTCTGCTACTCTCTGTTCGGTGACTTGAAGATGTGGATAGATTCTCCTAAATTCGGCATGTAAAGGTTGTCTGTAGCCGATCATTTCTCGTTGATACCTGAAGCATACCATATACCAGTTATAACAGATATTTGAAACTTCTTTTTCTTCTTTGAGTGCTCATCCGTTAACAGATGTTAGCGATCATATTGGCAATTTGAACCTTTAAAATAATTGTGGTATCAAATCTAGTTTATATTCTCTAACCAAGATATTCTTCTCCTGCCAGGACTTTCCCTTGGAGGACCAGCTGTCCTGTTTCATATGTTATTTAAGTACTGCTTAGTATTGATCTTCTTCATGACCTTAATATTGTTATTTACTTTCTTGAATACTCTAACATTTGTGACGTCGGTTATTCAAGGTATGTTAAATATTTGCCATATTTCAAATCCCTTAAGCTTTTCTGTGGAGTATTAAGTAAGTGCCTTACGATTCTTCTCCATAAAGCAATACTGACATCACATAACAGTGAAGCATTCTTACTTTTGTTGTTTCTTACTTTTGTTGTTGTGACTAAGGTCACAGCTTTTAAAAGGAGGATAGTCCCAATCTTCGTTTATTGTTGTGCCTAGGTATGTGTATGAAGCAACTATTTTGATTTTCTGGTTTCTGATAGTAAGTTAACACGGTACATTGGTTCCTTGATGGTCTTCAGATCTTGTAAGATATCAGTATTGTCAGCAAATACTATGGTATCGTCTGCATACCGTATATTATTCAATGGTTGTGCGTTCATAGATATTCCCAGTTTAATGTTATCCAGGTTTAATATTATCTTCTTTAAATATCTCTTTCGAGCATGGGTTAAATCATAAATATGAGAGAATCCTTGTCGTACTTCTCTTTGTATTTCGACTACATCGCTGTCTTCGTATATTTGGTGTTCGAAACATCCATACACATCGCAGTTCATATCACGACATATCTGAAATAGCAGTTGTACACAGTTGTCAAATTATGCTTCTCCCATATGCTATATATTTTTCTTATATCTTTCTTAGATCTTCAAGAGATGGCTGACGAGACTTATTCTAAGCAGTGGTATCTCGGCCAGATGCTTTATTGTCTTTCATACGTTTTATACCTTTTTCAATCTCATCTCATAATACAAGTGAGCCTGTGTTGTCTCCCAAAATACCAATTAGACTTTGTTCTGGTTTATTATCTTAAAATAGTAGAGAGATGTATTCTTTGCAAGTTTCGAATTTCTGCCTTTTGTCGATTATAATCATTCCATTGTTGTCCATTAGCTAATTTCCTTAATAACACAGCAACATGCCAGCAATGACCTTATTTCCGTACAGATGTATCGATAAAATGTTTCAGCATCCACGTTACCTTTTTCAACGTCTGTATGACATCCTTTATTAGATTTTTTAAAAATATTCAAATTTAGTAAAAAAATTTTAATCTTCAAAGTTGTATAAAATATCTAATAATCTTACTTTTGAGTTCCATTTTTTTAAATTTTAAATCGTCTTTATTTCTAGCTATTTTTAAAGTAAGCCTTCAATAATAAAAACAAAAACATATTTTTCTGTCGTTCTGAAAGGAATTTCATAAAGAATAAAAGATATAAATTATACTCCAGTTCGCAATTGAGACAAAGCTCCTTAAGCATCGTGTCTACTATGAAAATCTTTTGTTCTAGAGTAAAACAGCTCAGCTTTGCGAACAATAAGAAATTTGTTTCAAAATAAAAAGTAACAATTGCTATCCGAGGGATAAGGTATAAGCTAATTACTTTTGCTTTTGGAAGATTACGGCTCCTTTGGGGAAAGAAACTCTCTTTGATCCTGTGGTAATAATAGCTTGTTTAATGCATTAGAACTATAGAAGTGAAGTGAGTTTTGTTGCTTTGTGCCATTTCATAAACAACTTTTTTTAACGATATAAATAATTTATTTAATTATTGCAGTATAAAGTGAAATGCAAAATTAACAATGTCATATTTATAAAGAATTAAATTAAATAGAAAAGAAGAAACATTTTCTAAATATACAGGGTGGTGAATTTTTAAAAAAAAATTGTTTTTTCCCTCTTTATTAAAACGCTTTAAGCGTTTTAAATGAATAGGTGGTGAGGCAACTTTTTAAAGAATTGCAGGTAATTTGACTTCTCTAGGGACGGACTTGCAACACATGTTCGTTGCACTTTTTCTAAAAAACAGGTGCGCCACTGTTTTTTTGACAAATTTTTTTTTAAATATTTTGTTTATTTTTAACAAGAAAAATAATCCCCGGTGCACTTCGGCGCACCATTTTCACGCATAAAATTAAAATCCATATCAGGGTTCTTTATTTTATTAGTTGTTTTTTATTTCCCGCAAATTTAAGCCAATTTTTCATAATCGTATCTCCATAAAATAAATAATAATAATAATAATAATAACAAAGTAAGTACATATTTTTGTTATATTTAGTGTCGGTCTACTATCGTATTTTTACGGTATGGGAGTCACTTTTATTAGAAGATCGGATCGAAAGTCAATTTTTGTAGAAGATCGAGATACGATACCCAATTGCACATAATTTTGTCAAGGCGATAACATAAATAAGAGAAAAATTAATGATAGTAATCAAACATAAGTGAAAATAATTAATAGTTAATTATTAATTAGTTGTGTCTTACTGTTTCTTTAGCTTTGGATTCACTGAGCTTGCAGATATGCATCTTTCATATAGAATGCAAAAAAATACTTTGTTGGCACAGCGATTTGACAGGCAGCGTTTTTTAGATCGTAAATTGCCCAAACGCAGAACGTTCACAAAAATTAATTAAAGGTTACAGCAGACCGGCTTAATGATAATAACTATTATTAAAACTCATAAATGATAACTGGTAAAACTGTTCTTCTCGCTATCACGTTTTAGTATAATTAATGTTATTCGATGGTTTTTCTTTACAAATTGCAAGGCTGTGCCGTATTCAAATTAAGCCTAATAATAGCAATCATAAGTTTCAAGTAAGCTTCAGCAGTTGGTTGTGCCAAAAACACCGTGCACCGAGTACTACAAAGATATAATCTTCATCCGTTTAAACTGCGAAAAGTGCAGTATCTTGTTCCTAGATATGCTCCTCGTCATCTTGAGTTTTTGCAAATGGTTTCTTCGTTAAGGAGAATAAAACGCCATTTCATCCTCAATAACCACGAGTGGAGCGATTAAAACCCCAACGCTACCTATATCAGAGGATATTAGCAGAAAATTCACATTAATGTTTGGGCAGGTATTCTGGGCGACCACTTAATTGAGCCATATGTTCTACCAGATTACTATGCTGGTAATAGTTACTTTATATTTTTGCGAGGTGTTATGCCGGGCCTAATGGAAGATGTACCTTCCCAGTTGCAGAGAAAACTCTGGTTCCAGCACGATGGCTGTCCAGCGTATTTCGCTCGTACTGTAAGGGCTTTTCTAGATCAGACCTACAACAGGTGGATTGGTAGAGATAGTCCAGTCCCTTGGGCAGCAAGGTCATCTGATCTGACACTTCTAGACTTTTTTCTCTTTGGCGGCATGGAACAGCTTATCTACGCAACACCTATAACCAACAGAGAAGACGTCATAGTTACTAGAGTTGTGGTGCCTGCGAACCTTCTGAGAAAGGATCCAGGAGTCTTTGCTCACGTACGGGCATTTTGGGTCAACAGGTGCAGAAGATATGTGAAAATGCATGGAAGATACTTTAAGCATTCGGTTTGGATTGTTTATTGTTTAGTTTTTTATAATGTTTATTTTTTTAAATGATTTCGTATTAGTTAAAATGTTTTTTATTGTTTCTTTGTATTTAAATTGTTTATTGTTTAGTTAAATTATCTATTTTTAATTGTCATGAAATTAAATTTTTTGTTGTGACAATAAAGTTATGTATGGATTTAATTTTTTTTGCGCTTAAACTGTGCGTCGGAGCATAAAAATCTAAGAGATGTGTTTTATTAAAAATGAGCAAAATAACTTGAAAATTAGTTTTCCAAAAACAACAGTGGCCTATCTTTTTTCTTATAATAAAAATCGATTTTTTTGAAAAATTTCAACACCCTGTTTTTTTGAAAAGGACTTCCGACCATCGGTGTCCTATTTTAAATGACTTCTTTATGGCTCCTGTATATACTCTAGCATTCTTGACTATTTAAAAAGGGACACCCTGTATATCTAGAATACTTTTTAAATATGTAAAGAAATATAAATACTTGCATATTTTGGTCTAATTTACCATAACCAATATTACTTTAATAAGAAAACACATCATGCAAACTAGACGAATTATAAGTTATAGCTCCCTTATCTTCTTCTGGGGCTTATGAAATTAAACATAGCCGCTATATGGCGGTATAAGTTGGTCAGTCTTGTAGAATGGTCCTAACCAGGATTAACTAACATAAGAATAATAGAAAACTCTAACTCAGTCTCAAAATATCTTTTTAATTAATCAGGTAACATGTTTCGCTAATAAAGCATCATCAGACCTTATAGCTAGATGACCTGCTAAGTACTGCTAAAATAGTACCAGTCTAGATTATCAAGTTATCAAGGCCAGACTGTAAAGAAATAGGGACGCTGCTCCAGTCACACTGAAATAAGGTGATCCCTCTGTTTTCGACGCACACCCCTAGTGACTATGTAATGAGCGAAATAAAATCGAAACAAAATAAGAAGAGACACAATTTAACGTAAAAGGAAAAAAATGACTCGACGTACCCTAGTAATAAATGAAGTAATAGATGTTGATATAAGGAACACCCCAATCAGCTTTCATTAGATCGACAAAGACGTGATGCACTTCGGTATTATCTCGCATGAGATTTAGGTACCGATTCAATAATTGCCGTAGTACTACTGCTTTCCAGTATCGCACACCTATTCCGTATTTTAAGTTTTTGGCGTATGACCTCGGTCACATAGCATACTCCTCTCGCCCCGAGGGGTCCATAAGGTAAAGTAGGATAAAAGAGCAAGGCTTTATACAGGAACATTGGAGTAAGAGAGTAAGGAAATGTAAGATAGGTCGAGTTTAAATATTAACAATTTACCAAGAAACGCGTGTGTTATACCGGGTGAACTTTTATATGCAAAATCAATGTAAATAAACCAAAATAAACAAAGTATTATCGAACTAATTACTAAATATCTTAAACTTTAAAAAAACTTATGTTAACTAAAAATAAGTAAAATTAGCAAAAAGTAACAAAAGGAGAGAGAACGAAACAACAAATGTTATATGCTTATAAAATTCATCCATCATTTCATCAACAGTATTACGATGAAACACTTGATCACAATAGACTGAAGCAAAATATTAAGTAACTTCCTGATAATTTGCACGCACAAATAAATAGATTTTGGCCTTAGCTCTATTTTTACATATGATGGGAATATTTCCTATGATAACCTGCATTTCCAAAGCTGGATAATAGCAGTCAATCCTACCCAATGCTTGATCGATAAGAGATACCTTGATGTTGTGCGGCGTGTCTGTAACGATCAGATCCAAAAGTTTATCTCGCAAAAATAGTACTAGTACTTAGCAGGTCATCTAGTTATAAGGTCTGATGATGCTTTATTAGCGAAACATGTTACCTGATTAATTAAAAAGATATTTTAAGTCTGAGACTTAGAGTTTTCATTTTTTCTCTAGTAACGTAGGTCTCTTTGAGATAATGGACGAGTTCTTTCAAATTAACTAACATAAAGTTTATTTTATTAAATATAAAAGAAGTAATATAGTAAATAAATGAAAAATGTTTTTCTGAATAACTTTATGTTTCCCGTTAACTATGGTTGCAAAAAATTGATTGATTGATCATAGATAGTTAACCCAAAACTACCAAATTTTTTTAAAATCGAATCCAAGATGGCGACGATATTGCAGGATTTCTAAAAACCTAATTTTTAATTCCTAATTTCTGTAGATATCGTGGATCTTAATATCGCATCTGATTAATAGCACAACCTTTTCCCCATTTAACCGAAACTATATCTCTTACAGTTTACAAAATCTCTATGTATTTTATTTTATTTGAAACACTCTGTATATTCTGAGGTAATAACATGATCATTACGATCCAAAGGATAAGTATCATTAATGTGTCCTTTAATTATTTCAAATAGAGTAAATTTTACAACGTTATAAATAGAATTGTTATATCCCAATAAAGCTTGTTTTATTAACTATTCTGAAGTGAAATTATTTGTATGCTCAAAGCAACGATAATGTTAAATTAGTGAGTGGAAACATTCTACAGGAGAATTTAAATTACCGTTGTTTGACGTAGTGTAAGGAAGTTTTATTTAATAAAGTGACCAGAAATATTTAAGGTCTTTATGTTTAAATTCAGTGATTTTATCATAAGTTGTTTTAAATGGTATTTCGTGATGTCAAACAAAATTGAATAAATTTTCAATACTGAATATGTCAATATGAATTTGGTCAAATGACTTAAACGTAGTTGAAATTAAATTAAATTATATTACACGAGCATTTCGGTCATACTTATTTCCATCACACATATTAACATATCTTTCTATATCAGATAACATGTAAGGCCAATAGAATCTATGGCATAAAGCTTTTTGCATTTCACTAATGCTTCTAAGACAAGTTTTAGTAGTATGGTCTAATGTGAGTTTCATTTGCTGTTTCTTAACTCTTTTAATATCTTGTAACATTGTATAAATTTATAAGCGGTATTAACAAAGTAATTTTGTAGGGTTACTGTTAAAACTTTACTGAATTCTTCATCTCTAAATAAAGTAAAGCATTTTTTTGAATTAATATATTCTTTTAAGAATTTTATAATATTTTAGTTTTGAATACCTTACATAATATCTTCTATTTTCAAAAATTTGTTCCAAACGTCATATTATTATATTTATCATTATTTTTATGTCAATCAATTGCTTTTTCAGTAATAGGTAGATTAAAAATAATAATTTCTAAAGATGTATAAACTGTTTTAAGATCTGATTTGATTTCTCAATATCTTGTTTATCTCGGAATTTTTCTTTTTGAAATAATAATGTCAAGAATTATATCTAATTTTAGTTTCTGTTTTTTAGAGAGTATATTTAGAGTTTCTTCTTCTAACTCAGGAAGTTTTTCTGAAGAAGTTCATCACTTATTTCATTTATATCACCCAACTTATTGTGTGTTGACACAGTTTCTTATGTGTTACGTTTACTTGATTTCTCGATAGAAAATCTCCAGCACTATTTTATTTTCCATTCTTATATTTCATAAAATAATGAAATTCTTTCAACTTAAGGCGCCATGGCAATAGGCGACTATTTGTTTCTTTTATAGAAAATATCCACTGGAGAAGTTTAAGATCTGTAATTACCCTAAATTTTCAAATAAGTAAGGTCTGAAGTATTAATATCACTAAACTACTGCAAGCAGTTTTTTTAAGTGTTACATAACTAATTTCTGCAGGATTTAGGGTTCATGATAAAAAACATACAGTATGTTCTTCTTGTGACAAAATAGCTCTAATAGTATAATTTTATGCATCAGTTATAGGTCTAAATTATTTTTTTTTAATTTGAGTAAGGTAAAACTGGTTTGGATCTTAAAATATTTTTGCAGGTTTTTAAACAATCTAAGAATTCTAAAGTATGAATAACTCTTAAGTGAATGAATAGTTTAATAAATAACTTCCTTAAGCAATTTATCATTGGCTTGGTTAATTTGGAAAAATCTTTAATAAATTTCCTATAATAACCTAAAATTTCTAAAAATTATTTTATTTATTTTTGAGTTCTAGCAATTGGAAATTTTATTATTACATTGACTGGATATTATATGACCATCAATATAAATCACACATATATTTCTTAAATATTTTATAATTTCATCCATTGCGTGTTATAATATTGAAGGTGCATCTTTTAATTCAAATAGTATCCTGATATATTTAAACATACCGTCTTCTACTGTCAACGCTGTCTTTGGTATTGATATTTCTGTCGTTTTAATTTGATGGAATCCGCTTGCAAGATCCAATGTTGTAAAGTATTGGGATCGTCCTAATTTATCAAAAATATCGTTTATATTAGGAATGGGCCATCTATAATCAATAGTTTTTTATAGATTTTTCTATAATAAATTACTAATTTCCATTTTTGCTAATTACAAGCATCTAGTTTTTTAGGCACTATCCATATTGGTGAGCTCCAAGGGCCGGATGGCGGACGCTTCTGATGATAGTTCCTTTTTCTAGCATCTCATTAATCTGCTCCTGCACTTTTTTTATAAACTTTTTGATATCTATAGAATTCTGTATGAAGAGGTATCTCATCTGTTGTGTTTATGTTATGTTTAATATGAGATGTAAATATTAATCCTGGTTTATAGAAAATATTTGAGAATTCTTGACATAACTTTATATTTTCTTTTATTCTTTCTTCCAAGTTCATATGATTAGTTCAAATAAGATCCTTAATATTACGTTGTTGATTTTTATTATTAAATTTAGAATTGCTGACGTTATCAATATCTAATAAAAACATTTCATAGTAAGTATTATTAAAAGGTTTCAATGTCAATAGTTTCGTAAGAAAAATACTTATTATATGGAATAAAGAGAATCGTTTATTTTTATTAGTTGTAATAAAACTTCAGCTTCAAAAATACTAACAAGAAAAAGCTTACATTTTCTGTCTGAAGATAATAAAATGAAATATTAATAGAACCATTCAATAAAACTGGATTAGTAGCCAATGCTTACGTTTAATTATAATTAATCTGAAAGTCAAATAATACCATCATAAAAGTTATGAAAATTGAATAAAATAAAATCTATTTTATTTTGAATACCATGTTCTTATAAAAGTGCCAAGCTGTAGCTGGGAATTGGGTTTATTGGCTACCTACAGCTGTTTTAAAAGTATTTTAACTATTATACAGGGGGTTCCGTTGATCATGTTACAAACTTCTAGGGCAGATAGAAAACGTCAAAAGAAAAACAAAAGTTCATATAAACATGGGTCCGGAAAAGCTTCCTCAGGGAGCTAGAGCTCTTTGAAAATAACCTTTAAAAACTAGTTTTTTTTTAATGGCTTCGGAATTACTTTAGCTACCGCAACCAATTTTGGGAGGTAAATTATTGTTAGTATGTTTATTCTTTTGAACCTACTAAATAAAAAAAATATTTACTAGGGGCTTCAGAATCAGGGGGGTATTTGGTAAATTTAGGCCTATTTCTTTAAGACTTTAATTTTTGCCCGTTTGGGCATTAGATTATAATGTTCCTATGCTTTTTACATAAAAAATGTGCTCTTAGTAAAAGTCGGTAAATGGTAAATATCACCGTTTTTGTGAAAATTGATGAAAAGCAAGTTAAGAGATACAAAAATGAATTACCTATTATTAGTAATAAACAATTAAAAAAAAAATCTGGCGTAAATAAAAAATAAATGTTTAAAAAAAATTAAAGTAGCCACTTTATTAAATTGGTACTTAAATTAATTAACTGTCACTTTAATTACCTGAGGCATAAAATGTTTAAATGATTTTAAGTGTAATAAAAACCCAATAAATTAACAATTTTAGAAACGTAAACAAATTTTATTAAAGATTGGTATTACAAAAATAAACTTAAAATATTAATTGCTCAAAATGCCGGCCGCCACGGTCGATACATTTATTGTATCTACGCATCATATTAAGGTTGACGTGGTTAAAAATATCAGGCGTGGTTTGGATTACTTCAGCAGCTGCGGAAATTCTGGCCACCAGGTCGTCTTCTGACTCGACTGGAGTTTCATATACGAGACAAAGAAAAAAATCTAAGGGTGTCAAATCTGGTGAGCGCGCTGGCCAGGTGACGGCCTCCGCGGCCAATCCAGCGCCTTCCAAAATTTCAATTATAAACTCGCGGACAATAAGTAAAAAATGAGCTGGCGCTCCATCGTGTTGTAGCCATAAGTTCTGTCGTATATTTAGGGGCACATCATCTCATAGTTCTGGCAGTACATTTCATAAAAAATTTAAATAAATATTTCCCGTTAAACGAGGAGGTAACATAATTGGACCAATTAAGCGTTCTCCAACAATGCCGGCCCACATATTGACCGAAAACTTATGTTGATAGCTCCTAAAATGAATACCATAAGGGTTTTCCTCACTCCACACATGATTATTCTTAGAATTAAAAATGCCTTCTTTTGTAAATAAAGCCTTGTCAGTAAAAAGGACATATTTTGGAAATTGAGGTTCTTCTGTACACCGGTCAAGAAACCACTGGCAAAAATTCACGCGGGGCATAAAATCATTGGGTCCTAATGATTAATGCCGAAGAAGCTGTTCATTATCAACGTTCCATACCCTAACATGATTTACATGCATCGCATCAGCTACTGCTCGAGTACTTACTGATGGGTTATCTTCAAATCGCAGAAGCACTTCTTCCTCAAAATCCGGGATTCGGATGTTCCTTTGCGCGCCATTATCTTGGCGTTTTATTTTAACGGAGTCAGTCTCCCTGAGCCGTTGATTGACCCTTTCAAAAAGTGTGTGATCTGGGATTCGCCTTTCGGGAAACCGCTCTTCATATAGTCGAGAAGCAGCTCTACCATTACATCGAACTTCCCCATAAATTAAAAGCATATCGGCGTATTCAGCAAAAGTGTAATATTCCGATACTTAACCGTAATAAAAAGGGAACTAATATCATGTATTAAATACTGACAGTGACAAATTTAAAAAATACTGACAGTGGCAATGAATTAGCATTATTATTATTATTAAAATAATTAATTCAGGTGCTGTATCTTAGTTTGGTTTTAGTCAATTTCCACAAAAACGGTGATATTTACCGACTTTTACTAAGAGCACCTCTTTTATGTAAAAAGCATAGGAACATCATAATCTAATGCCCAAACGGGCAGAAATTAAAGTCTTAAAGAAATGGACCTAAATTTACCAAATATCCTCCTGATTCTAAAGCCCCTGGTAAATATTTTTTTTATTTAGTAGGTTCAAAAGAATAAACGTACTATAAAAAACAAATAAAAAAAATTATAACAATAATTTACCTCCCAAAATTGGTTTCGGTAGCTAAAGTAGTTCCGGAGCTATTAAAAAAAAAACTAGTTTTTAAAGGTTATTTTTAAAGAGCTGTAGCTCCCTGAGGAAGCTTTTCCGGACCCATGTTTATATGAACTTTTGTTTTTCTTTTGACATTTTCTATCTGCCCTAGAAGTTTGTAACATGATCAACGGAATACCCTGTATATACAATAAAAAAAGAAAGGTTTAGTTTAGGAAAATTGATGGTTTTAGAGCTAATTTATTACTACCTGTGTCAAGGAGACGTTTTATATTTAAACGATTAATTTTTACATATAGAAGAGCACTATTTGATGAAATATTGATCTCAATTAACGTGGTTGATCTGGACGAGGCTCTTCTATAAAATTTTCAGGTTTAGAGTTATCTCTATTTTTTTACGATCTTTATTATTTTGATAAATGATGTGATCATTATCAGCATAATAATCATAATTATAACATTCGTCTTCTTGGAAGTTTTGAGAATCTTTTCATTTATTATTCACATTTTTGAGTTTAGTTTTCTCCTTGCTATATATCTATCCTCTTTAAGAATAATAAGTAGATATTTCGAATAAAAAGAACAGTTATTCTCCGGTTCCATTTTTGTATTTAACTCTAAAAGGAAAATTTCAATACGTCTCATATGTCGGCCATGTATTCAATTTAATATAAATTGGACTGTAGTTATCAAAATGGGAGGAGTAGTAAGAGGGCTATCGTTCTCTTAAACATACAAATCATTAATATAGTAGGTCTAATTAGTGATCTCATTAATCTGATTTGCCTTTAATTTTTTTATTCCTCGTTAAAATATTTACTACGTTATTTACCTTATTTCTTATGACAAGCAGAGATGATGCTATACGATTCTTTCTGATGCGTGTGATTGAGAAGAGTTTTTATCTTTAGACATGGAAGAAGGCAAATATATTGAGTTTTTTTAACTTTTTAATCTCTATCGCATTTAATTTCTTTATTGGTGCCTAATTAGTAATAAAATTATATTTTTGTTATCTAATTTATCTTACTTTTTTTAACAAGCATCACCTGATTACGGTTCATTTTGATATTTGGCTATAAGATAAATCATATTTAAACATACTACAAAGATATAACACGAGTCATACAGCGAATATTTAAAATTTATTTAGCAGATCTTTAATAATGAAAATGTACGAAGAATCATTAATATAGAACTTAATTTTAACTAAGCTCTGGATCCGAAAAAGTTGACAGTCTTATAGATTAGACTATGGGTTTGTATATTTAAAAATTAAAAAAAAATATTCTTTGAGCTTTTTAGTTTTTTCTAGAGTAATTTTTTTGGTACTTCTGAATTTGCCATTAAATTAAATTTTTGTTACACAATTTAATTTGAATTAATGTTTACATTATATATTATGAAGTATCAAAGAAGATAATTAATATCGTTATTTTAATTCGATAAAAGTGATGCTATACTAAATGGTTCAATTATATATCGAGGGCTGGACGGCAGGACCTCGTAACCCTTAAAGTAAGAATTTTACAGGAGAGAAAAAAAATCAATTAAAATACAGAAAAAAAAATTCTCCGCGTTTTTGCTTTAAAGTTAAATTTCAAATTAATACGAAAATATAATACGATAAAAATTTGAATTAATTTTTATTTACAGAAACATTTATGTCGGTTACAAGGTACTGCATTTTTAAAAGTGTTGCTTACGAGGTAATGCACAAAGAACAGTAACACGGAATTCATTAATCCATAACATTGTTTATTAAAAAACCAGTAAATAATAGAAACTAAAACAAATTTTATGCTTACAAAATACACACAATATTATTAAATAAAATGAACTTCAATTCTAAATAAAACCAAAAATATTCTATTGTTAAATAAAAACTGTAATCACAGAAAATAGAAACTTCGTTAAAATATTGTCAATACAACAAGATAATCATTCTGCATCAAAAGGCAGATTATCGTAAAATGGCCAACAATCTTGAGGTATACATTTTTTTATTGCTTGAAGATCGTCATACTTCTTTTTGGTTATTTTATTTTTCTGTTTATATAGGGCGGGAAATTCAATAAGTTCAAAATTTTTATTTTATTTGGACGATTGAAGATCTCATGAAATAATTCATCGTTAAAATCCAGTTTAAATTTGATAAGACCTCCATAATACTTTAATGCTCGAATATCCATCACAAGAGAGGTTTTTGATGGTTTTATCGACCTTTATTTCATTAGGTCTTTTCTACTAAAATCCCTAAAAAAATCGAAATCTTTCGTTTTTGCCACGTATGGTGTCGAATGTCTGGCTTCGCATGTAATTCTCAAATAATCACTAGGTAAGTATATTTCTTTGTTTTTAAGTCGCTTTTCGATTGCGCTATGCACTGAGTCACACTCCATTTGAGTATGACCCTTTTCAAGGAATTTTTGGGTGATTTTGATATCATAATATTTTTCACTCAGGTATAATAAAGCATTGGCCAAAATCGCACTTCTATTCTGAGCAGTACACCCATCGGAGTATATTATAATAGGTTTTTTGTCACCACCAATAAGAAATTTTTCTTCAAGAAAATCAAACAAAAATGATGAGTATGTTGAGGCCTGTCCATCTGCTTAAGTTTCATTATACCAATAGCAAACTACTTCTTTAGTAGCCAAATTGTAAATAGTGAAATTGTGAGAACACAATTTAGTTTTGTAATACAGTGTACTCGCTGCAATCTGAGGCGATAGCTTAACAGCTTGTACGTCCATTGTAATTACGTTACATCTTTCCAATAGTGCATCTGCTTTATCTTTTTCTTTCTCAGCTCTGGCCCTATTTTTCGCATCTATGTGCTTATTGCAGTCTTCATCAGATACGTTTCCATTTTTAAACATAAAACAAAGATCGCACTGATCCTTTCGAGGAGAAAAAATAGCAATCTTCATTGATGTAGCAACCTGCCTTAATAGCTTAAAATAAAGAGCTTTACGATTTTCAGTCTGACATTCCTATTGGTAAACTTTATACAAATCGTTCCAAGACTGAAAATTTTGCTCTAGATAAAGCCTGTCTGTATCCTTCCTACAGTAATGGGATGGTAATTTATTTAATTTAGTTAAAAATGTGTCTAAAAATTCTCTATCTTCCTTAAAAATATCTAGACGCTTCACTTGGGTATCACGTGCTTTTACTATCCCATGATTTGCCGATAAAGCCCAAGATCTTGCAGACCATTCTCCTAAGCTTAAAGTATAAAGATACATTGACTTACAAACTGGAAGGTGAGCATTGCTTAAAATAAGATGGTATTTCAATGTTATGGACTGTCTTGAATTTTCTGTTTCAGGCCTTTTCCTGTCACATACCTTTACTGTGGTTGCTACAAACACTTTTCTTTGTTCCCAGGACATCTCTGACCAAGATTTGGAAAAAATATTTTTTCTATCATCATCCGTAAATTTTCGGCACTGTTTTGAGGGATCTTTGCAATTGCATCGAGGCTTTAGACGTCTTTCTTCTCGTGGAGTATCATGAAAAGTATTGTTTTGACCCTTCGGTTTCCTAGATCCATGTATTTCCCTCCACTCATTCTTTGTTTTATGTTGACTTCTCTTTTTCTTTGGCCTTTGGTCCATTTCTTTATTTCTAATTGCGTTTCATCTTCTGAACTGGAGCTGTTTTCTAGTACACTATCATCAGGCGTGTTCGTATCTTCAATCGGGTCTCCTGTGGCCATTGATTCTGGATCTGATTGAATTTCTGCGTCTATCAAACTTATTTCATCACTTTGTCGTTCTTGTGGCATTGAAGTTTCGATCTCAGAAGTCTCTAAAGTGCTCTCTGGTTGCTGCTATGAAATACAAGCTCATCTCTAAGAACTATCCCTTCTTGAATTGCGTCTTCCATCAGGCAACTTTTTTAATTACTGACTAAAATTGCCATTAACATTTAAAATTACATTTAAATGCTACTTATAAAATTATATAATTACATTTATTTTTCAATAGATGGCGAGACTAATTCTGAAAAGAAATATATCAAAATCCCATTTTAATAATTTTTGCAGGTTACGAGGTCCTGCCTTCCGGCCCTCGATATGTCGGGATATCAATATCCGGCTTAGCTTGAATATAGTATAGTTGCTCACAATTGCTTGGAGAATCTCTATGTCCACTATCCTAAAGGCTTTCCAAAGGATGTTATCGGCATTTTCCATATTTGCTAGATCACAAGTTATGTTATTGAAACCGCAATTTGGAATAGCAATAATCAGTACACTATAGTTACAAAAACGAACTAACTGAGCTGCATCCTGGAATATATTAAGTTAAGAATGGTTAAATAGATTCACTATAATTTTTAGATTAACTTAGCATTATTCATTTAAAAACAAAAAGAATAAGACTCAAGGTTAATGTTACGTAACAAACGACATTTTGAAAATTTGTTAAAATATATCATCTACTGTTTCGACACAATACCTGCCTAAGCTGACATTAAAAAAAAAATTCGCCGCAGTTTTCGCACAAGAGAAATTAATCAGCATCCCTGGTGATTGATGATTTCCACAGATAATGCTTTTAGCTATTATTTTTCCGACATACAGGCTGAGTTGGCGTCACCAAGATATTGGTTTTACATGAAAGCTTAATTTTTAATATAGTAAAGCCCTTTCGATTAGCTTTTACTACAAACGCTCATCTCTGGTGTACCTTTATGTGGTACCTGAAACAAGGTTTTTAATTAAAAATATAGGCGCTTTCATTTACAAAATATTTTAAAATAGTTTTTTTTTATGTTGTACAATCTTTTTAATCCATTAAATAAGTTTAGTGATTTACTAGGAATTTCTCAAACATCTGGTGCAACTTTTCTATCACTTCTCCTAAGATCACAATTTAAAATATCAAAATATCTGAATAGACTTGTGAGTCAAAATATTAAAAAACAGAAAAGTCAGTCTTATGTCCAACCAAAACTTGAAAAATTAAAAAAATAACGATTCAATATTTAAAGTAAAATGAAAATACTACATACTCTATCCAGTTATTTAGTAGAGATCAGTTTTTATAACTCCCGACATGTTTCGGACACAGAGCTGTCCATCATCAGGGGTTATTAAAAGGATATAGTTTTGAACAAAGATGCAAAAAGCCAAACACACACAAAAAAAATACTCAAATTAATATGAGGCATACTTACAAAAGTTTAAAATTGGCATCACAAATCAGGATATGTGTCCATATCATTTTATTTATTATTATTCTTTTATAATTTTTAATTTTAATAATTTTCATTCTATTGTTGAGAAGGATAAATATGTTAAGAAGTCCTAAAAGCAGCAGAGTATTTAATGCTCTGTTACTTACATTTTTTGGTGAAAGTAAGAGGAAAGTAGAAGGTTCAACTTATTGAATGACGAGGTTAACATAGTGATTACTACGTTGTGAAGGAAAGCAATGGATATGTACTATATAAAAACCAATTTTAAAGGGCAAGAACGATGTATTAAGACTATGAAGAGTTAAAACACAGTGAATTGAAAAAGTGAGTACAAGAATGATGAACTTGATTATTAACATAGTAATGGTGATATGTCTTATGTAGCTTTATTAATCTTAAAGTTTTTTGCTTTTGCGGCAAAAATGTAAAAACTTTGAGTCAGTAACTGAGTTAAAAATGTGGTTGTTAGTATAAGCATGTCTTGAAAAGCTAGATTTGATGCTTGTAGGGTAAATATTTAGATTCTTGCTCTTCTTAATCTCTCTACAAATAAATTTTAAATTAAATGTTTGAAATAAATTTGATTGATTAAAGTGTTTGTTAGAAACTATTTGTTTTATAATATTTAACTTCAAGTTAAACTTAGCTTTATCCAAAGGAATTGAGAAAAGTCATAACAATTCAGCTAAAAGAAGGCTAGAACCCATTTCAACACCTGAGTTTTGTTTGTAAGGTTTATAGTAATAATAATAATAATAATAATAATAATAATAATAATAATAATATTTATTTATTTAACATCAATGCTACATCAATAATACCATAAGAGAAAAAAGAAAAGTATTTAACGTATAAGCTACAAATCGTATAAGGCAAAAAAATGATATATCGTAAACAATAATGATATATTAAAATAAAAATAAAACACTCACAAATGTATATATAAAATAAATTTAAATATTAAACTAACCTATCTTATAGCTTAGAAATAATAAAAATGTATAAATAAAATAATATAACTAAAAAATAAAGTACAGTTAAAATGTAGCTAGAACATATTCCGTCAATAGCCTTTTTGACGGTTTAGGCTATTATAGTTTTTAATGTTGGCGGGTAGTTTATTAAACTCCAACAGGCCCTTGTTAAAAATAGAGTTTAACATTTGTGTGCTATTACATCTATTTTATAATATAAAATCTGTACAGTTTCTGGTATTATAATTATGTATATCTCTAAATATTGTTAGTTTATTACAAATGTAATCAGGTACAAGATTTTTTTGTAGCTTTAAGTATAGATAAATAGACATTAAAGATAATTTTCTGTCTGACAGACATTACATTTAAAATATTTAACATGGTCTTAATTGGTATATTACGATTACACTTTAGAATGACGCTCATGGCTCTATTCTGGATTTTTTGAAATTGTTTATTTTATACTGGAGTAGAGAGGATAATAAAGTCGAGCAGAACTGTAAATGCTGTAGTGAAATTGCATTGTATAATCATGACGTGTAATGATAGGTTAGTTCTAATTCTTAATATGAAGCTGACCTTCTTTGAAGACTTCCTCATGACATGATTGAATCTAAAATGGCCCCCAAAAATTTAATTTCTTTTAAATATTGAATTTTCTTCTCGTTTACTGTGATCTGTATACTATTAATTTATAATTTTTTGGCGAATACATAAAGTTTGGATTTGTTAGTATTTAAACACAATTTATTTTCCATATAAATAAATTATTGAGTTCCTTATTTACAGACCTTAATATTTCTTATATATCTTTGCCAATTATATACATTATATCGTTTGCAAATAAAACCAGTTTAGATTTCTTTATTACCTGTATCATTAATGTACAACAAAAATAATAGTGGGTCAATAATACTGTGCTCTAAGGTACCCCGTAATCAACATTTACAGATTCAGACACACAACTTTTGTACACTACACGTTGGGTTCGGTTGCACAAAAAGGACTTAAACCACCTTAACACGTTTTGGTTTTCGAAAATTATGTTGTAAAACTAAGTCAAACAGATCATAAAGTTTGTGTTTTTTTTCGAGTAAGTTTGGAATTAGAAGTAAACCGTCCCTCGGGAGGAATGCTAGGGAAGAGATTAGAAACATCAAACGATACCAGAAAAGATTAACTAGGTAGAATGATATCTAGTAGAATGAGTGAATTTGCTACGTCCAAACTTTCATTTTTAAAAGTTCATCCAATACTAAGTTTAGTCAAAAGTCAGGAGAAAATCGGAAATATGATGGGTGCCACCGAATTTTTAAGTAAAAGGGCAATTGCGGTATAAAAAATATTTAGTATATTTAACATCAGCAAGACCATTGCTTCTTCTGCTACTCACTTTGACTAAAAATGATAAAAAAAAAACCATATCTTATGTCATCTATACAAAAATTCCTTACCTACTATTTTTCTTACTTATATTGGTTAGTTTAGAAACTTAACGGCAAGGATTTATAATAACGGTGAAATAGGTATTTTAAATAGATTTAAATATTTTTAAGGAAGACTATTAAAGAAGATTCTATACACAAGGACAGAAATTATCACATTAAAATCACTCTAATTATTTTGTTTACTTCATAGTGGCTTAATTTAATTATAGAATTAGTAAATTTTATATTAGTTTCGTCCTTTAGTCATTAGTGAGCTTACGTATGCAAACTTTACAAAGTTTGTATTAAGAACTTACCCAATTTAACTATAGTTTATAAAAGAAAAGTCTATAAGGTTAATAATTAACTAAGGAAAGATCTACGTTAGATCTTAATAATACCAAATTAAAAAATATATATAAATTCAAAATATAAATAGGGGATTAATTAAAAAGATTACAAACTAGCTTTATTAAAATAGTTTGACTTTGAATTACTCTTCTCTAAAAAGACAAGAAAAAAACTAAATTGTAAGAAAAACCCGCATGGAAATGCATAAGTCAACTAAAAAGGAAAATAAAAAGACAAGATGTACCTATCAAGAATACTTACAGACTTATAAATAGAAACATAAAAATATGTAGTAACTAGTCTCCGTCCAATTTGCCAATTTTAACTTAATTTCTACTCTTGACTTGTATCATGTAGTGTTGTTCTCTGCTTATTTTTTCTTTCTTTTTATTAGTGAATGCACAAGTGGATCTGATGATGCCTAGTATGGTAGAAACACGTGTAATCCTTTGACTTTTATTTTAATAAATTTGAGACTTATGACTTAGAGTTTATTTCATTCTTATTTAATAGGAATATAAGTTTTGCACTGTTAATCCAGAAACAAATAAATAAAATGCATGTGGTCATGCTACAAAGTAAATTCTTTCGTGAGTATTTATAATTTTCATAAAGAAAACCGCAAACTGGCAAAATCGAATAATAAGCTTCATAACTGGTGTTAACCAGAATTATTTACATAAAATAACAACCATCTTTGATTTTTAAGATGACGCTCCTTAAGAAAAACCATCGTAGTTCTCAAAGTAAGTCTAAACACTGATAAAAATAAAGCAAAATAAGATAGTCCCCTGATCGGGACAATAACGCAGTTACAGTTAGACTAAAATGGGACTACTAACACTTTAAAAGGATACAAGAAAACTATTAGAAAACTACAACGATGTACAAAATCAATGATAAAGCGCGTAAAATATATACAAGAAAAATTACCGAAGCAGCACATCTATTCCTCATATTTTTACTCTTCCGTCGAACCTCCAATGAAACAAAATATAGTTAGTTTAATAAATATGTACATGTACCTACATAACACATATGTGAAAAAAATATTTAAACCGATTGCAATGGTCCCGCTCTAAATAAAAGACGTAATAATTTCATATTTATAAAAGGCAAAAACACAAAATCTACAGCATCACAGAAACATTTAAAAAAACGGAAAAGGTTACATGTTTCGCCAGACTAGAGCATCATCAGCCTATGTTAGATGTTTTGTGTATATTATAGTCTGATGATGCGCTAGTCGGGCGAAACATGTACCTTTGTCGTTTTATTAAATGTTTCTGTGATGTTGTAGATTTTGTGTTTTTACCTATTAGAAAAACGTATGACCAGCATCTTCAGGAAAATGGATGAATTTTTCGAGTCATTATTTGATCCTTAAGAGTTTATTAAATATAGCACAGATTTAACTAGCTAATGTAAGTTAGCTAACGCTTGCGTTAGCTAGTTAAATCTGTGAATATAGCAATAATAAGAAATCAATATAAATTTTCACATGATACTACAACCCATGATCAAAGACACCACTAATACAATTGCAATAAAAGAAACTAGAATAACAAAATGGTTTGATTATTATTTTTTTATAATTTTATACACATATAGTAATAATAAAACGCTTACCAAAAAACGCATATAAATGTACAATTTTTTTTTTGTAGTCTAGCCTATCATTCATACCATTTATTTAAATAAAAAAACGCCATTAAAAAAACGAAAGAACAGAGAAGTGATGAGCATATTTGATAAGAATTTTTTTTGGCATATTGAATTATTACATTTGGTTTATAAGATATTTTTTTACTTTTAAAAATTACTTAAAATTTAAAAACGGAAAAATTTATATTAAAAATTCAGAGACGTTACAAAACATTTTATTATGACTCTCTCCCATAATTCTAAAACCAGAATATTTGTTTAAAGATTGTATAACGTATTTGTAATAATATTAGTTAACCGCTTTAAGTCACGATATTCATACTTTAAATTATATATACTGTTTTTGTAAATCTCTAGTAATTTAAGTACCTTTCACTTCCGAGTAAGGTATTGTAAATGTGCATTGCGGTAAACATTCCTAAATTTTAATCTTAATTTCTCATGAAAAGTAAAATTGCAACTAGAAAATATTGCCGCATTAATTAATTAATGTATCTTGCAACTTGACATTTAGATACCTTTTTGAGTAACAATATTGTAGTTAATATAGAAGTATTTTGTGCTGTAATAAAATGGAAGAATATAGGTATATTTAAAGGCTTTATTTTAAAGAACCTGAATTAGATCAGTGAGATTCTTACTAGCAATATACTAAACTTAAGTAAGGTACTTAAGTTGAATTAAGAAATAGTAAGCAGATCTCAATAATAAATTAGGAACAGTAAAACTTAGCTTCTTAAGGATACCGTTAAAGCCAAGTAATCTCTTTGTTAGAAAAATGAGGTTTTTTTCCAATATTGAAGATAAACCAATATACAGTTCTAATAATAATTTTTAATAAAAATTAAGTAGATGGTGTACTTGTGGTAATTTTAATATTCTCAAACGTAATAAGCATACTACTAACGCTGAAATGATGCTAATATAGTTATTAGAGAGCAACCATTGGTCTATTATGAAGGTCTTCTATTATATCCGCCCTATATTTGTTAGAGTGAGTTATAAAAATATACCATATATCCCAATACTCCAGCTATTTAAGTTTTTGTAACAGTAGCTTGTGATCAATGTTACCAAAGGTCTTACATAAGTCAAAAAAAATAATTACATTTTGCTGATTTTTATCCAAATTAATTGTTAAAGAATCTGTTATTGTAGATCGTATAATTCTAAACTGATAGAAGTTATATTGAACTTGGTAAAAAATGTGCTATTCATGCAAGAGGAACAGGTACAAATTTTCCCTTACTTTTCTATTTAATTACCAACTTGATTATTACGTTCATTTGATATAATGCGATTTATAACGTTTTATGTTCGCCTAGGGATGTCATTGGCATTAGAAAAAGGGTCACGATAATTTGTATTATTCTTTAATTATTTACTGAAATTTTGTATGGAAGCATTAGTTCCCTTATATAGTTTCACTTCAAGTGATATACGTTTATGAGTTATCTGATGTCGCTTAAAAAAAATATTGTATTCTGAAGACTATTTTTAAAATCTCCACTAAGTCAACATTAAGATCATGCAAGTAAATACTTGAAGGTCAGCGCTTGACTACTCCTTCTTAAGTTAATTTCAATAAGACCCTTTATCATATTTCTTGTATTCCAGGGATTGTAAATGGCCATTTCTCTTTATATTCTATACATTAGCTTTATATCCTATATGGTGTTCAGTGAACATAAAACAGGCTCCACCACGCTGTTTTCTATAGGCCTAAATAGCTTTGAAATTTGGTATGCCATAGTACTGGCGTTGGACATCTGCTGACCAGGTCCATATCTAGCGTGAATAAAAGAATTTCAGGTTGATCAATTTTGTTTCTACACAGACCTTGCGTTAAGATAGGGAAAAATTTTGACTTCGGAGCACTTCAAGGGAAAATCATGGGATTTCTGCTATCTCATGATTTTATCTTTAAATTGCTTATCATCAGTAATACTGGTAATTTTCCAAGAGAGCATACGCAATCCATTTATTAATCAAATGAAAATTTAAAATTAATTGACATAAGGAAATTTAAAATATATGATGTATCATCGCGAATACTCGTGATAAAGTTGTCAAAAATAAGTAGAAATACTGATCAGTCTATTTATCAAAAAATCAATATAATGTATTCTGCTTAACAGAAGGTCTAAATGAAATGCTGGAAATTTTAAATTATTCGCTAGAGTAATTTGACTAGATTCATGTTTAATATGCATGAATTTCTAAAACCTAAATTTAATATAGTAAATTAAACGATTATTTATAATGTTTTTAGTTTAACATTTCTTTTGTTAAACCATTCATTTATTAAGGTAACTACCCAGAAAGACTAAGCAGGTAAGCGATCAATTTATATGTCAGTTAAAATAAATAAAGTGTCGTCAACATATTGGCAAACAAGTTTTCACGGAAATATTTTTGGTAATATCATATCATCAAGTTACACTCTAAACACTGATTATTATTACTACAACGTTACCAAGTCTAGAAGGCTTATTCACCAATCCTGATTATTCCAAATATCTTATAGAAAGTAACAGAATAGAGAAAAATTACACATAAATAAAAATCTTTTTGTTTTATTATTCACAAATATATGCAGTGGAAACTCTATTAAAATGACTATAAATGTATGTTTATGAACTGTCTTATTATATAATCTATCGATTTAAAACATTATTAGGCCACTTTTTTAAGTCTTATTCAGAAATATATTTTAGTAATAGTTTCTTACCATTGTGCCGAATTTTTGTTCTAAAAACATCATCCATTGCTTACCTGCAACAAAAAAATATATACTATAAAAACATAACTTATTTAAACCAAAAAGGAAATAAAACCTTAACTAAAATCTAGATTGTTTTATATTTTAAATAATAAACTGGTTTTGCGCTTAATGCTTCATAATACATTTACCAACCTCTTTTAATATTTACGATATTCTACGGACAAAGAAAAAGGTTTCTGTAAATTTTCTCCTGAAAAGCTGCTGAAACGTCGTTTCGTACTGGTGCACTTTATTGCTCGAGATTTATAATATTTAGCGCGTTCTTAAGTTTCATGTTTACTGCATTCGGGGCCCTGTTTATATTAATTTTTGGATCATTTATCATGTTGTAACCTAAGTACTACATATAACAGTAACTTACAACTCTCTTATTTGCAAATGAGAATATTTATAAAAGTTAGTTTGTTATATATGATAAAACTCCATAAATTGGGCTAGATATGAAAACTATAGTTTATTTTAAATATATGAGTATTTATTGGTTTGGTCACAAGAAAGTAATACATTTTTATTAAAATATAGAAAATATTATTTATATTATTCTTTAATTTTGAAACCTAAAAATAGGTCTCACTATAGTTTTCATACTAATTCTAATCCATGTTATTAAAAATCAATAACTAATAAATAAATAAAAAAATAATAATAATTAAAAACAAATAATTATTATAATTAACTTAAATTCTATTAGTTTGACCCAAAAAAAGTATACATTTTTGTTTCGTTGAGTTAAGATTAAATAATTTTACAAGTTAAAATTTATTTTTAAACTTAAAATATTTGTTTAACAAATAGCATAATATAAATGAATATAAAGTCAAATTCTTCTATTTCATATCAATAACCTTTTTAATTTTTTTTAAGTAAGACGAAAAAGTTTTAATTTTAAGAATTATCTGCATATTCTTACAAAAAAGAAAAAAAATTTGGGTTCACCAAATAAGGGGGGCTCATGGAAAATAGGGGTATCCAGGGTTAATATTGCCTCCAGCCTATATACGTATGTGCGAGGTATAATATAAATTAAAGCATATTTATTTAAACATATACCGCCGGTTTTTATCATTTTAACTTTTAGAACTTAATTTAATTCTAGTGAACTTTTAAATTTCATATCGTTATTATTCCTTTCTTTATTTAGCCTTCGACAACTTGAAGTTTAAATATTGATAATTAAATATTTATTTAATTATATATCAATATTTATTATAGAAATTAGTGAATTTTACAAAACAAAATCTTATCCATTTACTTGTATATATATTTGCAATAAATATGGTTATTTTCCAAACTGAGAAAAAACTCTATAAATATTCAAACCTATAAAATTAGAGTTAATTTTTGACTATCTTTCCTTATAAGCCCAAACCTACTCGGTTCTTTTTTCAACTTTGATTGATTATGATTGCCTAATTTTTGACGTACATCAAATATCACTAGTTTGTATGTTAGGAATTGCCCAGACAGTCACAGAAATCATAGATTTTTTTAATTTCCATTGAATCCATCCTTACAAAAATCTTGTCTGTCATGTAAGTCCCACTAAAAATGTCGCCAATTATCGAGTTTGCTCCAAACACTTTTTTGGTTCTTAAGTAGAAATGATATTCACATGGAGTACAAACTATATTCAATTCATATTTATTCAATATAAAAAAAATTATGACACATTCAAATTGACATATCCCTCTCAAAAACTGATTTCCCTAATCGACTTAATTCACCTTAAGAAAAAGTTTTGGATCGTTTATAAATATTTAAAGAATAAAATCAAAAGCCAACTTCAAAACCACAACGACAATCTTTAAGTTTGTCATTCTAGAAAACAGAAAGTTTTGATAATCTAAAATGCCTTAAAAAAAAACAAGAATCTTGAATATCCTCATTTAATACTCATGATACACTATCAGAATAATTTTGTTTTTTAACTTCTTAGCTAATGATAGATTTTAGTATGTAATATCTTATTTTTTAAAATACCTAAATTACCTGAGACAATTTAATAGTAAATGCTATGCTTTTCACAGTCCTATTTTATTTACTGACCCATAATTAAAATCATGTTATAAAAATCGTTTAAAGTATTATTTAGAACCTTAATTGTAATCATAACTAATGAGATAATCAATACATTTATAATAATAAAGACTTGAATGTATTTTGGATCATTAGGATGAAATACTTATTAGGAGATTTAATTTTAACCCAATTAGAATATAATATTGTATACACGATACACTGTCTGTTTACAAACATACAAAATCTGTTTTCTTTTGTTTCATATTCCATACTTACTGTAGACAACCCCACTGACTTGTGACATCTTGTAATATCTTATTTTTTAAAATACCTAAATTACCTGACACATTTTGATAGTAAATGCTATGCTTTTTACAGTCCTATTTTGTTAACTGACCCATAATTTAAATCATGTTATTAGCTTAAAGCAAAATTATAAACTAATATAAAATCCTTTAAAGTATTATTTAGAACCTTAATTGTAATCATAACTAATTGTGATAATCAATAGTTACTAATAATAAAAACGTATGTATTTTATTTTAGAAGAATATTGTATACACAATACACTGTCTTAATCTGTTTTCTTATGTTTCATGTTTCATACTTGCTGGAGACAACCCCACTGACTTGTCATTATTAATTAACTTATTTGCAATGAGAAGCCAGATTTATTTCAAGAGATAGGTTCAGTTTCTGTCTTTATAAGAGTTTATGTTTTCCATAATAATTATTTGTTTGTTTTCCATAATATGTGGATATACAGGGTGTCCCAAAATTAGTGGACAAAACGCAAACCCTGTATTTTTTGGTCAAAAATAACCTCACTTTTTCCTATAAACATATATCGGCAAACGCCCCCCAAGGGAGCCACGCCCCTTTTAAAGGGGGCACCTGAAGATGGTTTTTTCCACTTATTTTCGAAACGGGTAAATATAAAAATTTTAAATTTTGGTATTCTCCCAATTTTGATATGCTGACTTTAGTTTTCATTTCATAATTTTCATTATTTAGTCAGGTGCGTATCATTTAGGGGGTGAGCCTAAAAAAATACTTAAAAAAAATTGTTTGCAAAGTTTTTGTTTTTTTTTCTTTAAATTTTAAAAATTTAAAGCTTTTTACGTAAAAAAGTACCTTTTGGTCAATAATGCTAGGAATTACCATTTTTGAGAAAAACGCATTTAAAAATAACGCTGCATAGTATTATTAATAACAATTTTTATTAAAACTCAATAGCACGCTTCAAAAGTAAATTGACAAATAAAATTGCAAACAGATAAAAAGACTAATTTATTTGAGGCAAATGTTCAAACAAGTTTCCGTTTTCCTGAATGCATAACCTGGATCTTTTTTAAATGTTTTGGGTCGATCTAAGAATTTCAAATCGGTTTTCTCTTATTTGGCCTGCAGCTGCGAGAATTCGCCTCTGAAGCTCTTCTGGAGTATCAATTTCGGTGGAACCATTAATATTGCACATAAAGATATATCCCCAAAGATAATAATCCAGAGGATTAAGGTCGGGCGATCGTGCAGGCCAGTTTATTGGACCACCTCGGCCTATCCATCTGCCTGTAAAATTATTGTCCAGCCAGTTTCTCACCTGTCGGCTGTAGTGAGCTGGTGCCCCATCGTGCTGAAAAATCATTTCCAGCCGAGTTTCTATGGGAACATCGTCCAGTAAATCTCTGAGATTGTTTTGAAGAAAATTTAAATAATGACGACCAGTTAACCTGTGTGGCAAAATAATTGGGCCTATCAATTTATCTCCTATCAAACCCGCCCATACGTTAAAGTAAAATCTATGCTGAAAGTTAGTTCGTCGAACTACTCTCGGATTCTCGATGCCCCAAAAATGAGTATTACGGCTGTTAAAGCCCTTACTCCTAGAAAAAGTTGCCTCATCTGACCACAAAATTTTTTGACGAAGATTTGGGTGATTTAAAATCCAATGTCTACTCGAGCTGGAAAATCTTCTTCTTCTCACTCCTGAACCCTTTTATAATGGAAAGGATGGTATCCTAACATCTTAGTCATGCTTCCGATCTGAAATTATTTTTAAATATTTTAAATTGCATAGGAAATAAGCCTAAACCTTAATAAGCCACTAAACATTCCAGTTAGTCGTCAAAAGGATTTGTTTTGGGGTGTTTGATGTTTATGATAAGACTTATCCAAGTAAATAAAGTAAATAATAAGAGTAATTAGAGTATTTTGAAATGAATTTATTGCGATCCGACGATCATAATTAATAACAACACTATTTATACCAATCTCAATTTTCAGTTATAAGTACTTTAAATTTAATTTTTTGGATAACAAATTAGGTACTTAATTATTTATTTATCATATTTAATTTTACTTACATTTGACTTTGGAATATTGGTAATCTCTTTTAAGGTTCTCAATGATATTTGAGGGTTTTCTTCAATTAAATTCAGTACTTCTCCATAACCATCATTTGCAATTGGTCTTCCTTGCCCTCGAGCACGTTCAAAGGATCCATATTCAAGTAAATTTCTATGAATTCTAACAAAAACTTTCCAATGTGGAAGCCTTCTTGCAGGAAACCTCCGCCGATACTCTCGTGTAGCGGCATACTCTCGTGTGCGTTTCCATTACAAAACCCATACATAAAATGAATATCTACTTTTTCACGGATCAAAAAGTCTTCCATAGTTAAAAAGATATTAACAATTTGAATGCAAAATGACAACTAATCAATTACAACAAATGTTAATGTCATTATGCAGTGTGTCAATTTTTTCCAAAGCCTGCTACTAAGTTTTCATAAAAATTGGTAGTGAAAATAATACTATGCAGCGTTATTTTTAAATGCGTTTTTCTCGAAAATGGTAACTCGTAGAGTTATTGACCAAGAGGTACTTTTTTACGTAAAAAGCTTCATATTTTTAAAATTTAAAGAAAAAAAAACAAAAACTTTGCACACAATTTTTTTTTAGGTATTTTTTTAGGCTCACCCCCTAAATGATACGCACCTGACTAAATAATGAAAATTATGAAATGACAACTAAATTCAGCATATCAAAATTGGGAGAATACCAAAATTTAAAATTTTTATATTTACCCGTTTCGAAAATAGTAGAAAAAACCATCTTCAGGTGCCCCCTTTAAAAGGGGCGTAGCTCCCTTGGGGGGCGTTTGCCGATATATGTTTATAGGAAAAAGTGAGGTTATTTTTTGACCAAAGAATACAGGGTTCGCGTTTCGTCCACTAATTTTGGGACACCCTGTATATTATTTTGTTACAATTGTATAGGTGGTTAAAAAATATATATGTTTAATTTTTTATTTAGGTATGATTGTTAGATATTACTTATAATATTTTATACACTTATGGAAACAAAAAAAAGCAGGTAATTTTTTCTGAAACTCCAAAAATTAGGATTTTCAGTTAAAATATGCTTTACAACCGTAAGAAGTCTATTTTTTAAATACAAGGTGTTATTAATACCATACTTACAGTTTGGAGTATTTAATTTAAATTGTAAATTTTTTTTTTTATACATTTTAAAACCCTTTGTTAAATTTATTTTAGTTCATCTTAAAATAAAACATTTAAAAGACAATTTAGTTTTGTTTTTTTTTATTTAAAATTTGGTCCCATATCAATCGTGCCAATTTATAATTTTTGGTAAGTATCTATAGCAAAATATCTTAAATAAGTAATGTCTTGAGAACCAAATTTGAATTAAATAATATTTTAGTTAATTTGTTAATTCTTGATTGAAGTGATGAGGGATGTCTGAGATGCAATATTTTAATTTTTTCTCAACATTTAAAATTAACGATTTTAATTAAATGTGGGTATTTCTAAACCTGATAAGCATATTGTTTTTTTAAAATATAATAAAATTCTATTTAAATATATCTCATCACTCGTCAGTTAACGCATCAACTTTTATTATTCTGCAAATTACATCAAATCTAAATATCAAAGAAAGAAAGAAAGAAAAAAAATGTGCTATATTACATAAGAATAATCTTGTGTACAAGCATCCTACAAGCTAAAAAAACAAAACACAAATACAATTTCAAAAATTGACAAAACAATGAACAAAATTAAACACAAGAAGACAAAACTTTTTGAACATACTTAAATTAAGATAACTAAATAAAATAATCAATTACTAAATAAAGGTAAACTTGTTGACAAAACTAGAGAAGAAAAAAGGAAAAAAAGAAAACTTTCCAACATGTCCAAGGTTAAAACCTATCATTAAAAAAGTCATCCAGTTTATAATATGCCTTAGCCAATAAAAGCGACTTTAATTCTCTTTTAAATTTCTTAACATCCGATATATGTCTAACACACAGAGGAACATGATTGTAAATTTTTTTACTTATGTAAATTAATGCGTTTTTGGTAAGGGAAGACGTAGGAATAGGTAGGGGAACATCATTTACACGACGAGTCAAATGGCCAGTGTCAGAGGGTAGTTTGGGAATTTTGTGAATAAGAGCAGCTGTTTCTAAGATAAAGAGTGAAAAAAGAGTTAGGATATTTTCAGAAATAAAGAGAGTTTTGCAAGAATCTCTTAACTTAGCAGAACACAGGTATCTAACTGCTTTTTTCTGAATAACAAAGATAATGTTAAGTAGCCCCTTATTGGTTAAACCCCAAAAAGGCAAGCCATACCGAATATGAGATTCAATAAGTGAAAAGTACACTGAACGTGCAACCACCCTTCCCAGCTCTTGTTTTGCCATTCTTACTGCGAAACATCCAGAAGATAATTTCCCAGCTAAATGTAAAATATGATCTTCAAACTGAAGGCGACCATCAATGGTAATTCCTAGGAACTTGCAGCACTCTTTATTCACTCTTCTTAAACATCAGACCCTGAACATCGCACTTAAACCCCATAATAGACGTTTTTCTTACATTAAACGCGAGCCTGTTGGAAGCACACCACCCTGATAAAATCTGAAGGTCTTCAAGGATACAAGTCTTAATATAGTCAGAATTTTTATGACTCCATAGTATGGTGGTATCATCAGCAAACTGAACTACCTTGCCCTGCAGTTTCAATAAACTCAAGTCATCTACATACAGTAAAAATAACAGTGGTCCCAACACTGAACCCTGGGGAACGCCGCATTTTAGGGATCTAGAAGCAGACAAACGCCCAGACACTGAAACCTTCTGAGTACGATTTGATAGATAGGACTCAAGCCATCGCAACGCTACGCCTCTAAAACCATATTTATCGAGCTTAGATAACAGTATTCCATGATCCACACAGTCAAATGCTTTGGATAGATCACAAAACACTGCCGCCGATGACTCTCCAGAATTCAAGGACACATAGACTCTCTCCAAAAAGCTAAAAACAGCATCATGAGTCCCTTTACCGGCTTGAAATCCAAACTGATTTGCAGACAAAATGCCATTATGATGTAAAAAGGACAAAATTCTGCTTTTTGCAAGTTTTTCAACTATCTTAGAGAGGGTAGACAAAATAGAAATGGGACGGAAATTACAAGGCTGATCCAAATCTCCACCCTTATGAAGAGGGATAAACACTGCCTCTTTTAAACATGAAGGAAAAATGCCATTATGTAAAGACTTGTTTATGGCAGAAACTAAAGCATTTAAGGCTGAATCAGGCAAAAAGAGTAACAACCTCGAAGATATCCCATCAGCTCCAGATGATTTATGGTTTTTTAGGCGTCTGATTTCATTTTTTATTTAGGTAAGTTCGACAGGATGAAAGAAAAATGAATGCTCAACCGACACTTGTTAAAGATAGTGTAAGGGATCAATGTTACTACGAATGCCCTTGAGCAAGATATTAGGTATATCACAATAATAGTCATTTAAAATGTCAGGTCTTAACTCCGGTTCCGATACTTTTCTATGGCAATGTCTAAAATCATTAATAATCGACCAACACTCTCTTTGCCTATTTGATGACATATTTAAGCGATCCCTATAATAATTAGATTTTTCTGCTTTAATTGTCTTTCTGTACAGACTACGGTATTTCTGATGATATACAAGGATATTTTCATTTGTGGTATAGTTGCACAATTTAGTCAAAAAACGGAGGTTTTTAGCAGAAATTCTAAGGCCTCTTGTAACCCATGGTTTTCGTTTCTTAGTTTTAAGCCTCATTTTAGGAAAGCACTTTTTTAGGATTGATCTTATCACACAGAACTTGAAAAAATAAAGTAAGTGGGTCAGAAGCCGTTTCAAGTGCATTCCAATTTACCGAAGCTGTAGCAGCTGAAAAAGCATTAAAATTTCTCCTGCTGGAAATTCTTCCCATATAATGAGATGAATATGATACAGTATTATATGGCATTTTAGCAAGAATAGCTTCATGGTCGGAAATACCAGATGGGAGTACTGTGCATAAAACGTCATCAAAATTTGTACAGAAATAGTCAATTGTAGTTGCAGATGAAGAAGTTATTCGTGTGGGAGAAAAAACGTGCATTTTAAAGTTGTAAGAATTTAAAATACTTAAAAGAGAAGTACGTGGCAAGGTTTCATCAGTGTAGTTGATATTAAAGTCACCAGCCAATATAACCTTAGAGTGTAGAGACAACTGGAATAAAATAGAATCAAGTTTGTCCAGAAACATAGCAATATCTCCTGTAGGTGGCCTATAAACACAAAGAATATATAAATTAAAACGCTTACAAAAAGAAAGACAGAATTCAAAAACATTCTCTAACAGAAGATTATCATACTTATCAATATTACAAAAAATCGTTTCAATTGTTTGCCTAGCCAAGATCATGGTTCCTCCATGTATAGATTGTTGACCACAAAAATTTGATATAGGAAGATAATCAGATATTAAAAGACATTCACTAGGCCTCAACCAGTGCTCAGTCAGAAGTACAATATCAGGAAAATTACATATGTCCAGCAAAAGATGAAGCTTATCCATCTTGTTTCGTAGGGATTGTATATTAAGAATAAAGATACTTAAGTTTTTCGAAGAGCTAATTTCAATTTTACTAGTAGAATATGAACATGAATGAGATTCAACTTTCGTGGACATGTCGTGCATTTTAAAGTCGTAAGAATTTAAAATACTTAAAAGAGAAGTACGTGGCAAGGTTTCATCAGTGTAGTTGATATTAAAGTCACCAGCCAATATAACCTTAGAGTGTAGAGACAACTGGAATAAAATAGAATCAAGTTTGTCCAGAAACATAGCAATATCTCCTGTAGGTGGCCTATAAACACAAAGAATATATAAATTAAAACGCTTACAAAAAGAAAGACAGAATTCAAAAACATTCTCTAACAGAAGATTATCATACTTATCAATATTACAAAAAATCGTTTCAATTGTTTGCCTAGCCAAGATCATGGTTCCTCCATGTATAGATTGTTGACGACAAAAATTTGATATAGGAAGATAATCAGATATTAAAAGACATTCACTAGGCCTCAACCAGTGCTCAGTCAGAAGTACAATATCAGGAAAATTACATATGTCCAGCAAAAGATGAAGCTTATCCATCTTGTTTCGTAGGGATTGTATATTAAGAATAAAGATACTTAAGTTTTTCGAAGAGCTAATTTCAATTTTACTAGTAGAATATGAACATGAATGAGATTCAACTTTCGTGGACATGTCTATAAAAAAGAAGAATTCAATTCACGATCAGTAACTAGTTCAGACTCATAAATTTGATGATTCAAAGACAATTTATTCGATAAAATATTAAATTTAAAATATTTGAAAATATGTGCATGTAATAATGATGCCAAGTCTGAACCAAAGTTACTGGCGTGATTAGACTTCAAAATCCCACACAGATTAATATTATTCTCATGAAAAGTACGATAAAGGGCCTTATTACTATTATAGATAACATTATGGTTTAAATAAGTATAAGGGCTTGTCATCACTAAAGTGTTTGTATCAACATGATTTTGAATTAAATTTTTTAAAACATCAGATGAAGAACAAATTCCATTTAATATTACTATTAAAAAATCTTCTTTCGTAAAGTCCTTAACTAAATTTGATGCTGTCCTAATCACCTCACTGCTTGAACTGCCCGGCTTCAGGAAACACTGGACCTTGTAGTAAGCTTCAAACTTTAAACGTAAATGTTTTAGGAACACTCTGCTGCAATTTCCACCAACAAAGAGAAGCCGAGGTCGACTATCGTCAGGTGTATTTGGCCTAGTTGGTAGCTGTGTTGGAGAATTAATAACAACAGATTTGGATATCTGTAACTGTTCCTTCAATGCACAAATGTCGGAATAACAGGTATCTTTTTCAACCTCCAACACCTTTACGGAGTCTAACATCTTCTTATTTAAATTAGTTAAGTCGTTTACGTCTTTTTGTAGCAAGTTTATTTCAGTCTTATAGGCTGAAGACTCATTTTCTAATGTTTTTATCGTTACTATCAAATTTTTATTTAGGATATTTAGCTCGCTTATTTGTGAATTGAACTTAAGACTTGCCCTTTCGCTCACTTCCTGTAATGCCAACAATTCACCTTCTTTAATTTTTAAGTTTTCCAGATCAACTTTAAGCTCTTCATTCCGTTTATGCAGATTTTCCAGGGATAAGGAAAACTTCTTTTCGGTCTCCGACACTTCATCTTCAAAAACCATGCTGTTTCTTCTCATTCTCTCTATATGTCTATCCTTCTCTTTCAATTCTGTCAACAAATCATAAATCTTTTGCTCATTAATTTTTCCTTCCTGATCTCTTTCATTAAAATCATCTTGACATCTTTGTGAGCATAAAATCCTATAGCCTCCCAGTTTTATGGCATCAGAGTTTCTTTCCAGACAACTTGGGTGGAATATTGAAATACAAGAGATGCAGCAATAATTTGGAAAGTCCCTCTTCTGACAACATTTGAAACTGCGGTTCATTTTAGATTATAAGGCAATGGTATTAAATTGAAATAAATATTAAAACAGGAACTGCAAGTAAACAGTAACTTGAACTTAAACCCAAAACAGGAAACAAACGTACAACAAAACACACAATTGCACGTCCTACGGTTCATGTTCAATTATTTCAAGTTAAGTTCAATGGTAGCCAGATAATTTAAATTTAGTCAAAACAGGAACTGATTATAAAACAAAAACATTTACTGACGCAGGAACTTAATTAGTTTTTTTGGAAACACTTGTACCGCGAAAATATAGCACGTTAATGTAAACACGCAACACTAGATCTAAACAATTTAAATTAAATCAAAACAAATTAAAACAAAACAAAACAAAACTGAGCACCGGCGCCTCCTACGAGTATAGACGTCTACTCTGTACGACTGCCGATACTGATCAGGCTTAAATTTCCCGCCACACGCCACCCAATATGGTTGCCCCCTTGTTTGTCAACAACGTCAGTAAAGCTGTCAACAGAATTTCTGTCTGTTCATTAGGCAACACGCATTTCTCTATATTTGTATCCTGTGGTCGGCAGTCCACGCAGTCCGTTGAGTAGCATTCTGCTGCTGAAAACAGTCCGACCGAGAAGACCGACCGAGGTAAGACCCACAGTAACGTACATCCACAGTATACTATAACAACAATACTATAATAACAAGTTGTTATAGTATACTGTGGTACATCGCTCCGCCGCCGTATTCTTGCTATGTATTTCTTAAATAGTGCTAGGGGGCTACGTGTCGGACCCTTATGAGGTAGCACCCTGCATTGGACATTATCTCATTATTCCTAGCGTCCACGGGGTTGCGTGCCGGAACGTTACGGGGCAACACTGTGTATTCCTTAAAAGGTGCTAGGGGGTGACGTGTCGACCGTTACGAGGTATCACCCTGCATTGGATATTATCCCATTATTCCCAACCTGACAATATTGCCATCTTCTACCTACATAATTAAGACCGCGTCTACCGACATTTTAAACAGAGTTGGCCAAGGTTACGAGCGACCGCATTTATTTTCCATATTAGACCGCTTAATTATCCTGTGGGTGACTTACCGCTTAGCATTCCAATCAATACCGACCGTTTCATGCTTTATTTTCGCTGGGCTGTATCTGATCCGTTTATTCACTGCCATAAATTACCGTACCGCTTTTACATTTTGCTTATCCACATGGGTTCTCTTCATTGCACCCCTCCTCTTTCCGCACCGTACCGTATTGAATTTGGCCGTATGTAAGGCTTATTGAGAAGTTTTAGCAAGGAGATGACATGTTGGGTTTGGGAATGAATAAATGTGATTTTGTTACAATGTTGCCTATAGTTTTACTCACACAGAAGACCTGGATTAATTTCTCCACTGTCTAAAGGCTACCCGATAGGCCGTGGTCCCTCATCCACATTAAACTTGAGGGTGGGGCCCGAGATAATGGTTGGATAACCAACTACAAACTTTATAAATAACTCAGAAGATCGATAGGATATTAGTAAGCGCCAGTAATACCATTACAAACTATGATTCTCCTAGACTATGTTTAATAAAAGTGTAATTTCCAAATGATCGATCTTAACCATATTATGTACATTTGTGTCTTTAGCAAGCTGTAAGCATTACATTTTTTTTAGTAGAACCGTCTTTTTGCTTTCTAGAAATGGTTTTCATATGCATCTTCAGGGTTTATGCTCGTTTTTTTTTATAAATACATTTTTTTTAATAAATAACGAAATGAAGAAAGTGCTGTTGAAAAATATCTTAATGTACTTTGCAAGAAGTGAACGCATTAAATGTTTTAACATTCTGCAATATAGGCCTTCTTTCACTCATCATATTTACCGGTGTAAACTTAAAACTGACTTGGCTCTAAACTTGCCCGCCATATTTATATTTCTTATCTCCTTGCTTTTGGTTTTAGAGGCCAATATTGGCGAAAACCGATCGTGGCCTTAACCTTCACCATTGATTAGGCAAACCTCTGGTATTTGCTAGTCATAGCAACTGAAAAGGGTTACTGATAAAATGTTTGATTGAAGTTTATGTAATTTGTAAAAAAATATTACATGTCTTCTTTATTTATTAAAACCAATTGGATCTTGATAAGTTGCTGGGTTGGATATAAGCTGATTTGAAAAGGAAGTATTTTTAAAAGGTCAAAAATATGAATGGGCAATTCAGCAGCTTGCAAAATAAAAGGACCAAAATTCTCAGTAAACAATCAAACTTTCTTTTCAAAGTATGCATTGTTAGCCCACTCTACACAAACTTCATCTTTGCTATCAAATTCATGGCCATGCAATTGTCATTGTTTCATAATTTTGGGTATAATTGCTGTTTCTCTGACCAATAAGATTATTTGATAGAATATTTCTGTCCAACCAATCACCGTCGCCAACTAAAAGAACCAACATCTGACGCAAGTTTCCCTGAAGAAGTGTAAGACTCGCCCAAAGATATTTTAATCAGATCAGGCATTCAGTACATATAAATGCCCCCTTCATATATATTTTTGCACTTAGGCTAAATATATATTTTTTTAATATTACTGACCTTTAGAGATTTTAAGACTTGACTTTGATTAAGCATCATTATGTAGTAGTTGTGGCTCATATTAAATTTTTATTTATAACTTACAATTTAATTATCTCTTTCCAGTATTCTTAAATAATTGGAAGTAGTTTCTTTTTAGTAACTGAAAATATAAAAACTTAATATACCGAATATCGTAATTTAATTAAAAATCATTTCTAACATATTTATATAAATAAATTTTTTGTATCTCTATTCAAAATTATTTCCTGATATTTAAAAAGCCCCTTGGTTCAATTTTAATAA
The DNA here is from genome assembly GCF_022605725.1 of Anthonomus grandis grandis. Taxonomy (NCBI): domain Eukaryota; kingdom Metazoa; phylum Arthropoda; class Insecta; order Coleoptera; family Curculionidae; genus Anthonomus; species Anthonomus grandis. Next base: position 10,789,825 of record NC_065552.1, on the reverse strand, counting down.
ATTTAATTGTAAAACTGAAATACTCTGTTTTCCGTACGCATTGATAAATTTACGTAAATCAAATTTTTCTGAAAAGCTTGCGAACCGGGTTTGTACAAAATGATAAAAATTTTCTAATTAATTAAAAACAATTATTACAGGTTAATACAATGGGGAAATGTATGTTTGCCGAAGCGTGTATGCTTTTTTTATTATATAAATAATAGAGCACTAACAAAAAGTAAATAGTTTCTACCTGAAATTACGATATAAAATTACATTGAAAATAAAATAAAAGCTCAACATACAACATATAATATAACGAAAGAGGGCATTTTATGATATAGCTAATTAAAAAACTGGCAAATATTGTGGGCGCTTTTGCTATTAAAATGATTAAATGTAAGGAGTACATATTAAATTATAAAGTAGCTGAAAGTACCCCATAAATCAAATAAAGGCTATGCTCTTAATTAAATAATAATAATAATATTAATAATAATAATAATAATAATAATAATAATAATAATAATAATAATAATAATAATAATAATAATAATAATAATGCTTACCTCGGAAATAATTACACGACAGGCCATAAAAAAAGACTTGCTTAAATTAAAATCAGATCCTAAAAATAACTTAAACGTTATACCGAAAACAGAGAAGAACAAGAGGAGCGGGACCGGTAACAAGAAGAACGAGATTTAAAACTTCGAGAAGATAATGAGACAAAGCAAAGAGAGTTAATGACCGACTTCAAAACAACAGTTGAAAAGGAATTTGAAGAAGTAAAAAAAAATACAAAAAAAAAACAAGAACTAGAAATTTAAGAAAGTGCTTCTGCTCATTCCGATCTTAAAATACAAATTATGAAAGTTGAGCCACCAAAATTCGACGGCTAAGAAGTATGGAGTATCATCTACCTTAATCAATTCGAGGCCTCGGCTAGAGAAAACCGCTGAGATAAAAAAGAAAAGACAATCAGTTTCACCTGTACCTGTACGTACCTTAGATGAGATACGGTGTTGAAAAAAATCTAAAGTTATCGTTTCTTGCATTTTTTCGATAAAATTAACCGTTTTTGAAAAAATCGCTAATAAACGAAAAAGGAGCATTATTGAGCTCGATTACACGATCAAATTAGAAAACACGAAGTGGGCCGTGACTGCTTTAATTTTTGTCAAATAAAATTAATTGTAACGAAAAAATGCAAGAAACGATAACCTAAGATTTTTTTCTAGATTTTCCAAATTTTTATCGAAATCCTAAAATACGGAACATCATAAGGGTAAGCCTCTCTGAATCTAAGTTTTCACCATTTTTGGGACGGGAAATGTCAACATGACTTAAAAACTCCCTGCAAATTTTAAAAAGGTTTTACGTAAAACTGTAGTCAATAAATCGAACGACTTTCTTCAAGCAATATGTGCGGGCTGTAGCTCTGAGGAGGAACATTTTAGGATACATATTTATAGAGGTAGGAAAAAAAAGTCTTATTTTGACTCTAACAATACGCTACGCTAAAATATTTGCACCGAATTTTATATAACCGCATATTGATAACGAAAACCTTATGCACCATCTACAAGAAGATATTGGAAATCCCCGAGTCGTTAAGTCCTTTCAGAATATTACCATACCATTTAACTAAGAGATGGTGCTTAATGCCACAACTGGAGGAAAAGATTGAGAAACTGTTGATTAAGCCCTAGATAACTGTAAGTATATGGTCAAGAAATTCATTCAACCAAGACGTTATTTCATACCGAAGAAATCTGCTCCTTTGGTTCGCATGATAAATTTAAAAGAATTTGATCAACACCTGGAATAAGGAGGGAACATTGGCGTATACTCTAAAATAGCGGCAGTCCTGAAAAATAATAATAGAATTAGTCAATCAAATAAACCTTTTCCTGTATGTCTACAAAACCTTCTTGAAGAATCTGCTACTAATTTGACTATCGATCAGAGTAGTAAATTACGATGTGGAGTCTAGACTGTTATGCTTCAGGTACCTTTAAAAGACTCATGGAAACTGTGTTACATGAAGTGACTTGGGAATTATGCTTGGTTTATCTAGATGACATCTTCGTTCTGGAAAAAACGTTTAAATATATTTTAAAGAATACTCAAGAGGCATTTGTTAAGCTCCGAGACACCAACCTGAAAAGTCCTAAAAATTGTTATACAGTGCTTTTCTTTGAAGTCCCCCCCCCATTTATTATTTTTTGAACGGGTCAAAAAAATTTTTTGAAACTTGGCATAAGTAAATTGGTCTACAGATACTATTTTTCACTGTAAACTAGGTAGTTGTAAATTCCAAGATGGCAACTGGGCGACATCTTGAGAAAAAATTTTAAATAGAAAGGGGAGTCGTGTGGTACCTCATTTTAAAGGTCTCAACGAGTACTTTATAACCCTGAAATATTAGACCCATATCTTAACTCGTTTCAAAATGGCGGCCTAATAAAAAAGTTTTTTTTTTAATTTTAACGTTTTACATTTTTATGATTTTTGATAGGTAAAAATCAGTGTACGAAAATAAATGCGTCACTATTTTATTTTGACATAAAAACGACAGTTCTAAATGTCAAAATAACACATAAGCGCCATCTTGAATAAATGCATTAAATAGAAATCTTGTGTTACCTTATTTAAAATTTAAAAGGTTTTATTGAGTACTTTTAATATTTATTACATGGACTCGGTGGACTCCGTTTTGACCTGTCTAAAAGTAACAGCCAAAAGAATACACTGTTGCGATTTTATTAACGTTTTTAATAATAATATACAAATAATTTATAATTTTTGAATTTTGGATTTAAAGATTAACTTTTTGGTTTCTAAAGACTTACTGAACCGCCCTCGTATGTCACATTTCACGTTAAAGGTTGTTGAACATTATTTAGACTTATTTATTAATATTATCTAACAATGACCGATACAAGAGTAATTTACCGGTTAAGGAAAAATATTTTAAAATTTTTTTCGAGTTTTTTAATAGCTATTTGGTTTTTGGAATGTCAAAGAAAAGCACTGTATATGTCAAAAACTAGTTAGATAGCTCAGCCATGTTATATCAGAAAATGGTGTCAAGTGATTCTTAAAAAGAGTCTGGGAGAATGCAGATGAAAAAGGAAAGTCCTCCCTCGAAATAGTCCTCCCTCGAAAACGGATTTTAGAAGTTCTTCAAAACTGTCTATGGCGCTGTTAGCGGAAGACATTTTGAAGTTAGTAAGACCTTGGCAAAACTTAAAGAAAGGTTTTACTGGATGCACAGTCATAAAGATGTAGAATGCTGGTGCCGACAGTAAGAACAATGTTTATTAAGCGACGGCCTTTGACCCCGAACCAAAGAAAAAATGATGCATTTTCTTGTTTTGGTGCACGCTTTGAACGAATTGCCTTTGACGTAGCAGGATCTTTTCATACTAGCAGCTCTAGAAATCGATATGCTCTGGTTGCTATGGATTACTTTAGTAGGAGGCCCAAGATTTATTCCAAGCCAAACAAAGAAGCATTTACAGTACCTGAAGTGCTGTAGATGCTTCGCAGACTCGCAGAACCCCCTTATACGCTCAGTCTTATGAAATGGTCGAAAGATTTAATCGCCCATTCAAATCCTATTTTAGAATTGTGATAAACGCTAATCAAACTAACTGGGATACCAGTATACAACGATTGTTATTACGATATCGTTATTCTATCCAGGAGTCTACTGGAAAAAGCCCGGCAAAAGTTGTCGTGCTTGGTGATAAGCTTCGTTTACCTTTGGAGATTATTACTGGAAGACTAGAAAAGGCTGAAACCCTTAAGGAGTACGTGAACCATCTACAGCAGCCTTTGTAAATGGTCCCTAAAGAGGCACGGGATAAACTTCATCTAAAAAGTAACAAAACCAAATTCTATTCTACTAATTTTAATCCTGTAGTTATATAATCCACGGAGGACGAGGGGCAAGGTACCAAGCCCCAGAAGAATTGGAAAGGTCTGTTTCATGTGATTATCAAAATTACCAACGTGTTATACTGGATCCAGCGACGTCAAACAACGAACCAAGGGTTGAGCAGTCAATCGACCATGTTAAGCGAACAGCTATTTTAGAAGAAAATATATTACATTGCAGGTCTGTTCAAAGTTACTGGCAGAAGGGCAACTGAACAATATAAAATTATTAAAATGTCATTTAAAAATTTAGCCCGATAGGTATAAGCTGCAATTGGCCGTTCAAAGTCGTCAACTCAATACCAGTTGAGTTCAATTAGCCCACTTACTTCAGACCTTTTTAAGAAAGATGAATCTTAACATCTCTACAAATATTTTCTTCGTTATAGCAGCATCAGAATCTAAGCATTTAATCTTATATAGCATAATAAACCTGGTTAATACAGGTTTCTAAATATATTAATAGATTAATATTTATCTTTAGTTTACTTTAAAAAACATTTAGCAAAAAAATTAATACTACCCCTAACCAAATGTTCAAAATACGCGGTAAATTAACACATTTTCTCACCCGCTACGACCCTTTTTTGTGGTCCTCTTTCTTGGTTTATGAGCCCTTTTTGCTGCAAGCTGTCAGACTGTATTCAATAAAGCTTTTAGTTTACTTGAGAATGTTTTTACTCACCTCTCCATTAATTTTCTCTGCGGAGGGATAAATTTATTTATTTATGGTACATCAGGTAATGTAAATATTTATTTTTATAGAAGCTCTATATAAAATTCATAAAATTAATGGTGTAAAAGTTTTGTTGAGTAGGAAAATATGTTAGTTTCGTAATATAGTATTGCTATTTAAAACATCTTTATAATCCCTGTTAATAAATTTATCTTATGTTTGGTATAAAAATATATATTATATATAATTAATAAACATTTTTAAATTCAGCTGTAAGTAACCTTAAAAAAAATGGAAGAATGTTCTCAGGTTCCTTTATTTGGCTCTTTAAAAGTATTTGACATGTTTTTAATTTGTCTTGGCATTCATTTCGTATAAAAAAACATACTCATTTATCATAAGCATTTCTTATATTAATCAACTATATATCTTTTAAAATAATAGATGTCCATAGTAAAAGTTCAAAACGTTGTCCACTATAGTAAAAATCCCATTCAACTATCTAACTAAGAAACTTTTAGTTTAACAATAGAAGAAACACTCATTATTTGCTGTCATAAAAAAAACTAAAATTTCCACACAATCTAAATTTTCCGCCAATATATACCCGAACAGTGCCTAGTTTAGTCGCTATTCAAAACGGTACAAAATGAGGGTAATCTAAATTCGCAACGCCTGGACCATAATCTTAACGCTCCGCTGGCTGATGCATTGCATAGAATTTTAAACGTTATTTGTTCGTGTTGCACACAGATTTGTATGCATTACTTTATTTAGGCACCTGCTTTTACTGATAATTTTTCTTGTTCGGAAATGTCGCCCTATCGGTCGCTGTATCGAATATTTTTCTCTGTCGAATATGCATCAAATTTTCATACTGCATCATGATGATTTTAGTTTTAAAAATCAAACAGAGATTTTTTTTAACATGTCCTACAAATTTGTATCTTAAAAATTATTAAACTTATAGCTCACGAATATATTTATACAAATGTGTTCAAACCTATTCTATTTTGAATTTTACTGTGATCATGGTCCTTCACTATAAATCTAAATAACAATTATTGAAAATTGCTAAAACAACTGAGGTTTGGTATTAAATTGGGGTGTTTTAAAATTAATATACATTTGAAATTAAGAAAAATATAATTTGGTTAGATATCTTTTACATAGAAGTCAAGGGAAGAATAAGAAAATGTTATGATATTATGACCCGAGCATAGGTATAAAAGAAAAAGAGTAAAGAAGAACAGCCAATCATTTTTTCCAGCGGCACAATACGCTAATGCCATACCCGTGGCTTTCCATCTGAAGTATTGCATTTCAGAAACAAAATTTAATCGCTTTCTTAGGAATGCTATTATTGAGTAAGTGTGATTTTACTTGAATATCTATTAAGATAGCGCAACTAGAAATGCAATGTTAATAACGATTTTATGAAACGATTATGAAAATTAAGGCACTAACCTTGAAAGAAAAATACGAATCTAAAGACTCAACTTTGTCATAAAGTCGGATCTTTTGACTGTTTTATAGTTACTACTGTAAAACCATAAGGGTAAAAATACACACACTAAGAAAGCAGGTTATCCAGCACCTATTTTTGGCACTCTATACCAGTACCGGTTCTTTAGCTGGCACGTAAATAAATAAAGGAAGTGGGTTATCTGCCAGCATAAAGCAGATTTTGTGAAAGCAAGATGTCCAGTTCATCCTCCGATGAAGAATTCGAAGACTAAAGCAAGGAATACATAAGCTAAATAAAGAGCGTTTAGTTTGTGTTTAATATCATTCTCTACTTCTAACGTTAAAAAATCGTGAAGAACGGTGTCTTAATAACATAAGAAAGATAATAAATATATTTAATTATATTTTACAAAAAAACTGAAAAACGCCTAAGAAAAACATGGTGAAACTGGCACTGGATGTTTAGTGTTTATGCCATGTTTTTATACTCTTCCTAAAAAAACACTTTTGATTACTATTAGGTGGGTAAACAATTAATTTTTATTAAAATAGAATTTATAACAAATCTTTTGAAAAAAATAATATAAAGACATTCTAGAGGTTAAGAAAATCATTTGATAATGTTTGTCCTGCAGATTTATCGTAGATTGTAGTTGAAAAATTCATATATGATGCAAAATGCTGCGTAACTTATGAAGTGTACGTGGATAAGGAAAAATATGAACTTCCAGAATAAAAAAAAAATTAATAGTAGGGGAGCCTTGGATGTTAAATTTGGGAGGTGAGTATGTACCAATTATGTACCAAGTTACATAGAAATATTCGAGCTCGTCAGATATTTATCGTGTATACGCGCTATGTCATTCTGATAACTAAGATATATTAATCTGACGTGTAGTGAGCGGAACGTATAGTGATAGGAAAAAGAAAAGAAAAAAAAGTTATTCGAACGTGTCAGATAATCAACGTCCATTCAACGTCCTCTTTAAGTGAATTCAAAAAAGTGTCATATTCACATTTCTGACGATTTGGGGCCAAAAGTCATGACCTTGAAATACTCGAGCGCGTCAGATGTTTATTTTGACGCTTTAACTTAATGTCCTGGTTGTCCTAAACGATAATCTGACAATTATATGGAGGAACATTTTTTATCTGAGAGTCTTTTTCTTCTTTTTTATTTCTGAATATAATTAGACAATATACAGTTATTTGTATAATTCTATCATTTATTGATAAAAAGTAGATAGAAAAAAATAAAAAATAAGTATCTTATTCTTTATCCTCAATGAATTCCTTTACAAAGTTGGCTTACACTTGGTAAATTTTGTCGTCATCTCGTGTTTCTGTAAGTAAACATGGTTATGAACTTTACATTTTATTTATTTTATATTATACTATTAAAAGGAAAACGTACCTTAATGTAAGTCTATATCTCCTAAAATGTCAGGTGCTAAGACGATATCTTCCTGTGCTTCCAGATTTTTTTTCTTAGTCGTTGGTTACTAACAAACCAAGTCGATAACGAAACTAAACCAAGTTTTGCCTACATAAAATACACATTTTACACATTATTGTAATGCATATAAAACTTATTGCGTTAAATTAATATACTCATTTTGATGCAACAAACAAATCGGAGCGTTAAACCCGTCAGTACGGGTTAGTACAGCTACAACAGTAGTAACACAATAGTTTGTGATCAGCTAAAATGGAATCATAGCGGTAGATGATAGAGTGGGGATGGCTCGACAGAGTGAGAAATAGAGAAAGTGTGAGAAGGAAAGAGAGAGGCGAAGTGAGAAATAAAATTCTCAGTAGCTGGACGCTCCACGCTATATTTATGGTTTTGGCTCTATCGCCCTATGAAAATCGTCTCATAAAATGTTTTTCGTAATTCTCAAAGGATTTCCTTTAAAAAAAATTAATCATGCTCTGATGAGCATGATTAATTTTTTTTAAAGGATGATGATTCGCGATGATTCGCGCTTAAGTATTTCAATGTTAGTTTTTTTACAATTGTGTGACTCGCCCATTTCCTTACGCCACCTTTAAATTGTCAGAATAATAAAATATACACTCTTCTTCATGTACTTAACTTACCATGTCTTAATCTTTCGCTCTGTGTTCATTTCGATATCTAGATTATCATCTGGAGCTTTATTAATACTCATTTTTCTATTTTTGTTTTAATTTCTGAACTTTCTGCAGTTTGTCTCTTTCAATTTCCGCCAGAAGCACTTTCATTAACAATGTCTTTTAAAAAAATAAACAAACAAAAAAAGTCTATTTTGACGTATAAGAAACTGCTATATCAACTAATTGAAGTATTGTAATTATTCCTATCTCCCCTGCGAACTGGTTACGTAAATGTTTCCATTTTTTTCGTAACGTATTTTCTGAAAAATAGTTGACTTTAATTTTCTGTTGAAGGAGATTAAATTTTATTATTTGTTTCATAAAGGTCCTTAAGTTCTTCTTCTTTTCGAATAGAAGCCTCAACTATAGTGGTAATATAGCCAAACATATGCCTATTCCAACAAAGAAAACTTTTAAAATGATTGCAAAAGCCTTTTACAACATATGGAACTTTCCCCACGTAATAGATGCCATTGATGAAAAATATATCCGCATTATTTGTCCAAAAAATTCTGGCTCTATGTTTTTTAACTATAAAAAATATTTTTCTGTTGTACCTCAAAGGTGTTTAGATATCAATTACAGATACCAAGTGACGGCGAAACTTTCTATTCCTCAGATTGTAATAAATCATTAACCATAAAAGAAATCGAAAATACCTGAACCTTTTAATTTTCCAAGAACCAATACGAAGGGACCTCGTTTTTTAATAAGAGACGAAGCCTATCCACTTTTAGAATTTTTACTCAAACCTTTTGGTGGAAAAATTTGCCTTCATTGATTATGAATGTTTTAACCGCAGGCTCTCCAGATCTCAAAAAATAATAACATGTACTTTTAAAGTAATAAATGCAAAATGGTGTATCTTGTCCAAACCCAGCGAAATCGATTAATTTGTGCCAAATAACATTAATAAATGCATTTGTGTTCTTCATAATACTATTCCAAATAGAGACAATTTTCAAAAATACTTAACCGATGTAGACATTGTGCAAAAAAAACCTAAAAATCAAGTGCTGGAAGATATCAAATAGAGAGACGTCAAATATAGCTAAGACAATTAGAGATATAATTACTAACTTTCTTTTTAATAATCCTGTGAATCATCGACAATAAACAAATTCATTTCATTTAAGCTGCTATCTCATTCCACAAACTATGGGTTACGTTTCTTTTGTTGTGAGTCTTTAGCCGTTTATCTCACAGTGCAGGCTTTGTAAAAACAGACCTTGTATGTCTATTATCACAATTTATTTAAAAGCTCACTTTCGACTAAAAGCAAGCGAGTGAGAACTAAAAATGCATTACTTTAAAAGAGTCAGCGCCAATTGACGTTTTCAACAAATTCAAGCCGGCAAGTCAGTTTGTCTATATGCGGGGACATTTAAACGTGCACTTAATTATTGGCATATATAAGCGCAGACTGCCAGTAAGCAGAAAACTTTTCTTGTGTGTGTACGTACCTTAATACGAATAAGCGGGCAAACATTATAAATGAAGGAAAATATAGGCTATTATATAAAGATATGGTAATCGCTATTAAAGCTTTCATCAATAAAACCTTCGGCTTAGAGGACTTTTTAGAAATATAATACGTATGCATATACAAATTTATAACTAACATTAAAGACACATCTCTATGGGTTACGTAGGATTTGCAAGGAACATTTTCCTTTATAACCTGCAACAAGATCCAGAGATTCGCTCATATCGGAGCTCTTCAAATTGTTTCTGAATATCTTCTAACCCATTAATGATAATAGCCAGGCCTTTTTACTTTGTAGATTGACTTAGGATTAAATTAGACTGAATAGTAGATATGTTAACATTATTGTAGAAAGTATACTAACGTGTCTAGGGAATTTTTAAATATAATCAAGCAGAAGCTCAGCAAAGACACTTTTTAACGTACGGTACTACCGGTAGAAAAAGTGATGGATTTTTTAGAGGTAAAGCTTTATAATTCTAACTTTTCTGTAACAGCTAGATTTTGTGCTTAGAACCAGGGATTAATGAAGTAACAGTAACCTTTGTCTTAAGTCAAACAAGTATAGTCGCTTCGCTCCTATACTTTTGGTCCGTGGGGACCAGTTTGGAACCTTTAGGTCTTGTTTGTGAAAAGCCATAAGGGAATTAAAAAAAAAAATCAAAAATTATCAGGTGTACTTAGGTGAGTCGGGGAGGCTAACGTTTACCTGCCAAGGTAAGAGAGGACCAGTTGTTGGGGTATCATGCTTCAAAGAACCATAATTTGTTATATAGTCGCGTTGTGTGTCAATATACTGTCTTATATTTCAAATATCTCTCAAAGTATATTAATTGTATCCTAAATATAGCCTGAATACCAAATTCGAACAGAATCGGACCAATAGCAAAAAAGTTACGGTAGTCACGTGACCTAGGCTGAACCTTAAATGTCAGTTATCTGTCATAATTTATTAGTTGTATCCTAAATAAACCATAAATACCAAATTCAGAGAGAAGTTCCCATAAAGGTCTATTTCTTGAAATAGAACAAACAGGGATTTTACGTCGATTTGTTTTAATTTTTCTTTTTATTTTGAAAAGTAATAGTAATAAAATATCAAAAGAATTGACAGGAGGAGAATAAGAAATAAAAGAAACCATCAACAAATTGAATCGAAGCTATAGAAGCCGAGATATTAGAAAAAATGTGGGAAAAACAAAAGAAAACTGGTTTTTTCCCACGGTATCATTTTTTTTTCTTAAAATAATTATTGACAAATTATAATGTAAGCCCTAAGTTGGCAATTTCAAGTAAAAAAAACCCAAGAAAAAAAAAATTTTTTTTTGGTCGAAAATCGAAAGGGGTATAGCCATGAAAAATTGCGAAAAAATGGTTTTTATTTTTTTAAAAATAAAATATAACTCTGACAACTTTTTGTCTTAAACAAAAGTTTTCGGGAATATTACGAGGTATCCGTGCGTTAAAACGAATCGGTTCTAGCTATTATACAATCGGAGAAAATTGGAAAAAACTATTAAACATAAATATCGAATTATCAAGAGCCCTATGGAAAAATTTCAATTTTTTATTTTTCTAACCTGTACTACTTCAGAGTATCTTTAAAAAAGATTATTACCAATTTGACTCTAAAATGAACGGAAACCTATTTCTTTGCATTTTTCGATTTTCGAACAAAATCCGGGGTCAAAATGACCATTTTTCCAAAATATGCTCCAAATTCAAAATTTCTTTTTTCTGGTTAAAGACCATTCAAAAACTAATAAAAAAGCTTTATGACAAAATTTTCCACGATTTATACGAGTGCCATAATATAAAGGGAAAAATTAGGTTCCATAAGAGCCTATGTACAGGGATAAGACAACCGGGCTTTTACGTCGATTTTTTAAATTTTTCAGTTTTATTTCGAAAGGCAATTGTAATAAAATATAAAAAGAATTAACTGGAGGAGAATAAGGAATAATAGAAACTATCAACGAATTGAATCGAAGCTATACAAGTCGAGATATTAGTAAAAATGTGAAAAAAAATAAAAGAAAACTCGTTTTTTCCCACGGTACCATTTTTTTTCTTAAAATTATAATCGACAAATTATAATGTAAGCCCTAAGTTGGCAATTTCCAGTAAAAAAAACCCAAGAAAAAAAAATTTTTTTTTTGCTCCAAAATCGAAAGGGGTATAGCCATGAAAAATTGTGAAAAAATGGTTTTTATTTTTTTCTAAATAAACTATAACTCTGACAACTTTTTGTCTTAAACAAAAGTTCTAGGGAATGTTACGAGGTATTCGAATGTTAAAACTAATTGATTATAGCTATCACAGATTCGGAGAAAATTGTAAATAACTATAAATCATAAATATCGAATTATCAAGAGCCCTATGGAAAAATTTCAATTTTTTATTTTTCTATCTTGTACTACTTCAGGATACCTTTCAAAAAGGTTATTATCGATTTGACTCTAAAATGAACAGAAAACCTATTTATTTGCATTTATCGATTTTCGAACAAAATCGGGCCCAAAATGAAAATTTTTTCAAAACATGCTCCAAATTCAAAATTTCTTTTTTCTGGCGAAAGACCACTCAAAAAGTAATAAAAAAGCTTTATGACAACATTTTTAAAAATCTATAATAATGCCACAATATTACGAGAGAACATAAGTTCCCTTTAAAGCCTATGTATTCGAACCGATGATTTCTTAATTTTTTTTTTAAAGGCAAATTTAAGAAATAATTTAACAAAATAAGATAAAAGGAATAGAATCATACAAAATATTATCTACAAATATATACATATCATTTAATAGCCAATTTCAATCAAATAGGAAATTTTGATAGTCACGTGACCCTAGAACTCAATATTTTAAAATTTTGTAAAAAATCAACAATTGCATCCTAAATAAACCCCAAATTCCAAATTTGAACCCAATCGGATCAATAGCAAAAAAGTTATGGAAGTCACGTGACTTTAAAATTCAATCTGTCAAATTTCTGTCAAAATGTATTACTGGCATCCTAAATAAAGCTCAAATACTAAATTTCAACCCAATCGGATCAATAGCAAAAGAATTATGAAAGTCACGTGACTTTAAAATATAATTTGTCAATTATCTGTTAAAATTTATTAATTGTATCCTAAATAAAGCATAAATACCAAATTTGAACCCAATCGGACTCATAGCAAAAAAGTTACAATAGTCACGTGACCCGGAAGTCAAATGTCAAATATCTGTCAAAAATTAATAATTGCATTTTAAATAAAGCCCAAATACCAAATTTGAACCCAATCAGACCAATAGCAAAAAAGTTACAATAGTCACGTGACCTGGAAGTCAAATGTCAAATATCTGTGAAAAATTAATAATTGCATCCTAAATAAACCCCAAATACCAAATTTCAATCAAATCGGACAAATAGGAAGAAAGTTTTGATAATCACGTGACCTTAAAACATAGTCATGTCAAATATCTGTAAAAATTTATTAATCTTATCCGAAATAGGTACTAGGTACCAAATTTCAACCAAATCGCACCAATACCAAAAAAGTTATGATACTCGACTAACCTTAAAAATCAATAATTTCAAAAAATTTTTATTTATATCCCAAAAGCAATGTTTAAGAATTGTTAACATTTATTAATAATAAACTAAATAGTAAAAACTCACCTAATATCGAAATTTTTATTTTAAATTAAGTAGATCATTACGACTGACCCGTGTATATATTCGAATAATTTTAATAAAATAATCGGGCAAATTTCATTTCGTCTCACCCCGGTATAAAGACACTGACATTTCAAAAAAACGGCATTTTTCGAAGACGTCAAAATGTTTGCCGAATTTTCCTGGCCGCAATACACAATTTCCCCTATTGATATGCACAGATTCGGAAAGCCCATTCATTTTCTGATTCGGTGCTTCCTTTCCCTGATCGTTTCCGGTTCATTTTCATTCATAATTTTACAAAAAACCCAACCAAGTCCCGGCCACCTGTCACGAGCAAAAAATTTGTATCCACCATGCGTCAAAGTATTGTTCCCACCAGCCATTTCATCAGAGTTTAGGTTGACACCTCCAATTACCTGCAAAAACGCAAAAAAATGGACTTTTTTCATAAAATCGCATTTTTCGGGTACTTGTACTATCGCTGGAACCCTGAAATTTTAGTATGTGTTGTAAAACAAAATTTCGGATCCTTTAGATGTTGTTTGATCTTTTCACCATGTACAGGGACGCCGCAAATGAATTAAACGCGAAAATTCGAATTGCTCAGAACCTATTAAAGTTGGAAGATTGTAATTTTACACAAATACTGGGGTTATTAAAGTATTTAATCCCTGAGAATATAAATGGTCCAGGTGCCACCACTAAAAAGTTATTAAATAAAATGTGATTTTCGGGTCGGACCTTCATGGGTAAAGTTCATTATTGCTCGCCCTGTATGGCTTACGAAAATTTCGGTTATATGGCATATGAAAGGTAAAGGATGAAGTTATTTTTTGAAAAAAAAAATTTTCCCAAAATAAGTATCGTTTGGCAGAAAATTCCAAAAAACTGAAAATGCCAGAACTCGTAAAATAAATTTTTTACAAAAAAAAGCTCCAAGTATGTTAAATCTCTTATAAAACGAAGTCTTTTCGCCGAAACACTTTTTTTATAAAAATTTTTTGTTAGCCTCTGGAGAAGTTTGAATTTTTTTTTTAGTCACTTTTGTTCGCTTATAACAACTCACCCTGTATACCGATCTGGCCCAAAAAGTATACAGTTCTTAAGCCCCCACCGACCCTCATGTCCTAAAAATTTAAAGTCTTTTAAAGGCTTTTTATTTGAGTTCTCGCGTCTGAAAGGAATTTGACCCATTTTTTTACGAATTTTTGACTTTGAGACAGTACCGCTCCGTTTGGTGGTACCGGAAAAAAAATTCGTTTACGGATCCATCATTCCCAATGTATTGAGAGGCCCTATGCCAAATTTCATCGCTTCGCTAGCCATACAGCCAAAGATATAAATTTTTATTTCCAAAAAAACACGATTTTTCGGGCCCGGGCTCGCGTGCATAATATAGTCGCAGACGCTCCTATATAACAAGTATAGTCGCTTCGCTCCTATACTTTGGGTCCGTGGGGACCAGTTTGGAACGTTTAGGTCCTGTCAGTGATGGGCCTTAGAGGATTTCTTTAAAAAAATTGTAAATTATCAGGAGTACTTAAGTCTGGTTAGTCGGGGGGGCCAAAGTTTATATGCAAATGAAAGAGAGGACCAGTTGTTGGGGTATCATGCTTCAAAGAACCATAATGTGTTATATAGTCGCGTTGTGTGTCAATATACTGTCTTATATTTCAAATATCTGTCAAAATATGTTAATTGTATCCTAAATAAAGCCTAAATACCAAATTACAACAGAATCGGACCAATAGCAAAAAAGTTACGGTAGTCACGTGACCTGGGCTGAAACTCAAATGTCAGTTATCTGTCATAATTTATTAGTTGTATCCTAAATAAACCATAAATACCAAATTCAGAGAGAAGTTCCCATAAGGGTCTATTTATTGAAATAGAACAAACGGGATTTTACGTCGATTTGTTTTAATTTTTCTTTTTATTTTAAAATGTAATAGTAATAAAATATCAAAAAAATTGACAGGAGAAGAATAAAAAATAAAAAAAACCATAAATAAATTGAATCGAAGCTATAGAAGCCGAGATATATGTAAAAATGTGGGAAAAACAAACGAAAACTGGTTTTTTCCCACGGTATAATTTTTTTTCTTAAAATAATTTATGACAAATTTTAGTTTTAGCCCTAAACTTGTAATTTTCACAAAAAAAACCCAAGAAAAAATTTTTTTTTTTTTGGTCGAAAATCGAAAGGGGTATACCCACGAAAAATTAAAAAAAAATGGTTTTTATTTTTTTATAAATAAAATATAACTCTGACAACTTTTTGTCTTAAACAAAAGTTTTCGGAAATATTACGAGGTATCCGTGCGTTAAAACGAATCGGTTCTAGCTATTATACAATCGGAGAAAATTGGAAAAAACTATTAAACATAAATATCGAATTATCAAGAACCCTATGGAAAAATTTTAATTTTTTATTTTTTTATCCTGTACTACTTCAGAGTATCTTTAAAAAAGATTATTACCAATTTGACTCTAAAATGAACGGAAAACCTATTTCTTTGCATTTTTCGATTTTCGTACAAAATCCGGGGTCAAAATGACAATTTTTTCAAAATATGCTCCGAATTCAAAATTTCTTTTTTCTGGTTAAAGACCATTCAAAAACTAGCAAAAAAGCCCAATAACAAAAATTTCCACGATTTATACGAGTGGCACAATATAAAGGTAAAATTAGGTCCCATAAGAGTCTATGTATTTACGTCGATTTTTAAAATTTTTCAGTTTTATTTCGAAAGGCAATTGTAATAAAATATAAAAAGAATTAACAGGAGAAGAATAAGGAATAATAGAAACCATCAATGAATTGAATCGAAGCTATAGAAGTCGAGATATTAGTAAAAATGTGAAAAAAAATAAAAGAAAACTCGTTTTTTCCCACGGTACCGTTTTTTTTTGTTAAAATTATAATCGACAAATCATAATGTAAGCCCTATGATGGCAATTTCAAGTAAAAAAAACCCAAGAAAAAAAAATTTTTTTTTTGCTCCAAAATCGAAAGGGGTATAGCCATGAAAAATTGTGAAAAAATGGTTTTTATTTTTTTCTAAATAAACTATAACTCTGACAACTTTTTGTCTTAAACAAAAGTTCTAGGGAATGTTACGAGGTATTTGAATGTTAAAACTAATTGATTATAGCTATCACAGATTCGGAGAAAATTGTAAAAAACTATTAATCATAAATATCAAGATATCAAGAGCCCTATGGAAAAATTTCAACTTTTTATTTTCCTATCTTGTACTACTTCAGGATACCTTTCAAAAAGGTTATTATCGATTTGACTCTAAAATGAACAGAAACCCTATTTATTTGCATTTATCGATTTTCAAACAAAATCCGACCCAAAATGAAAATTTTTCAAAACATGCTCCAAATTCAAAATTTCTTTTTTCTGGCTAAAGACCATTCAAAAAGTAATGAAAAAGCCTTATGACAAAATTTTTCAAAATCTATAATAATGCTACAATATTACGAAAGAAGATAAGTTCCCTTTAAAGCCTATGTATTCGAACCGATGATTTTTTAATTTTTTTTTTAAAGGCAAATTTAAGAAATAATTTAACTAATTAAGATAAAAGGAATAGGGTAATACAAAATATTATCTATAAATATATATATATCATCTAATAGCAAATTTCAATCGAATAGGAAATGTTGATAGTCACGTGACCCTGGAACTTAATATTTTAAAATTTTGTAAGAAATCAACAATTGCATCCTAATTAAACCCCAAATTCCAAATTTGAACCCAATCGGATCCATAGCAAAAAAGTTATGGAAGTCACGTGACTTTAAAATTCAATATGTCAAATTTCTGGCAAAATTTATTACTTGCATCCTAAATAAAGCCCAAATACTAAATTTCAGCCCAATCGGATCAATAGCAAAAGAGTTATGAGAGTCACGTGACTTTAAAATATAAGTTGTCAATTATCTGTCAAAATTTATTAATTGTATCCTAAATAAAGCACAAATACCAAATTTGAATCCAATCGGACTCATAGCAAAAAAGTTACAATAGTCATGTGACCCGGAAGTGAAATGTCAAATATCTGTCAAAAATTAATAATTGCATCCTAAATAAAGCCCAAATACCAAATTTGAACCCAATCAGACCAATAGCAAAAAAGTTACAATAGTCACGTGACCTGGAAGTCAAATGTCAAATATCTGTGAAAAATTAATAATTGCATCCTAAATAAACCCCAAATACCAAATTTCAATCAAATCGGATAAATAGGAAGAAAGTTAAGGTAGTCACGTGACCCTAAAACATAGTCATGTCAAATATCTGTAAAAATTTATTAATCTTATCCAAAATAGGTACTAGGTACCAAATTTCAACCAAATCGCACCAATACCAAAAAAGTTATGATACTCGACTAACCTTAAAAATCAATAATTTCAAAAAATTTTTATTTATATCCCAAAAGCAATGTTTAAGAATTATTAACATATATTAATAATAAACTAAATAGTAAAAACTCACCTAATATCTAAATTCTTATTTTAAATTAAGTAGATCATTACGACTGACCCGTGTATATATTCGAATAATTTTAATAAAATAATCGGGCAAATTTCATTTCGTCTCACCCCGGTATAAAGACACTGACATTTCAAAAAAACGGCATTTTTCGAAGACGTCAAAATGTTTGCCGAATTTTCCTGGCCGCAATACACAATTTCCCCAATTGATATGCACAGATTCGGAAAGCCCATTCATTTTCTGATTCGGTGCTTCCTTTCCCTGATCGTTTCCGGTTCATTTTCATTCATAATTTTACAAAAAACCAAACCAAGTCCCGGCCACCTGTCACGAGCAAAAAATTTGTATCCACCATGCGTCAAAGTATTGTTCCCACTAGCCATTTCATCAGAGTTTAGGTTGACACCTCCAATTACCTGCAAAAACGCAAAAAAATGGACTTTTTTCATAAAATCGCATTTTTCGGGTACTTGTACTATCGCTGGAACCCTGAAATTTTAGTATGTGTTGTAAAACAAAATTTCGGATCCTTTAGATGTTGTTTGATCTTTTCACCATGTACAGGGACGTGGCAAATGAATTAAACGCGAAAATTCGAATTGCTCAGAACCTATTAATGTTGGAAGATTGTAATTTTACACAAATAATGGGGTTATTAAAGTATTTAATCCCTGAGAATATAAATGGTCCAGGTGCCACCACTAAAAAGTTATTAAATAAAATGTGATTTTCGGGTCGGACCTTCATGGGTAAAGTACATTATTGCTCGCCCTGTATGGTTCCCAAAAATTTCGGTTATATGGCATATGAAAGGTAAAAGATGAAGTTATTTTTTGAAAAAAAAAATTTTCTCAAAATAAGTATCGTTTGGCGGAAAATTCCAAAAAACTGAAAATGCCAGAACTCGTAAAATAATTTTTTTACAAAAAAAAGCTCCAAGTATGTCAAATCTCTTATAAAATGAAGTCTTTTCGCCGAAACACTTTTTTTATAAAAATTTTTTTTTAGCCTCTGGAGAAGTTTGAATTTTTTTTTTAGTCACTTTTGTTCGCTTATAACAACTCACCCTGTATACCGATCTGGCCCAAAAAGTATACAGTTCTTAAGCCCCCACCGACCCTTATGTCCCAAAAATTTAAAGTTTTTTAAAGGCTTTTTATTTGAGTTCTCGCGTCTGAAAGGAATTTGACCCGTTTTTTTACGAATTTTTGACTTTGAGACAGTACCGCTCCGTTTGGTGGTACCGGAAAAAAAAATCGTTTACGGATCCATCATTCTCAATGTATTGAGAGACCCTATGCCAAATTTCATCGTTTCGCTAACCATACAGCCAAAGATATGAATTTTTATTTCCAAAAAAACACGATTTTTCGGACCCGAGGTGGCGTGCATAATATAGTCGCAGACGCTCCTATATAACAAGTATAGTCGCTTCGCTCCTATACTTTTGGTCCGTGGGGACCAGTTTGGAACCTTTAGGTCTTGTCTGTGAAGAGCCATAAGGGAATTTAAAAAAAAAATCAAAAATTATCAGGTGTACTTAGGTGAGTCGGAGAGGCTAACGTTTACCTGCCGAGGAAAGAGAGGACCAGTTGTTGGGGTATCATGCTTCAAAGAACCATAATTTGTTATATAGTCGCGTTGTGTGTCAATATACTGTCTTATATTTCAAATATCTGTGAAAGTATATTAATTGTATTCTAAATAAAGCCTGAATACCAAATTCGAACAGAATCGGACCAATAGCAAAAAAGTTACGGTAGTCACGTGACCTAGGCTGAAACTTAAATGTCAGTTATCTGTCATAATTTATTAGTTGTATCCTAAATAAACCATAAATACCAAATTCAGAGAGAAGTTCCCATAAGGGTCTATTTTTTGAAATAGAACAAACAGGGATTTTACGTCGATTTGTTTTAATTTTTCTTTTTATTTTGAAATGTAATAGTAATAAAATATCAAAAGAATTGAGGAGAATAAGAAATAAAAGAAACCATCAATGAATTGAATCGAAGCTATAGAAGCCGAGATATTAGTAAAAATGTGGGAAAAACAAAAGAAAACTGGTTTTTTCCCACGGTATAATTTTTTTTTCTTAAAATAATTATTGACAAATTATAATGTAAGCCCTAAGTTGGCAATTTCAAGTAAAAAAAACCCAAGAAAAAAAAAATTTTTTTTTGGTCGAAAATCGAAAGGGGTATAGCCATGAAAAATTGCGAAAAAATGGTTTTTATTTTTTTTTAAATAAAATATAACTCTGACAACTTTTTGTCTTAAACAAAAGTTTTCGGGAATATTACGAGGTATCCGTGCGTTAAAACGAATCGGTTCTAGCTATTATACAATCGGAGAAAATTGGAAAAAACTATTAAACATAAATATCGAATTATCAAGAGCCCTATGGAAAAATTTCAACTTTTTATTTTTCTATCTTGTACTACTTCAGGATACCTTTCAAAAAGGTTATTATCGATTTGACTCTAAAATGAACAGAAAACCTATTTCTTTGCATTTTTCGATTTTCGAACAAAATCCGGCACAAAATGAAATTTTTTTCAAAACATGTTCCAAATTCAAAATTTCTTTTTTCTAGCTAAAGATCATTTAAAAAGTAATGAAAAAGCTTAATGACAAAATTTTTCAAAATCTATAATAATGCTACAATATTATGAAAGAAGATAAGTTCCCTTTAAAGCCTATGTATTCAAACCGATGATTTTTCAATTTTTTTTTAAAGGCAAATTTAAGAAATAATTTAACTAATTAAGATAAAAGGAATAGGGTAATAAAAAATATTATCGATAAATATATACAAAACATCTAATAGCAAATTCAATCGAATAGGAAATTTAGATAATCACGTGACCCTAGAACTTAATATTTTAAAATTTTGTAAGAAATCAACAATTGCATCCTAAATAAACCCCAAATACCAAATTTGAACCCAATCGGACCCATAGCAAAAAAGTTATGGAAGTCACGTGACTTTAAAATTCAATATGTCAAGTTTCTGTCATAATTTATTACTTGCATCCTAAATAAAGCCTAAATACTAAATTTCAACCCAATCGGATCAGTAGCAAAATAATTATGAAAGTCACGTGGCTTTAAAATATAATTTGTCAATTATCTGTTAAAATTTATTAATTGTATCCTAAATAAAGCATAAATACCAAATTTGAACCCAATCGGACTCATAGCAAAAAAGTTACAATAGTCACGTGACCCGGAAGTGAAATGTCAAATATCTGTCAAAAATTAATAATTGCATCCTAAATAAAGCCCAAATACCAAATTTGAACCCAATCAGACCAATAGCAAAAAAGTTACAATAGTCACGTGACCTGGAAGTCAAATGTCAAATATCTGTGAAAAATTAATAATTGCATCCTAAATAAACCCCAAATACCAAATTTCAATCAAATCGGACAAATAGGAAGAAAGTTAAGGTAGTCACGTGACCTTAAAATATAGTCATGTCAAATATCTGTAAAAATTTAGTAATCTTATCCGAAATAGGTACTAGGTACCAAATTTCAACCAAATCGCACCAATACCAAAAAAGTTATGATACTCGACTAACCTTAAAAATCAATAATTTCAAAATTTTTTTATTTATATCCCAAAAGCAATGTTTAAGAATTGTTAACATTTACTAATAATAAACTAAATAGTAAAAACTCACCTAATATCTAAATTTTTATTTTAAATTAAATAGATCATTACGACTGACCCGTGTATATATTCGAATAATTTTAATAAAATAATCGGGCAAATTTCATTTCGTCTCACCCCGGTATAAAGACACTGACATTTCAAAAAAACGGCATTTTTCGAAGACGTCAAAATGTTTGCCGAATTTTCCTGGCCGCAATACACAATTTCCCCAATTGATATGCACAGATTCGGAAAGCCCATTCATTTTCTGATTCGGTGCTTCCTTTCCCTGATCGTTTCCGGTTCATTTTCATTCATAATTTTACAAAAAACCCAACCAAGTCCCGGCCACCTGTCACGAGCAAAAAATTTGTATCCACCATGCGTCAAAGTATTGTTCCCACCAGCCATTTCATCAGAGTTTAGGTTGACACCTCCAATTACCTGCAAAAACGCAAAAAAATGGACTTTTTTCATAAAATCGCATTTTTCGGGTACTTGTACTATCGCTGGAACCCTGAAATTTTAGTATGTGTTGTAAAACAAAATTTCGGATCTTTTAGATGATGTCTGATCTTTTCACCATGTACAGGGACGTGGCAAATGAATTAAACGCGAAAATTCGAATTGCTCAGAACCTATTAATGTTGGAAGATTGTAATTTTACATAAATATTAGGGTTATTAAAGTATTTAATGCCTGAGAATATAAATGGTCCAGGTGCCACCACTAAAAAGTTATTAAATAAAATGTGATTTTCAGGTCGGACCTTCATGGGTAAAGTTCATTATTGCTCGCCCTGTATGGTTCCCAAAAATTTCGGTTATATGGCATATGAAAGGTAAAGGATGAAGTTATTTTTTGAAAAAAAAATTTTTCCCAAAATAAGTATCGTTTGGCGGAAAATCCCAAAAAACTGAAATTGCCAGAACTCGTAAAATAAATTTTTTACAAAAAAAAGCTCCAAGTATGTCAAATCTCATATAAAATGAAGTCTTTTCGCCGAAACACTTTTTTTATAAAAATTTTTTTTTAGCCTCTGGAGAAGTTTCAATTTTTTTTTTAGTCACTTTTGTTCGCTTATAACAACTCACCCTGTATACCGATCTGGCCCAAAAAGTATACAGTTCTTAAGCCCCCACCGACCCTTATGTCCTAAAAATTTAAAGTTTTTTAAAGGCTTTTTATTTGAGTTCTCGCGTCTGAAAGGAATTTGACCCATTTTTTTACGAATTTTTGACTTTGAGACAGTACCGCTCCGTTTGGTGGTACCGGAAAAAAAATTCGTTTACGGATCCATCATTCCCAATGTATTGAGAGGCCCTATGCCAAATTTCATCGTTTCGCTAGCCATACAGCCAAAGATATGAATTTTTATTTCCAAAAAAACACGATTTTTCGGGCCCGGGCTCGCGTGCATAATATAGTCGCAGACGCTCCTATATAACAAGATATCTACATGAAATGGCTTAAGAAGCATGGAATCTGAGCATTTATAATACAGATAATACCTTTATCATATAGAATAAGACCGCAGCTAGGGTAAATGGCTTCCTGTACCACAAGGCGCACAATCAAATTAACAACAAGTCAGATGATGACGGTTTGAAGCCGCTTCTAGATAGGTTTGTAAAGAACGTCAGTGGGAACATAGGAATATCGGTTTAGTCGAGACTACCTATCCTGGACAGAATCTTTCATACATATATTACCATTATTTATCTACTAAAATAGACATCAACAAAACCCTTTACCAGAGATCTTCAACGGTAAGTAATGACTGAACTGCCGATAAATAATAATCTTAACGCCGAATCAGAAAATGTTAAAAAGGATTTACGACAACGATTTTCTCTTTTGAAGATTCAGGAATCTTCCAGGTTTTTCATAATCCGAAACATTAAAAGAATACTGAAGTATCAAGAATTATAATATTAAGCAGTAACAAGTACCAAACCTAAAAGTCTATAATAAAAACTGCATTTATCAGAACCCTGTAAGCATCCTATAAGGAAGTGAGGTAAGACGAGCATCAGGAATAAACTAAAACAGGGACATATACTTAGTTTAAAATAGTAATACTTTTTTACTAATTTATTTTTCAACATTTCTTTTAAAATTTTGCTAAAAATAGATTATAATGCTAAATATGTTGGAAAAAAAAAATTCTTCCCAAGAATGAGCACTGGATTCGCCCCTGGTACATAAAGCGTTTTTTAGACAAATTTTAAATAGTAAAAAATTCGATTCATATTATGTACTATCTATCACCAAATTGTATATTAAAATGAAAATTTGGTCCAGAAATAAATCGTATGCATGAACGATTCTGTGTAGAGAATTTTTTTTTGTGTATAATTTAGTTTTTGAAGGGATGTGTACAACGTCGATCAAACAAGTATAAATAAATTATCGGCTTCTCGTTTTCGTCGGCTTTAATTCACAGATATTTTCTTTTTAATTTTGTTTCAGTGTATAAAAAACAAAATAAAATAAAATTTAAAACAATTTAAAATAAAATCAAAATCCTACTTCCTCATGTTATACATTTTTCTTTTAATTTGAAGGAGAAATAGGTAAATATATTTTTTATGTATTATTGCTTGTGCAAATTTAATAAATCTCATGGTTTTCATAATTGCTATCTGCCTAAGCAATCGGCATGCAGGGTTATGAAAAATTAGCCAAATGGTATATTATATTAAAATATACAATGGTTAACAAAAATTTTTTTTTATAAAAATTGTAGAAATGTTAAAAAGTTACATATCGGTGATAAATTAAAATATATAGAGTCGCTCACAAAGCCAGGAATGATACTTATATTTTTTTTCAAAAGAAACACTTTGTTAATTTTTATTTATTTTGATTGTCGACGCAATTAAAAAAAATTTCACTATATAACTACTTCATTAATTTCCTACAATTGGTCATTTACAAGAAAGAGTTTTTTGAGTAACCTTAAACTTTAATAAATGATTTATAACTTAAACTTTAAATAAAAACCTACAATAAATCATGGCAAACCAGCTATATTATTTAATAAGTGTTGGAAATGACCCCCATTTACTAACTGACAATGATAAAAAGTATCGCAAAACTATCTTTAGGTATTTAAGACCATTTTCTTTGTTATTCTCACACTTTCATTAAAAATGTTCTCTCTATTATTAATTTTTCCAAATTTTTGGATTTGTTTTGATAAAGTATATTTTTCAGGTGATCCTAATAAAAGAAATCAATTGGCGAAAGATTACCGGTCCTCCGCGTGAGGTCCATTTTAGATATCCTCTTTTTTGTATCGATTTGAGAAAATGACATCCAAATATTTTCTAAATTCTCGAGTAAAATGTGGAGGAGCTACATCTTGCTGATCAGGTTAATATCCGCATTTAAATTGGTTAAATTGCTGTAACTATTTCTTACCAAAGTAGTTGAAGGTATCGATCACCAGTCAAATTTCTTTTGATAAAAAAGGGTCCAATTACATGTCCCGCAAGCAATCCAGCTCAGACATTAATTTTTTCTGCAAACCGGGTAGTTTAAAAGTCGCTTTATCCGAAAACACAATATTGTTTGAAAATTATGGGTTCTCGCAGAATTTTAACCTTTGACCACACTCAACGTCAAAAATCTCTTGTGCAATAGTAACCTTAGATGAATGCATTTTCTAAGTATAACGACGCTCGTACAAATTTTTAATTAATTTCATGATCCAAAACAAGCTCATTGGTGGATTGTTTTGGACTTTCTTTTATCTCAAGCAAAATGTTTAGCTTTTTCTCTCAGTTGGTTTTACTCTATATCTACATTCCTCTATAATCAGTCAGTCCGTAACGCTCAATAATTCAAAAAACTGCATTTTTTTAAATCTGTCTGTCTGGATGTAAATCATAGAAAATATAAAATACCTCTTGATATGATCTCTATTTATTGCCAAAGTCCCTTAAAATTAAAATATCAATTCTCTTCGCTTCATTAAGTAAAAAGAACATGCTATATTTTGTCCTTATTTCGATTAAAATTTGAGTTTCAGATGTCAAATTATTGATTATGCATTAGTAACGATGGTCGCGCCTTATTTGTTGCTAAGGTAAATACGACTATGTTTGAAAGTCGCTTCGTTATCCGTTATTATTTGAAACATCAATTTCTAAAAATTTAATGAATTTAGATATGACAAAAAATTGTTTAAAATTATGTCGAAAAAATTATTATATAAATATAATAAAATTATTCTGGTAATTTTTCTTAAACCTGTATATTGGTATTTTTTACTTTACTATTTTGGTATTTGGTTATTGCAGTTTAATTTGATTAGCCTTAGGCTCGATTTCGCCTATGTACATTTTGTTATAAGAAAGACAGTAATAATTACCAATTATAAAACATTTATAAATACAGAGTTTATTAAAATTTATTTGCTTTCAGAATACATGGTATATTCTTTTAATGCAATTGTTTTATTTACATTTTGATATTCTTCATTAAAGCAAATTACAAATTTATAGAAGGTTACAATTGAGTGAATGATAACATATTTACATTAGCAGATATACCAATTGAACTATCGCTGGTTTAAATTTTTTGTGAGTAAATATTTTTTTCGAAGTCAATCGAAGAAGTCGTAGGTAACGGAGAAAATATATCTATAACAAACCCCATTTATAATGAAAATATGCTTAATATTAGAATATTATTATAGAAAAAAATTAGTTCAGTTTAAACATTAGTATTCAGTAAGTAAGCAAGCAGATAGAATAAGTATAGTACCTGGCCCATTTAAAACCCTAGAAAAATCTATGAAATTTTCTATTATCCAAAATAAACTTAATTTCAGCAGGATAAAATAAAAAAAATTTAATCAATTACATCACCTGTTTTTTTAGTTAATGTCGTATTATTAATCGAATGGAAATATCCTTTAGGCCCAGATATATTAAAAAAAAAAACTTTGTTATTCTCTTAATATTCTTCAATTTTTAAATTCTTTTTTTCTTAGCTAAAAAAACTCCTTGATGGGAGTTTTCTCAGTGATTGCTATTCTAGTGTACGTAAGCCGTAGTTATCGATAAAATCCTTCCAAAACCTTATTTAGATAGTATTAGCTCTGCGGTTAAAACAGGATAAACCTACTCTGGATGAACTAGTAGCAAGCAACGCAAACACATGAAGGATAATTGGCGTTAAAGGCCATTTTTTTCTTAAAAGCAGTTTTTAAAGAATAATTCAAAAGTGTTAATAATAATTAACATAGTATTGTTTAACAACATTTATTACAGACACAGTGTGTTTTTTAAAATGAATAAAATATTTCACATTACTGACATTCTTACATTTATTACTCGTGACTCATCATATTTTTTATTTTTTAGATTTAATACACATTTATTATTTTTTGGAAAATATAATAGTTTTATTATATTTAATATTAGTTTTATTAATTCAATTAATAATATAAAATAATTTTGTTATTTGTATTTTGTATGATAATATTACATTAGTAAGCCTTGTTTACTTATAAACTTACGCTGTTGTCGCATAATTAATTAAGACTTGATTATTATTAATTAATACTATGATTTAAAATTGTATATATAATGGATTGATATCTAAATATTTGTTCGATATCAATTTAAGATTTATAAAATTATTTTTGGTTTAAGTTGGGGAATTTTAGGATGGTTCTTTATGAATTTATCATTTGATTTAAAATATCTGTGAAAAAACGCACATTATTTTGGGGGCTTGTAACCTTACTAATCTAGCTCAATGCATTACCAAAAATTGATAGGAAGTACGTGGAACAGTACGTACACACCTACAAGTAGACTTTGTAAAACAACTATATAAATATTGGCTATCGGTCATTTCGAGCAGTAGTTGTTTAATAAACTAAATTTAAAAACTTATAAAATATAAAATATGAGTGCCCAATATGGAAGGAATGATGAAATGCATAAGAGTACTAAAATGAGAAAAATAGGTCAAAGTTCCTTAAAAATTGCAGGATAATATAGTGCCCTAAAACTTGTCATATTTGAATTTTTTTTCTTTCATTACTGAATTAAAAAAAAACGTAGTTATTAAAAATGAATACCTCATTTTTTGGACGAAAACTTTAATACGAAACATTTAGGTTAAACTTGATCAGAAAGGTCTGCGTTCAGATGGTCTGGTAATATTTTAGAATCGTATTACAAATTGTATTATAAAAAAAATTATAGATACTGTTTTAAATAGAAAATTAAAGTACAAAATAAAAAATGTAAATTTTTTAAGTAATAGAATGGATAAAATAAAAAAACTAACAATTAGGTTTAAAATCCTATAAATTGTTTATAGGATATAATAAACGACAAGATTAAAATCAGGCCACCAATAATGCGATTGATTAGGACTACCTTTACCCATTTTTGGATTTGCAACCGTCCAAATGTGAATGTTTTTTAAATGAAGTTTTAATTAAACCACCTGCCAAAATATATTAAACGCATTAGTCACTCTTCTGGTGCTGGTTTTTGGATTGTTATTAACCATAGCCATAATATTTTCTTTAACATCTATATAACATCTTTTGTGATATTCATTCAATTTTCAAGATATTATTTTCTTAACATCTGACGCAAGCCTAACCAAATAGTTTTTGATTTGTTCTACCACTTCACGGGCTAATATTATCTAGAAAAGTAAAGAACAAATGATACAAATATCTTGATCTTCATCTTTAGACCCATTGTCGTTCGTCAACATGCTGGTTTTATTACCGTTTCATATTTTTACACGATTTCATTTTAAATGTAAAAATCCTGCTGTCTTTCTCCACTTATTTATTAAACATTCAGTTAACTTAAAATGCATGACTTGTTCCGGACGCATTGGTGTCCATCATCAGAGGATAAAAAGTTTAAAATTGGTATTAGATATACGCCTTAGGGTTTGATTCCATGTCAAAAAAACCCTCTATTTATTATTACAATATTACAGGGTTTTTTTGACATGGAATCAAACCCTAGGGCGTATATCTAATACCAATTTCAAACCTTTTGTCCTCTGATCATGAACACTACTATGTCCGAAACATGTCAAGAATTTTAAATTAACTGAATGTTTAATAAATAAGTAGAGGGGGACTGCAGAATTTTGATCTTGCCTTAATCTACGACTTTACTGCAAGTATGGACTATTTCTTCACGATTAAAGAAATCAGATATGAAATAAAGACTCATTTCGAACAATTTTTAATTATTGGCTTTTCAAGTTTTCCATGAAGATTCTAATAACATAAATCGTTAGCAAAAAATGTATAAAGTAGATCAAAAAGAATAAATCTCATATTTTATACATCTAAATCAAGAAGGAGAAGAAGATCGCTAATTATATATAAAAGCTTATATTAGGAGGATTAATAGGTTTTATAAAATATAAAATGATTTAAATTAAAAAGGTATATAAAACTGTATTGAATGCATAACATAAAAGGATAGGATATGAAATTAATTTAATAATTTTTTTTTATTAGGGTAGTTAAATTTTAGTGGGAGAAGGTTTATAAGAGGCAAAAAAAGTAAAATTAATTTTGCTAAACTTAGGGTTATACAGACGTTTCTAATATTAACTTAGTTACTGTTACCATACATTTTCTTACTTAAGAAGTTAATATTGGATATTTTTTTTAAATAAATCATTATTAAAAGTTAAGTCTTATCTTATCACTTGTGGAGAAGAGTTTAGATAACATATATATCTGCGTGTTTCCTTTCAATCAAGTTCATATTTTATCTATCTAGGTTATTCATTTAATATATATTAAACTCATCTTACTTTTAAAATAATATTATTATAATAATCCATTATATAGGTTTTATTTATTTTATGACTTAAAGCGTTTGTAACAAAATCGTAATATATATCAAAATTTTAACGCAAAATAATTTCTATTCCAATTAGCTGCAAAATTGTGGATATCGTTTTTAAAATGGCTTTCAGCAGTTTTTAAACTAGCTATAAACACTTTATAATCCACTTTACTACAGTTATTGCGATTTATTTTTAATGCTATTTTATGATACGTTTTGCACTAAAATGTAGATATATACAAACTAAACCATTTGGCAAATAGAAATTTTAAAATCAGATTAATCGATAATTTAATTTTTTACATATAAAATAGACAAATTAAAATAGTTATTTAGCAATTTCTTAAATGTGAAATCCTTACTTAAGAAGAATTAAATTTGAAAAGCTTATCGACTTTTATCTCAAAATTGATAAACTTATTTTTCATGGAGAAATGAAACAAACATGGTGACAATTTGAAAATTAGTTTAAGTTCTAGGCTAGACTTTGCCTTTATATATTTTAATATAATAAAGACATTATCTATTTACTTATTTATTTATTTTATAATAGCTATATATGAAAAACAAAAAAAAAGTATATTAGCTAACTTGTTTCGACTAACCCCTACACTTCCAGCCATGCCAACTTTATAATATTAAATGGCAATCCCTATTTGTTTGAAAGCTTTAAAATGACGATCAATTTACGTCTTTGATGTAGTAATTTTTATATTTAATAAATAAAACATTACTTTACTAAATAAAAATAGTATATTGTATACCTAGTAGGAAAAGCTTAACATTCCCGTATATATTCCCGTAACATTCCCAGGCGATCGTAAAAATTGCCAGTCGAGGCGCAAGCCGAGACTGGCAATACGAAGTCCGGGAATGTGGCTTTTCCTACGAGGTCTACATACTATTTTTCCGAAAATCGGGAATCATAAAAATTACGGTAAATTATTACTAATCATGTTAAAAATTTCAAATCAACATTACTATTTTTCCCTTAAATAAAAGAAGCCATAAAACATTATTTCGTAACTACGGAAACGAAGTACATAATTTTAAATTGTCAAACTTGACGAGTGAAAAGTTTATTTGTGGCGTCTTTCCAAAGTGTTGATTTTTTAACGTTTTAAAAAGCCAAAGTAGCGTGTAAAATGATAAGTGATGATAACTGTTCCATTTCTGGAACCCCCCAGAACTCACTGAGACAGTGAATGCTGCATCATTGGAATTGTTACCAGTAAAATCTAGAAATAAGTATAACTATGCATACAACCGCTTCATGGACTACCGTACGAATAAAAATGTAACTTCTTTCTCGGAAAATGTTGTAATGGCATACTTCTTGGAGCTTGGTTCCAAGATGAAATATTCAACTTTATGGGCCAATTATTCAATGCTGAAGGCAACCCTTGATATTAGACATGATGTGGATATATCTAAATATTCAAAACTTCGGGCATTCCTGAAACGGCAAGCACATGCCTATAAGCCAAAAAAATTCAAGATTTTAACTAAATAAGAAGTAAACAAATTTATTCAGGAAGCTCCAGATAAGGAATATTTAATGATTAAGGTAACTTACATAACTTCAAATTATATTTGGATTCTTTACATGCTTATTTATTGTTGTAGGTAGCTGTAATATTTGGAATTTCCGGAGCTTGCAGAATGGACGAGCTGGTTAAAATGACTGTACAAGATATACAAGACCTACTATCTAAACTTTTAGTTACCATACCGGATTCAAAAACCAATATATCAAGATCATTTATAGTAAACGGAATGTACTTAAATCTATACCGCAAGTATGTCTTTTTAAGACCAAGAGACATGAATACCACTCGTTTTTTTTTAAGTTCCAAAATGAAAAAGTAGTAGGAATTCACCATTTTAGAAACATACCTAAAATAGTGGCCAGTTGTTTGAATTTGCCAAATTCGAAAGAATATACCGACCATGGTTTTCGTCGGTCTTCTGCCACAATGCTTGTTGATTCTGGTGGAGATATTTCTAGTTTAAAGAGACTGGGTGGATGGAAATCAACAAACGTCGCTGAAGGATATATAGAATAGTCTCTTACTAATAAGGAAGAAGTTGCAAATAAAATTTTCACAGCAGAAAAAAATCAAGAAAGTAAATCTAATATTACTAATACTGCAGTAACACCCAATATTAGTTATTGTCATACAAATAAAATTATTAGTTTGGAAAATATTAAATAAAATAATGCTATTAGTTCCCAAGTTCTTCCAGTTTTCAATACTTGTACTAATTGTCAAATAACAGTAAATATAATAAATAATAATTAATAATTTTAAAATATAATCTTAACCTTGTTTGTGCTAAAAATTTTAAAAATAAAATTGTTTAGGAAAAAACCTGTTCGCATTTATGTTCTAAAGTTTACTGTATGGAAATAACATTTCCTTACAGTACAGAAATGAATATTTCCTTACTGTTATTTTCGGTTGCCAGGCAACAATTAAGTTGGAGGAAATATTGACTTTTTCTTTCAAATATGTTGTCAAAAATGTTATTATTTCTTATCGATTTTTGGAAAAGGTATTTTTTTAAGATTATTTAAGCAATGTTTAAAAATTAAGTCCATTTTTAAATTTGGGGCTCACACTTGCGAACGTTTCTTTAGAAATAGTTCTACCAGTAACTACAATTTAAAGAGGTACATTACCTTATCAAAAATGTAACAAATTTTCTTCAACTAATAAATTACCGTATACGTTTAATAGATCTTTTTTGTATGTTAGCATACAAAATAAATGAGCATATAATGTAACAGACCTATACATTCATTTCCCAATACATCAGTCCAAGAATTCAGAACAATTATACAAAAAAACAAAAGATTTAATTAATCAAAACACAAATTTTGTAAAGGTACTGCACCTGTCCTTCTTTCAATAGACGCGGGCTCTTAATATTCCAGTAAGGACAGTTTCATTTATTAACCTGCCCATTTAAAACGCACTGACTGGGGTTCGACACTAATTAAAGCTGTCACAATTGCAAATTCGATTCTTTTCTCGGGGTCATCGTCACAAAATTATATCATGGGAATTTGCATTTTCTAGTGATGCAATATATTTTATATCTTATATTAGTCATAGTACAATTAATGGCATATCTAACACGCAATGTTTTAACAAATGTGTAATAATTGTTTAACAAATTTGATGACCAATTTAACAAGCACTTTGTCCCAAGATTGGACCTTAAGGATCAAAGTAATAAAACGTGCGACTGGCGTAACAGAAAATATTAATAATGCTCACTTCTCTTATTGAAAATTTAATATAGATCGTAAATACTCTAGCCATTTTACTGTTCTTTTAGTTGTGAGTTGAAACAATCAATGCACAAAAAACACACTACATACCAAACATTTACATTTTATTTATTGCCTACCATTTATTTCGATTTAAATGTTGCGCCAATCTTCGGATTTTAACTGGCCTAGAGACGAGAGCTTCTTATATATTAGTTAGACCATTATTCCGGAAGATTCGCGAACCTGCTAAAGGTCTCTTGAGATTAGTATATTTGGGGCGGTTAAGATCGTTGCACTACCCCTTTCCACGTTTCATTCCGAAATGGTTCCAAAGATGGTGGATATTCATATTGGCAAAAGGTTCCCCTCCCCCATTCCAAGTTTAGTAACCAGATAGAAAATGTTTCTACCAGCCTTTGGCTATACAATGTGCCAGAGTATATTCAGCTAAAGCAATAAATAGGTATTTTTGCACTTCACAGGTTACACTGTAATTAGTCTTTAAGCGGTGAGCGATGGGAGATTAATTCATAGAATATCAAATCCAGCTCTGGTAGGACTTGCCGCAGCTCAGCGTCTTGTAATGTTTCGGTGACACATTTATTACGTTACCTCTGACATTGATATTATAAACGTCTTTTGTCGAATGGCTGGTATCTTAAATGGAATGGATATCTTAATGGTATCTTAACCATGAATAACATCTTTTCTTCTACGGAGCTAACTAACATAGTCCTCCTCAACAACATTATCTCCTGGCAAAAAACCACACTTCAGATCGCTTGGGGGAGGAAGGCTGTCTCCGCAATACTATTAGAACTTAGAGACTCATATACTTTTATGGATAGCTAAAGCCTACTTTTGCCAAATATAAATAATATATAATTAACAGAATCATTAATCGGTATTCATGCGTTTCACTATGACATGCCATATGACTACAGTACTTGTTATTTTCTTGATTCCAAGCATCTTACGAATGTTCTGGAACAGGTTGGATTGAAAATTTTGCCCTTGCTCAGAATGTAGCTTTAGAAGTATACCAAATCAGCAAATCCATACTTTTACTAAAACATCGGTAGCAGAGATCACCTTTAAGAGTGCCAGGACAATTTGGTTCAAGTATGAATTTAGATGGGACTACACAAAACTAAATACAATCTATTTTATGGTTTTTTACGTAAACTTTGCTGTTCTCTTAAGTTGGTACATTTAGATTCCAGTTTTTAAAATGAGGTTAGTCTTTTGGTCGAAAAAAAATGAAAACCCAAAAACTAAAATATCAAACATTATTTAAATTTTATGATTAAGCAAATCGACTTCCACTAGGTAAATGTCAATTTTCCTTTTAAAATAATTTCTCAAACCATCATCATTTTCAGTCCAGATGAGAATATCATTTAAAAATTATTTTAAACAATTTTTCACAAAGATTTGATACAGAGTATAGGGAAACTTCAGTAAGGGATCTTTTTTTGTTGTACCTAATAGCAGACAACAAAGTTGATTATCAGCTGCTCTTATGTATTCCGCATGTTGATCTGGTTACAATGATTACATATGTATACGATGTGTAATGCAAAATATAATTAATGTGTAGAACCTAGGTAGTCAAGTCGGCTGATATTTCGATGAGTCTTAAGTTTTATGCCAATTTTTTAATAATAACTAGGTGGTACCTTCCGGGCGTGGAATGTAAGAATGTGAGAAAATCATTTCACAAAATGGTTAATTGGGGGTGTCATGACTATAGTCTTTTAATTTAATAATTTTAGATGTAATAGGGAACTGACCTTCCTGTTATGTAGTGCCAAAAACTTTGCCACTTGTGTCGCTCGACATGTATCCATCTTGCACTCATCTGGTTTTGTTATTCTTTTTATCTTCACTTAGAGTTGACCACGATAAAAATTCTCAATGTCTTTTTGAGATGGATATATGTTGTTATATTAGTATAAGGAAAGTTAATTAGATTTATTAGTATTAGGCTTTAGATTAATATTTTTTATGAGGAAAATCTTAAATGACCGGCAAAAAGGAAAAGGGCTGTAATTTCGTGAATCCTTTTGCACTTGTTGTTAAAAAATATTAAATAGAAATCAGTGCAGGAGCTACTAAAGGACCTTGCTGATCATAGAGTAAGTTTTCTTAAACTATAGTGAATCTGGTTAATAATGCTCATTGCTCATACTTTTAGACTGGTTCTTTTTTCAGAAAAAGCCACTTTTACTATTCATGAAAATATACGTAGGGAAATGCCGATACCATTTTTTAATTTTAATTAAAAAACTTATTATGTGGTCTGGTGGTCTGTGCAAATATCTATCGCGTCGCTTCATTTTTTAGCTAAACCGGCAAAATTGTCGTTACTATGCCGAAAAAAATCCAAAGTGGGTGGTCTAGCAGCATACACCAAGCAAAAACTTATGTGTGGGCTAGAATCACTAAAGATCGAATTATTGGCTCAATATTTTTTAATAATAATTTAATTAGTGACAGATATCTTGAATTTTACAAAATACATTGGTATTAAAAAAAAAATTGAAGAACTTAAACAGAGGATCAGAAATGAAATTCAAATAATTACGCCAAAGACACGGTTTGTCAAGAAATATATGGTTTTTATTTCAAACAGTTGCTTAAGTAATAAATAATTTCATTTTAACAAAAATATACACATTATAACTTTTTTTCACATTTTAAAATTTAAATAGTAGCAGTTTCAGAAATGTTTTAATTTTATTAAAAAAGTTTGAAAGAAATTTACTTCTTTAATAAATTTGCCAATAATTTAACAAAATATGTCAACTTCTTTAAAACACTCTTTTAAACTATCATTCATACAAGTTGACAAATACTCAATTCATACAAGAGAGGAATCATTGCACCTAAAAAAATATATGTGTAAGTTCTAATCTGAGCCCTTATGGGATGATTTGGGGAACTAGAAAGAAAAGTACAACGTTAGTTTTCTTTTTTTAAGAGAGCTTTTCAGCAAGGTGTTAAACAGATTAAATAAATAAATGCACATGACGTCATATTTTCTCGGTCAGCTACAAAATAAAGTACTAATCAAACCGCAAATGAAATAGAAACATCCCTTGCTGTATAAAAAAATAAATAAGATATTATAATTAAGATATTATGATTATACATAACATAATCTTAATTAATTACCAAAATTTCAACCTAAATAATAAAGAACCAAACTTCTTCGTTTTAAATTCCACAGGGGAAATAAAGCGTATAAAAATCGTAGGCCTCATTTCAGGAGTGTGCCGCGCGTTCAAATGGGATTTTTGGCCCATATCCCACGCCGAACAAACAAACATCGATTTTTCTTTCGCTAGACTTCCAGCCGACGTTTATTTTCTTTTTAGGGAATAGATAGAATTTAGATTTATTTTAAAGGGATGCAGCTGAAAGATATATATCAAGGGAGGATATTTGAAAAAAAAATTCGTAGATATTTTTAAAAGGAGAATGTGTAAAAGATTTGTAAAAAAATTCTTAAAGACGTATATCATTTAACAATTTTAGCGTAATAGGCAAAAGAGTCGAAATTATTTACATCTCAACTACAAAAAGCGAAATAAAAAATTTATAAAAAGAAGGAATTCAAAGCAAAAGAACCCATACATATTTCAGACTATATCTTTTTAATGACTACTAAGTTGTCATTGTCTGATTAATTTTTGGTAGTTTGCCGTTTCGGCTTGAGATATCTTATTTAAACCTGAAATAGCATGATAGCGCAAAAGGTACTTATTCAAAAAAAAAAGTGAAAACTACCAATAAATTTGATCTAATACTAATAAAGTTATTGGTTGACAGAGAAATAGTAATACAGGAAAAGGAAAAATTTTTAAAAGTATTATTGTTAGTGAAAAAGACTTCTTCCTTAGAACGGTCAATATTCCTAGTGAAAAAATTTGGCGAAGAAGAAAGCTCAATAAGACAGTAGGGTGTTTCTTGTTATATATAGAGGTATGCTACAATTCATGACTCTTGGCAAGCTTGCTAATTAATGCTAGAACCAAATCGGTAAATTACCAACTTATAAAAAAATTGACAATCATCTATTATTTAAAACAAGGATTATTTTTGTCTATATCATAAATTATAATCTAGAAACCACGTAAATTACGTATTAGGGTACTTCCCGTTAGGTTGATTAAATAACTATTGGTTTCGAATCCAAATATCTGAGATGCTAGCCCGGAAGACAATTAGACCAAAGTAAAGAGTTTAATAATATAGCTATAACTTTTCTAGAGCATGATTTTTTTTACATACTGACGTTTTATTTATTGCTTTAATATTGGTTAAAATATGCAAATAAAACTTATAAGTAAGTTTTAGGAAGTAGTTATTGCCAATTTTTCATATGCAATTTAAAAATTTCTTTTATTTGTCATCGGGACACATACTAGTGTATTACCTTTTATCTCAGCCGATTGTAATTTAATTATTTAAGGTATCCACATTTTTGACAGAAATTAAATAAACTAAGAACTTAAGAAAACCCTTAATGCCAAAATCTATAGGATTTATATCTTACCGTCAAAGAACCCAATATTTAGTACTTTCTTTACCTAGTCAATGATAAGTGATTGCGTAAACTAATGCATAAGTTAACTGCTGCAATATCAATTATGAGCCTTAGGTCTTGTCTCAGCTGTAGATTCTTTAGCTGTAGATATTTTTCAAAAAGACTTACAAAGAAGCTCTTTTTGTAAAAAATTAAGGTATTATAGCTAACACATTGTGAAAGGAAATATTAGCTGATTAATTTGTTATTAATTACCCAAGTGACATTTAGTGATATTGATCCTAGAACTTAATTAGTATATGTGATATACTAAATTTATAAGCAAGAACAACAAAAGCTCGATCTAAAAATTAAATAGCTTAAGAGACTTAATAAGAATACATTAGAAAAAAATAGGCGCAGAAAAATGTTTTTAGGTAGTCTAGCTAGCAT
Source organism: Anthonomus grandis grandis (assembly GCF_022605725.1). Classification (NCBI taxonomy): domain Eukaryota; kingdom Metazoa; phylum Arthropoda; class Insecta; order Coleoptera; family Curculionidae; genus Anthonomus; species Anthonomus grandis. The sequence goes on along the minus strand of NC_065552.1, from coordinate 10,752,177 downwards.
ATGTTGAACATGAAGAGAATACAATTGATGTTTTTTAAAAATTTAAATTTTACTGAAGTTACTTACATTTTATTGTTTGTAATTTTTTATGTACTTATTTAAGGTGACTTCGCAATTGACTCTGGACTTAAGAACTCTAATTGCACAGTTATTCTTTCTTGAGGTCGCCTGCAATCAGATATTATTTATTTATTAAATGTTCCAGTTTGGCGCAAATGTTTAAAGAAAAGCAAATATTGTATATTGGGGTACTCTTTATCCTGAATACAACTTATTACTTTTACTTACATTTATTTGGTACTTTTTCGCCTTAAAGATAATAAATAAGCAGATTTCTAGATTTGCTAAGTTAATTTTTTTAATAATCAAGTATTTGAATGATTCTTTAATAAGTTGCACTCTTCAGGTAAGCACCTTGTGATGCACATTTTTTTTTGTCTGCGTTTATTTCGTCGGCAGCGTGGATCTTCGAATTACTGGTAGTGTTTGGCGAAAATCGCCAGACAATAAACCCGAGTCATTGCGTAAATCTTTCAATGTTCGCTTAAGTGCGTCTAATGCACGTTTATGCGCCATTGTGCATTCGTCCTAAATGATGATTTTCGATGCTGATAAAACTTTGACCTTTGCGGAGTTTTTTAAATATCTTTAATATTTTGGCTAAGATCTAACGGCAATTTTATTACTAAATGAGCCGTACGGTATCCTTTTTACAACGTGACTGCTATTTCAGAAGAATCAACTGCAAGCACAATGATGGATCTTGCATAAACAGTGACTTAAACAATGGCTTAAGAGTTCGATCATCTTAGTCATGGCATTGATAATGATGATTTTAAGAAAATACAAATTACTGATAGTTATATATTTTTGATAAAATTTATATAGAATAGATAGAATTCATTCTACTTCAGTCAGTCGTACGAGACGGTCGTGTTTTTTGTTCGTTGGCTCTGCTAGTATTGAATATTTGTTTTAATTTATTTTGTTGTGTTTATAAATTTTAAGTTACCCGCGTGTCAATAAACAGTTCCTGTATACTATTAGTTCCTATTTAACAAAATTGCAACATCCGTCTACCTTATAATGGCTGCGTTTAGATGCGATTCCTGCCAAAAAGCTGTTTCAGAAAAGGACAAATATAAACTTCGCTGCAGTGGGGCATGCCGTCGAAATTTTTGTATGACCTGCACTAGATTAGATAAGGCAACCACAAAGGTGATACAACAACTAAAATACCATAAGATTAGATTTTTCTACAGTGTTTGCGACTCACCAACTTTAAAATATCTTCATGACAAAGTTTAGCAACTCTAAAACTCTCAGATATCCCTGGAAAATGCCAATGCTCTGGGAACCTGTCTAAAGAAGAATAATGACTTTCTTCCAGTGCTTTCAGAAATTTATGACATTTTAAGTTTCCATGATACAAAATGGAAAAATCTATATGAAAATATAGAAGATATCCATCGCCTCCATACTGTTTCTGAAAATGGACAAGAATCTCTGTTCCATTTAATTAAAGATATGAAACAGGAAATATTTAATCTGTCATCTATTCTTATGGACAATTATGATGACACTGTTAAGATCCAGGTCCATGACTCTACCAAACAAGAGTTAATACAGGAAATTGAGAGCTTGAGGAAAAATGTAAACTAATTGACACGCACCTTAGATCAATTAGCTAAAGAAAAATCTAATGTAAAAATTAGCCAAACTGTTGCTAAAAAAAACGATTGCTTGCCAGACAGATCAGACCGAAAACCGAGGCTCAGAGGTGCTTACAACACCCAATATCAACTCGTTGAATAAAGATGAATTGCATTATGTGGTTGTGTCAAATATCCCACCTCAGTTCACCGGAAATCAGCTTGCGCACTTTGTCAAGAAAAAACTGGGAACCACGGACTTTATCAGATGCTTCCCAACGCTAAAAAACAAAGAAAATGCACATTTCGACTTCAAAATTGGTGTGCAAAATATCAATTATCTAAAACGGCTAAAGGATATTAGCATATGGCCTCTAGGCACTTTCATCTCCAATTCATGTTTATCATCCTCAAAAACACCAGCAAAGGTAATTATTACAACTTCAGGCTTACCACCTTGTAAGACTTTCACCCCAGATGGTCATAACCTGTCGCAACGGTCGGATGCAGCAACACCAGACACTTTACCCAGGAAAGATAAATCTTTGAAAATTGGTTCAGACAAGGAGGCGATAGCTACTTCGAAGTCCCTAGCGACTGAATTGTTGGAGGCTGATTTTATCATTGATAGAGACGGGGAGATGAATAAAACATCAAATATAGACTCGATGACTCCACCATTAGTGAGACTGTCAAGAGACAGGCTGCCGCATTCCAGGCAGATGGCCGTTATTTACTGGCTGGGCTATGGGATCCCTCAATTTTAAAACCCCTTAGGCTATTTCTTTCATATCTGCATGATCAGCCCTCCAGTGTATGTTTCGAAGGACACACCAATACCAGCATCTGATTGGCACTTGCCTCAGAGGGACTTCCTGGTGACGTGGACGGCTTGCGGAAGCTCTACTTTCGATACCATGACGCCTATGGTATTGGCCCAGCTGAAGTAGAAGCAGATCTGTCAGCCTTTGGATCCTTTTTCTCATCAGAGAAATTACTACGCCTCCAAAGGATTAGAGAAAGTCAGAGCAATTACTATTCTAGTGGGTCTCCCACTAAGAATAAAATTTTGTAGGTAGCTTGAGGCAAGAAGAAGATCAAACACCGTCTAAAATACTAGACAATGGCAAGCTTAGTATTTTCTCTCTAAATATTCAGTCTCTAAGATACAAAACTGACGATCTATTTCTTTTGTTAGAAGAGCTTCATTTTCCTGATATCGTTGCCATATCTGAACATTGGTTAAATATCGGTGATGCCGTTTTTAATAAAAATTACTTTACAGTGGCCAGATTTAATAGAACAAATATATCTCATGGAGGTACTTTGATAATGTCTACAAGCAACGACTTTTCAGTAATAAACAAGTTCTAAAATTAAAAAACTGAAAAACTATTTGAATTTTCCATTATCTATAGTAATAAATATGATCTTCATATAATTGGTATATATAGAACACCCGACGCTGATGTAAATATATTCTTTTAAAAATTACTAAGCTTGCTTGAGTCTCTGCCTTTAAACAGCAAAATCATTTTATGTGGCGACCTAAATATTGATGTTTCCAGTGTGTGTGCGGCTCAGGAATCTCTCCAATTTTCGATTTTTTTTGCTTTTAATGCATGTGCATGATTAATCACCAACCAGAATAACTAAAATCAGCTCGAGTACAATAGACTATGTCGAATCTTCTTTTGATCCAGATTTCGTTGACTGCTTCATGATCTGAAAAGCTTAAGTTTAGGACAGTACACCTAAACTCAGGCTTTTCAGATCATGAAGCAGTGTTAACAAAGTTTTCCATAATATCAAAAACTAAAAATGTTCCCCGCAAATTAGGCCGTATTTTCTCAGATCGAAATTTTCTAAATTTTAAGCCTCTAACTACTGACTGGAATGTCCACTCTTCTGATGTTAATTCTCTAGATTTATAAAAACGCTATCTAATCTGTCTCACAAATCCTAACCTAGGTCTCTCAAACTGAAAAAACATAAACCTTGGTCTACCCAAGGGTTACGTACATCTGCTAAGAATATGCGTTAATTATTCAATCTTGGAAAATTCTCGGACAGCGCTTTCTTTCATGACTATGTAAGACTATATAAGAAAATTTATCAAAGGAAACTAAAAGAGGCAAAAGACATTTACTATAACAAGAGACTGGCAAAGTCTTGTAATGTCGCTTAAGAATCATGGTCGATTACTAATAATTTGAGAAATAAACCTTCTATCCAATAAATAAATAATAAATCTTAAGTCCAGTACTATCTCTACCTCTTCTGAGAACCTCAAAAATTATTTTGTAAACGTAGCGAAGAATCTAATAAGTACCATAGCTCCTACCCACGATCCACTTCCTTATCTTTCTAGTGCAGATGAGAATTTACACAGTTTTTTCTTTACGCCAATAGTATTACCTGAGCTTCGCAGTACGATTAGGGAAATCAAAAATAAGAGCTCTTCTGGAACCGATGGACTCACGTTGAACATGTTTCTAAACCTGCCAGAGTGTATATTAAACCATCTTACAAATTTAATCAACCTGTCTTTTCAAAAAGGAGTTTTTCCCAACTGCTTTAAGAAGGCAATAATAATCCCTCTACATAAAGGAGGAGATGAAGATCAGTCTTTCAACTATCGCCCAATTGCTCTTCTTCTCACACTATCAAAAATTATTGAAGGATTAGTGAAAAAAAGGCTCCTATCATTTCTACTGAAATTTAAAATACTCACTCCTCAACAATTTGGATTTTTAAATACCAAATGCACAAATGATGCTATGTTTTCCCTTTTTAATAATGTATACTGTAGCTTAAACAACCGACATCCTGTGGCAACAATCTTCTGTGATTTTTCTAAAGCTTTTGATTGCGTAAACCATGATATCTTTATAAAAAAGTTGCAACACTACGGGTTTAGAGGTATGCCCCTCGAATGGTTTAAGTCATATCTCAATAACAGAAGTCAGTTTGTGAGGATTGAATCTACGATGTCCTCTTGCAACCCAGTAGAATGTGGAGTGCCTCAAGGTTCAGTGCTTGGCCCTATTTTGTTTCTCATATTTATCAAGGATATCGCTAGTCTGAATATTAAAGGAAGACCCTGCCTATTCGCAGATGATACTAGTTTTACCTGGAGTAATCCGGATATTGCCGAACTTCATAAAATCATATCAAATGACTTAACTTCTATCAAAGCATGGTAAGACTCTAATCTTCTCTGCCTTAATATCTCCAAAACTAAATTTTTGTCCTATAAAAAAAATTTGCAATCTTTTGTACTGGATAACGCAACCATTGACGAACCCGACTTTCTTTGAAATTTTTGGGGCTTATTGTTGACAAGTCGTTAAAATGGGACATGCGCATTAACCCTTTAACAAAAAAATTAAGCTCCGCTTGTTTTGCGTTAAGATCAATTTTCAAGGAGCTTAGCCTCTCAACCTCTATAACAGCGTATTTTTCCCTCTTTGAATCACACCTTCGTTACGCCCTTTCTTTTTGGGGTGTGTGTAGTGTCACTCAATTTGACAAAATTTTCAGACTTCAAAGGAGAGCTTTGCGTTATACACTTAGACTTAATTATAGAGCTCATTGCCAGGATTTCGTTAAAAAATGTAATATCCTAACATTGCCGTCACTACTTATATAAATATGAGTCCGTTTGTCTAATTCACAAGCACGTTTCATCAAATTCAGATAGGCCGTCCCATAATTATCCTCTCAGAAACGCGGAGTATGATTTATATCTGACTACTCCACATTCAGAATTGGTAAAAAACTCTATATTGTACAAAGCAAAAAAAATTCACAATCATTTGCAATTGAACATTAAGCCCATCACATCTTTTCCTACTTTCCGTAAGGCATTAAAATCATTCCTACTCGAGAGAGCCTTTTACTCGGTAAACGATTTTTTTAATACTTGATTTTAACTTCACACACACAGACTGATTTATTGTTTTTATATGTACTGTTTTATACTAGCTATATCTATATCTTATACACTTTTTTGCTTTCTTAGGTTTCCCTTTTTTTTTTCTTTTTTTGACATTGTATACATGCAATTGTATATTTTTTTATTTTTAATTGTGTTTTATTTATTTATTCATACTTTTGTCCACATACAATTATTGATTTGTATAAGTTTGTATATTTGTTTTACTAGTTTTATTTAATTTTTGTGTGTTTTGTTTGTTTTTATGTTTACTTTAGCTATCAGCTTTGTCTACAAATTGTAAAATTTTTTGACAATAAAGCAATTGATTGATTGATTGATTGATATATTATCAAGTCCTCTAATCTATTCAATTATATGCGTTTTTTAGACTTCACGGAAACGCGGTCGAATAGGATTAAATAATTTATACATAATCGCTATTTTAAATTTGTCGTACTTTTTTACCCAGTATATATTTGGACCTAAGCTTATACAATCAAGAGTTTCGAGAATTCGAGATATGGTGATTTAGAAAAGTGCTTCGGATGAGCTCCACGGTAATTGCAAAAGGGCAGTGCTTATTAGATCATATACTTTTCGTAAAACTTTTATTATTATAAAAGATATTGCTTAAATACCAGAAAAAAGAATTCACAAGAATTAAATAAAACATAATAAGTACAGCTTACTTATCATTTATCAGTTATCATTCCTAACTTAACTTTGACGAAACATTTTGGTAATTATCTATGTACTTATTACTTGAGCTTTTCGTTTATTCAGATTCATAAGGAGCTTACGCTGATAAAATATTTTAATTTTAATTTTTCGTAACTTAATTTCATAATATATTGTATGATTCAAAAGTAATTAATCGCCAAAGTAGAATGGTTGTGAAGTATTTTTATCGCTACAATCGTAAAGTTTAAGACATCGACAACAAAGTCCTTTGTTATTTACTTTATCTACGTTCCACTTTCTTACTTTGTGCTCTTCCTTTGTAGTTTATTTAAACCGCACCAGTAGCTTATTGACCTTTGAGGAAAAATATCCGTTTACAAAGAAGCACTGTCTTTTTGTTAAATTTTAAAAATAACTTGGTTTTTACCATTTCACAGTCTAATTTAGAGAAAAATATTTTTTATTCAAGCTTATTTAAAGACAAAAGTTTTTAATTGATAATTTAATTAGCTAATTGACCTTTCAATAAGAAAATAGATTTTATTACCGGTTAGGCTCATTTATGGTACATGAAACTAGATAGCAGAGGTCAGCTATTTACTCTCGAAACTGTATTAAACTTTAAATTGGTATACCAAAATACATAGTTTTGGCTTTATGGGAAATATGAAACCAGATTTTGCTTCGACAAGGAGAATAATTTCTCTTATACTCAGATGTTCCGGCTATAAATAAAATTTCACCCGAATTTCAATAATATGCTGATACTGCTACCAATAAACTTTTGTTTTGTTCTAGAAATTGTCTACCTATACCTGTTAGTTGTTATCGCGTCTAAAAGTAAATCTCTGTGTAAAAGAAGATTTTGGGTCCGACCAAGTATTCAACTGAAAAATTGGTATAACAGTACTAATCTAATAGAAGAATTGAAAAAATCAGGCCAAGATATTGTTAACAAGACGCTAAAATTTGACGTACCATTTCTCCAAATTAACTTAATATTTTGCCGGGATGTTACGATTTTTATCTACTGGAGATTTAAATCATTGGTCGATGTATCTATTCAACATTTTGAAATAAGCAATTTCCCAAATTATTCCAAAGCTTGCGATGCTCTTATTTTGAATTGACATACCATGACTATATAAAGGTAAGCAGATTTTTGCTAACCTTAAACATACATTTTAAAGAAAAATTATATTCTTAATTTTTAATAACCAAACTTAAAAAGATACAACAGTGAAAAAATAAAGCAAAATATTCCAGAAAGAAGATATTTTTCAATTTTAAAACTTTAACTAAAAAGTATTCTTTTGCTATCTAATATGCTTAACATACTCATAGGATGCCACATCCTGAATTTTTCAACTGGCAAATGATCTAGTCCTCTTCAGTAATTGATTAAGCTGGAGTTAATGGATTAGTGAATAAAAAGCATGACGAATAATTTGGAGATGATTGCGGCACTAGAGTTGTTGATTTTGAAAAGTATTGCTGATTAATAAAGCATAATATTATATGGTGTCTGTGAGACGGGATAGTTGTATTCGCCCAATTTTCGCCCAGTTTCAAACAAAACTGTACTTCTCATATGTTGCACATGAATATTATACAGGGTGAATAGGAATAAATGCACTAAACTCTAGGTGAGTATTGTACACGTAAAAATAAATTTAAAAAACTTATAGGTTCTTATCCGATTCTCATTTCTTTTTAAATTATAGCACAATTAAAATGTTTTAAATAGTTTACTATTTCTTATCATGTATCAATTTTTGATCTATTATATTGTTCTGACTTTTGCTACTCAACTATTCATTCGACAGAAAAGAGTACTCAACAATCACCGCTCTCCAGGAGGAAGAATTATATGGATGTATAGCATCTGTAACCGGAATATTATGTTAGCCATATGCATTTTTGTGGCTGGATAAATAATAATCGTCCTGTTGTATCGCGCATACTTTTTACCGCTGAAGCAACACTGACCCGTGATAGCATCAATAATACTTACAACTCTCATATATGGTCAACTGAAAAATCCATACGCAACAGCCAAAATTAATTATCAGCACAAGGTAAACGTGTTGTGTGGTATGATCGATAGTGCTTTATTTGGCTCACATATTTTAAAAACCGTATTTTATTTGCGAAATCAGTTAAAAGCATTATTAGAGAGATATAACTAAAACCATGTTAATTTGGGAAATTTTATTTGTTTGTAATTACGCTATGTTTTAAAAGCAAATAAGATCGCATAATAACATATGGGTTTTTTAAAATTTACAAAAAATATAAATACAAAGAAAAAAATCAAAAGAATGTATATATGAACCCAATAAGACTGTTCCTCGGCCATATCTCGGGAACCGTACGTCGTATGACTTAGGGATAAAAGAAATTATTAATTAATTAAAGGTAAAACGGTCACGAAGAATCACTGGAAAATATTTTCAAGTTCTAACAATACACACCAGAGGGGCGAAACTGTCATCTTAAATTTTAAAATTGCATTTTTTATAATTTTGCGTAATAACTAAACATTTCTTTTTTACATTTTTAGAGAGAACGGTTTTTTAATAAAGCGAATGAAAAAAAAAGAAAGCAATCTTATGGCGACCAGGTGATCAAAATGACCTTCGTTATTTTGAATACAAATCTGCAGACGCTAATGAGCAGTCAAGTCTTATCAAGTTTTAATAAATACGTAATTATTAACCAAGTCATTCCAAAAAGCAACATCTAAAGATTCTTGTATTAAGTATTTCCCTTGAGCGTCAATTGTTCTTACAGTGATTTTAGAATTGATTAATATTAGGACAAAGTAACAGTAGGCGCAAATGATTTCATATACAAGTAAAATATGATTTGATTTAAAATGTTTTTGGTAAGGTTATTGATATGAGTGAGCTTTTCTTACGTTATAAAGAAAAGTTTTATTGGTTTCTTAAGATTAGAAGATGGTTAAGTATATTTTTTTGTCATTGGTATGATTTATTGAATTTGCATTATTATCCAAAAAAAAACAAAATTTACCTCGACTGTTTGCCTTATCGGTTCAACGATATACCTTGTGATGTCAAAAGCATAAAGCATTCCTGTCATATAGTTTTGGCATGTATAGAGTGTACGACGTCCCAGAGTGGTTCCTCCCCAAACTCTAACAGTATCACCTCTAAAGAGATGCACTTCTTGAACAAAGCTGTGATGTGTGTGTTTGCTGACTTCTCCAGACTTTTAAATGCCTTAGCATGGTAAATACTATGCCAACCAAAACGAGATTCATCAGTAAAAAGGACCAAATTCTGCAACGCTGTGTCTTTGTGTCTCCATGTAAGGGATACACCATGATATGTTCTTCGAGCGAATAAACCACTCTCGTGCAGACAATTTCTCACTGTTTTTACAGAAATTGGGATTCCTATGTGATGTTCAAGCTGACGTCGTAATTGTGTTGTAGGGACAGTTGGGTTTCCTCTTATACTGAAGGTTATATTAGGATCTTGTTACACAAGTACCTTCTATGACATTATCCGCGCCTCCTCAAGACGGTTTCCGTTTCTCTTAAGCCATGCCACAGCCTGCTTATAACACTTTGTGTTCTTTTGAACTCAAGAGCAACATCAACTTGTCGTAATTCCGCTTGAATCATTCGAACGGCTCTGTTCCGCGGGTGTTAAATGTTTTAATAGCATAATAAAAAAATCAACTCTTAATTTACGACTGCATTTGACTAAAATAAGCGACCTCTGAAACTGAAGTCAAAACCAACTAAATTCAATCTAGCAAAAAAGTAATAGAATCCAAAAAATTCTTTAGAATAACAAGATTTAGACCACATTTCAACCGCAATATGGTTACAAGGATCTTAGGAATAAAGATATCTCATTTTTGTCGCTACTGCATTTACTTTTAGAGAAAGTTTTCTTCACTTTTTTCCATTTTTCGTGTTCTTCTGTGCCCTTTTTAATTTTAAGTAAATAATCCACTGCTTCCAAATTTTTACAGTAAACGTCAGACAAAACAGAAACTTACATTTTTAGTAGCTGTAAGTTTTCCTTGGTGACATTGTGATCGAATGTCTTAGGCTAGCATCCTTTGATGCGGTACTCTTTCATTATGTCGTAAATAAAAAATAACTTTGTCCACTCACAAAAAAAAATTACAATACGTTATAACCTCGGGAAAGCAGACTCGCCTTTCTGCATAATACAGATATAGATGCGAGAGAAACAGAGATTGCAAGTGTTGTTGTTAGTTTATAACATATACAGGGTGATTTTCAACCTATGTGCATAAACTTGGGAAATGGTAGATGAAGATCAATAATAAGTAATAATGAGAAAAAAATCTAGTAAAATATTTTTGATTTCCGAAATAAAGTTAAACAAATGTCAACAGAACGTGTATCAGACGAACTTATTTTGTTTATTAATAACTGATAGTAAACAAGTCATAATGTTTGGAATTTGTTGTTTGAAATTTTTAGCAGTACTTAGTTTGTTGGTGGCTGTGATCGTTTTCGATCGTTTTTTTCACACGAACAAAATAAAAGCGTCAAATGTAATGGCGCACATTTTTACAAACGAAGAACTTGTCGACATGGTTTTGGTTTATGGAGAAACGCATCAAAATACAGTGGCAGCAGCTGATCTGTATGCCCAAAGATTTCCCCGAAGATATCACCCGAGACGTGGCGCTTTTTTACGTGTTATTCAGCGGGGTAGAGAAACTGGCAATTTGCGGCCGCGGTCTGGACAAGATTGAGGAGCTATTAGACCTAGGCACATTCTAAATCTGGAGTAGGATATTTTAGAAGTTATCGAAGAACAACCTGGAATTAGCACTAGGACAATTGCAGCGCGATTGGAATATCGCAATCTACAAGTTGGCAAATTTTAAGGCACGAGTTGCTGTACCCGTTTCATGTGCAGAGGGTACAAGCCCTACTTCCAAGAGATTTGCCACTTCGAGTACACTTTTGTGAGTATTTGTTACATCACCAGCAGTTAAGCCCAAACTTTACCATGAACATTTTAGTTACGGATGAGGCAAATTTAACGCGCAATGGAATTTTCAACTTTCATAACACTCATTACTGGGCTTTGGAAAATTCGCATATTACACGGAGAACATACTTTCAACAACGTTTTTCTGTAAATGTATGGGCTGGAATTCTGAACGGGATGCCCATCGGACCTTTTATTCTGGAAAATCGTTTGACTGGTGCTCGGTATTTAGAATTTTTGCGCAACAATTTACCAGTGCTCTTTGAAAATATGAATCTCAACGTTAGGCAGAACATGTGGTTTCTTCATGATGGTGCTACACCATTTAGACAACATTTAGATCGTGTGTTTCCTGGACGATGGATAGGCCGTGATGGTCCAGTTGGGTGGCCCCCTCGCTCGCCTGACCTTAATTTATTAGACTTTTATTTGTGGGGTCATATGAAAACAATGGTGTATGTAACCGAAGTTGATACTGAGCAAGAGCTACGACATCGCATAAACGCTGCCAGTGACGCAATTCGCCTATAGCCTGGTTTGGCCCGTGCATGTACGTCTTCATGGATTCGACGAGCTCAAGTCGGTATCGAAAATAATGAAAACAACTTCGAACAGTTGCTTTAAATTAGTGTAAATTAAACACGTTAAAAAATACACGTTTTTTATTTAAAAAATATGGATATATCTCCAAAACTAAAAATATTTTACTGCATTTTATTTTCATTATTACTCATTATTACTCATCAGCTATCATTTCCCAAGTTTATGGGTGTAGGTTGAAAATCACCCTGTATAAAATTCTAAACATACATACACCCAAACTGCAGTTTCTAGATTATTATTATATTTAGATTTAGGTTTAAGTTAATGGACATAAATTGGAATGTAAAGTGCGTTTAGTTTTTGCATATTTTAATATTAACACGTTTTTAATATTAAAGAATTATCAAAGGTTTGGTGTTGAATTTTCTCTTGTATCAGTTAGCGCTTGTGCAAGGTTTTGTTTTTGAGTAACAGTGAGTACATCATTCACATTGCCTGTTGCTCCAGTGATATTCTTCTCTTCTTAGAGTTCTCTGTGAAGGACTTTGCGCACTATATAATTTGCACTTAACAAAAGTGATCGTTGGATTTTTAAGAAATTGTGTTTTCCTGAGACTTTTTTTAGTATAGTTCTAATACAGTCTTAAAGATACGGTCAGTTACACCAATAATATTAAGGATAACTTATAATAAATTAACTTATAATATATAAAACTAATGTTTTATTTACTCTGCATTTCTATTTGTAAGTCCTTGTACTTAAATTGTTTTTCTGCTCCTTTCTGCGTTCTGTCATAGTAGGATAAAGTTACTACATTGATCGAAACATATTGTTTCATTTGCTTGTCTTTAATCAGCAGGTCCGGTTTATTTGTAGTAATTGTTTTGTCCGTGCTTATCTGTGTTCTATTAACTGTAGTTGAAACTGCGGATCCTACAGGATCCGCGTTGCGCTGGTACCATTTTTTACTTACATCTATGTTGTAATGTTGTCTCACTTATATCTATTACATTTCTTACATCATTACATTTCTTACTTACTTCTATGTTTTTCATTAAGGTGTTTTGTTAGTGTGTTATGCTAGCTCAGGTATTCTTTTTTGTTTAGAATGGGGTAGTCTTAATTGAAGTATCATGGATGATTTCACTAAAGGTACAGCAGAGTTTGCATTTTTCTTTGCAGCTTTTTTTATTTTTTTTGCCTATAGTTTATTTTTATATTTTCATATAGTTTCTTACGTTGTCATGATCTTGGTACGCTATTATCTGCATCTCTATTTCTGTCTTTAAATTTGTATATCCACGTCTGCGTTGTGTTTACTGTGTCTTTTGCAACTCTCCATATACAGGTATGTTTCGGTAAACTAGAGCACCATTATACCAAAAATATATATACTTTTGACGCGGAAAATTAAAAATTCTACAAATACTTACCACCTAAACACAGAACATGTTAAATTAAAAAAAGGCATTAATTAGTTTAATGTTGTTTAAAAATATTCACTTAAAATTAGCAGTATCGGTTATCTACTTAGTTCTGACTAAAATTTAAAAGATAACAAGTATACAATAAGTTTGTTTACGCTCAGTTATAACCCTAATTAAATAACTAATTAAAAATTAATAGTGGTAAAAAAAATAATTTGCCAAAATATTTCAAGTCTAAAATTTGGGTCAATATTTTTTTTTAGTTTAGAGGCAACAGAGGCTAATTTCAATTCAATATGTTAATATTTATATTCATTTGACAATACTCATTTACAATAAACAAAAGTTATTAGTTCGTTGTTTTCTAAATATTTTTGTATGTCCCCTCTTGACACAAAACTTTCACACTTTAGTTATAAAACGGTAAATCTTGTACCTAATGCTGCAGGTTATTGTTAGGATTGATTAAGATTCCCAGCCCAATTTTGAACATAAAAAATGTAGACCGCAAATATTATTATCACAAACACTCAACCAAATATTTATGGAAATTTCTTTTTTAAATGATCTTTGCCTAATTTATCGAGAATTTAAATATGCCTAAATATACAGAAGTCTTTTTTTTGACGAAAGGTTTTCTCCCGTCTATTTTAAGAATTTTAAGAAACTGCTAAAATATTTTTCAGTATCACCTGCGTAAAAATCCTAAACAGACTATGGGTTGGAACACTGTATGGTGTTCATAATATTTTAGACCAATTTAGGTACGTAAAGGTGCTGAGCTACCTTGTAAGAGCTCAGCCTCTAAAAATGCGAACGCCTGGTACTCTTCTATTTAGATAGCATCTACGATTTTCACGAACTCCCGCTTCTACACCTCCACAACATAATTTATATAACTGTCATATTAAAATGTAAAGCTACTAACAGTATTATTACATTATACATCTTTTTGTTTTATGGTCAACTACGATAGATCGAAATTTGTTTGAATTCCAGTTACTTAAAGAATTTTAGTATTTTAATATCACACGATGTGTCAACTAAAAAAAAGTGAAGTGTCTGACGTTGTAGATTACGATGACGTTGTAATTCCAAGAAATTTTCCTGTAAGATCGGTGACGTACTATTTTTTTTTTGTGTTTATCCGTATGAAAACCCATATTTTTAATGTAAAATGATTTATTTACCTGTCCAAACGTGTCGAATTTAATTTAAATATCTAAAACACTTTTAACTTTATTTAATTATATTTACAAAACGATAGGTATATTAGGGTGGGCCGAAAAAACTTTTTTTTTAATTGTAAAAAGCGCTTTAGCAAAAAGAGCGCGTTTTTTCTAAAAAAAAAAAATAAACAAAAAATTTACGACAAAAAAAAATCCAGCCGGGCCCAGGGGCACTTCAAGGGGCTTTTTTTTTAAATTATTTTTTTAAAGGGCGCTACCGAAAAATACATTTAATTTAACCTTATAATCCAAAAAAAATATTATAAAAAAATAATAATTTTTAGCCGGGCCCATGACAAATTTTCAAAGCTGAGAATATCGGTCCGCCCTCGTGTATGATCTGCTTATTATTTTAAGCTCGTTGAGCTACACGCAGTCGAACCATTGGTTTAACTTTAATCTTTAACCTTTAATTTAGTTCCCTGTGAGTCGTTGTCTAATGCGGACTGTTGTTGCGAGGTGTGTCGTTTAAAAGTAGTTGTGTTTGTTGTTTTTTTAACGTTATTAGTGTTTTTATGGACATTATAAACTCTAATTGTGATTAGAACGTGACGTAAAGTTATAATGTCAAAAACTTTAGTAAAAACTCGTGCAAGTGCCACGTGCCCAATATTTGGCAATTCAAAAGACATTCTGCCAAATGCATCTCAGATTCCGATGTACGAGGATGTGATGAAATGTTATTTGGAAGTTCGATTGGAGTTAAAAGATGATGGTAGTAAGCAACCGCCAAGTACTACAGTTGCCAAAGTTGTTGCGAATAAAATAGAACACGTTTGAAAACGTGCTTCTCTGCCTACAATAACTCATGAAAGAATAATTAAACTTATTTTGAATTATAATAAAAAATATCAAAATATTATTAAATCAATAAAAAGAAACATTTCAAAGTTTCAAGAAGAATCAAAAAAACTTTTTGATATATCAACTTGTAAATGTCTCATTTTGGAAAATTGCTGTTGCGAAAAGGAAAGAAAGGTTCCGAAAATAGAATGGCCTTTCTTACAAGACCAAAGATCTGAGAGAAAAATGCAATTTGGAGGGATTGATAAAGTTGTGACAAAATAGGTACAAAAAAAAGAAGAAAGAAAATACAAAATCCTTAAATAAAATCTTGAAACCGAAGAGCTAATCCCAAGTACAAGCGGCCTTAGAAATGTAAATAGTATTCGACAAAACGTGAATATAAACCAAAGCTCTAGTGAAAGTTCAAGTAAAGAGGAATACCAATGTCCAGTTTCAACAGAACAAGAACCCCGTCCTCAAAAATCAGTCTCGAAACCCAAACAGATGCGACTTAGCTTAGCCAACACTGCCAGAATAGCAGACCAGACTGGAACTTCTAACAGGGCTGTAGCTAAAATTGTTAGTGCCGTATTGGAAGACTTTAGGATCAAACGCTTTCTATGGTGAATAACAAAAAAATTATTCAACAAGAAGAACACATTTCAATTATAAAAGAACCTGGTAATATATAACTCGCACATATATCTACAAAAGGAGCTTCTGCTGCAGTAAATATTAAAAATGAACTTTTAAAATGTTTAGAAAATCATCAGACGGATATAAGTTTTTTGTCTGTAAGCGGTTGCGATGGAACGAATGTAAATACAGGATGGAAGGGAGCCATTATTCGTCTTATGGAAACTCATATCGGAAGACCCCTTCAGTGGAGTATATGTCTTCTCCATACCAATGAATTACCTTTACGTCACCTTATTCAAAATTTAGATGGCGAGACCAAGGGACCTTACAGTTTTTCAGGGCGAGTGGGTTTGCTACTAAAAGACTGCCAACAAATGCCATTAAAGAAATTTAAAATTATAGACACAGAGCTTCCAGAACTAACAGCAGATATTCTAAGCAGTGACCAACAATATTTGTATAATATTTGTTTTGCTATTAAAAATGGACACTGTCCGGAAAGTCTGGCAAATAAAGATCCTGGAAAGTGGTCCCATGCTCGCTGGCTTACTACAGCCAACAGGATACTGCGTTTATATGTAGCCACCGAAAATCCCCTATCAAACCTAGTTATTTTATCAGAATTTATTATGAAAGTATATGCTCCTGTTTGGATTGATATTAAGACACAACCACTAATCTACAACGGAGCACGACATTTGTGGTAAGCCATTACTCTTGCCAGAACTTTTCCACCCAAACCCAAAATACTAAAATAGTCGACAAAGTATTTGCCGCCAATGCCTATTTTGCCCATTCTGAAAATTTGCTCTTAGCAGTGCTAACCGACCCAAGGCCTCATATAAAGACATTGGCTGTGAGAAGAATAAAAAAATGCAGAATGCATCCCAGCAATGAAGTGAGAGTCTTTAGGATACCTTCGATCAACTAAGCCGCTGAGAATTACATTGATTTAATAGACTGTCAAAAAACAGTAATTTCTGAACCACCCTTAACAGTTGCTTTTAAAAATGAAGATTTGGATAATTTATTAACAGGTACATTTATGCCAAACTTTGAGAAATTTCCATGTCACACTCAGGCAGTAGAACGCTGCGTCAAACTGGTTACTGAGGCCTCCACTAAAGTATGTGGCGATGAGTCCAGAGACGGCTACGTTCAAATGAAAATAGAAGGTCGACAAATGTTACCAATTTTTGATAACAAGTCGCAATATTTTGAAAAACGTAACGTGACTTAAGTAAGGTTAGAAATATATGGGTGGGAGGGTCCCCAATTGGGAGGAACTCCAGGTGCAGATACCTCCGCGTGGTGGGTTCTGGGTTGATTAGTATAGTTTTATATTTAAAATTATACTAACCAAGCAAAAGGGTGCACGAGTGCGCACGTGCACAATCATACAAATATGTTGATTTATGGTATATATTTGATATTTTAAAAAATGTCTTCGTTCATGGGGTGGGTTAAAATGCCTACTATTATGTTTAATTTTTTTCTGGGAATATAACAGATTAATTAAAAAAGATTTTAAGGTAGCCCCCTTAATTTTTTTGATAAAAAAATTTTGACCCCTAAAATAACCCCTGGGCCCGGTTAATTTTTTTTTTTTAATTCAAAAAATTTCGCTGCCTGTATGATAACCATAGGCACCTTTTCTAAACTAGCGTCTTTTATTTTTTGCGACTTTTAAAAAATCGGCTTTTTTCGGCCCACCCTAATGTATATTATTGAAACAAATACAAAACTGGTTTATTCGCAAATAAAAACTCAATTGTAATAATGTTATTACTACCAGATAAACAAGCATTATTTACTAAAACAGCGCTGATTAATTACATTTTTTGGATACAAGGATCTGAAAAAGAAAAAGAAAGATATAAACCCAGCTAGATATTCTCCCAAGCTCGCAAGCACAATACATTAATAATCACAACTCCTTTTCTCGAGTAAACGTCAAAAATGTAAGAAAAATAATTGTAAAATATACATGGATTATCGGTGTTACTTTAAGACTGCGCTATCTTCTTCTAAACCTGTCATCATTATTTAATATTGGAAAAAGAAATGAGAAATTTTAGTAGGAAAACAATAATTTTAATGAGCGAACCAAGATATTCCATAATACCAGCCTATTTCATTATTGGTACACATTTTCGTTTATTATTTCTATCTATCAAAACAAATTTTGCACAATTTTAAATTCACTTACAATATAAAATGTACTAAAAAAATCAATTTTTATCAAAATTATTTTTTCAACTATATATTTTATTAAATATATATTTAAGAAACAAGCCCTAGAGCATATTTTCTCATAAGAGACTTCCAAAGGAACCTTAATAAGATTCTCCAGTCCTCAGATTGGCTCTCGAGTCAACTCGCTGCAATATTTTCAAGAAAAATAGTGCAAGGCCTGTAAATGTCAGGCAAACTCTGGCCCCTATTCCGGTCTGTTTTGCTTAACTCGACTAGATTTTAAGGGCGATGTTTTCCTCAAAGGTTAGGTCAGGTCAACGTTGGGAAATCTTTAGGAAAATGGGAAATCGAAGTGAATAGTAAAACGATTTGGGTCACTTCGGTAAACCGTCTTAAGATTGCGAGGAAATTTATTACTAAGTAAACTAAATAGAAAATCTAAATTTACCATAAATTTCGTATATAGAAATCAATTAAAAAATTTTTATTATGCCTTTTCAACTACCAATCTGATAATGCCTCTTAATGGGCAAAATACCTGCCATCATTGACGAACTATTATAGTTCAAGGCAGTTGACTTATTTATTTTTAAAATACATAAAAAAGCAAATGTTGGGCTTGCAATAATAAAAAAGAACAAAACAACAAGTTAACTTCAATATAGGGAGCAAGAAAAAAATTGAATATCTCAAGAAATAGATTTAACTTTGAAATGATCTATTTCAGGATTTCTGCCTAGCAGCTTTTTAAACCTAAATATTGAGTCTAATTTTTTGCAAAACTATAATTAAACTTGCTCTTCAATGCTTATATCTTTAAAAAAATATATGTGCTGTCTTCTTAATTTGTGTGATTTTGCCATTTTTAGAAAGGAGACCACACACAGGAGGCATACTCCAGATTAGGACGAACCAGGGCACAGTAGAATGTTTTCAAAGCGGCAATACTTGTAAGTCTTGAGTACATCTCCTAACAAAACCAAGCATGCAGAAAGCTTTATTGATAGCACTATCTAAGTAATGAGAAAATTGTAAACTTGTATCCAAAGTGACAACCAAATCCTTAAAAAGAAGAGCTTTTTCAAGGGTATAGCGACCGATCTTGTAGTCGAAGTTAATAGTATTTCTAGAACAACAAAAGGTCATTATTTTACATTTAGCTGAATTAACATCCATACCATTTCCGTCACACCAAACTAGCAAATTATGTGGATCATATTGTAGTTTGTCACAATCATCAGGGGACTCGATTATACAACTCAATTTCAGATCATCGGCAAACAACAAAAATAGGCAGCTAGTGAAGCATTCATCTATATCATTAACAAAAATATTAAAAAAAAGCACTTCAGATAGAACCTGAATAGTTTTAGAAACAAAATTACCAATTTTAACAATCAGTCTACGATTAGATAAATAGCTCTTAAATCAGGATAATAAAGGTTTATCAATACCAATCATTTTTAGTTTATGCAACAAAATATTGTGAGGTACCTTGTAGAATGCCTTGGAGAAATCTGTGTATATTCTATCCACTTACACCAATAATAACAGGGATAACTTAGAAACTCACGTTTTATATACTTTGCATTTCTATTTGTAATTCCTTGTACTTAAATTGTTTTTCTGCGTCTTTCTGCGTTATGTTATAGTAGGATAAACTTACTACATTAATCAAAAGATATTGTTTCTTTTGCTTGTCTTTAATCAGTAGGTCTGATTTATTTATAGTGACTCTTTTGTTCGTGCTTATCTGTGTTCCATATGATGGTAATTTTGGCAGTTTCAACTACAGGATCCACGTTGCGCTGGTACCATTTTTTACTTACATCTATGTTGTAGTGTTGTCTCATTTATATCTATAACATTTCTTACATCATCACATGTCTCACTTATTTCTATGTTTTTTATTAAGGTGTTTTGCTAGTGTATTATGCTAGCTTATGCATTCTTTTTTGTTTAGAATGGGGTAGTCTAAATTGAAGTGTCATGGATGATTTCACTAAAGGTACAGCAGAGTTTGCATTTTTCTTTGCAGCTAGTTTTATTTTTTTTGACTATAATTTATTTTTATATTTTCATATAGTTTTTTACGTTGGAATGATCTTGGTATGGTATTATCTGCATCTCTATTTATGTCTTTAAATTTGTATATTCACGTCTGCGTTGTGTTTACTGTGTCTTTTTGCAACTCTCCATGTACAGGTATGTTTAAGATATGTTTCGGTAACATATCTTAAACAACTCTAATCTCGGACAAAAGGTCATTATTTTACATTTAGCTGAATTAACATCCATACCATTTCCGTCACACCAAACTAGCAAATTATGTGGATCATATTGTAGTTTGTCACAATCATCAGGGGACTCGATTATACAACTCAATTTCAGATCATCGGCAAACAACAAAAATAGGCAGCTAGTGAAGCATTCATCTATATCATTAACAAAAATATTTAAAAAAAGCACTTCAGATAGAACCTGAATAGTTTTAGAAACAAAATTACTAATTTTAACAATCAGTCTACGATCAGATAAATAGCTCTTAAATCAGGATAATAAAGGTTTATCAATACCAATCATTTTTAGTTTATGCAACAAAATATTGTGAGGTACCTTGTCGAATGCCTTGGAGAAATCTGTGTATATTCTATCCACTTAATATCCATTCTCTAAGGCATCCAACAAAATGTTCACCTGAGTAAGGAGGTTCAGCTCCGTAGATTTGCGTGGTCTAAATCCAAACTGCTGATCAGAGGTTTAAGAAGGGGGGTGATGATGTCACATACTAAGCTTTCAAAAACTTTGGGAACTGCGCTAAGTATAGTGACAGGACGAGAGTTGGTACAACTGGCTTTGTCGCCCGACTTATGAATATGCTTTAGGAAACTCTCTTTTTAATAGCCTGGGAACATTCCATTTCGAAGGGAGAGATTGAATATGTGGTATAAGGGTCTGGAGGGATTAAAGTTACATTTTTTTAGGAATAAAGTAGGCACATTATCTGGTTCTGGACCCTTGGTAATATTCAAGGATAAGATTTTAGTAAATATATCAGATATTCTAATGTAAATGTGAGGGATATGGGTATCGGATGCAGATAATTCATGAGTGGGGACGTTAACACTATGGTGCGCGTATACTGTAGAAAAATAATCAGCAAACATGTTAGCAATCTCCTCTCCAGAATAACTTGTCCCGTCCAAGTATCTCAGTGTATTTGTAAAAGAGCTATTTTTTCTTTTATGATTAACAAATGACCAAAATTTCTTTATGTTTTAGCCTATAGCTTTTTCAGTGCAGTGAATATGGATTAATTCCAAAATTGGTTGGTTCCATTATTGGTTGGATATAATCTCCAAAAACCTCTTAGCCTTTTTGTCTTCTGCTACATATATAAAAGGTAATCTACATTGTTTGCCTTTCAGGCACACCTCATACACACCTGGTACTGGAAACCTAGCAGAATGTCCAATTTTTTTATGCATCAATATTTTATCATCCATACCACCAACATTGACAGCTACATGTTCTTGGTTTAACCACAGTGAAATTAAGTACAGATATCCCTGCAACTTTCCTTCTAGGACTACATTATCATCTTTACTAATAAGTACCTTTTTGTCTCTAAATGTGACAGAAAATCCACTAGCTTCCAACTTTCCAACTGACAACAGGTTATATGTCAAATTTTCACATAACCAAAAATGCTTAATATTTATTTTCTTACCCTGGCTCTGTGTGTAACATTCCTGTGTCAGATTCTTGCATACTTGTCTCAATCTAGAAAACTCCCGATTATCTACAGATGATCGTTTTTGCTTACATTTTTTGTGCATTTTTTTCTTTTCGATAATACGATTTTTAAGTTCAATTGAAAACACACTGAGAATTTTCTAGCCGAGTTTTTTTTTAGAGGTATATCAATTGCAATAAAGTTAATTTCATAAAAAATATTTAGCATTGCTTTAAGAGGCTTATTCAAAAATAAAAAATCTCACTTGAACTGATCCTAAAATCCTATTAATAGGTTTAGACATAAATTTAGGAAAAACGTAGTAAGTTATTTGAAATTTTCTATATTTGACGAATTAGATTTTACAAATATGTGAGTAATATGTTCGTGCTTTTCCAATACATTGAGGATCAGTAATAGTAAATAGTTTCTAATTCTTAAAACAAAAATAAAATCACATAAGGTAACTAGACAAACAAAAGGCACTATAGGTAAATTAGACAATGGATAAAAAAAATCACGATAGCATTGGAAATAATAAAAAGTAGAAATATAGCATTATAGTATGCCGGATAAAAGCTTGACATACACCACAGCAGTCAGGCAACTGCAGAAGGTCTAAAGACTAGTAAGCCGAAATCTATAGTGACATCTAAAGACAAAAAGAGTTTGGGGCCTTATAATCATATTGTATTCTAAGCTATTTCCTAATACTATAGTCTATTAATAACACTATATCCTATATATCCAAGAAATATATACTCAATATAAAAATATAGTTATCCAGTCGAAAGACCAAGATTATTAGTACCCTGAAGAGCCCAATAGATCAACTCTAATAGAGGTTTCAGGCATTAAAACTACCACGAAAATAAAGAAGCACACAAGCTGGCCAAAAGAGGCTCAAGTCTCAATATTATAGGCTCCGAGCTAATCAGTGGCATTAAGGGACAACTTCTCAAGGCTAAGACTAAAAGCTGGATGAAAAGATATTCTTACAACTGATAAATTTAAACCCAAAGGCAAGTTCAAAAAAATTCACTCGACAAACTTTTTGAGTCATAATCGGAACGTAGTAAGGATCAAAGTACGTCAGTTCACTGTAAATTAGACAAATAGCTGACAGCCATCAAAATCACAGACTTTAACTAAATCCTCTACTCTCTGAATATAGATGAGGTCATTTTAAGGCATTATGCAAGTTTTGTGAGTTTGGGAGGCAATTTGCCAGAGCGAAACAGATTCGTGCAGAAGCAAGTGTCACGCCTTTAAAGTCTAATTAAAAAGGCAGGCTAAGATAAAGAGGTCTAATATAGTTTTGAGACCCTACAATAAGCTTCTATAAAAGTTTTGTTTATAAAACCGACTCCAGTCGCTGCCTCCAGCCCTTATCTAATTCCTAATCGAATCCAGACCATTTGAGGTCCAGTTATCTGTTATTGTATTATTATATGAGTATTATATTTTTTTAATTAATATAAATACATATAATTTTAGTTTAGCAAATAAAAATCTGAGAATCTTCTAACAAATCTGATAAATGCTTATATCAAATTTGTAATTTTTTTTTCATATTAATTTAATAATCCAAAATTTTACACTAATAAGAAATTATCACATGTTATTTTTCTTTTCTACATTTTTTAGAACGCAACTTATTTTTAAGCTATTTATACTTCATATGCAGGTATATTATGAACTAATCTAAAAATCCGTAACCATAAAGTTGACGAATTTATTAAAGCTCTAAAGTTTTAAGCAACAAACATTAAATTTCTTCCATACACAACAATAAAGTCTCAGGTGGCTAAAGCCAACACTATGCCGGCTTAAGATATTACCATACGAAAACTCTACTAGCTATGCTAATATCTCTTTTAACATGCTTTAGGAAAATGCGCCTGATGCAAGGCAGTTTATTAAATTTTAGACAATGCGACACATATAATGACTCAGGGGACCTAGTTCCTAAGAAAGGTAATATTACTAGTATTTAAGCTAGTAAATGGTTTGAAATTCATTATGGATAATAAACTACCCACCATGAATATACAGAGTATTACATATAAGTAGATTCAATTTTGATGTTATTATTTTAATTGGACAATGATATACCCTATTTAAAACTAGTTTTGATATTTCTTGCCCTTATACAACTTAGTTTTAATTCAGTAAGTAAATCATTATTTAAACAATTTATCTAAAATGTGTAACGTGCTTTGCTAATTCAGTTAAAATGGCCTTTCAATGTAGAAAAAAAACTTCATAGTATGCGATACAAGATATCAAATGACCCACAATTATGAAACAGTACCTACAAAGTAGCCATAAGATCGTTATTACAAAGAAAGTTTTCTGGTGAAGAGAACCTAATCAAACAGTACTGTAATGGTGTATCAGTAATTAAAGAATCCATGCCAATAAACTCGCCTTGCCCAATGCTTACTCAATAAGTTTGAATTTTGCTCTAATATCTACTGGGTGAAGTATATACAGGCTACCTACTTCCCTCCACCTGTGCCAAAATTTAGGATATGTATTTATATTTAATAAAATAAAGAATCATTAGAAAAAATTATTTATTAGACACAAATACCCGAACTATTACCCACCTTGTTTTAATTATAATGTCTTAAAATAATAAAAAAAATTAAATAAAAAATATCTCTTGATACTTTCGATCTACTTTTTTAATGAATTGTTGGTTTTTGCTTTTTTTTTAAATGATTATTATATTTAGAGTAATAGTTTTTCAAAAGGGTGTCGGACGTCCTTTTAAAACATCTTTTTCCCTTGTGACTTGTTACAATATAGTTAAATTAAGTGAGGCATGTAAGATCTTTTATTAAACATTTTTAGAAATATATCCTTAAATTCATTTATCATTGCATTAAAGATTGTGTAAGTCACAAATATAATAAATATAACCTGATCTCGGGTCTGTAAGAGTCCACCACTATTCAACTTACTAATTAGATCAAAATTACTCTCAACATTAAATTGCTCGTCATATACTAATATACGATAACAGCTGTCGCACTTTAATTTTTTCAACCTCATATAGCAACAACGACTTAAATAGGTAATTAATGGCAATGCGTCGTTGATGCCCGGAAACTAATTATAATTTATTACAGCTTAAGTTTTGTCAAGAATAATATTTATCTGGTCGTAATCAGGTAGTTCATGAAACTTAGAGATCTTAATAGCGCTAAATCTGCGAAACTGAAATGCTAATATAGATTAAATTCTAATTCTCTTTTCTCTCGTATGTAATTGAAGCATCAACAAGTGATAATTACTGCCTGCCATTTAGCTGTATTTAACAAACCTATATTCAAGAAGGCCTCTTTGAAATTTTGCTAAGAGAACTATCTTATATCTAGCTCAATAAAATAGTATTTGGTAATTTCAAACAACCTAAAAAGTATCGAGATCAGGAAAATAATCCCTTAAACTACAAGAAACTACATACCCAATTTTCTCTAAATTTTCAATAATGGTTTTTGTTTAAATAATATTGGATTTCCGATTTAATTTTTAAGACAGGAGTTATTACCTCCTTAAAGCTAAAATAGACCCTTTAATTCCCAATATTTTGCCGTCTTACTCATTAAAATCAATGCAACCATTTCCGAGATAATGTATGTTCTTTTGAATGTTATTCAATTCATTTTACTATCAAAATAAAAATATTTATTCTGATACTAAAATGAATTGTTAAAAGCCAAAACAAAACTCCAATAAATAGTACACTTATACTGAAATTATTGAATTGTCGGAATGGTATTTGGCGATGTAAAAAAAAGGAAAATTTTCGATGCCTGCCATTCTCGAAAAATTTTTTGTTTATTTAAATTTTGCCTTAAAATGTTCAATTTTTGGTTTGGTTAGTAATATCGTGGTTCTTTTTGTGATTTAAAGTTCTCTCACTGCTCTAGTTTTATTTTTACAATGGTTTATACGATCGCCGAAAGAGTTGAAATGATATTTATTTATGGTTCTCAAAATCGCTGTTTTCGTAGAAGTGCCACAATATTTAATGAGAGGCACCCAGATAAGCAGGTTGGGCATTATTACATCCAGAAGTTGGTAAGAAAATTTGAAGAAACTGGGTTTGTAGGTGATATAAAGAAAAATCAGCCAAGAATACTGGATGAAGCAACTCAGATTGAGGTTCTTGGGCATTTTGCTATGGATCCTGGTATGTCGACTCGTCAAGCAGCAGCTGCCACAGGAGTGTCTCGTGAATCAGTACGAAAGATATTAAAAATTAATAAATTCTATCCTTACAAGCTACAGATTGTTCAAGAACTTGGTGATGACGATCCAGACAGGCGGATAGAATTTTGTGAATTAATGACCCAAAAAATAATAAATGACCCACGTTTTATAAAAAACATTTGTTTCAGTGACGAGTGCACTTTTTATTTAAACGGTAACGTTAATAAGCAAAACTGCCGTTACTGGAGTGATGAGAATCCCCATATTTTTAGGGAAAAGCACACCCAATATCCCCAAAAAATAAATGTGTGGGCCGGAATTCTAGGGAATAATATAATTGGGCCATTGTTTATTGATGATAATCTAAATGGAGAAATTTATGCTGAAATGTTAGAAACAACTGTTGAGCCTTTAGTAATAATGGAATTGGAAAACCAAAGGGATGAAAATGTAGATCTTGTTCTTGATGAAAATTTATTGCATTTTCAACAAGATGGGGCCCCACCACATTATGTATTGCCTGTTAGAGAGTGGCTAGATAATCATTATTCAGACCAATGGATTGGTAGAAGAGGACCTATTGAGTGGCCGCCAAGATCGCCAGATCTCACCCCTCTCGATTTTTTTCTTTGGGGTCACCTAAAATCGGTCGTTTTCAAAACGCAGCCTGCCACCATTGAGGAGCTAAAACAAAGAATTACACAAGAGTGCCGATTATTAACAACTAAAAAATATTTATTCTGATACTAAAATGAATTGTTAAAAGCCAAAACAAAACTCCAATAAATAGTACACTTATACTAAAATTATTGAATTGTCGGAATGGTATTTGGCGATGTAAAAAAAAGGAAAATTTTCGATGCCTGCCATTCTCGAAAAATTTTTTGTTTATTTATATTTTGCCTTAAAATGTTCAATTTTTGGTTTGGTTAGTAATATCGTGGTTCTTTTTGTGATTTAAAGTTCTCTCACTGCTCTAGTTTTATTTTTACAATGGTTTATACGATCGCCGAAAGAGTTGAAATGATATTTATTTATGGTTCTCAAAATTGCTGTTTTCGTAGAAGTGCCACAATATTTAATGAGAGGCACCCAGATAAGCAGGTTGGGCATTATTACATCCAGAAGTTGGTAAGAAAATTTGAAGAAACTGGGTTTGTAGGTGATATAAAGAAAAATCAGCCAAGAATACTGGATGAAGCAACTCAGATTGAGGTTCTTGGGCATTTTGCTATGGATCCTGGTATGTCGACTCGTCAAGCAGCAGCTGCCACAGGAGTGTCTCGTGAATCAGTACGAAAGATATTAAAAATTAATAAATTCCATCCTTACAAGCTACAGATTGTTCAAGAACTTGGTGATGACGATCCAGACAGGCGGATCGAATTTTGTGAATTAATGACCCAAAAAATAATAAATGACCCACGTTTTATAAAAAACATTTGTTTCAGTGACGAGTGCACTTTTTATTTAAACGGTAACGTTAATAAGCAAAACTGCCGTTACTGGAGTGATGAGAATCCCCATATTTTTAGGGAAAAGCCATTGTTTATTGATGATAATCTAAATGGAGAAATTTATGCTGAAATGTTAGAAACAACTATTGAGCCTTTAGTAATAATGGAATTGGAAAACCAAAGGGATGAAAATGTAGATCTTGTTCTTGATGAAAATTTATTGCATTTTCAACAAGATGGGGCCCCACCACATTATGTATTGCCTGTTAGAGAGTGGCTAGATAATCATTATTCAGACCAATGGATTGGTAGAAGAGGACCTATTGAGTGGCCGCCAAGGTCGCCAGATCTCACCCCTCTCGATTTTTTTCTTTGGGGTCACCTAAAATCGGTCGTTTTCAAAACGCAGCCTGCCACCATTGAGGAGCTAAAACAAAGAATTACACAAGAGTGCCGATTATTAACAACTGAAGTTTTTAGAAATGTTCGTCAAGAGTTTGAAAACAGATTGTACTTTTGCTTGCAAAATAATGGAAGCCACTTTGAGCATTTAATAAAATAATTAAAGTTCAATGCAGATTTTTATTGTTTTAAAAATAGAATAAACGCAATATTGCAGAGTGTTTTCCTAGTTCTTAACCATTTGTACTAATGTTCAAATGTTAAATATTTTATGACATTTTCAAAATATGTTAATTTTATAAGAAATTAAAAAACACTTAAATAACCTTTAATAAAATATTAAAATTGGCATAACTCTAAAATAAATGCATTGATTATTATAAGTAGAGTCGCATAATATAGGGAATTAATAGACCTTTCAAACAAGGTATCACTCGACTACCCTTCCAATTTAAAATTTTTAAGGGGGTGGCTCTGGGGGTTAGGGGGATGATAGTATATCCCTAAAAAATTCATCATTTTGGTTCCCCCTTGTTACTATAGAAACGGTTTTAAGCATTTTTTTATATCTTCTACGGTTTAAAAATTATAAGCCATGGCTACTCTTGAAATTGTCACCCTAATAGTTCTCCCTCATAGTTCATAAAGGGTCGATTTGCATTTTATCAAAATACAGTGTCACCAATATCTCAGATCTTTTATCAAACCAAATACGTTTTAAATATAGGTTAAAATATATTTTTTGCATCTTTATGGCGATCGCCCATATGTATATTACAAATAGTCATTATAGTTTGAGGATAAAGAAAATGAGGAAAAAAATGACTAATAGTATAGAGAATCGAACATAAAATAATTGTACTGCTTAAATATCTATACCTTGCCTTTGCAGCTTTAAGCACTGCTAATTATTCACAAATGAAATCTTAAGCATGCACTCTGTTGCTATTTGCAAGATTGCAGAAGGTTCTACCAGGAACAGCATTGTTATTAAAATTACAATTGGGGCTGTTATTATCGGTAATATTTTCCTCTAAAGGTTGGTTAATGACACCGGTTTCACTTATAGTACCAAATATTGACTGTATATTCCAAGTTAGTTGAAATAAATAAAGTTTTCAATGTTGATAATTAAAATACGAACTGACTTGCTATACAAAAACGTGTCAATCGTCAGACTATAATTTATAATAATTGGCCAACTATTACATTTGCCAGGTTTAAATTTCAATTTAAAAAATAATAAATTTTTTACTATTTTGACATCAACTGCTTCTGGAGGCTTAAAAAGAACAAACTTAGTAAGACAATAAATTCCTTAAAACTTCCAAAATTAATATTTTTTTAATGCTTCTCAAACGTAATTATGCTTATTTCAAAGACTTTTGACAAATTTAATTCATTAATATTTTTAGGCTTTTCACCTTTACTCATACATATTTTTAGATTTTTCGATTAATAACTGGGACAAAAAAAACTTAGTACACTCAGTCCTTTTTAGTCGAGGTTATATTTAATTTATTGTAAAAATCTACCAGTGTTTTTATCCTAATTTGTATATTTTACTATACTACTATACATACTTGTTTGTTGGTTCAGAGCTGTCTCGGGGTAAAGCATTTGAGCATTTTAGTCGAAAACTTCTCTCGTTAGCAAACTTAGTCTCATTCTTTAGAAAACTGTTGGCACATTTCCGCTACAGCCAGAAACACTTTTGATAAATAAAAACTGCCTAATAAATTATTTTGCTAGATAGTTAATGCTTAATGTTAGATGATCTAAAATTATAAAGGTTGTTGACTAACTAATAGAGTTTCTGCAGGTAAGTATGAATCATGTGAATAATCAGTAATAACAAAATCATACAGGGTGGCCATTTGAAAACGAAACAGAGCCTATTTTCGGTCCCTCAGAACATTTGCGAAAAAATCCTCGAACCCGTCAATTTTTGATTCAAGGGGGAAGCATTTTTTTGCTAGTTTCGCCCCCCTGAGGGCAAAGCCCTAGCGGGGGTGACGAGGGCCCCCAAAAATTTTAATGGAACGGGGGGTCGAGTGATACCTTATTTTGAAGGTATTTTTATGTGGATTATAACCCTAAAGTTTTAAATCGTTACTATTTGCCTAGTCGATACAGAGGCTAATAAAAGTTACAAAAAATTTTTAAAAGTATAATTTTAAATAAAGGGCTTAAAGATAAAATCAATGAAGTAAATATTCAAAATGTTGGCCTTCTACTTCCATACAATAATACAGGTTTTGTTCAAACATTTCCCGTATATTTTGCAAAATTTCTGGGGTCATTTGACGACATTCATCAATTATTCTTTGTCGCAAATGGTCTAGCGATGTTGGCTGACTAGCATAAATTTTAGTTTTTAAATGGCCCATAAAAAAAAGTCTAACGGGCTTAAGTCCGGGGAACGAGGAGGCCATTCAATAGCTCCTCTTGTTCCTCATATCCATTGTCCTGGAAACGTTTGGTCCAAATATTGATGAACCCATACAGCATAGTGGGGTGGCGCCCCATCTTGCTGAAATACTAGACGATTTTCCAAGTACTCGTTGTTATTTTCTAGTATCTCCACTAATGCTGGATGAATTGTATTTTCTAATAACTCCAGGTATATCTCCCCTGTTAAATTGCCAGGTAAAAAAAGGGGCCTACGATATGTTTACCAAAAATGGCAGCCCAAACATTAAATTTTTCAGGATGTTGTGTATGCACCTCACGAAATATTCTGGGATTTGAATCAGCCCAATAGCGACAGTTGGGACGATTCACAGTACCGTTAAGGAAAAATGAGCATTCGTCAGAAAAACATACATTAAATAGAAAGTGTAGATCATTGGCGGCTTGTTCAGATATAGTTTTACAAAATTGTACTCGCCTATCAAAATCGTCTTCGTTTAGTTCTTGTACGAGTTGCATTTTGTACGGATGAAACTTGTTTTTTTTTAATATCTTCTGAATGCTGCTTCTCTTAATATCAGACACGGTTGATAACTTTCTTGTGCTCAGTGTAGGATCTTGCACAATATGGCCTAAAATAGCTACTTCTGAAGCTTCATTCACCACTGATCCATTACCATTTCGTGCTTTTTATTAGCCACAGACCCAGCTTCCCTAAATTTTTGAACCAATTCCAAAATGTACTTGCGATGGACCTGTCGATTAGGGTGTTATAGTGTGTTAAAGAGCTGGGCAGTTCTATTAGAATTTTCATTGTTTGCAAAGAAAAGAGAAATTATTTCAACTCTTTCAGCAAGTGAATAAACCATTATCACACTCAATGTTGTAACTAACTAACTTTAAAGAGCTATTTGTTTGACACACTATGATCAGACAGCAGTAATTGACAACCACTATTAAACTTTAAAATGTTGCTATAATAATAGTTTCAACAATAATCCTTGCAGAATTGGCATAGATATCTACGGGTATTAAAAAAAAACAACAGAAAGTACGGTTCACAATGTAGGAGACCAAAATTTTTTGTATTTATTTAACTGCTAAATTTACAAGTATTTTTTTTCATAAAAAATGTTGACATGTTTTTGTAGCTTTTATTAGCCCCTGTATCGACTAGGCAAATAGTAACGATTTAAACCTTTGAGATATTATGATTATGGAACCCATAATTTAAATGAAAATCATGAATATACTTTTATGTTGGGAAAACACTCTTTTATAACTCATGGCATAGATTGACAATCAAAGTAAGCAAACACACAAAGTCTAGAGAATTTTAATTACCAGGTTTTGAAGAAATAACCTAAACTAAGGGTCTAATGGGGCCCTCAAATAAGATAAATTACTAAAACTAGACCCTATAAGCAATGAACGTTACTAATTAATTTTAACTACAAAATAAGAGCAAAACAGTTCAAAGATTAGGAGAATAAAAAACATTTTTTTAAATTTCATAACAATATTATATATAATATCATTTAAGTTAATGGAATGTCTTGTCTAATAATTTTAGTGGCGTAGATCAGATAGGCATATTAGAGTAATTTTTTAATAAAAAAATATAGTATGCCACTGATAATCAAAAATTTTAAGAATCCTTGGTTTATTTAACAGAAAAAAAGATATCCTGCATCTTTTTCCCAAAAGGCACCATTTTATCAAAATTTAAAAATAGATAACTTTAATAAAAACTAAGGAAAAATAAATTTATTGGATAACGTTAAAAAATACTAAATAATAAATAATAATAATTAATAATTAATTTAAAAGGTGCTCAAAGTAGCCGCCATTTTGTTGGATACAGAGCCTGCAGCGTAATGTTAAATTTTCGTGAATTTTCTAAATAACTTCACCCCTATCTTTAATTTCGGTATTTGGTCTCGCACGAACTCATCGGATTCGCCGAGTGTGCATATCCGCTAACTCAATGCCACGCAAATTGCAAAGAGGGACATGATAACAAAATAACTAATAGCTTTGACGGTTGCTAGGCTATTTTTGACATACGAATCAAAACTTTGTTATAACGTCATCTTCCTGATTAATTTAAATAAGGTAGTTGTTCTACCGTTGCTTTATTTTGAATGTTTTTGAGCGATTTACGTGAAATGAATTGGCAGATATGCATTTAGCCCTTGGTGAATCCAGAGGAAATGCTGTATTGGCTCGCGCGATTTATGTAAGTTATATTAGAACGTCACCGTGTATATGGATATTAAAAAGAGCGGAAAAGTTTTACATTCGAAGTGATGTTTTAAATTTTTTTTTCCCAACCTTGACAATACCAAATCAAGATCAAATATTTAAAAAAATTTCAACGTCTGTTACCGTAAATTTTAGAGTTTTCTTAGAAAAGCAAAAATACGCGGACTTTTCCATTAATCTATTAAAATACTGCAATTTCATTACTTGCATATGTGTAAATGAATTCAAGACTTTTGCTTATAATTATCGCAGTTTCATTGCCCTTTTGTTATTAAAGCTTATATGCAACTGGGTATCATCTGCATACCTTTGTATGTTACAATTACTTGTACACCGATCGGACAATTATACAAATAACGGAACTGTAATAATTAAAGATTTAATTTTCGCCAGGTATATAAAAATAAATAACTATTTATTCGATGGTTTTAAGTGAAGTGGTTACTCTTTATTTTACAAAGCAACAGGTAAACGATTATATATAAAAACCAATAATGTTTGCATTTTTACTATACACTGCTTAATTATATACTGCCTTTACCACAGGAACCTGTGGTGAACCAGTGTGAATCTCTGTGGCATTCCCTTATGTAGAGGAAATAAACCAGACATCTTCCCATCAACGAGTATCCGCTAGAATACAATATCTAGAAAACAATTAAATAGAAAAAAATCTAGTGTAGTCCAAATATATTAAGTTGGATATTTTACCACAATCGCCTGCACAATTTATATCATCTATAGTACTTTTAATGGTACTGAAGCCATGCTAGATTTCTTAATTGAGTATGCGATAGTAGATTATTTTATAGGAAATATTCTAATACCTGCGAATATATAATTTTCTTAAACAGTTTTAATACAACCGGCAATAAATCCAATAGGTTTTAGTTTAAAAATTCAGCCAATAATAGCAGTTTTTTATTTCATTGAAAATATTAAATTACTTTATTGTCTAAAAAAAAATAGTTGAAAGAAGGCTTTATAACAGGACCACAAGGCATTTGGAGATAAATATCATTAGGCGCATAAAAAGCATTAGA
Source organism: Anthonomus grandis grandis (assembly GCF_022605725.1). Classification (NCBI taxonomy): domain Eukaryota; kingdom Metazoa; phylum Arthropoda; class Insecta; order Coleoptera; family Curculionidae; genus Anthonomus; species Anthonomus grandis. The sequence goes on along the minus strand of NC_065552.1, from coordinate 10,718,535 downwards.
CTTAAGTTACTTAACGTCTTAATTTACAAAAAATTGGTTTATAATATTTGTTTTTTTTTTCAGGTAATTGAAATATCGGTTATATTTATTTTTTTAATAAAGATGTTCATCTTAATTAACGTATCTAACATCTATTTTTAATTATTGATCCAAGCTATATAATTTAAATAGGATTTTTTTTACCGCCTATGTTATTAAAACTCGCATCTTCTTATAAGCATTCTAATCAGTAAAGCTCTAGTTTTCTCGTATTTAGCTTAAAGAATATTGCAATACTTTTTTATAATTTGTAGTGTATTAGTAAACCACGGCGTTTTAAGCCTTGTTACAAAAGCAGTTAAAAATTAAAGCCTAATTTATATTTACAAGATCTCCAAAAAAATCGTAAGCAGGAATCAATATAATTTCAATTTAATTTGCAGCATATAACCATGAGATGATCATTAGTTTAATGCATATCATAGTGCGGAACCTCTCCTATAAGTAGGGTCTTATTCGACATAATGAGACTTTCAGTTATGCCAATTCAATAAGATATGGTGGTTATAAAATTCTGTTTTACCTAAATATCCACTTTTGTACTATAAATTAAACCCAATAAATATAATTCAAATCTATTTTATGTATTTATAAATGTTAATTGTTCGTTAGAAATAAGCAGTAAAATAAATAACACATTTTATCTTCATGTCGTGGAAGTTATTGGATATAAACATGAAAACGTAATTTACGGCGGTCAACAATAAAACCATAATTACAGCAGGAATCGTAAATTAGAAAACCGAACTCTGTATATATACGCGGCATTGGTTATTTTCTAATATATGGTTTTAATTTCGATAGAAACACTTGTGCCCCTTAGGGGATAATGGCCCTTCGGCGCTTAGAATGAGCTTTGCTATTAGGGCTTTGTTTAATTGCCTTGCTTGAAACGATAATTAAATATCATGTTATAATACGAATAAGTTGTTTTAGTTTGTAGATTAATTATTTTATGGGGTATGTTTTTAGTACATTACTATAACTGATTTTAGAGAAAGTTATGGCATTTTCTGTCATATCTCAACCCAACCTTAATACAGTATATGAAGTATATGACGAATTGAGGATTTTAGTGGCATTACCAAAACTGAGTAAATATTACCAGTTTTTGTGATAAAGTGGTTTTAGCAGAATGCTGTTTGTTATTGATAACAATCTTTTTAATTAATTAATTTTTTTTGTTTTAATTCTAGTTCATAACAGATCTTAAATAAAAGTTAAACATTTACTCTATTATTTCTAGTGGCAATGTATTGTGTGATAATCATCTCGTTTTTCTAACTTTAAAAACCACATTCTTGAAACCTATGCTTAGAAATTTTATTAGAAGAGACTGCAAAATTATGGATTTTATAGAATACTAGCTTAACCCTGCTCGCGTGTTAGAAAATGGTGGAAAGCTATGATCTTTAATGAAAGCCAAAAGATTTATTCGCTATAAAAAGATAATCTAGGCCACAAAACACAAAACCATAGTTTTGTCTTTGGGTTGCAGACAAAGTGATAAAAAAATCTGCTACCGTCCTCTTGCTTGGCAGCAGAAACTATTAAAACTAACCTGAGAGTTGACGTATCTAATTGGACCAATCAAAATGGTAGAAAGGCGTGGCCAATTAAGAAATCTCATAATTTTCTTATTTAATCACAATATCTAAAGCAAACGCCTAATCAAAAAGGTTACCGATAGAACGTAGGAACTTTTTGATTTGATGTTAGCTTCAGATAATTAGGATAAAATAAAACTTTTCAGCCTTATTTCACATATCTAAGGGAATTAGTAATAATGCAAAATTCAACAGTTTATCATATCAAATATATTACAGAAAAATAACAATATTTAAATGTAGTTCTACACCTAGATGTCGCAGTGGAGGAACACAAGTTGCCCCACTTACAACAAACCTTTTAACACCTAGATGTATAACATGTGTGTGTACAACATATGGTATATATTATAAAGTCCATTTAACTTTAGCACAATCGTTAACTTTTTAGGCACTTTCTAGTCAAACTAAAAAGAGGAAAAACAAAATCAATAAATATTCTAAACAATCAATAGATACATAGATTTAAGAAACAACCTAACATATATACCCCTATGCAAATCATTATAGCACTGATTCATAATGTACGCCAGAAAAGAAACACCCATTGTCTTCGCCGAACTACTTTTTGTTAAGTAACTTAGGATAATATGTTGTCTTAATTCAGGATATTTATAAGCATCAGTAGTATAGATTTTACATATAAGCCTTAGAGTCCTTAAAAACTTGTTCCTTAGAGTACCAATCAATAACATTGAGAATAGTTAGTATAGTGTTATATGCTCCTCCCTATAAAAATATACCATAGCTCATAACAGATTCTGTAAGAGAAATGTACAGCAGTTTCCGAACATTAATAGGTATGCAAATTCTAAACTGGTAGAATATGTAGACTAGTATATGGAATTTACCGTTAGTACTTTCTATAATTATGCTGATCCTATTTAATATTATGATCAATGGTAACAGTCAAGAATTTAACATGTTTGGCTTTTTTTTATAATTTAAGTACACTGACATGGTGTCTCTCTGTTTAAACATTTAGGAGTATGAATGTCTATACTTTCGGTGTGATAATTATGTAAGTCAAGCATGCCAAAAAACACATAAACTTAGTTTTTTCTATGGTAATCGTTAAACGATTTTCACTTAACCATTCACAAACCTTTGCAAATTCAATTTTAGCTGGTTCTAATATTACATTCCAGGTATCTCTCTGTAGGAGAAGCGGTGGGTCATCAGCATATGATATAATTTTTGTTTGCTTAAATATTTATATTTAGCAAATCTTTGATATACAGTAAACTTAGATGCGAATGGAACTTTGATGGAACACAGATGAGGCCCAAATATAGTTGGTTGAGAAACACCATATTAAATTATTTTAAACACACTTTGCTTATTTTTAATTTTCACGCACAGTTGTCGATCTTGAATATACCTTTTCTTTAAATCTTGGCAAACTCCCCTTGTCCTATATAGTGGCTTGGTGGTTCATAAAGTGAGCCATCGGTAGATCTTCCTTGTCGAAAACCAAACTGCTTGGAAAATATTAAATTATTTTATGTGACGGATAATTGTGTCTTTTATGCAAGCTTCCAATAATTTAGCCATGTTGTTAATTAAAGACACGGGAAGATAATTTTCAGGCAAATATGTTTATTTTCCTTTCTGCGTTTTTCAATTTGCATGGAATCTTTTCAGTTATAAAGTATGTTACTAAAAAATTTTCCTAATTTAGGACCCAAAATTTAATATTATAGATTTCAGAAATGTTTACTATAAATACAAAATCACTAGGGAGGATTTTTTAAAATAATACAGTTGAATTATGCAACTCGCTGTTTCAAGATTTAAAGGCATACACTTCAAACGGGTTTAAATACATCTTAATATTTGCTTCATTATTAAGAGTAAAATGCATTTTAATATTTATTGTGTTTTTTTATATTTTTTTTTTAATTTTATTAATACTCTAGATACTTAAAATACTTTTTGGTATTTTTTTTCTTTTTTTTAGAAAACTAAAATTTTTTTGTAACTGACAAAAACACTTAAATTTAGCCCAAACAATTTACTATTAGTCATATGTATCAAGCTAAAAGTTGAAAAGTTTGCCAAAATAAAAATTACTAAAAAAAAGACAACCTGTTAAATTAAATTAAAAAGAAAATAGAAATAAGATTTTTGGAAAAAAAAATAGTAGTATACAAAGTAATAAAAGAACTTGAATTCTAGTACTTTACAACAAGTAAAGGAATCTTAAAAATTGTACACTTATATGAAAAATAGCCGTGAAATACGGCTGTGGAATACGAAAGTAGAAATAAAAATTAAAGTGAAACTTCTCAAAAGTCAAACAAAGTATACACCAAAGAGTCAAAAAAGCATAAACAGACATTATTAATAGAGCAAAATCCATTAAAGTTTAGAGTTCTGAAAGTAGAAACTAAATTAGAAGTAGTTAACTACCTGAAAATTAAGATTGAAGACTGAAAACTAATGAGTTTGAGCCAATATTCTGAGGTATTATTTTCATCTAAAAGGGTATATACTTCATTCCTAGTGCTTTCAATTATTAAAAAGAATGGAATTGCCTTTTTAAAAGTAAAAATTGACTGCGCAGTTTCAATGACATGAGCAACTCATTGATATTAGCGCTTAAATTATCAAAACATGTTTGTCCAATTGTTTTTTTAATCGGGGCTTTAACACTGCGTTTTGCTTATATCTACTATTCTGGTAATGACTTATATCTTGTAAGACAGTTTTTTCTTAAAAATACGTATAGCCACTGTTTTAAAAAATAACAATCTTACATCAAAAATATCTACTTCAGCAAACAACAAGTCTGCAGGGTATATCCTATTCTTTCCTAAAATGATCTTTAGGAGCCATTTTTAAGTAACCGCTATAGAGTTTTGGTATGACTGTAGAACTCCCCATGCAATAAGACCATAGGTTAAATGTGGCTGAGCCAAAACGTAGTAAGGACATTTAAGTTACTGCAAATTAAACACACTACGATAAATTTTAAATGAGGGTAATAAGGACCTAAGTTTTCCATGTACGTACTCTATATGATGACACTATTCAAAAGTAGAAATTTACATTTAAATTTCCACTTTAAATTTACTATTCAAGATGACTATTAATAAAAATTCCCAAATATTACTTATTTTAATTTCTTGGAAATAATTATAAAATTCTAGTGTATGAAAGTTTGAAAGGCCGCAATGAATATATTTTCAGAAATCTTGTTTAATTAGGTTTTTAATTGCTTCTCATGATTCAGCCGCATAGCGATTGCTCGTATCGTCAGCTGGAATTTGACCTTATTTCCAACTATGTATAGATCGTATAACTGCTAACATCAACTTAAAACCTATAGTGTCGAAAAATAGCAGGTTAAGGCATACACAAATACAAACGGGTCGATTAATTAAAACGAATACAATAGAGTTGTTACTTGTGTTGTCTGTGCCTATTAATTAATATTGCATCATAGTAATTTTAATTTGAAAAATAATATACTGAAAACAATTAAAGCTTAATCGCTAAATACTTAAAATTCTGGAACTCCAAATATAATATATACCCCTCATAGTTTGACAGGTGTACGTTGACGCAGATACAGCAACTATATTCCATTTACATATGCTTGATCTGGGTATTAGTCAATGCTAATTAATACATTCTTATTATAAAACTAATTAATCAGTTGATTTTAAGGCAAACATATCGGTTTAAAAACATTTTTTGTGCATAAAAACCCTATTTTAATTAATAATTTCACCATAATAAATTAGCGCATTATAAAATTGTATTGTTTTTGATAAGTAGATGCAAACTCTCCTACTACTTTTACACTTTTATATGCAAATAACTTCTATACACAAAAAAAAATTAAGTAACCAATATTCCTTCAATATTCCAATAACCAAAGTAAGTTCGTAATAATAGGGTTCATGCACTCAGAAAGGCAAGCTCGTAAGTCTAAGTAATATTTTCAAGAAAACTAACGGAGTGCAGACATGAAAATGTGATGAAACTGCCGCTTAATTTGTGGGTTTAGTATACAGACTTACCCTTAAGCAGGTTTTATTAGAGTTAAGAAAAGGTTACTAGCCTTATTTAAAAGGATATATAAAAAACCTTATTTTAAAAGATATAGAGCTTGTTAATTAGTGGATGTAATAAGGTCATTTTATTTAAAATTTAGTAACTGCAGTATATAAAAATAAATATTATATGAAATATCTTAGCATTAATGAAAAGATTGATTTTAGCTTATATGCTCAGTTTCTAAGGTGTCATCTATTTAATGCAAACTTATCGAACTAAATTATTTCGCATTCTCACATTTTCCACGTAACTATATTTTAATACTATCTATCTAGTAGTCTCTTCATAGATTTTCCAGTATTCCTTCCAAATTAAAAAAAATTTCTTCTTAATTCCTAAAAAATTAACGCATATGGATAAAATCTGTAATATATAATAAATTTTTATACTTGTTTTTATAACCATGCTCATTTTATCTAATCTAATGTATTTTCTAAATTTTAGTAATATCTTCTTTATCTTTTAATACCTCTCTTAAAGCTAACATATTTTAATTAATTATATACTTAAAATTTAATTAAACTAATATAAAGGAAAAGTAGACACCTACATTTTTCCTTTTTAATTTTAATTTAATAAAATCAATAAAGCTTCGAGTGTTTTGCCCCTTTTAAAGCATCATTAGGCTAAATATAAATAAATGTTTGTATGAAGTTGACAAAAAGCAAATTTTAGACCTACACATAGCCCATTTTAATTATAATTAAAATAAAATAGAGAAGCGAAGTTAAAATTTAAAAAAATTAATAAATTTTTGCGGTGGGTAACGAACCATTTAACATTAGCAGTTTAGTTGCCAATTCTGAAAAACAAACAAAACTACAAAGTCAAACTCACTTTAATTTACGTATGGCTACAAGTGAACTAAAAATCAGTTTCCCGAATTTTTGTTTAAAAAACAACTTCAATATTATAAAGTATAAAAGGTAACTTTTCTCTTAGGGCTTTAATATAAAATAAATGCTAACCTAAGCTAAAGATATCAATATGCCTATAAATTAATTATATTTATACAATACTCGTTCCCTCGTGAATAGTTGAGTTTAGTGGCCTGGTGAATAGTTAAATAGTTAGTGGTGATTAAGTTGGTTGCTTTCAAAGATAGTGGTCTTAAAAAACTCACATTTTGGTTTCAATTTTCTGTAGGCTAATTATCTAAGGGTAGCTACTAATGTTTTGTAGATTAGTGTTGTTCAAATATTGAGGTAGCGTGTCAATGACATTGGCTGGTTGAGGATTAACTGCCTAAGGAGTTTGTTGAGTCCGTCCAATTTATTGTCACCAGTGTATATACTTATATTTAAATAAGCAGAATAGGGATAGTTTAATTAATATCAGGGATTAATATTGATTTATATTTATCACTTAGTGATTGATGATAATAATTTCTTGGTTAAGCATTATTTGACAATTAATTAGTATATCAAAGATTATTGATCCTTATATTTCCATTAATTGTTCTTGGTCATTGCATTTTAAGTGGAGACTTTCTTTAGTAAGTAAAACTGCAGCATACATATTACCGTTGTTCAATTGATTAAAAATAGGTCTAGAGATTCCTACTATAAATTTTTGACAGATGGTTGCTTGTGACCTTCTAGTGATTATACAGCATAAGGATTGCTTAAAGATAATTCCAGTTTGATTTTGTCACAGAAGAAAAGTTTTCCAACTACTTCTTGGCTAAACGTATCTACCGCTCGGTATGCGAATTGCAACTCGTTTTTTACTAATTATCTATTTTTGGAATGTATACCTTAAACATAGAACTTAATAAGGATAAAAATTTTCTAATTCTTAAATCAATTTTTGCACAATATAAATCTTCCGTCTTGATTATGCTAGGATGTAATATTTTTTGTTTTGAAAATATCATTGCAAAGTATATGGTTTCGTACATAAGTTGATTAAAAATATATTTTATATAATTTAGGATTTGTAATAGGTTAGTTGCATAGCAATTTCGCCTTAATGCTTTTGTGTATCTAACATTCTTGTACTGTAATTTACTTGTAGAAATAAATTTTATAAGTCAACTAAGATAATTGGATTTCTTTAAAAATTTTAGATTCTAGATTATAGATAATTTTTAACTGTCTTAAAATTCTTTAACTGATTTTCATAACGTTTTCCATCAGAGGTGCCCAAATTACTAGTGATTTTTTTAAGAGTTGATCATATGCCATTTCTTAGTCCTTGCTTTAATCTGTGTGGGGTGGAACTATTTTCTTTATTTTTATTGTTACTTGGTCTTGTGTGATAGCTAGAATTTTCATATAATTAGCGGTTTATACTTTATAAGGTTGAGATTTAAGGACATAGCCACGTTTAAACTTTTTGTATGAAGTTCGTTTACTTCTGAGATTATTAGGTTAAGGTCATGGTAATGTATGAATGTATGTGTATATTCTTCGACTTTAGCTTGACCTTATTTAAGTGGTACTAGTCCAGGATAGTTTGTTAATTTCTGGATATATATTTGGCTCGTAAGAGTCTGGAAAATTAGAGAATAGAAAGTTTCTAGTAGTCGTTAAATACTTAACATATGTATTTTCTCTTGATTTTCTGTTTTCGTCGTTTTTCTTTCGCAGTGTTAGTATTATTTATTTTAGTAGATCTCTCAAATTTCATAATTTGAATTTCTTAAAAAATTTCTGGCGTAACTTTACTTATATTAATCTTGGTGCAAAGTTTTCCTTTTTAATTAATTAAGTTAACTTTTTTCTTTATGAATATTTACATAATCACTTAGGACTAGTTAGTCTAATTTAATGTCAAATATATTATCAGAGGTAATATGACCTTTAATTACATTGATTGGCTTATAATTAGTAACCAAGCGCATAGTGTGGTTATATGCTAATATTGGATAGATAATTTTCTTACCATATAAAAGATTTATATGGTAAGAAAGTTATCTATCTATAACCAAGATTTATTAATTAATATTTCGCTAAATTTGAATGGTAGGCATTTTAGTACGCCGTTTGATTGGGGATAGTGTGAGGGAGCATAAAAATGTATTTATAGTTTTAAAGAATAGGCCTGTGCGTTTTTTGAGAAACAATAGTTTATTGTTCTGAGCTTTCTTTGCTCAAATTTATAAATTTCTAAGTGAATGGTCTTTTTGCAGTAGGGAAGTAAGATTCATCATATTTACGTCGTGCACAAATTTCATATTCAATAATATAAGTTTCAACTAAACTTATATTTTCCCTAAGCGTTTAACAATAGTTTGACAGTATTGAGTTTCTTTAATACCGCGCTAATTAGATTAACTTTTATGGTATTGTTCAATTATTTCTTTTATATCATTCTTGTCATAATTTAATTAAAGACTATCTAAAATATATTCTAATAATTTTACAAAAATGGTCAAACATGTCAGGATATAAAAAAGATAAATGTTGATTATTTTTTTAGGAATAATTAAGTCTTTTTAAAAATTAAGCCTTTTCTGTTTGTGAACAGCGACAATATTACATTTTTACCTAAAGAGGTATGGTTTGAAATATTTTGTTGCCCAAACGAGGCATACGCTTTTCTTTTCCATTGTGAAGTAGTTTTGTTCCGAGTCATTAAGGGATCTAGATACGTAAGTTTTGGAAGGTTTTGACCTCTGGGTTTTTGTGATAATACAGCACCAAGAGCTACGTTCCTAGCACCGGTTGTCAGGCTGAATTATGGGTACTATAAAATAGGTTCGTTTATAAGTAGATTTTTAGAAATACGAAAAAATTTTTGAATTTTCGGTAATGATGTCACATTTGGACTATTACCATGTTGTAAATGAGCCCTGCTTGCTGGAAAATTATTGTATTTAAAACTTATTGAACTTAAATTAAATTAAGTATAACAAAAGCTATTATTAAAGATTTAAGTTCATATTTCTTTTATATACGTAAATAAGTCTATTTTCTTCTTCTTTTCAATTTTTGAGCGTGTGATATAGTATTTTCTAAATTCTTTTTTACTATAAGTGATGTAATACCCAATAAAATAAGTAGCTCAAAATTCAGGAATACACTTATTCCAGAAATATTCTTTTATGTTAGGAATACACTTGTTGATTTATTGTATTTATTTAATGGTTTTTCAGGATAAACAACAAAATTGAATAAAATTTCGTAAAACGCGATATTTTTCAAAGACCTATGAAGTAGTTTAGATATATTTAAAATTGTCTACATTGTTTTTGCCGACATAGATCAATAATTTTAAGAGAATACTAGTAGTATTGCATGAAGGCAAGTATACAAATTCAAAAAACTAGACAGCATAGTTGAAATTATTAAAATAAACGTAAATAGAAATCTAAATAAACTTAACTAGTCAACCTACATTATAAAATACTACCAAAGCGGTACAAAAACTATGAGAATAATTACCATATTTATATTTTCATAACAATATTATACAATTGTAAATACCAATACTGTTTATTATTAATGCTTACAATATAATTTACTTTAATAAGATAAGAAAGCATAAAAATAAGTACAGCTTTGGAGCAGAGATTTCAATTATTAATTAATGTAAGAATCATGCTGTTCTATTTAACCTAAAATCTCTAAATAGTTCTATCACATCAAGTGTGAGTATCTTTCTCTAAACCAACTAATCATCTATAAATCCAAAACTAAAACGCAAAGTAATCAAATAAATAAAAAAAAAAGAATAGCCATTTAGGTTATGCATAACATATTTTTTTCTTGTTTTCTCGAACCTTTATTGATCAAGAAGGTTTGTAAATAAGCCGTCTCGTTAAACTCAATATTGATGTTTGGGTGAGACATGATTGTATGAGTTTATTCTATAATTAACTTCGTTAAACGATTTTTGGAAGGTACGGGAATTATAAGTTTTTTAAAAAATAATTTGGCTTATCTTAAAATAACCGCCAATGCTAAAAATATTTTCTATTATTATAAAAAGGGTTAAGTTAAGTTACCTATAATACCTATTATTTCGTCAGACTGCCAAGATATACTTTAACTAAAAAATATTTTTCTTTAACAAACTTTATAGCTTGTTTGAAGAGCAAAGTTTCTTTCAATTAAAAAATTAAAAACATTCCATATGTGCAATATCAGAGTTAAGTTTTACAATTATCAATAAATCTCAGTAAAGAACAGTGGTCTGAATTTTTATTAGAGAAAAAAAACAGTTTATTATAATTGCAAAGAAAGAAAAAGTATTATATGTCAATAAGGATTGAATACGATATTCTTTCTAGGAGGATTCGAAAAGGTCAAAATTTCTCGTTAGCAAATTAAAGTGAGGTTGAGTAAACCAAGAGAGCCCCGCTCGCTATGAGTTATTTGTGAACAAATAACTCATGGCGCATAAAAATATCTCTAAAACCTTGTAGGATTATCCTCTGAAATCATATGGTGCCATCTAGAGAGAAAAATGTATTCTTGGATATAAGCAACTCTATTTGCAACAGAAGTTGTGCCTCACCTTTTATCCTATACATAATAATTATTAATTCTGTTTAACCCAAAAGTCAATAATTTTAACTTAATTAGAGAAAAGCTCTACAAAATAAGTTATTAATTTTGAGAGTAATACTGCCATACATAAGCTTAGCCAGGAATAAAAATCTTTCTTAAAGTCAGTTAGATTTGCAAAATCGGTACAATTGAAATGAGACTAAATAGTTTTCGATCATTCGCTGAGGAACTCTTATGAGAGATTAATTACTAAGTTGCATTCTTATTTTAGTCCAGGCATAAATAACTATAAGCTATAACGTTAAGGAAGCTGGAAACTCCAATCACAGCTGCTACTATAAAGCCTAATAACTATACCTTATATAGCCTCTACAGCCGCTACAAACGGTAGAATATTTTAGGCGCATACAATTTTCCAGTTGGTTAAATAATAATTTTCTTGTATCCCATTTACTTTTTACCGATAAAACAACATTTACCCGTGATGGCTTCGGTAATACCCACAACTCTCATGTATGGTCAGAAAATCCACATGCAGAAGTCCACATTAATTAATGTTTAGCACATGTTTTCGGTGGTGTAATATGGTCGTATAAACGTGTGGTATGGTATGATCGATAGGTATTTAATTGGCCAACGTATTTTAGAAAATAATCTCATAGAAGACACCTACTTATATTTTTTTTTGCAAAATGATTTAGAAAAATTAGTAAAGAAAGCTCCTCTAAACATCAGAATGCAAATATATTATCAGCACGATGAATCTCTGGCATATTTAAGTGGCCAAGTCAAACATTTGGATGAATGTTTCCAGGACAATGGGTTGGTCGCGATGGTTCTATTAGTTCGCCATAAAAATCTCCAGACTACACACTACTGGACTGTTATTTATTTACTGATTTAAAAATGAAGTCTATGAATTACAAGTTGAAATTCTAATTTGCTGCTCTAGAAGCGGTTTGTTAAAAAAAAATGAATTAGTTAGAAAAGTAATAAGGGCTCTTCACACTTATTGGCTCCATTTTTGAACATTTATAAAAACAGCCCTACTATTAAAACTATGCTAACGTAAACAAAATGTTTCTTTATAAATACGCTATATATTGAAAACAAATAAGAACATATAAGCTTTCATTCCTTGCAACTCACCCTTTGTAATATCCAAGAACATCAGCACCTAAAAGCATGTCTATAGGTCGATATTCATAAAAATTTAACTCAGCGAGAGATAAGTGAGAGAGACACTACTGATTATTATATACTTTGAGAAAAATAGCAAAATTGAGTGGTAAAGAGAAAGTCAATTTTTAAACTGGCTCAAAACTACATGAGGCTCCATTTTTCCATTTAATACAATCATCTGATATAATTTCATACCTGGTGATTTTAAAATATATAATATAAATAAATTTAAAAAAAGTAATATTAGGAAACCCCTTTGAATGAAGTTCAGAACGTCACTGTGAGAGTTATATATAGAGTACCAAACAATAGTACTATAGTCTAGCTTTAATAAGAATACTAAATATTACAACAATGCAATATATTCTACAAGAAAAGTCTTTGCTATTTCTCTGCTATATTTCTAAATTTGTGTGTCTTTTTTTGTCATTTATAAAACACTGTTACTTCAGTATATACTTTAAATGATTTTTTGTGTTAATTACATTTTCTTGGATACCCAGCAAAAATGATTCCATTTCAGGAAACACACTTTCAATCTTCATCCAGTGTACAGAAGCTGACTTGTCGATACTATCCCGATTTAAATCATATTTAAATCTACGGGATTAGTAACTAGGGTATTAGAGGAGACTATAGATAATAGAGCCTGTCACATCTGAAGTCGTTCTTTTTTGTAGTATTTGTTCACTACTTTCCCATTTATTTTATTCCATATATTAAAATAAATGGATTTTAATAAAGATTTAGTACGTAAATCTGTATTAAAATCCATTAACAAACAAACCTTTTCTTAAAATAAAGAGATGCTTCCCTTCAAAAGATGCGACTCTATATAAAGTAATTTTTTTTATTATAAACGATTTTTTTTAGTCTAAGAGTTTTAAGAAAAAAGTAAGTAAAAACTCATAAAAAGTCAAAAGGCTTTCACCATACCCGCTGCTATGCTGCTCAGGTAAAAATTATATGAAAGCCGTTAAAGCTTATAATAAAATAAGGTTAAGTACTACTGGGGGGTTTCAAACCATATAATTTTATTACGAGGGTCGAAATAAAATGCTTAAAATGTTATAAATGTATACGGGACTTGGCAAACCATGAAGATTTTTTTAACATAAGGTTTATGCATTAAAAGGTAGTAACTATTTTATCTCAGAAAAAACACGCAATGTGTAAAAATGGATCATAAAAATATCGCCTTTTCACACTGAAAAGCTGTTAAATCTTTGAAAATTTTAATTTTATGTGCCTGGTAACCATATTCTTAGTTAAGTACATTTTAATATATAATATACATGTATTCATACATGGAATTAAAAAAAAGGTTTAACCACTAACCCAAACTCTTGTTTTACTCTTGACATATGTTTTACTTACAATGTTATTATCTTCGGGAGAAGATTAAAACTGAACGAAAACTACTTACTAGTGGCCGTATATACTAAAGGTGTAACGTTTAGAGCGGAAAATCAAACAAACCATTGCTGAACAAAGTCTATTCAATAAGTAATTATATAATCGACTATAAAGGATAAATTCTTGCAAAAAAAATTTGCTTTTTGTCGAATACCGCAAAAACGTCATCAACATATCTTAGCTAAACTCGTGGAAAAAATTGGAATGTTTTTTGCACCTGAACCAAATGCTTCATTAAGAATTTTAGAAACTTAAGTCTAGGAATGGTTTATTTGTCCAAGTTAAGAAATTTAGTAGGGAAGCCAAAAGATAAAAGACCAAAAAGTCCGGGATCTATGAAATTAATTTTAACGATTGTAATAAACATTAAGGATAATAAGAAGTTCAAGTTCATTTTTATCGTAAGAACATGTAGCTCATGTCAAATATGGAAGTGTTAAAAGGTCTTGGCTAAACGTATTTTAAATACTAGCTACTCGTAGGAATAAATAGGAATGACGTGTGAGAATAAATAATAATGTAAAATTACTAAAACTACATTTTGATAACCGAAAATCATTAGATGCGAATGATAGTTTAGCAGTATTCAAAACCTAAATAAATATGAAGTATTAATTATAGGGTTTAGTTAGTGTTTACAGTGTTTCCAGCTACTTATAAAGCCACTTGTAACAAGATTTAATTTAATTTTAATTTTATCACGAAGATGCTAGGATTCTTTTCGAGATACGTATCGAGAGTAAATTAAAGAATTTTGATTAGTGGTTAAACTATTACCTGAGTGTCACATCAAAGGATGCAACCATGGTACAATCAACACAACACAGGGTTAATTTAAACACAAAAATAAAATTTTTTTAATTTTTTTTCAAGATTCTCTAAATACGCACATGATAAAAATAGTCTTATGTCTTATCTTACATTTTGTAATATTTATTTCGGTTGCTTAAGAATTTAGACCTCGCTTAGAAATTGTAAAATGTAGGCATAACTTAAAAGGGTATGCTTCGTATCTTTATAAATCATCTATTTTTGGACCAAACGGTAAGTTATTTCTAGTTTTTACTATAATAGACTGACATTATCTCGACTGACACATACTAGATAAACGCGAGCATAAAAAAGTAAACAAACAGGCAAATTTGCGTATTTTTACTGTAAAAACTTTCGGAAAATCTAGTGAAATGCATTAAATGTTGTGGAGTTGTTTTACTTTTCCATATAAAGCTTGCTGCAGCTGAAAGAAATACAGTTAATGTCCATCTAACTGCAGACCTACCGTGAGCCATGTTACCGGTGCCGCCGGACTCCGATTCCGCTAATAGCAATAAGAATCAAGAAACTCGAGGAAAAATGTCAAATCTTAGAAAAATCAAGCAAATGGTTACAGGAAAAAGTTGCCTTTCTTTTGCAAAACAAAGAAAAGTTTAGTAAACAACCTGTTTCCCATTCTTCCCCCCTTTTGCCCTTATAATGACACGTTCAATTCCAGAAGACTAAGCATGCGCCATCACAGAATCTGCAATCTGGATGAATCAAATAATAGTCAGTGTTGCCGGATGAGCAAATCACTAGCTCCAAGCATGCATCAGCGAATGGCTCCAGGGCAATATAAAAGGAAAACGCCACTACCAAACGGCTACCACGCACAAGTAAGAAAGATAATATGATGGCCTCAAACGAGTGATAACGTCAATGTCACTGTCGTTCAAGAGATTGACGAGGCAAAAAAAGTATATGCGGAAAATGATGTCTTTCCGTCAGATAATGTTTACGCCAATGAGGAAAAACGGACTTCGTAAGAAAACATGGTAAAAAAGAAAACCAGGCAAAAGTTGAATAGACTTGAACCCTGTAAAGGGATAAGACAAAATGTTGTACAATTAGCCATGGGGAATCCTACCCGATTGTCCTGGGTCTTTATTTCTGGTTTCCATTCTCGAACGACGAAAGAAAATATCAAGGATTTTCTCATCAAAAAACAAAATTGAGGGTTGATCTTGCTATCTTGCTATCTATCTTGATGGTGT
Source organism: Anthonomus grandis grandis (assembly GCF_022605725.1). NCBI lineage: Eukaryota > Metazoa > Arthropoda > Insecta > Coleoptera > Curculionidae > Anthonomus > Anthonomus grandis. The sequence continues at coordinate 10,702,740 of NC_065552.1, read as the reverse complement.
ACGTATAGAATGTACATACATACACCATCGAAGATGAGTACAAAAGTTTATTTAAACTGTTTCCACCAGCTAACAGAGATAAAGAGGTATTGTCTGCGAACTTATGTATAGTTGATTATTAAGAGTAATAATCAACCATTTTCTAAGTTTCCAGTGTCGCCAGCTACTCAACCCGAGCATGTTTACAGCCAATCCTCTGATACAAGCCAAGAATTTTTAATTAAATTGTTCCATGCAAATATCAGATGAGCATTAGTAGTAGTAGTAGTAGTAGTAGCATTCACTGGGGACTTTAATATACACTTTAACACTGCCCAAAAGAGAGACAGTTTTGCTCTGTGACCTGCAGTAAAGTTATGGCTTTAAGCATAAATGCAGAAAACCCACAAGAAGTAATATCTATCTAGATAATATTTTCTTAAAATTTTTACCCAATGCTTTAACTAGCCAGGTATTTAGGATGAACGTTCAGATCATAAATTCCAGCTCTTATTCTTTAAATTAAATTCAGGTCACAACCAAAAAACTCGTTTTTTTCTTAGTTAATTAAATTAAATTATGTAACATTATAATTTTAATTAAATTATATAACATTATGGAAAATGTATTTTCTGATTTCATGATATTTTTATTATATATCCCTAAATGTAACGTAAAAAATGGAAAAGGTTTTGTGGAGATGTCCTATTCGAAAGATATATGGGAGCTCTAAAAAATAGTAAAAATAATCTTTAACTATAACATGTTTGTGTCATGCAATAATCCTATTAAAGCAATGTGGAAAATAATTAATAAATCAAGAGGCACTATTCTTAAAGATCAGAGTAAGTATTTTATAATGAAATAAAAACTGATATTTTCATTTTTTTTGTTTTTTATCTAAACAAATTAAGATAGACAAAGATTTTTCTAATTTTCTCGAAAACGAATCGACCGATTTAAAAAAATCAAACGTCAAAATAAAAGACTTCGAAAGACCTTTTAAACAAGCTATTACTCGATACCCCTTGCTATTTAAAATTGTTAAGAGAATGACCCTGGGGGGCAATGGGTGAAAGGGGGTGAAGTGATTTTAGGTTAGAAAGTTGTCCCGTCCCCATTGACAAACCTTTTGACGTATTTCGGCGTTTTTTTTTTTAAACAGTGGTTTTCAATAAACCCGTGGTGGGAAGTTTTCAAATGAACATCCTGTATAAAAGAAAAACCGATCTTTATATTTTCATATATTTATCACTACTTTAGTTTTAGTAAACTTTTAGAATTCCTAATAATTCTATTTATGTTTCTGTACTACCAATGTGATACGAACATTTACGTCACTAATGATGGGACTTGACTAAAGTTTTTTTGTTGTTTCGTAACTTATACATTCATTACCTATAAATACAATATTATGAGAAACTTGAATGTGATAAAAATATGAAAGAATAACAGTAGGTCGCTTATAGTAAATATAAAGATTCAGGTCAAATATCCTTTTTCTGTTTTCTAGACTTACTAGCAAATACGATAACCAATAAATAGTCATAAGGATTACTGTGCTTGGCATTCAAATGCAGCGAATATGTGGTTTTTTATTTAAACTACAGAGTTAACTTATTAAATTTATATCATTGATGATAAAGGATTATAAACAAAAATATCAACTTGAGAACGTCAAATATTCACACATTTCTGATATTATTAAGATCGAAGGCAGAACGCGTATATTGAATATCTATTCAAAAAAGCCAAAAATTATAGCAATAATATAGCTGAGCCTACGGATATTTGCATTTAGATAAGGTGAATGACTAAATATTGTGGTATTATGTAATGGTAAAATCAAAATATATTGCGACCTATGATTTAACGAGGCGACGTTAAAAAGGATATATAGGACATCGACATCACAAAGACATGTAACGTTTTTAACAGTGCTAAAAAGTAAAAAATAAAATCTGAGCAGAAGAGAAGTAACTAACTTCGTGAACTATTTTTATAAAGATGAAAATAGCAAAACTAAAAGACAACATGCAAACAATAATTTTATATACACACACTGCGATCTACTGTAAAAAGAATAAAGCGCATCAAATATCTTAATATTAAATTATTATTAAAAATAATTCATTAAATTTTAACAAAAAACTTAATATTTAGTAGCAGGTAAATTTAATATAATAACAATCTAATTTATCAAAACTGTGACAAGATCAACTCAAGAAGTTTGTTGTTTGTTTGATTGTGGAGAATTTCATACAGTCAGAACAAAAATGTTGCATTTAGAAGTGTGTTTTAACTCCTAAAACACTATCCAAAAATTGTATTTTTTATATTTAATTTCTGTGCTAGGGTACAACTTATATTTTTACTTTTACAATCTTAATGAGGAAAAAATTACTTCCTCTTTACCATAAAAATATCGGGTAGTATTTATCGGTAAAGATTAATTAATTTCTTGTAATAATAAAAATATGAGATGCATATATGAGTTTTATAAAAATAGTGATATTTTGTAATATAAAATACCAACTTTTAAGTCTAAAAAACAGTCCTAAAATATTCATTCTTACTCTAGCTTAGGGTCACACTGCTCATATAGCATAAATTTTTGGGCTGCAGACAAAGATTGAGCTGTAAACTACAAGATTGAGAAAGTGTTAAAGTACTCTAGGGTAATTTCTTAATAATTGTATCATTTTCTTCCCCACAGTCTAAAACTATTTGTAACAAAGCATTTTTAATGTTTTTAAGCAGAAGCATTAAGACATTTTTTAAGCAGAATAGTGCTTTTTAGTTACGTAAGTATATATGTAATATTTGCCTCTATATTTTAGGTGAGATATATTGATTTGATTTTATTTTTAGTAAAGACTAGGCGAGTTTTTAGATCCATAATCCGCCTGTCTAAAATTTCTATTACATCGTCAATGCGCTTAATAGATTTCTTAAAAAAATATTTAAGATTCATACTCATACAGTATACAGATTGGCAAATGGATGACTACACATATAATGTTCCTAAGAGGTGAGATGTTGATGATACAACGCCGCCGCGACAGTACGCTGATGCTTAAAAGGTTAAGCTTAGATTAAGATTAAGGTTCAAGCTCGAATATTTTAAATCTTATTGTAGTAAGCGCCTGACGTTGGTGAAGGCTATATCTCTTGCGGCAAAATCTGGAAAAATAGTACGCTGCATTGGTTTAATATTTTTTTAATACAGGAATTATATGTGTAAGACCCGCATAGATTCGTAATTACAATTATAATTCTTTATGCTGTTAATTGCATATTGAAAACTATATCTCTTTAAATAAAAGTCTCAATAAGACCTCCTTCTTTAGCTAAACAACAGTTTAGCCTACCGTAAAAGCTGTGTATTACAATTACTTACTTCAACAATTTGCTTCCTTATTTCCTTTAAATTCGTTGCCCTACTATTATGATGTTTATAAATAGTCTCCTTAAGATAATCCTACAAATAAAAATAAAAGTCATTTGGTGACAAATTGAGAAATTTGGGAGGCCATTTAATATTTTCAGTCCTACTAATAAGGCGGCTAGGAAAAGTACTTGTTAAAAATTTTTTACTCTAACCGCATTATGAGCAGGACAGCCATCTCATTGAAAATAGACTGGTCCCAGGCCTATATTAAGAAGGAGTTGACGGCAGGAATCGGAAACTTGGTTTTGTAGCAACTCAAGGTATTTTTCGGCGTTTAAATTCTAATTAATGAAAAATGGCCCAATATTGTAGTCGCCAAAAATACCAGCCCAACCATTCAAATTTTGAAAGTACTGAGTACGGAACAAAAAATTAATAATAAAATTGTTAAAAAGCTAGTATAGATTTTTCTTAATATTAAATATTTTGCAATCCATATGTTTTATTGTATCTTTTGTACCTTACCAACAGCTTGGCAAACGCCTTTATGTCCCCACCATATTTGAAACAAAGCCAAGCCATTCCAGCTTCGTGTTACAGTCACTTTATACGTTGCATAAAAGACAATAAATTGTAATGAGTCCTCTAATTTACCTTCATGGACCAATAACAGTTGGTCTGACCCACAATTCAGCTATTAAATTAGACTTAAAGGGGCACTACACGATATTAAAATTCCGCGTTATTACGGTGGCTGTAAAGAAATGTTAAATACGGGTGGCGTATATTGGTTTTCCGGGCATGGGCGACTCGCTTGTTAACCTAAAACGTTCCCGAAACGGCCCATAAATTTAAGCGGGCGTCTTTCCAAGAAAATTCCATTTAGCCCACACCATCTTTAAATTTGTAAAAGGTACAGCGCGAAGCGTGGCATCAATTTTTAATCTTTTTGCCAACAGTACGCGTAATAAACAGGTTTTATTATTTTCATTATTGTAAAAGCACAATATTTCAAAGTTTGATCACTTAAATACCTCGTTTGTTGCTAAATATATTTATTTATATACATTTTTATCCATGTCCTAGAAATTAATTTTAAATTAACATATGTAAGAACTGTACCCTTCTCTCACTGGGCAAAGGAACTGGCTCCAAATATTGCATAAAATACTAAATTACTAAATATTTTGTTAAGGACTAACACTATAATAAGAAGTAAGCATAACTTAAGAGGATACGATTTCAACTTTTTTTATTTCCTACCTTATGGCCAAGCAATCATTTAAAATATCCAGGCCAGACTATTTTTTCTCAGGTAAATGTTAAATCTTCATAAACATTCTAGGATAAAATATTTCATAAAAATATTTTTTTGCTGGATTGGCATATCTTGGACATCCTTGGTATATCTTGGTATCTCCTTGGACATACAATGTAAATTCTATCGCACAAAAATGATCTAGTTAAGGCAATTTTGGTTTAACTAAATTACTATCGTTCCCGCTAAATGCTTACGTTTTGGCTACCCTATGGTATTCAAGATCGTTTTAACCATAAACTACCAAATTTTATTAGAATATTAATTATTGGCGAGCTAGCGGCTGAAATATTTACAGACTTGCACCAATCTCTATTTAATTCAGTTTCAGTAGGTTGACTAAATACTGTTTTAAAAAAAAATTAAGGTATTTATCGTTAACTGAGATAATCTGGAATATCGGAGAGCACATACCCACAGAAGAAACATTTAATCCCCTGTTTAACTTCTCAGGTAAAGTTGCACATTAATTTTTTTAATTTTCTATAAACAAAATTAAATTATTACAATCGACCCTTTATTTAAGTTTAAGTTAAATATAGGTAGCTATTATGATAAAAACTTCATCAACCCAAGCCAATATTGACGCGTTAAGTCAGCCTATACTTTACGTTGATATGTTAATATCAAATCATTTAATGCGAATTAAATAAAAAAATTATGACATTCACTGTCAAAGGCGGGACTACCACCTCAGCGAAAGCTGATAATAAGAATCTATTTGGTTCGAAGATGAATAATAACAATACGTATAAAAGTATCCCTTTAATTTCTGTTATGAAACCATTCTATGCCTTATTAATATATAACATAGATTTTTAATAATGGAAAGAAAAATGTTAAGCCGACTTTTATTTCCTAAATCGGTTGGCCTATTATATATTACAAATGGTTAAAATTTTATTATATTGTCATAATTTCTAACTGTATGTAGGTACCCTTCACCCACTTACTTTTGACTACTGAATAATTTCACTACCAACTTCCAATTTTATTTTAGTTACAGGAATTTCAGTCAACCATTTACAGGTAAGTACAATCTCACAAGTTAATCTATTATATCAATTTCTATGGCTTTAGTAATATAGTCAAGGTCATTCAGTTACCCTGATTTGGTATTTTCAGTAAAATTCAGAATTTTTGTTAGATTAACTTTATGATACATGTGAAGTTATAAATAACGAAAACCTTCTTAACCATAGTGTTATTTTGATGGACAATAATGTTTTTCCAGACCAAAACAGATGTCGATCAATGACCTTTATTTTTAAAATTTATCTTTAAAATTGTTATATATTATATGTAAGATAATAACATTTTATAAGTATTATATGGATTCTCTTTCTATAAAAAAAATTTATATTATCTCTAAGAGCCTTTTATATGTTTAGCATACAAAAATATATTGCTTACAAAAAATAGAACTGCGGTTTTTTATAAGTCTCTATATATCAGACCCAAATACTGCCTTGGGATATTTTCGGCATTAAGCTTTTTGATGATCTATAACATCCTTAGGAATTCCCTTTTACCCAAAATTTAAATAGGGTATTTGAGATTTAACCCAAGGAGGAAAATGAAGAATAGAGTTTGAAAACGTTTCTTTAGAGATTTTTATTAAAATAATTTATATATTTTATTTTTTTTGTCAGGGACCCTAAAACTGGATAGGTTTATTAAAGGCACAAATTTTCAAGTGAAATCAAATACTTATGTGAAGGGGAGGCTAAACGGTAAGTCATTAGGGATCAACTGATTTGAGCTCACAGATTAGGACCATGAAATTAAATATTGATAATTTATTACGGAATATCGAATTAGTTAAATGAGAGTAAATTAAATTTTGTCAGTTACATCTGGCGCAAATATTTTAGCATTAGCGTTTAACTCTCTAAGAAAATTACATTAATTATATTTGACATATTGTAAAGTGTCATTTTTATATTATATATTAGTATCTATTTATAATTTTGAAACTAATTCAGTAGAAATAACAAAAAGGACATTTTATGAACGTTAAACATATAGAAACTAATTGAGGATTTTAAGTGCTACCTATTACGTAATAACTATTCATGCAGAGCTCTGGATGCGAGTAGTTTTCAGATATTTCGGGTATATTTTGGATTCGGTTTATTACGTTAAAGTTAAATACAAAATTCAATTAATAGAATTTTCTATGAACACTTTTTTATTTGTTTCTGAGATTTGAGTTTATGTTTCTTGGTAGTTTATTAAAGCCTTATATTTATAGTCATATACATTATATTACTACCTTGCAAGTGATATTCATACTAAGAATACCTTGCACACCGGACTTAGTTTCAGAGTTCAGCTCCATTCCGCTAGCGTATAATTCGTTCTTGTCAAATATCTATAGTCTGTTAAGTTTAAAAAATTTCCCAATATATTTATGCCATTTGTCGAAACAGTGGGCTGCCAAGGCAGTTGTGCATATAAGTCTCCTAATGGACCCGTCATGCCCCACCGGGGGTTACCAGAGCCCAACGGCCTTAGAGAAACCGATAAGGCTCTCTGGTCTGAAGGACTTAAAGTCACTCGGCACACTGAAAGTGTTACCCAAGTATTTGAACTTGGCGTGCGTGAGTGCACTCCGCGACTACATGGTCAACGGTTTCATCCTCCTCACAGCATCATCGGCATTCCGGGTTGTCCACAATACCCATAGTATGGAGATGGCTTCTTAAGAACCAGTGACGGTTAAAAGACCTGTCACTAGCCAAATTTCGCGTCTTTTTAGGCGTAGTAGATTTTTGGTGAGATAGGCAGAGGGCCCACCTATGTGCGCTTTGGCCTGTTTCATACCAGGGGACTTAGTCCATTTTCGGTGGGTCCACTTGTCCAGCAGACCCTTCATTGACGCGACCGCAACGCATTTGGCGATACCAACTACGGGTTCCGGCCCCATCGGCACTTTTGCGGATCCCAGTCTGGCAAGAGAGTCCGCTTCCTCATTACCTGCATGGCCTGAGTGGCTAGGTATCCAGACGAGCTGGACCCTGCAGCCAACCTGTACCAGTTTTTTCAGGACTTTTATGCACTCTAGTACCAGCTTGGAGCTTACCTTTGCGGCCGTGATAGCCTTAGTGGCAGCTCTGCTGTCCGAGCATATTGATACGACTGTATTGCGGTGTCTGCAGCTTAGGATTTTTCTGTCCGCATTTTAATACAGCGAATACTTGGGCCTGGAATACAGTGGCGTGCTCCCCCAGCGAGTGTGCCCTACTGGTATGTGGGATCCCACCACAAAGCCCTGATCCAGCTCTGTTATTCATTCTGGAGCCATCTATGTATCAGATGGTCCCCCTATTTAGCAATGCAGGTCTGTTGGAATGCTGCCACTTCTCTCTACCTGCAATGTGCGTCACGAATTCCTCGCAGTCCACAGTTACTGGAGCCATGCATTTATGCCATATTTCAACCATTTTCGTTACATTACATATTTAATAACCATGTATGTTTTTACCTTCTTTCAAATGTTTCAACATATTGTTGCCAAATTTTTTCCTAATTTTTTAATATGCAAGTGCTGTAATAAGTTGTGTATATTAATTTAACCCAAAAACTTTGTATTAAGATAAAATATTATTAAAGATCAAGAAAATAAAAAAGGGGCAATATACTACCCTAAGAGTCTCTGTATTTAGTCATGAGACGTTAGTGTTAAATGAGTAATTTATATAGTTATCATTAGAGCTACTTGTTTGGACTAGTTGTTGTCTATCTGTTATATTAGAATGAGCTTATTTAAGCCGAAGCCTATAAATACTAAATGCTCATAAATTTTTATTATTAAAGGTCTTACTCCAATTGTATAATACATCAATTGTTTAGTAACCCGAATCTAGACTTGATTAATAAAATTTAAGGCTTTAAAAGATGCCGTATCTCTAGATTTTCCCTCTTTGAATAGATGCTGCTTTGGATAGCTAATAATTTTTATTATCTTGGCGACTTTTTTAATATTTGGGTTGTTTCAATCATCTTTAAGACTCCATTTAAGAAAGATGCGCTTGTTATATCCCTTAAGGAACGCAATGTGGCATCGGCAGCGTTGCAAAGTACATTACGTTAAATTGGCATTCGGTGTATTTAAACAATTGCTCGACACATCCGACGTCGAAACTTTCCAGCGTTGTTTCGATATCTGGGTTTGCATACAAGGTATGAGCCAAGGCTCAAGGGATGCCAAATTTGAAGCTTTAAATCGCATTCAGCAACATCAGGATTTTTATTAATTTGCATAGTTTTTGGGGATACCTTATTACCTTCACTTATATAAATAAGAACTTAAGGATGCTTTTAAATGCATATATTTCACAACTATCAGATTTTTAATTTTTAATTTTTAATTTTTTCTACCAAAATAAATAGATTCCTGTGGATCTTCTTAAAAGAAAAAACTTACATTTAAAATATTAGTTTTGATTATTTAAACTATTACTTTGGGGTAATATAAATACGTTAGAGAAGTTACGCACAGGAGTTAAAACATTGTCACAAATTAAAATATAAGCAAACCGTTGTCTGCATTTGGTGAACATATAAAGATAAGTAACCATAATTTTAGTCCAAAGTATAATTCTTAAGTCCTTCAAAAAGTAACTTTTAAAAATTACAACCGACTAGATTTTCTTGAAGATATCTATATTACTAATGAGTTTAACAATAATCTCTCATGTTTTAATACACACGTAAACCTCAACAGACTTTACGTTCTGTTACATAAAAGACTGCACAATTAACAATTTTATAACATCTTTTCTGATTGATGCTATGTAATGCTAAATTTACCTTTACATCTTTAAAAAATTTGCCAAATTATTTTCAGGGTTTTTACCACTCACAAATTCACAGTTAAAGTCTACTTTGTTCTAGGATTTTGTTTTATTATCCGGTTTTTGTGACAATTATGTTTCTAGCCGATTGATTCGCTGATTCTAAGGTTAACGGTAGGATGCCGGAAAACACAACGTAAAATAGGTTTATTTTACGCTGTGTTTTCCGCCTGTTAACACAATCTAAGCATAAACATGGACGGGTACTAATGTCCCCCTTTTTAAACATTCTACGTCCTTTTATATGTAATGGTGGGTTATTTATAGTTTTAAATACGTAAATATAAGTGAGTACATTAATTGATCTCTCTATTTTTTTTTCTTTATGAAAAAATTACACTCAACTACTTTCAGTTAGCACTGATGATGGCTTACACGTTAAAAGCGCTCTGCTAAGATATAAATAAATACTTTGCTTTGATTACATCTGGTTTTAATATTTTGTCCTATATGATTAGAGCTAATCATCTGCTTTCTATCCCTAAAAAAATATTATATTCAACCCATAAAGCAACAAAATCTTGAAAAATGGTTCAACAATAATTGTATTAAGGTATCCTGAAAAAATTATACCAGTAATGTTTTTTAATTATGTCACTGAATTACTATTAGTTATTTAATAAATCAAGGAAACGCTAAAAAAATTAAATTATCTTTTTATTATCTATTATCTTCACCATTTTACAAAATCGATAGTAGTATATATACATATATGATAATTTATCTATTAATTTGTTTTTAATTGATGATCGTATCTGTTTAAGTTATGCATATAAATTATAATTTTTAAGGTTATACAATATACGTATTAATAATACGCAAAAAAGTAATTTAATAAATAAATCATTTTTTAAATATTATCATCATAAATTAATTAATTATTTTTAAAAATTAGCGGAGAAATTTTAAATGTTAATCATTTTTAATAAATTTTGTACTGTTTTGTTTACAATCAAGTACGTTTAGTTCAGAAATATTAGAACATAATTAGTATGTTTCTAACATGTTTTGTGTTTTAGGCATAAGTTAAAGAATAAGCTAAGATATGGGATATATAACTATAATTTCCAAGCAAAATCCAAGAGAAATAATATAATATAATATATAAAAAAATATTTTTAGGGCTATATTTATAAAAAAAATTCTTAATAACAGTAAAGTATAAATAAATATACAGCTATCTATTTATATTGGAAAATACTAAGAAAACTTAAAACAGATAGCCTTGTAAATTTAATTAAATTTATGAAAAATAATAAAGGTGAAAGTTTTTAAAAAAAAAACAAGCATAAAAAATTGTTTCTTTTCTAAATTCTTCTGGTTATCACATCCGAAAATTCTTAGTTATTGCTAAATATTAGACAGTAAACGTATTCTAAAAGCCTATAAGTATTTTAGTTTGTATTAATAGAAAAGTAAGTAATTTATAGAGAATTAAGTAAGTGTAAAGTTAGGTAAGTGTCTACTTTTCGTATCAAGTTTATAAATCATTTCGTGAATATGGAGCTCCAGCCAACTGATTTATAAACATGACAGCATATTTATAAATTAGTTTTGATATATTAAAATGAATTATTTTTGAGCCTTCACCGCCAACAATCCATTTTATGGGACCAATGACATATACGCACCACTTGGTTCTTAGTAGAAAAATAAAGTAAGAGAAAAAAGACCTAGGGACATACTGCTCAATAAAATATGAATATGCCACAATAATGTAAACTTTACTAAAAGAATTATTAAAAAATTAACTAAAATATGTTGATAAAGCCCAAAAATCTATGCCAATTATTAAAAATTTTAAAAATTTCTTGACTTTTTGATAGTTTTAATGAATAACGTATTAAATAAATCCTATTATTTAAAGAGATAGGTTAGAGTAAGTACCTGATAAGAAAAAAAATTTGGATATTCTTATATAAGGATTAAGGTTAGCTTGAGTTAAATTGGTAATCTTATAGTCCCAGTAATTATTATTAATTTAAAATTATATTAAAGGATAAAGTAGGGTATCTAGCTGATTAATTTAAAGTTAAAAAGGACTGGGTTCGTTTCAGTTTAAATAATATGGGGCCTGTATTATTTAAAATTGAAAAATAGAACAAAATAGGGATATTGATTTGGCTATATTTATGAATTTTTGATATTTTTATAATAATTATAAAAAATTAACAACTTACTACCAATAGTTTAATAAATAAGACTATCATAAAAAACCTTGTTATTATTATTGTTTCTTCTACACTTTATAATCCTCATCACACCTAAATAAATTGCCTATTCTTCCAGTTTTCTTAAATTTTTTTAGTATAAAAGTATAGTTGGGTTTTCTTATATTTCATCTTGCGGTTCACTTCAATAATTTACATTTTGCCAAGAACATGTAAACTTTTAAATTCAGATAATATATAACATAAATTTCAATATATAAATTTTAAATAAAAAGAAAAATTGTTTTTGCTTAAGTCTTCTTACTATCAAGTAGCAAGAACTCCCATTCCAGTCTTCTTATGATATAAAGCATACAAATTTTAAAGCCATTATAAGCAAGTAAAAGGGATCTCTATATAAAGGATTTACCGGATATGTTTGTATTCTCTTGTACCTTTAAAAGTGGCATATATGACCCAGATTTTATATAATTTGGTTATTTATATTGCTAACTAAATCTAATCATTGTACGCTTTGTGAGCTTTTGAGGTAACAAAGCGTTATCAAAATCACGGAGCCCCGCCACAATAAATTAATTATTTTATTATTCGCGTTCGGGCCTCAAGGGAGAGAACATATTTCCTGTAGCAAAGCTCGACGGACATTTTCAACACAATGTGGGTAGTTTATGTCTTGTTATATCCGTATAGCGGGAGAAATTATAGGGTTTCTGTTGACTTGGCCCATAATAACGTTAACAATGCCGGTAATTGATGGCGAAGAGCGACACTAACAGGCTACACGTGACGTATATTTTGCTTTCTTTCTTTTTATTTTACTTTTTTTTTGTTTTCGGTATTTTTGAAGCCAATATGAAAGGCCGATGGACGTGTCAGATAACGGCGATGTCAAAAAGATTGGGCCGAAAGGTAAAATGAGTGATTGATATAAATATACGCAATAGCCAATATTTAAGGTTTTGTTCTTTTAACGAATTGTTCTGAATAAAAGATTTTATTTTCGTTTGAAATTGCGCAGCTTTAATAAAACTTACTTATCCGCTAGAAAAATAGAGAAAAGAAATTTTAGCATTTGATATTTTTTATGTACATAGTCTGTTTTTTTGAAACATAATTGTCTGTATTCCTAAAATATTTAAATTACTCTATAGAAATTACTCCAGATGTGAATTCGTGCATTTAGGTGTGACTTGTGCATTTAGCTGACGCTGCCATATATTGTGCTTTTTGCTATATAGTCTAATACCTCAAGGGTATTTGAAAGTATATTTTTTTAATTGAAGAGAAATTAAATTTCCAAGTTTTTCGGCTAATTCTGTTAAATCTATTTTAGCTATTTGTATTAATGTACGTTTCGTTTAGACTTTAAAGTTAATTTTGATTTCAGGTTGACAAAGAAATTTTTATTCTAGATATTTAACATTTAGAAATTTAAAATAGTCCAATCTTTTGACACTATCTTAATAATTACTATCCAGCAAATGAAGAAAATTTTACCTTCACGCATGACAACTTCCGATGCAACGTGGTGTTGGGGCAAGCAGTTACACTACCGCTCAAAAGTATTTGCCCACCATGTATTCTTTTTAATATTTTAAATTAGATACAAAAATCTTATCTTTATACCTATATTTAGATTGTATCTCTTTTGTAAATTACATATATGCTTAAATAGCATACCTATCAAACATGGTTCGTTGGAAAACACTGAGTATTTAAAAAAAAAATAGTTTTGCAATTAATAAACAATGTAGTAAAAATATGCACTTCTTCTAAAAAACTAATCTGTTAAAAACATTTAAAGGTGTTTAGTTTTCAAGAATTGATTTTGTGTAACATTGGTAAATAATTTCGCTTGCTTATTGACGATTGTCATCGTTTCTTTGCTGGTTTTTCAACATTCTTTAAAATGGCTAAAACAAAAGAGTTATCGGTAGAAACAAAAGGTATTATCATCGGACTTCATAAGGCTGAAAAGACTAACCGTCAAATTTCGACGGATTTGGGAATTCCAAGGCTGACTGTCGATTATAATGTTAGGAAATTCACCAGAGAAGGGACTATTAGCAACAAACCTCGATCGGGAAGGCCCAGGGCAACAAGTTTAAAGGAGGATTTAAATATTATAATTACAAGCAAGCGCAATAGACGGCTTACCGCCCCTGAAATCACAGCAAAAATCAACAAGGAGCGTATAAAAGCGGTTAGTGTTTCGACAGTAAAACGGCGACTTTATAATGCTGGTCTTAAAAGACGTTTAGCTGTATCAAAAACCGCTACTGAAGGATGTTAATAAGTAGAAAGGACTTGAGTGGGCCCAATCACATAAAGAATAGATCATTGATGAATGGAAGAAAGTTCTCTGGAGTGACGAGTCGAAATTCGAGGTTTTTGGAACGAAGAGGCGAGTTTTTGTTCGCTGTTATGCCAATGAAAGGGTCGCTGAGAACTGTACGGTGGCCTCAGTTAAACACGGTGGTGGTTTGGTGATGGTGTGGGGTTGTTTCGGAGGATCTGCAGTGGGCGATCTAATTAGAATAGAGGGAATTCTTCGAAAAGAGGGTTACAAAACAATTTTAAGTGACAATGTACTTCTTTCTGGTACTCGAATAATTGGGGAAAACTTCATCTTTCAACATGACAATGAGCCCAAGCACACGTCGAAATTGTGCAAGCAATATTTAGGTCAATTACAAAGGCAACATCTTCTGAAAGTTATGGTATGGCCCCCACAATCACCGAACCTGAATCCTATCGAATTACTGTGGGATGAACTGGATAGACAAGTACGAAAATCATGCTCCACATCAAAAGAAGACTTGTGGAGGATCATCCAAGAAGAGTGGCACAAGATACCTCAGGAAACTTTGGATAAATTAATTAGAAAACTACCGAAACTCTATGAAGCTGTTATTAAAAATTAAGGCTGACATGTAGATGAATCCAAAATTTGATTTTCTTAAATTTAAATAATTGAAAAATGTATTGTTTATATTCATTTTGTTATAAATAAACCGTTTCATAAGAATAACTGATGGGTTTATTATTTGTAGTTATAACTTTAAAACAGTCATATGTGGGTAAATACTTTTGAGTGGTAGTGTATGTGCAGAAAAATCGCTGTTTGTTAGTTAAGATAAAGATTTTTTCAAATTACAGAAAAACATTTTTTAAATGTTTAATATTAATCTAATATTTTTTTAAATGTTAATATGAATATTAATTTATAATTATTAAGTAAAATTCAATGAATTTTGTAAGATTAACACCAAATTTAAGTATTGCAGTATAGTTAAAGAGCTTTTGTCTTTATTAAATATTGAAGTAGAAATCATCCGGCTAATGTTTAATGGGCCTGTTTTCTGTTCTTCTGTTTCAGGCTTCTAAAGTTAACTTTTTCAGACTATAATTTTTTTTATATTCACATTTGCTACATATTTGTCAGAAATAGTGATAAATTGTAGGAGTCCGCCAAAGTATCGCAGATAAGTACCTGATACTGTGACCTGTGTAGTACAGAGAATCGGGAAGAATTAGCTATGATGCAATCTTAGAAGATATTTTTCTAAGTTAATTAGTTTGAGAGTAAAAATTGATTATTGCGCTTGTACAAAGAAATAGCTGGATTCGAGGAACGCTAAATTTCTGGAAAAAATTATTAACTTTTTAAGTCAATTTAGACGGCAATTACATAGGAATATCATTTTTTTAAAAACATATCATTTATTTAATATTACGTTTTCAATGAGCAAACTATTGCAGTTTTGTATACTTCAGTCATTAATAATAATTTTGTAAATATTTTTATTATTTAATTGAAATCATATAGAAACTAATAATTATTCTTTTTATTTTGTTCTTAAAATAATGCATAACCTAATTGGATATTTTTTCATAATTTTTTTGTTAAAATCCATATTTTACTATATTTCGTAATAAATTCAGGTTTATTTTTTTAAATTACATTGTTTATTTGTCCCATTTATTGGTTTTTAATTTTTACTTTTCCAGAAAAACACAATATTTTTTAACATTTTTTGCCTTGAGAGTAGTTCTTTAAACATTTTCATAACATCAGACAAATATTTTCAAGATTCAAAATAGTTTTTTATATGTTTTAGGTATTTCAATTGTTTTTTGTAATGAAATTATTATTAGTTTTAAGCTAGAGTATTTCATGAATAGGAAAAAAATGGTACATTTTGCAGAGCTTTCAAGCATTTCACGTAATTTTTATGATATAAAAAATTTAAGATGTTTAATATTTTGTTTCTAGAATTAAAGGTCATTCATGAATTAGAAATAATTTTGTATGTATTTTTTCCGAAATTTAAAACAATTTTTGACATATTTCAGCAGAAAAGATTATTTTAATTTTTTAAAGGTTGCTATCACTTAAGTTCTTATGTATTATTTTAGTCCAAATTGTTATTAGTATCTACCTATTTACTTAGGTCAACAATTTATCTTTTGGTGCATTTACCATAGACAGCTTTATTAAACAAAGGATTTGTTTTTTCCTTGAAGGGAACTTTTTTTTTGGGCTTAGAAAGCAATATTAAATTATTTAGTAAATAAAGAGTAAAAAGTGAATTTTTAGTATTTTATTTTTTTTTATAGATACGGAATATTGTTAAAAACCTTATATTATAAATTTACAATATGGGTTTTTAGTATTAATTTAAATCAATTAGTAAAAAAGGAACAAAAATAGTAAAGGGTGTTTTTTTTAGAGGCGGAAAACTTTAAATTGAAATTAAACACACAATATTAAAGAATTTTTTTTTGGATTAATATTTAAAAATGATTTCGGACATGTGACCCCCATGGCTGGCGCGTACGTGGCGTAATCTAGAGGTGCAATTTTCACACACTGTTTCCAGTACTGCAGGCTGTATTTCGGCAATCACGCGTCGTATGTTGACTTCCAAGTGCTCAAGTGTTTCGGGTTTATCAGCGTAGACATGCGACTTAACATACCCCTAAAGAAAATAATCTAATGGCGTCAAGTCGCACAAACGAGCTGGTCAGTTTACACGTCCATTCCTTGAAATTATTCGTTGCTCGAAAGTCTCTTGCAGTAAATTAATTGTTTGGCGCGCTCTATGGCACGTGGTGCACCATTCTGCTGAAACCACATTTCTGCAACGCCTGCAACGGCTTCCAATTAAGGCACAAAAAAGTTGGTTATCATGTTTCTGTATCGCTCAATGTTTACTGTAACGTTCTGACCATCAGCATTTCTGAAGACATAAGGACCAATGATTTCACCGGCCCATAAAGCGCACCAAACGGTTAGTTTTTCTGGATGTAACGGTTTTCGCCAATAGCTCGTGGATTCTCATCCCCCCCAAATTCGGCAATTCTGCTTGTTTACATAGCCATTTTACCAAAAGTGTATTTCATCACTGAACAAAATTTTCATATAAAATCGTGGATCAACAGCAATCTTTCCTTCCGCCCATTCAGCTAATGTACGGCGCAAAAGATGATCCTGGGGTTTCAACTCCTGGACAAGTTGAATTTTATATGCTTGCAATCCGAGATCTTTGCGCAAAATTTTCCATCCTAAAATTTCCACCTAAGTTCACTTGTTGAGAACGACGACGAATTGACACATTTAGATCATTATCAACACTATGCTACACAGCAGCTATCACTTGTTACGTGCGCACTGTACGGCATCTTATGGGATGCGTATTATCGACTAGAGTAAAAGTATTGAGAAAACGATCAACAGTTTCTCGAATTAATCTCTCTGAAGGACGATTATGAGCACCATAAAACTCACGTAATGCCCGATGTGTTTCTCGAATAGAACCATGTTTTTCAAAATAAATTTGAACAATTTGGAAACGTTGCTCCGGCGTGAGTCTGTTCATGATGAATTGCCAAACCAAACTAATATAAAAATAACCCAGAACTGTCAGGTCGGCTGTCATAAAAAACAGTGTTGCCAAATAAAAGTTCTCCGCCTCTAAAAAAAACACACTATATAAAACAATTTTATTTGAAGTTTGCGTTAAGTAAAATAGTGAAAAAGTATGAAACCAAAACTTTAAAGAAAAATATGGTTTAAAAAACATAACCGTCTAAAGACAAAGTAATTTAACCAAAAACTTCTTGAGACATCTCCCTAATTCCTGCTTTCTTTCTTTCTGGGGCAATGGTAGGAAAACTTATGAGAGTCGGTAGGTTAAATTACCCTAATGTCATTCAAATGAGCATATTTATATTTCTCTCTTAATAAACTCTTTATACTTAGTCTTTGGTGGTGCATTTAATATTTTCGCGTAGAAGAAAATTTTAAAATTTTTAATTTCAAGTTTCATCTGTATTCGATGATGGACATTGTTAAAACTCCATCTGAATGTGACCTTTCTTAAGACATTTCTAAATATTAGCTTGATCACCTTTTATACAAAGATTTAGAGGCATGTTGGAAAGTGTAGAATTTCTGTTATCCTAACAGCATCCATCAGACCAGAGAGCAATAGGTAATTTTTGGTTATTACGGTTTTCTTTAATATGGTGTATAATGATGGAAGCAAAAATAGATGCAGACAGATCTCCTTTTATTTCATCCGAAGAATAATTATAGGCTTTATAATTTTCCAAGTTATACATATAGAACTTGTAAATTGTTAGTTGCCTTTTATAAAATATGGCACTTGTTTTAAGACGAGGCAGTTTTTTACAGTTTAAACGTTCACTTTAAAAGTGTATTTTTTGTAATTGACAACGTTTTTTTTGATCTTTAGCTTTCTCGTCTCTTGCGAGATATCTTTAATCTATGTGTAATACTAGTCCATATTCTTAACTTCAAATGCGCTAATGACTGGTATGATATCCACATGCCCATATTCAGACTGGTACGATAACGACCAATTTTTTTTTGACTGGTGCGAATTCAGGTTTAACTCGCAAAATATTTAGTCAAAAATAGAGTATAATATTTTTTTTGGACTCAGACTGTTAGCATATTATATACTGGTCTGATTGTTTCATAATACACAAACAAAAATTAAAAATTGTGTTCTTGTGACAATAACGAGAAGACATTCTACATAGCATGTTAAACCAATCGGACAATTTCTTTTTTCTGTGTTCAATTTATTTGATCTTCTTTAATCCGCACTTACGTTTGAGTTTTCTTCTATTATGGAAATAAGCTCTGTCTTTTTGAACCAATCATCAATGTCATCTTTTAAATCGAACGTATACAAGAACATTTTCTTGCAGAACCTCTTTTTTCATTAATTTTTATTCCTTAAATAATAGTAATAATTTTCACTTCTTTTTCATGGTTCTTCACCCTTCGATGAACTTTTTGTTTCTGTTTTTCTTGTTACCTCTTATGTCATCCGAGAATGACCCACAGTAATGCTTTAAGGACTTATCTTTCTTTTTGGTCGCTTTATTTCGTAGGATACTTTTCGATTTTTATTTCTTTCGAAACCAAAGTATTCCACTCCATGTATTCTTCTAGATTCTGTTGCATTCCTGTTTTAATTTTTCCCATCTGCCTTCCTCTTTCTGCGTCTTACGCTAATTTCTTCCTTTACTTTATCTTTATCTGAGCCTCTCATAGTTTCTCTTTTTACTTTATTATTAACAGTTTTATCTAAAAAATCGGAATCTTCTTCAATTATATAGCCATCGTCATTTTGATTGGAATCCTCAGAGGTGATGTTTGAACTAGAGTTAAGGTGGAAAATGCCTGTTTCCAATAAAAAAATTGCTCTAAATAGGAAGTATGTTAATTAGTGTTTTCTGTTACCTTATTTGTTTTTTACAAGCTGGTCATGTGTGTCTTCACAGAAAAATTCGTCTTAACGTATTTACTATTAGATGGTGCTCCGCTCTAAATATGAAGCATTTGAATTAGTGTTATCTGTTATTTCATCAGTTTCTACAACTTGCTCATATCGACCTCACCTAGAACTTCATCTTAAAATGTTTGCTGTTGAGTGTTGCATAGCAAAATAGAGTTATTGTCAGTATCATGTCAATCAGTAGTATATCGGAAATCTCCTTCTTTCGGTATTCGGATCTCATGTGTGGCACTTACTTCATTGACTTTACTGAACTCAGTAAATAATGCAGTTTTAGATACTTGCTTGGTACTGCTAGGAGGCTGTTGTTTTTTTTTTATTTAGACCTTAGATAAACTGTGTATGATTTAATTCCCTGCATCTGAAAAAAATACAAAACTAAGATAACTTAAGTGTAAAAGATATGATATTAAGAAAAAAGTCCATTCTGAAGTGGAGTCAATATAATATTGAAAAGTTAGTAGGGGAAGTCTTTTCTCCACAAATAAAATGCCAATCCTCTAATTTCAGGAGTGATGCATTTCGGCAAGTGTTCTTGCCATCATCAGACTTGAGTTACTTAACACATACACAAATTCTAAACAATAACCTATGGTTTCCTGTATTGTTTAAGACTTCCCCTACTAACTTTTTTATAAAAGATATAAGTTAAATATTTTAGTGGATGATAGTGGAAGTCATAACAAGAAAAAAATTGATAAAACATTGGGGTAACAAATCTCTTATTATCGATATACAGGTTCTTAAAATTAGATGTTTTTTATATCGTTTGATAAAGTGAGTCCCCCTGATCACTCTTAATATTTGTACTTATTTTTTACACCGTGAAAACTTAAGGTTTCAATTTTCAGCTTTTTCTCTGTGTAGACTAGTTTCGTATTAAAAACAATTCTTTTACAATGAATTTTGGCTAAATTAAATAAACTGAAATACCAATGCCACTAATTTGGCAGAACAAAAACAGCTTTTGCTCTTTAATTTTTATTTGGTTAATAATTTTAAATCACAAACTCTAAGTATTGGTATCACATAATGCACAAGTTTATGACCGTATCGACTAAAAATAAGTGTACAAATTTGTTCACAACAAAAAGTGAATATCCCGTATTGTAAGGTCTTACAATGTTATCCCCTATATATTTTAGACCTACATTAAATCTATAAAAAGAATCTCGTGCTTGGAAAGAGATCTTATTGAAATAGTGGTAAAAAATAAGGTAAAATGTCATAATACATTCTAAGGAACAAAGGATACCAAGCACTCGGAATCATTTATCCTGGCACGGTTTATGCTAATGGTTCAAATCCAGGCATTCCATCTTATCAAATAGAACATCTGAAAAATTAAATTTTTCTCTAGCTGCAATTTTCCGGGACGAAAGAAGAGGCAGACGATAAATTTCGCGGGTATGACACTTATGGTTTATTTATGGAAACCCGGGACAAAATTAATTGCCAGTCAGCCGCAGGGCGCGATAATGAGCCGACATCAATAAGAGTTTGCGCTCGGACAACGATTCCCACTGGACAATGACAAGTAGGCGTGTATAAAATAGCACTTTTAACCTACGGGCATTTAACGTGCGAAGGCGTAGAAAGAAAAGCCAAAAATTCTTGTGAAAAATTACTGACAAATTTAATGATAAACCTTGTAAAACTGGATTTCTTTGAAGGCATTTTAATGTATTTCTTAAATATTTATTTGATGTCGATATTTTTAAAAAATTTTTAACATGCAAAACGTATTTATGTTGTTACAATTTATATTTTTTCTGTTATATATTTTCTTCCAATATAAAAACTATATTCACTTATTTTTGTGTTTTAATAAAAAAGGCCCTACATAAGAAACACTCACTACTAGAATTTAGGATGATAGCAAAATATATTGGAATGAGGGGATACGTAAGAAGATTGACTCAGTCTTTATCAAGCGTTGATTATTGTAATTATTAAATTGATTTATTGAGGCTATAAAGGTAGCGTGTTATTTGTTAGCTACAATAAAGGTAGCGGGACCTTCGTCTATTTGATAAGGCAATTGTAGTGGCCCTGTCCGTATTACAGGGTCGAGTTGTGGCTTGCGCTAGGGGTCCTCGCATGTGGCTCGATTGACCCTATATAAGTACTGGTGTCTCAAGTAACATGTATTATTATACCTATATTTATTTCGATGGGTTGCTAGACTGTCTTGCGGCAGTTACGCGTCCAGGGATAGCCCTCCTACTATTTTAGGTGAGTAGTTAGTTGTTGAAGAAGGAAGAGTATTGTATTATTAAATATAAATGACATAATTAATCTAAACATAGGAGTATTTAGAAGTAGAAGTAGAGAATTTAGGAAGAAAGCAAGGAGCACTATGATCCCCGGTAAGTGCATTTGCTTGTTAGTGCAGGCTAACCTTAGAACATTGAATACACTAGAATAAACATTGGCTGCTTTCGATTAAGCACAACAACTACTCAGGGGGCAGAGGGGATATTTTATTGATAAACATGTTTAGTATTCTATGTTGCCAGTGATTATTCAATTTTAAAAGAATAAAATAAAGTTATATAATAAATTATTATTAGCAGAAACTAAGTGGCATTCTTTAATATAAAGCAAATGAAAGAATGAAACTTGTTTAATAACCAAAACTATTTTGTACTGTATTTACACTAAACTCCAAAAATAATTAATATTTTTAATTTGGATTCTCTAAACCCCAAATTATGCATTTTTTTAATTAATATTAAACTCAAAAACTTTTTTTTTTTTAATTAAAAAGAAGTCTGAAGTGGATCACATATATTGGAAAAAAGGAAATTCAAATCGTTCATTTCACAGGCGAGTTAGGTGTCATTGGTGTGATCCTTCTAGGTTATAGGTTTCTAGGGTACTTGGAATAACCAAGACACAATTTTTGCCCCTAAGCTCATTTAAAATCTTCCAAGACTCTTTTGCTCTGTTGGAGGAATTATTTATCCTCCTTTGAAAGTAGGTCCACTTCTGATTGAGTTTCTGTAAATCTTGCGGTATCTGTTATAATAATTTAAAAATGTTGCATTGTGCATAGCGTATTTCCTAATGTAAAAAAGAGAGCGCATATTTTTCCCAGATACTCGTAAACCCTTAGTATACCAAGGTTTTCTATTTCGTTTCTTAATATTGACAACAGGAAAAGCAGTGTTAAAATTGTTTAGTACTATTTGATGAAAGCTATGCAGTAGATTTAACAGTAGTCAGTAGTCAATACATTATTCCAACTTGACATATTGCAAAGCAAAGAGAGTTGACTTGTTATAAGGGACTGATGGCGCTAAAAACTAAACTTATGAAATTAAAATTTTTAGTTAAACTCATTTAACGTACTTAAATCTTATATTTAAATTAAATATTATCTTGCTATCAACTATCCTGAATTTCTAACTTAGTAAAACTAAACCCAAAAATCCCGAATAATAAAGTTTTAAATACAAATAAATTTTAAGGCCGGACCTGTGCAACTTTTCACGCTTGAGTGGATGTGACTAAAGTCAGGCGTTTAACAAAATAGTACGTGGGCGCATGTAATCAAATTTTACGAATCAAATGTATAAATTCTTAAAAAAATGCTTAAAACATTTAT
The DNA here is from genome assembly GCF_022605725.1 of Anthonomus grandis grandis. Taxonomy (NCBI): domain Eukaryota; kingdom Metazoa; phylum Arthropoda; class Insecta; order Coleoptera; family Curculionidae; genus Anthonomus; species Anthonomus grandis. Next base: position 10,679,577 of record NC_065552.1, on the reverse strand, counting down.
TTATTTAATGAAATGATTAAATATCGCTTAGAATATTATTTTATGACTCTTTCCACATAAAATTTTGCGTTTTAAACATGCATGTCATGTGACAATACAAGCAACACCGGCACACGGACTATTTGCGGTACATCAAAGATTCTAATAGATCTCTGAACTGAACTATAACTAGCTAACGCAAGCGTTGCTAGTTATATCTGTGGCTAAATATACTACTATAAATCGACTATCCGTGATAGTACTGCGAAGCTCTATTGTATCTATAATACAAGCAAAAAAACTGTCTGAATTTTTACTTGCATTAGCCGATATGAAAGAGGTATTAAGATTTTTATTAAATATCGTGTGAAATTTACAAAGAAATGGTTTAGGTTTTCATGATTTAAAACATTAACGTAAACACAAACAAAAGCAAATATATAATTTATTGTATGAAATTATTTCAAATTCAAAATAGTTCAGTTGTCTCCAATCAACATTTCTAACTTCATCTAACAATTACGAAACATTGCTCAGGAAAAAAGGATTAAATCGCGATTTCACGATACCACATTTGCAGCAATTACAGTAAATATGTCGAATTTTGTTCATAATCTGTCTTTAATAGTTAAAAGAGTAGCATTTTTTATGTTGTCTAAAATAGTGAAAACAGAAAAAAAAGCATCGCGTTTTTGGAAAAAAAATTAAAAATACAGTTTTTTTAATCCTAAATATTAATAACTTTCTTATTAAAAAAGTGTTATTATACTAATAGTTTAAAACTTAAAATAACAAAGTTATTGTCATAATGATAATTTTATCAAATTTAGGTAAGTTGGCTTTAAGATATAAAAATAACATCAAGGGAACCTACTTATTTAAAACCAAATAAGCAAACACATCTATCTTTCATCTATTGGTCCAATTATTTACCTAATATGTGTTTGCAGTTCAGTCCATAAATAGTTCTGTATTTTTTTTATACCCTTCATCTTGTAGCTTTTAAGATCAATCTTCTCTCTATTGATCTAATCATTTGCTTAACGGTTTTGTTTTTTTTTACTTTGTTATTTACGTACCTACTTTCAAAAATGAAGGTCAGAAGGGGGTAGGTCTGGTAACCTAGGTGGCTGACGCATCGGGTCACATGTCGTAATCCATTTATCGTTACAGTAACAGTCTATTAAGTATAATTCTTACATCACTTAGTTGATGGAGAAGTTCTCCATCTTGGAAATAGACTTGTTGCCATCTGTGCAAGTTAGCTTTATTCAAATATTTTTTCAGTGCTCCTTCCAGATATTATGAAGTAAACATATCTCATTTCGGTCAAACTGCCGTTATAAAGCAAAGGTTCCAATATTTTCCTTTTTTATTAAGCCGCATCAAACGTTCATACTAAATTGATTTTGAGGATATTTACTGGGAAGTAAGAGAAATTTTTTTTTAAAACTATTATGGTATATTTTTACGGTTAAATATACCTTTGTTTCAAAAATTAGCTTCGTCGCTCCAAATTATACAGTTTATTACCTACTTAATATGCATTACGTAATTGGTTGCAAAAAGTAAGTATTCTTTCGTTATCGCCAGGCAACAATGTATGTACTTATCGATACTTATATGTCACAAATTTGTGTTTCTTTGAGACCTTCCATGTTGTTACTAAGCTCACACCGTAAACTCTTGCTAAATATCTGAGTTTTCCATATAAGCTTCAAAATATGCCAAAAATCTTCGGTTTGGTAATTTATAAGTCTATAATCTCTAACCGTACTTTTCTATCGCTCTGTCGTTAGTTTTCCGGCATACAAGGTAACATTCTAACATATCACAATTTTCTATATGCGTAAAAGGCATTTTACTAATTAAAATTTTACAAAAATCACAAACTCGCTAACATACTTATAGGTAAATTCATTAATATGATACAGTAAAAAACAATATCGCACTCCTATAAAAACGGAAAGATATTTGTTTAATTTCCATAGTTTAGGCAAACCGGACTATTCATTATTCGCCCCGCTGTAATATGTAAGTTAATAATCACAGTAAAGCGGACAATTCCTTATTAAGTCCATGCTACTACCGCAATATTAACATTTCCAACGCTAAAAGGAATTATAGAGTTTCATCTATCCGTTGGGTTTAGCCTAAGGTTTGCAGCGCAACTCGTACTAAAATAAGAATTAGTAGATGTATACACCGAGCTAAAATCCATTTAGTAAACAAAGTTTAAGCATGCTAAACCGGTTACATTGGGTCTGGAGTGCAGCAAACTTTCCAAGTCCTTATTATAAACTGCAGTATTAAATCTTGTGTGCCTTTGAAATTAAGTCCGTTATTTCCGCATATATATATCATCCTTGATTGTTTTAGTCAATAATTTAGCTTGAGCTTAACCGAGTATCTATTGAAAGAATATTACTAGATAAATTTTAGAAATTATCAGTCACTTATAGTTTATATTAGTGTTACCAGTTTGTACCACTAGAGGTTGAACTAGAAATTTAATCAAGGGGAGGAATAGAAAATGTGAGAGAAGATGTATATTAATATATTCTTATAGGTATTTTTCGAGCCTTTCATTTAACTGCAATAACCATATTATATTTCTTTAAGAATCGATCTCAGGAAGCAATAATTAATGTTGGCTTCGCTATTTAATTCGCTTAAGTAGAAGTTTAAAGATATTCCTTTAATTTCTATAATACGCTATTAAAGCAAGTCTAGTGTAGCTTTTGTGCGGCACAAAAGAAATAATATAGAGAAATCAAGAGAAATAATATATTTATTATAACTTAGTTAGTAAAAAGTAATTTGAAAAACGTATAGTTCGGCATATTTCTATTGCTATTAAAAAATGTATTAGTAAAAAGTGACAAAAAGTGGCATTATTCTAATTTTGCTGGACTTATCCAGCCCGATGAAAAAAAAATTAATTTATTCATAGAATAACAACCGGTTATTAAATATTTTGTGCACACAAAAAACTGAGAGATGCAAAGATCAGATAAGTTGCATGTAATTAAATTTTATTTAGAGGTACATGAAAAAATCATCACCTTTCATTCAAAAATATTACGATTTAACCATAATTACTTATATCGAAACGTTGATATCACTCAGATACAGAGTGGTTATAACGGGTCAATTCTGTTTTAAGTACTTGCTAGGGCCATGCTAAGTTGAGGCTACATAAATAGACTTTTGAAATTAATATATTTTTTAATGGCCTTGTGTCGAGCACATTTAGTCACAAGTTCCAAGCAGAACAACAACAAATATTTATTAAATACAATAAATACAGTACCTTATTAATAGGATTTCTTTAATGGTATAGTATAGTAGCAATGTATAATTTTATTCCGAGACTATGCATTCCCAGGCCTTGTCCCTTATAGGGTTCTTCTACCTGGTTTTACACTTTGTGACTTGTTTGATCTGGTTGGCTTTGGTGCTGTGTGTGCCTTCAGTTTGGGACCACTATGTTATGTTGGTTCTTCGCATTTTCTGATTGATTATTCATTGGTGGCCCATTAATCGCGATGTCCTCTTTGCTGATTTTGGAGGGAATCTTGATATTGGTGACCGAATCTTTCGGTCCATGATAAGGTCTTATATAATTTTATTGTCACTGTTTACTTATCGCATGGTCATTTTTAGAGGTAGAAAGAGGAGAGTTTAAGAGGTAGACCTCTTTCTATTAGCCGATGTTTTGATTTTATTCAATCATTTTGACGTTTTGTTTTGACATTCGAGGCTTTTACTCTCTTTGCTTGAGGGTCGGATTAACTTCGAGCCAGTAAGTCGAATCACGAGACTGGATTTTGTTGACTAGAACATAAAGGCGCCATAGTGTTGCAGCGTTATCTTGTTTTGTATTTCTTATACCGTAAAATTCTACGGATTGGGATGTCTTGTCACGCCACTTTTTCTCAGAACTGATTCTGGATTACAGGATATATGGGCAATCGTGATAGATTTCTGTAAAATGCTGGTTCAGTTGTATCTACGAGGATACGGCTATCTTTTGGTGTGTGAATTTTTGGGATTGTTAAAAAAATACACAATTTCTAGTGGCTTTGTTGTCTCCCTGGAAATTGTTGGCATCGGTACCATCACCATCATTTTCGGTAGGGCTTTGGTGCCATTATCAGGCTTTCTGAGTTTATGTGACATCCACTTGTTCGTGTTGACTGAATACAACATCTTTAACATGAGGTGTTATCACCGACAATGCTTGACAACAGGGTTGAGCAACTATGGCCTTGTTTTGATAAGGAAGAGCAAAAACTAGATTTGCGGTAGTTTTGTCGCCTCTATAAATAAGAACTTTTATTATAAATTAGAAATTTTATTTCAGTGAAGTTAATAGTGCCGAAAAGTGCTTGAGCAGCGTCCGCAGATTTTTCCAAGTTAGTTTGGTTCATTATTGGTTTGGTTTGCAGTTAAGGAGAACCTCACCGACGCTGCCACTAGTGGTATTTCATATTTATTTTAATGTGTTTTTAAGGGGAAATTCATAGTCATTTTAAAATTCAAAACACGTGCCCACAACTCGTATCATTCACCAGTCTTAACATCCGCTCACTAAACTCGTATTTAATGGAAAAAATGAGTTTTTGTTTCTCTCCTCTAAAATTTATTTTTTTTTTGGTTTTATGGCTGAAAGGCCAAGAGCTTAGAGCTCATGAGTTATATATATTTGTGCTCTTTATAAGCAAAAGTTACAACTTTTTTTTTGGATCTGTTGCATAATTTAAATTAGAATGGTTGATTTTTTCTAATATATCGTAAGATTTTTTTGTAAACTTTTAAATTACGGATTTTTCGATTTATTTCTGAATATCGCTTCAACTATTAAAATTTTCCTGCGCATATCATAGCAAATACCACATTTTTGAATTGAAAAATAAATTGTGTTTTGGCTAGTTTTTAGATTTTTCTTAAATAACAATATTTAAAAAACATCTAAAAATTTTTTTTCTTTTAATTAATGACCCAATAAATATATGTATGACTTACAGCAACCGGATCACCTGTTATATTGCATTTCTTTTTTCTTATAAACTGATTAACAAACTTTTTAACAAACTTTACTAGTTTACTTAACTAAGAACTAAACAGTATTAACCAAAAGTATGCAAATAAAAGGGGCCGATAATTTTAGAAAAAAAAATTTTTTATTTACAAAAAAAATTACCTACCGAAAAACGATAAAGAAAAAGAAGCGTTTAATCCCTTATCCAAAGACCTTAGCAAAAATACAAAAAAAAATAAAACTGTACAGATAGTACAGTTTCTCATATATTTTAATTTTTATTATGTTCGTTAACAAATATACGTACATTATTGCTGCCCATAGACTTTAGTATCTAGAAAGATTCTAAGCTGAGAGTTTTCCATCTCCAATAGAATTAACTCAGGGACTGCAGTTTACTGACTTTTAGCTGTTTATCAAATTTTCTCTTTTACTAACGCCGCTACTTTTACAGCTATTTCGAAGAGATTATATTTTAAAAAACTCTAGGCATGATATATTTCTTATACATCATTATTTCTTTTACATCACATTTTGAGAAAATCATTTTTTGATGGAAGTGACGTGGCGGGTTAGCTAGTGTGCAAACTATTATAAACATTAAACAGAAATATTTAAAAGCACATCAATCGTTTGAAAAGCCTTTTCTTCAACCCTTAAATGCAGGTATCTACTTAATGCGTAGACACGTAATGCGTATCAACGTGCTATATCACCGATTCATTTCACTTTGGTACGATACGTTGTGCAAGTGTAGATTTTTATTGACGTGGAGTGTCGTGTCAATTGGGTGAACAAGTTTAATACGAATTTGATACAACCGCTTCCTTTTTTAATTAGGCAGTTCTTCTTGAGCCATCATGACTATACCGTAATAGAAGGCAGCCTATATTTTTATCCATTATTCTTTATTGACAGAAAAAAAAGCAAACACCAGGAAAGCAGAGCAATAAAATCGCACAAGTTTATTACTTGACCTAAATTTGCAATCTGTCAACGGTTTGTACAATAATCAAGAATTGCACTAGAATACATCTAACTGATTTTGAATTCTTATTAGCATCGGTTGAACCAATAATTTCGAAATAAGATACTAAATTTAGAAAAGCAATTCCATCTGAAGAGACATTGACTGGCCGAATTATTCCAGAAGCTTGTAGTACTATTGTGGAACTATTAAAAACTGTATTCAGGTAAGTTGAATTTATTTTAATAAGAGAGTACAAAATATTTTTTTTCTTAATCCAGTACTAGGTATAGTTTTGCAATTCATGAATAATATATTCGTCATACGTTATACTTAAAGAAGCACTTGGTATTGCCCGATTTTGAGTATCAGCTTCTTGATCATTAATTGAGGACTGCAATTGAGCTGACCGTGAAAATTGTTGTGAGTTACTGGATTTGAGAAATGAAGAACTTTGGTGTTCGAAATATTTAGATGGAAGTTGTGAATGATTTATGATACAGGAGAGCATGAAGAGGATCGTGTGTGGAAAGCAACTAAGTTGCCAAAATGGTAAGCTTCGCCTGTATTGTTGTTTGTTGTCGCTGTTATTACCTAACACGCCTTATCGAATCTTTTTCTTTAAGATGTACTGAATACCGGTGGATAATAGCTGCTTGAGGCTTAAAAAAATTTTACGAAACCGTTGAAGGTTGGTGAAACTGAGCGCTGTATAGCTGTTAAAGAATTTATCCCTCTTTTGCAATTTTTTTCCGATAAGGTTTTTCGTGTCAGTAAATCTCTATTATGTTCAATGATTTTTCGTGGTCACTGACTGATTTTGACAGCTGTAAGAACCAATGTTATTTTCTGTGCCTGTAAAATTCCACATTTTAGTCAAAGTAGGTACTCCTACTGGATTTAAACTGTGTAGCGTTTAATCACTTTTAGAATCGAAGGTATTTTAAGAGTCTCTTTCCAAGTGGAACTTATTTTTACATCTAATATCCAATATGCGCCATAGCTTGGGTCTAATTGTTTAGACCTGGCTAAAGTCTGTGCATCCGGTAAATAAAATTTATTGTTACAGGTACCAAGAATTGAAGAAAAAAGTGGTAAAAGGTAACATGAAATGGAGTTTTCCACACTATGTAAGTGCAATCAATGGAATACATATCACAATACAATGTTCCATTCAAAGTGGAAGCGAATATATCAATTACAAAGGACATTTTAGCATTTTTCTCTTTGCTTTGTTGAACCCAACTATAATTTTTTTATCTTTGTGAATATAGGTTGCCAAGGTATCTGGTATCAAGGTATATGCCATCTGACGATGGCGTGTTTTTAAGTACTGAGTTATATGAGTTAATAGAAGAAAAGCGTTTAAATCTGCCACCCTATTATTCAAAATAGGAGAGAAAAATAGGTTTTCCTATTTTTCCGGGTTTTTATGCTAAAGAATCAAAACAAAGAATTTACAACTACCGACATTGTAAAGCACGCAGAGTGGTCGAAAATGTCTTCGGAATCGTTTTGGTAGTTTTTTGGGTCTTACGGAATCCTCTATTACTAGAACAAGAAAAAATTTCACCTATACTAATAGTTGTTGTCCAGCTAGATAACTTTTTACGTAGCAGACCGCAATCGAAGGAAATTTTTACACCAAATGGAATATTTGACTCTGAAGAAAAAGGTACCATTAAAAACTGGGGCTGGAAGATAATTCTTACACTGCGAAGAATTTCACATGAAATAAGATTAACATTGTCAAATATAAGAGATGAAGTACATGAATACTTTTTAAGTAAGGGTGCAGTACCATGGCAATACCATGCAACAAATATAAAATCTATTTTAATAAATCAATAAATATTTTGTTGACGTGAGCTACACATTTTTAATTTATTATAGTTAGTTAAATAAATACTACTTCCCATTTTTTAAAGGGGACTATGAGCACATATGGAAAATAATTATTTTTCTAATACCCGATCAAAAAGTAGATTTCTTTCATATTAAGCTTAAACGTGAGTAACCTCTATTTGCAAAAATAAAAAATACCTAATAATTATCATGAAAAATCAAAGAAAATACTACATTTTCATGGAAAAAAAAATGCAGCATTAAAATAGGTCACTTTGCTGTCTTATTCGACAACTAATTTAACTCACTGTACTCATCGTTGATCTCGGCATGTTCTTGTCTCTATTGAGACTTAAGTTTTATTAAACTTCATATTGTTGGAGGCAAACCATGAAACCTAAAAATTAAAACTAAATTATTTTTGCTTCTAATAGTAAAAAATTTATTTTACCATGGTCTTGCTTTATTCTGTAATAGTAGTTTGAAACCCAAGTAGACAGTATGCAAAATTAAGTAAATTTGGTACCTACCTTTTCCAGTGCCACTGCTCTTCATGTTGTTTTAGTTTTTCCCTCCTAAATACTGTCGAAAAATACTTCACTTCTTTATACATTCATTAATCGGCCTATTGATTTTCGTAGCGATTGCCTCTGAAGCATCTTGTTTTCAGAATGTATTAAAATGGTTCCAATGTTTTGGGTCCCAATTTAATTCATACTTTCGGTAAATATCAATAAGATTAATATTTATTTCTTTATTTTACTCCATTAAGGCTCATCAGTTACTGAAGCACTTTTGGAACTAAATAAATAAAACGACCATCAAACGCATGCAACGACTTGTCAAACGTTCGCGTCTCAATTAAAATAATCTGGTATCATATTATTTCTTTGATGTTGCGGGGAAAAACCGACAATTGAGCATCAACGCCCGTTGCGATTCTTTCTATCCCATTTTGATATGCCATTTATGTAACGATTTCCGTATCCACTGATACGCAACAACGAATGTATAGCTGGCCTAATGTATCGCTTGATAAAAAACAACCCTACGTTCTTTCTACTCAAGCGCTACCTGGACTGACTTTTTTCTAGATAAAAAAATGAATGTAAAGTTTTTTTTAATTTGACCTTAAAAAATGAGACATAACCTCCTCAGAGCCAAGGTGAAATGAAAACATATCTTTTTAAAACACGTACTTTTTTGTAAAGTGTTGGGCCCAAAAAACAACAAAATATCAAAAAAAAATATTTTTTTTTGTTTTTTACTGTAAAAAGTAAGGCATCATATTTGATACCTTGGGTTTAAATAAATACAAAAAAAGTTTCAAAAAAAAAACTTTATTGGTGAAAAAGAGCAAAACAGTTTCGCTCAACGTAGCAGCAAATATATACGTCATATGAGGCACATTTAGCAAATGTCAATTTACCACATTTCGGATATCGACATTTTGATCTGGATTTCTAGTCGTGTTTGGTAAATACTGGTAGATGAGTGTTTCCCTGCTTCCTCTCTCTTCTATCTGGAATAGGCTGAATTTTCCTTTGTTTTCAGGGCGTTACCTGCTCTTCATCAGAATCACTTTGCTCGCAATATGCTTGAGGAATAATCCCACTGGATTTGGCTTACTACTAACAAATTGTCGCATTTTTACTTGGCCATGAAAAGGAATCATTTGTTCATCTATTGACACTGTTTTCGTTCGTTCATTTAAACGGCATCCTCTTTGCACCATGTCCAATTTTTTCTTCATTGGTAACCCTCGCAAACGTGATCGCAATATAAAGTACCGATTTCTTGAAATTGTGTCTGAAACAATGGGTACTATTGTACTTCGCGCCCAGTACATCCTTATTCTCGGTAGACCATAAATTCCAATCAACATGAAAGCTCCAAAGAATTTTCGCAATTCATATTCAGAAGTTTCAAGGGAACGGCCTGTCTTAATAACCTCATGCATATTTGTGAAAAGTGCCATTTGTTCAAACAAAGTATCAGAAATGTATTTTCTTAGGTACATATTTGGTTGATTTAATTGAGTGGAAATGTTCTCGTTTTTAAAGTTAAAGTGGAGTGCTTCAAATTCCCGGACACGGAACCAAGTTTTTGATAGCCTAGTAAATAATGGGCAAGAGGCTCGTCATCCGAAGAATCACTCATATTTTCTGCCATCTCCATATCCTCTATACTTTCTAATCCATCCTGATGATCAAGGTTAATATTAACCAAATCCATAGTCCATATCTACTTCATCCCCACTCTCCGACGTTAAATCACCGATATCTGATTGGTCTAGGTCCAGATTAAGAACTAATTCTTCTAGCTCGAAGCTGGTTAAGGCCCCTAAAAATTATGTTATAGACGAGTGACGAATTATTGATGTTCAACAAGGCAAATAATTAAAAAAACCCAAAATATGATTTTATATTTAACGCACAAATTCCTAGCAATTCATTTATTTTTGTAGTCTTAGAGACCCAAGATATCACTGGTGATACCTTTACTAAGTCTACCATTTGCGGCACGTTTAGATTACTAAGAGAGCATTTTTTTATTACACATGTTCTATGTGCTACCTGCCGTCAATATATAACAATAAAAAAGTAAGAACAATATTACTTACTCTTATTTTGGTCAAACGGCATAATGATGCAACGTGCACTTGCAAAGGTAAACAATACACTAACCTAACCTCACCACTACAGCGTGCGTCGGCGAAATAAAAGTGTGTGCGCATATTTGGCTATGTATCATTTATGATACCATCGGGAACTGGCGGCTAATTGCTTCAGCGCGCCGAAAAAAAAATCAAATCCTCAGGTATCATATATGATACCTGGGGTCTGAGGAGGATAAAAAGATATGACCTACTAAATTACAATAAATACCACCGACAGTTTCCTCTACATTCTCCAACAAAACAAAAAAAAAAGACTTTTTGCTCTGAATTAATCCAAATTTCAAATTTTATGGAATAATTTTTTGAAAATGTAAGCTGTGTTTTTTTACATATTATTTCTTAGCGAACATCCTATATATTCTATTGCGATCATTGATTAATACCTTATTTCCTAAAAACATCAAAAAAATAATAAAGACCACTAACAACAGAGAGGCTTCGCAATAAATCTAGCAGCAACATACGGCAATTCGCATCAGATTCGCTCCCTGTAATCCCAAAAGTAACGCAAAGGGACCGTTGACCAGATCTGAATAGCGACCTCAAAGAGAATTATGGCCCCGAAACTGTAAAAAACCTGTCAGGGACAAACCTCCCTCCGGTTTCATTGCAGAAGCGTAACCAAAAACAAAAGTAAAAAAGCAAAAATATAACCATGATGCGAGAGGCTTATCGGACTTTTGGGATGATCCGTTCTATTTAAAATTGCAATTTTTGCAATACTTTCTTTGTTAAAGCGAGCTCAATAAGGGACTAAGTGCTACTACTTTATAGGTAATTTTTTTAATTATTACTTATTGGAAATATCAACAGAAACTAAGAAATTATAGCTTTTAGTAGAGTAAGTTTGATAATTAAATTAACTTCGATATAGTATTAATTTTATATTATTTAAAAAAGTATATACATCTTAAGTGGGATTGGAACGTCATATTTTTATTTATTGCCATCCACTTTAACTTTGTACTTCATGGATTTTGCCTTTTTACAATGAAAGATATTAAAGCAAACTGTTACAGGTTTAATCTCCAACAGATATATTAATTGATTTATTAATTTTTTTTGCCAAGATAAAGTAAATCTCAACCATAGTTTCATAAAATAATTTATTTAAAAATCATACATAAATATACATACTACACAGATACGATACACCGTTAAGATGGTCCCTCCTAACATACCCGATCTGAAACGCAAGGAAAACCATTATTGGATGAGGAAAGTAAATAATAATATGGGATATTGTTTTATTGTTTTGTTGATTGAATAGAATTAGGAACTGCCATTGATTTTGCATTGATTTTACCTTGCAGGTCAATTTGGCCTATTTTAGATTTTAATGAATACTGAGCACATATTAACTATTTGTTTATTTTGTTCAAATCATAAGGATCAATAGTGATAAGAATGTTAATGTCAATCTGGTCTGTCAGTTTTTTTTGTAAATCATTGTTGCTAAACCATGGCCTCAAGTTATAGATTGCTCCATAGTTGCAAATTACTTAAACCAATGTTGGTACCAGATAGTACCCAGTAGTTAAACCCAGCATGTCAACACCTAGGTACTTGACAGATAAATGCATTCCTTAAAATCTGGGGGAGACTGACAATCCTATTTTTAATAGATTCATTCTTTATCTGGTTCTAGAGTATGACAGATAGTTTCGCTTAATGCGGATGTGAAAAGGTAGACCCTATCTTAGCCTAATTTTTTTTTGTAGTTACTAGTATGTGCTAGGATAGCTTAATTGCTGATTTTCTAAGTAGGCCTAAGAGTTTATAGGGCTCCTTGTTTTTGTTGTGTTAAATAAACCCCAGAAAAGGCCACATTCCATCTTCGGTAAGTTAGCACATGTTACATGCCTAAGTCATTTTCCTATTTTTTTCATCTAATTAATTTCTTATTTGCATGCTTTTCGGTTTAACTCAAAAGAACATCAATGCATCCAACTTTTCAGAGAGCAATTTTATAAAATTTAACTCACTTACCCACACAAAAATGCCATAAAATTGACAGCCATGTCGAACCTCATGTGTGGTCCCCATTTTTAGGCCTTCCTGTACCTTCTGCTTATCCTCTGCTTCTGCTTTTGCTGCATTTTTATTGTTACTGCTTCCACCTCACTTGCTATTCCACGTGTTACCACATCAAGTCGCTTGGATCATCACCTCCGGAACCTGCATTCCTTCCAATCGGCTACACCTAATACCGATTGCCTTCCACTACCTGCTAGACATTCTGGAAGCATCCTAACTGGTCGATCTGCTGCTGCCTCTTTTGACCCAAACGTATAGCTGCCAACAAAGGAGCCCCATTCAGATCAGATGGGCCCTGCTACCAGTCGGAGAGACTCAGAATTTCAGGTAGCCCTTTTTCTTTTTGGCTTGGTTTCTTCAGGTATTGATTTATCGGCTCGTTGCAATTTATAGATTATTTTTTTTTTGGAATTAATATGTAGAAATGATCACAGATTTTAAATTCAATTTAGCAAAATTGTTTATATAGCCACCATCACTTATTTGATTTGAAATTGGGAACTGAGTATATACGTATATGCGAGGTATTATCAGATGTACAATTGAATAAGTATTAAGTGCTAAATTTTACTTTATTTTCTTTTTCATAATTTTAAATTTCACAATTATAACTTAAGTATTAGAGCATTACTGTATTTGTATTTATTTTTTTTAATTGAGGTTATAGATTAATTTAGTTGTCAATTATGACATTGATTTATCTTTCAATACTAAAGCTGGGTTTAACGATATAAAGCTGCGTTTTCTTTGTGTGCCCTAATAAAGGCTAATAATCATAACCCTGGAACCCACATTTAGGCATTGTGCGAGAAATAGTGCAATAAAACATATCAACTTTTATCCAGCTTATTTTATTATTATTGCAAAGTCTGTGGGCTGACTATGTCATAAAAGTGTTGTGCACTTGGATGTCGGGCAAATTACTCTGAAAACGGACGTAAAGTTCACGTGTTTAGTTTTCCAAAAGAGAGTGATTTGCAAAACAAATGGTTACGATCAATGCCACGAAACGATTTAGTTAAACCAATATTCGGTATAGAAAAATGTATACTTGTCGTATTAATCGATAGAAAAACCGTCTGAAAATGGATGTAAGCACCTGGAATAAGACAGGATAAGGCACACCTTGTCTCACCAGATAATATCGTAAGATTGATTTAAAACAGGATTTTTAACCAATGATCAGATGTTATTTCCATACTTGAGTTATTATGGATAATCCAGAATATTTTTAGTGTTGTGAAGAGAAACTGTAGATCGCGTCATCGCGAGATGCCTAACAATCATGCACGGTAGGTTTATATAGAGGGTAATGCTTACAGTTCGTCCAGCGATGTACAATTTTAAAGACGACTAAAACAAATCGTTGGCTTTTCGAAGGCTTCTGGTAACCCTTGGTAGAATCTCCGTTCATTAGGAGTATTATCACAACAGCCCACTATTTCATAATTTATATATAAAATAAACCTTTGATTTCCATACTTCTATCTGGATAGTATTTAATGCAGTTTAATTGAAATTTGGATAACCACAGCAAATTATTTAAGTAGTGTTAGTTCTTTAATAATTTTACTAGTGTCCTTGACTTATAAATTAACCTAATTCCTTCTAAGTGTAATTAAATCTCAAATCTCACAGTTCATTATCAAAAAGAGTTTTAATAATACAAATTGCTTTTAATCCTAAAACTGTTTGCGAACTTTTAAAATAGTTATATATTCTTAACTAAAATTAATAATTTATGATATACGTTATATTAAAGGAACACAATTTTTAAAATGATAAATCCATGCTCTTGATAGAAAAATATGTAAAACAGAGATCGGTGTAAAGAAAAAAATCTATGAAACCACTCCTTATATCCTCAATTGTAGGATCAAAAACGGTGCGATTTTCTAATGCAGAATAATGTGCGAAGAGTGCAAGATTCTCTTAATTAAGAAGACCAAATTAAAAAAACCTGAAGCAACATCCTGTCTGAAAATATTAGTTGGCACAAGTTACATCTCGCGGAAATTTATTTTTCTCGTTTTGCCTTTCGCTGAACATCTGGAGATAATTTTATTGACTTCGCGGAATGGAGAGAGATATATTCTACTTATTTTATTGTATGTTTTGCATTACTGTGTAGTCTATATTTGTAAATTTATTTGTTTTAATGTCGTTATATTTTATTATATTTTTTATTATAAATTTATTTTAATATTATTATTTAAATTTTTAAATTTATAGATTTTTTTTATTAAATATATTTGGCAGAGACCATGCCAATTTAATAAGAATCTAAAATTACATATTATATTCTAAATTGGGGTATTCTAAGTAATTATATTTTTTTTAATTCTTTGCCGAAAGTAATCAATATAAAACAATAAAACTATAGCCATGATATAGTTGCTTGAATTTTAACAGAATTAAGAAGACAAATTACAAAGCCAATCAAGAAAGCAAATATTTTAATTCCCCTTTCTATCAATACCATATCTCTATCAAGACAACAAATATATTATTTATAAGGTAGTCACTTAAAAAGAAATCTTCATTTTTCCTAAAAGAAATCTACATTTTCGATTTTCAAGAAAGACGCACTCCAGTTGATGGTGTTATATTAGTGAAAGCTGAAAGTTCTCAAGAAAAAATAATATACCTGTTGCATGTAATTGTCAGTGCGTAAGAACAAATTGTACTACTGTGTGCATAAAAAATTGTGCATATAAAACAGATTTCAATGGTATTATTTTTTGAGTCAAAGCTGACAAATTTATTGTCAAGATTTTAATATCTTAAACTGTACTTATTTTTCTAATAAGGCATAAATTAACCAGAATAATAGAATAAAATAAAAGTAAAATAATGTAAAAAATAGAACAGCATATTTAATTATCTCTCTGTAAATAGGTTTCCTTTACTAAATGGCCAGTTTTTTTTTGAGGAAATTTTGAGAATACTAAATATTCCTGTATAATAAGAAGTTCTAATTACAAAACAGTTTTACCATTAACCAAAACTTTTTATTTTACTCTCAACATGTGTTTCGCTACTGTACCTTATATAGATTTAGTAAAAAAGGCCACATCTTTCGTATAAACTCGTAAGTAGTTTAGTTAGTTTGGTTTAAATCTCCTCCACAAAGCTACTAACATCGTTAGCGAAACACGTGTCGAGAATTAAATAAATAGTTTTAGTTACTGGTGTTTTATGATTTGAGTGTCATACCAAAGATTTCAAGTATACTACTAATATAATTTTTTATTATATCCATTTATTTTTTCAATTTTATTCATTTCGTATAATTATTATCTAATAAATTGTTAGACCTTTTATTTATTGTGATTTACCTTTTGTTTTAGATCTTAAGTTACAAGTTTTAGCTAACCTTAACAACTGCCTAAAAAGTTTTAAAACAGAAGTTAAAATAACAACGTCAAGTCTTGTAAATAAAAAAAAACGTTCATTTTTTCACTGTCCTCACATGGGTCTATAGTGGCAGGGTTATATTTGGCTATGAATTGTATTTTCAATTTGCGTTCATCCAAATTTACTTTGCTACTCATATGTGGCTTCAATTTCCCATTTTTTTTGCTCGCATCTTTTCAAGTCCAAGCGTATACCTAGGTGAAGATATGTCTATTATTAATAATAATAATAATAATTGCTAAAATCAGTTACGGCACGTCTTTATAAGAGATTGCAAGCAAGAAGACTGAAGCGGGGAGTCGAAGACAAATATCTTTCCTGTGCTGGATGGACCAAATTCTGTATGGTAAGTAGGGTAAGTAGGCTACCCCCACAAGACTATTCTCGAATTTCGACTGCGGCGTTTGCGCAGTAGGTAGTAATGCGCAACGCCCGCACCCTCCTGGCAAATGTAAATAAAAATCAACGCCTACACAAGCGCGAATCTAAATCCTCCCTCCAGTCTTCTTGGTTGCGAGATTGTAATTCGCCTTAAACTGTAGCAAAATAAAAAGTCGTAATAAAAATATTAATATTAATATTAAAATTGCTTTTATCTATGAATTAACAAAAAAGATCTAGTAGAACGACTAACCTATAAATAACTTACGTAAAGTATTATAGAAAACAAACAAGTCTAATTGAATACTAATTATTAATAACCTGATAATTGCTATAGAAAATTAAAGTTTTATATACCTACGTTACCCTAAACAAAAAAAATAATGTCATTAATTAAATAAGAATCAAATAATTAAAAGAAACTTTAATACTACATTCGCTTATATAAAAAAGTAAGGCTGTTCATATCAAGGCCTGCAATCATCCAATTTGCACATGTTGCATTAGAGTTTGTCAGAGTTGTAAAAGAATGAGCACTACAATATATTTTATAAACATAATATAAGTTCCAAAAACTCTTTCCTATTAATCAGCAACTTAAGAAAAAAAAAACAGCAACATAAGAACATTCCTTATTACCATTATAGATACATTATATTTTATAATTCGGTCAGATATCGATTTTCATGACTGAGTATTAACGGAAATTAAAACTGAATATTAAAAACGGTGCAGAATACGATTATAGAAGACGAACTAGAGCTAATTGAAACATTCTAAGTATATTCCCCCATTAATATCTAATCCCAATATTATCTTCCAGTCGAAATTAAACATATCAAAAAACAAGATAAATTTAAAAAGCTTTGTAATAAATATGGTTATGCTAACTTTCATGCAATTTCAGTCCTTTTTGAATAATTATTAAAATATTGAAATATTATAAAAGTAAGAAAAAAAAGTATTTCTCATGGCTACCGAAATGCTTTGATAGATGGTAAAAGTAAAGCATATTTTTTATAAGATGATTAAAATAAATAGGCTTAAATACGAGACAAGGCATATGTATAAAATAACCTTCCTTATATCCAGACTTGTCTTAGACAATTAATTTTAAACTTTTGAGAACTCTTTCTCTCTGTTTTAAATAGTGCCGACCAATTAAAGACATCGTCATACAAGATCATAAAATGTATTAAAGATTTACAGAACTTTAGCCTTACTTTCTAATTTCAATGTAAACATTTTATATGAATATAAAGAGTTTAAGGTTCACAATAACTCTTCAGTAATAAATAAGAAACGTACCTGTCGAACCTAAGTTTATTTTTAAAAACTTTTCCTAAATTTTCACAAATTTTAGTGAAGTCAATCCAAATGCCATTTATTTTGGCAAAAACCTATCGCTAAACACTTTTCGATACCTACTGAGACAAGTAGATTTGCCTTAGGGTCATTAGAAGAGGCAAGTGGCTTTATTGCTCGAAGAATAATACAAATTATTCAATCAAACAAACAACATATAATCAACAATACAAATTATTCAACATATTTAAAGCAATTTAGAAGCTTAGCAGAGCGCTTTCGGCGTATGAGCCATTATCAGTGCTAACTGAAAATGAGTGGGGTGTTATGCGTAAAAAAACATTATAGTTAAAGATTAATGAATGGAATGTACTCACTTGTCAGTTAAACCAGAAGTTTTCCATAGTGGGAACACATTCGATAGTATGAAAATTATTATAAGGAATGATAGTATATTTAGAAACACTTAGGACTATACAGAACACTAAACAGGACGAACAGTATTTAAAAAGGGGAGCACGTTAGTGTCCTTTATGTTTTGTTTACATTTTATTCTTAGATGGTGGGAAATACTATGTCAAAATAGGTTAACCTACAGTCAACTTCACTTTAAAATCAATATTATACGAACTTATCAGAGTGGTAGTAGCGATAGATCGGTCTAGGTATTATATCATAAATGATGTGCGGTAGTGCGACTTGGTGATAAATTGGTGGCACAAATTAGACTACAATAGTGCATTTTTGTTTGGATAAGGAAATTGTTATCCTAAAGGAACCTAATTCTCTTCTTAAATTGTTATCCTAAAGGATTTTTATAAGCGGTGTAAAATTAACTATTTTAAAAAAAATATCACTATTGTGTTATGAAGCAATTTTAATTTAATTACTTATATCAAGAATATTTCCTTTGACAGGAAAAACATTTTTTTAAACACCTATTTATTTTTTAACAAATATGGTGCACAAAATTTTCCATACTACATCGGATCTTTAGGGAATTGATGCTGGAATAGCTTGATTTTTAGTTTTTTTAAGCGGAAATCATATCTCGGAAAAAAACAAGAATAAAATTTACTCAAAAAAGGTCGAATATTAGTAAACTCACAACAATTTGTATGTATTACATGACTATAAAAGTCAAACACAATATTACTAATTATACCTTCTCTATGGCAGCTTGATTGTGGACTCTACTACTAAGAATACTACAAAAAACTATCAAGTCAAAGTCACGTAACGATTATTTTTATTTAAATATTTAACATTCTTTTCTTAAACTATGTCAAGTTTATCAACTTCAATTGGTCTAAGCCAAAATTATGAAAATCTTTATCAATACTTAGACTTTTTCTCCTTCTTATCCGCTGTAATTCGACAATTTAAAGCAAAAATTATTAAACTAATAAAGATGTAACATATAACAATACAACAATAGTTTTTTAAACTTTTATACAAATATTAATTTTTTTTGTTGACCATAGCAATTTTGCTATCTAAAAACAAGGTTAGAGACTTATTACTATTCCCAATATACTATTTTATCCACTTTTAATAACCAACTATAACAATACTGAATTATTCAACATTAATGAAAAAATAGCCACATAACTAAGCATTAAAAAAATATTTCGCAAAATAAGATTTAGATAATAGGATCTAGTTCACTTTATGATGAATAATCTAAAGTCGCATTTTCTCTTTTACCCGCCTTTGAATGAACTCTTTTATTAACGTGGCTCAATATTGACTCTTATCGGCTACCAGCAAACGGAAACTTTGAAATTCTTCGTTTCAAAAATATTTAATAGGTAATCTAGAGTAAATTCTATAGAAATCCATTTAGAAATTGTTTTCTGTCGGACGTTAATGAATTGAAGGAATCGTTCTATTGATTTTGCTTGCTATTAATTTTAAATGTCTGTAGACCAACCTTATATGAATAATATAAGCTTTTACAGTACTAGAAGATTTTATAATAATAATTTTTTCTTCTCTTAAATTAAAACAAAATTTAATTTTTTTAATCTCTATTTTCATTAACCTACTTACAGCAGCATGTACAAGATAAAGCAATTTAGCTGACAACAGAAAATTGTATGCAAAAAAAGCGTAAATTTAAGAGAAAACCCCTATGCTTTTAGCCGACTGAGTACAAAATCTAATGAACACCAAGTGAAAAACTATTATGTTAAAAGCAGGTTTCAATTACGTTGCGTTGCAACTCCTGAATCCTAAATGCGGGATTTTCGAATTAATGAGTCAGATTATTTTACACCGTATTTTCCGTTATGTTGGTAATGGAAAAAATGTTTTTATGTTAGATTCTCTTTTAGTTAATATATGTAAAATTTGCCACATATTTTTTTATTTAATAATAAAACAGTTTTTCTTTCTTACCATAATTAATGTACTAATTTATTCAGCAGGCGACAGTGTCTGCAACGCTTAAACTCAAAATGAAAAAAAAAACAAAAGTATCAAACATTTTCACCCTTTTTTTTGTCTTTCTATACACTGTACCCTACTTATGCAAGAAGGAAGGTAGTTAAATTTTTTTTCCTTGTAGCGATGCAATAGCTTGTTAAGGCTGAATATAGGAGCGGTAGTGGACACGATAGCTTCGAGTAAAATGGTTGCCATCTCTTATATTTTATGTGAATCAGTAGCATAAGTATTATAGGGATGGTAGAGCTAAAATTTTGGACTCGCCAGAATTTCTATCCCATTATAAATATATCTGGATACAACTGTATAAATCTACAAACAACATCCTACCATGGAGCCATGGAGAAAGTTGTGAAAAGACTAATCCAAAAGGACCTTAAAACCGCTACACAAAGTCTTTAGGTTTACCCTCCCGGATGCGTACATAGAAAAGCTTCTTCAATACTTCCCCCAGGGGGTGACCACATAGACTAGGATTTTTATGCGTTAATTATGCAGAAAACCTACTTCAATATAGTCCTGGATGGTGCTATATTGGAGTAGGATTTTCCGGTCTATACGCGACGTAATATTCTGTAAATGCTGCTTTAGTACGGCAAGTGTTTCTTTAAAGGTTTTCTTTACATTGTTTATATTACAATACATCAAGCGGCTCGGTATTCGGTTGTTTACGAACAAAAAGTAATTTTCAGTTTCGTGTTTGTGACCCAATATCTTCAATATTGCGAAGGGTTGTTGAGTGAGGTCAGAAATAAAAGAGAAACCTGTTTACCTAAATGTCGACGTTTCGACTTATATTAAGTCACCCTCAGGACACTGAAATGGATTCAATTTCAAATAACTTCAATCATTTCAAATACATAAAAAACACTATTAAAATAAATGTTCTTTACGTGTACAAAAATTAAAACAACAAAAAGCAAAAACCTCGACACAGTTAAAATTACATTCACGTACAATCCGTTAAAAAAAAAAAAAATTATAAAAAAAAATATAAAATTAATTTTTTATACATTACATCTCTTTAATGTGTTTTACAATCTCACATTTAAATGTGTTTTAATTATAACTAAAGAAACCCAGACTTAGGTAAGACATGTAATGCATAAAAAAATAATTTTATATTGTTTTTTTTATAAAAAAAAATGTTTTAACGGATTGTACCTGAATGTAATTTTAACTGTGTCGTAGTTTTTGTTTTTCGTTGTTTTAATTTTTGTACACGTAAAGAATATTTATTTTAATAGTGTTTTTTATGTATTTGAAATGATTGAAGTCATTTAAAATTGAATCCATTTCAGTGTCCTGAGGATGACTTAATATAAGTCGAAACGTCGACATTTAGGTTAACAGGTTTCTGTTTTATTTCTGACCCCACCCAACAACCCTCCGCAATATTGAAAAAGTAATTTAACAATTTAACGACAATTAGATGGAAATTTAGCGACAATAAAATAAACAGAAAGGAGAGAGAGCGAAGAAATATTAGCATAACATTTTTGAAAAGAACACATAACACTTAAAAAAAATCTAAATTACTTAGAGAAGGATTACACGTTTTAATAGATATACATTATGTACATAGTCACAAATTGCACGTTGCTCAGGCTTACAACCTCTTACGTTGCAGTGATGACGTCAAGGCAATATTTGTCTCATATTTTGAATCAGGGATAACTCCTGCAGCAGCAAAAATATTCCACGAAATGGAATTGGCTGAAAATGTCGATTCGGGGGTTGTTGAACGCTTAGCAAATGCTCAAAAAAACCCTATGGAAATGCAAGTAAACTATATTTATATAAAAAATGGCAAAATGAACGATACGGCGAAAGAGATGTGAGTAGCGCGATTGAAATTTTAAAGAAGAAGCAGGCCAATCTTTCGGAAGGCCAAAATATATAAAAGAAGATCCGACTATTGTCGTTATTATCACGCCTATTATAAGAAGATTGTTTGAAGGTGGATTTGCGAATGAAATATTATTTATAGATTCCAGCTCATCATGTGATCAGAGCAATACAAGTGTGTCCTTTTTTTTCGTTCCCACCAAGGTAGGCGTGGCACCAGTTGCAGTAGCCTTTAACAGAAGTCAAAGTGAAATAAACTATTTATTGGCTTTTAACGCCGTGAAGAAAGCATTAGAAAAAAATACTGAATTATTATTTTCGCCTCCAGTTATAATGACTGATGATTTAACAGCAATGCGAAACGCTCTTAAAATGGTATTTCCAAATAGTACTTTATTACTGTGTATTTTTCACGTAACTCAGGCGCTTTGACGGTGGCTCTGGTTAAAAAACAACATCTCAAAAGAGAATCGAAAATTAATAATGAACTTATTTCGCCACATTTTATTTTCCATTACTGAAGAAAGTGCTAATGATTGTTTTATAAGGATGAAAGAACATGATGCTGTAAATACCAACCCCAAACTAATGAAACATTTAAGAGATTTATGGGAGAGGCGCGAAGAATGGGCGTTAGCTTTTCGTCGATTTGCGGTAAATAGAGGCCACAATACGAATAATTATTGTGAGGCTTCTATATGAATTTTTAAAGATATCGTCCTTCAGAGGTGTAAAGCCTTTAACATGTGTGCTTTGGCAGATTTTGTACTTAAGACATTTGAGATATATCAGAGAAAAAGGCTGCTACATTTTGCTAATTAAAGTTCTCAAAAAATGATACTGGACTATCAGAAATTTTTTAAGAGATCCAAAAATATAACAGATGTTACATAAGTTGATGAAAAAACATTTAGTTCAGAGCGAACAAACATTAGAGTACTATAGTTGATAGTGAAATTGGATTTTGCACTTGTCCAAGTGGAAGTGGTGGCCGCATCTGCAAACACCTACTAGCAGTTGAAAATAAGTACGTTATTATGTTCAAATCTTTCCTGCTGCTAACTGAAAATGACCGCCAACAGCTTGCATATCTGGCTCTATAAAAAGAAACTCCTTTTTTGTTCTTTGAAGATATCAACGCACCTTTGCATGGAGGATCATCAAATGAACACATATCAGATCATACTACTTCTCAGCAAGCGGAGTTAGGAGCATCATCACAGTTTAACATGCCCATTGACCAAGTAGCTCTTGACAATTACAGCGAAGTAGTCCACAAAAGAAATGATAAGTTTACACGCATTGGTCTAGTTTTACAAAATGACGCAAATACGAGCCATATACCACAGTTACAGGTAAGATTTTTAAGTCACCTGATTATTAATTTTTAAATATTATTTATTTGTATTGAAATTTGCCGCTATACTAGAAACTCTACAGACGCCATCACAGATCATGTCATTTGTGTGTCACAAAACAACCGGTAGGAGATCAAGAAGAATTAAAGTACAACCAACCTCTATTTCACGCCGAAAAGCTTGAGGTATTTCAGGAGAAAGAATTTAAGCTGGACGTCCTATGAAATTAGAAATTCAGGACACAAAAAACGGCCCCATAATATAGCATTTAATATTGAGAATAATTTGCAGTGTGTCAAAAAACATTAATAAACGATGCAAATAGAACCACACTTTCAAATAAGAATAACGTCACTTAATTACTAATTATTACTAAATAAAAATTATATTTACAGTCATTTGTCATACAAGAACCTACAACAACATCACGTCGAAGAGCTAAAGAAACCTATTTTAGTCAAAGCATCAGAAAAATAAGCAACCCATAATAATATGGCTTTTAGTATTATTAATTACTTACAGTATGACAGCAAATATTAACAAAATTATTAAATGGTTTTTTTAACACAACATTTTACACTTACAAGATCTGCGTGCCTCAGTGTTTTGTTTATTTATTTAGAATTTATAAGCCTATTGTAAATTTTAAACTACAATATTCTAAATTTTTGTACACAAGAAAATGCGGGCTGTACTAAACTAGTAATTCCGTATGATAGGGCAGCAAAATAGAGAGTAATATTAGTCCAATATGGCACCTTCGGGTGATATACTCAAGTAGGTTTTCTGCATGATTCCTGAGGAATCATATCACGATACACTAAATAACAAGACACCACTTTGAGATCTGAGTTTGAGTAACTGTGCTCGCAACACAGGTGAAGTCTTTCTTGACATCTCCTAAACATTTCACAAGATCTGGCATTATAGATTAATAATCATATGGGTACCAGATAAGACTAATCCAATCTTCGTTGCGGAACAGAACTTTTCGTGTCTTCGGCGGTAGAGACCTCTATACACCCCGCTAAATCTTAGCATGAGTTCCACAACGTTCAGCCCTTTCATCGATCATGCCCAACATCATATTTGACGTACCGACAATGATGTCTGCCACGGTTTATCAGTTGAACGATGATACAACTAAAGGGTGGGCCATCTATTGGTCCGATTTTGACAGCCTGTCGATAGTGGCGCTGCCAACTTTAGCACCATATGTTGTTGATTATAGGTTAGTTCTTACCTTCGGCTAAACAAATATGAATCGGTTTTCTTTAGAACAACACTTTGAAATACTAAAAACTTATTTTGAATGTCGATGTCTCATGAGTGAAATAGTGCGAAAATTGGGTACAAAATTTGGAAGAAATGAAGCGCCCATCGCGCGTGCTATTGGAAAATTGGTGCGTAAAGTTCGTGAAACTGGGATGCTGGTCAAAACCCCAGAACATGGACCCGGCGCAGAAGTCAACAAGTGGCCATTTCACGAACCACTCTGAGGAGGATTTTACACAAAGACCTCGGTATGTTTGCGTAAAAAATCCAACTCATTCAGGAACTGAAACCGAATGACCTTCCACAACGTTTACGCTTCGCAGAGTGAGCTTTAAATAAGTTGAACGATGACATAAATTTCGCACGAAAAATCATCTTTTCTGACGAAGCGCATTTTCACCTCGGCGGCTACGTTAACAAACAAAATTGCAAAATTTGGGGAACGGACAATCCACACGTTGTCGTACAGAAGCCAATGCATCCAGCCCGAGTCACTGTGTAGTGTGGATTTTGGAGTGGTGGCGTGATTGGTCGTTTCTTTTTCGAAAATGCAGAAAGGCCGCGCCGTGACAATCGATGGTGAACGTTATCGCAACATGATAACTAACTTCTTGTGGCAAGAATTGGAAGATATCGATCTCAACAAATTATGATTTCAACAAGATGGCGCAACTTGTCGTATCGCCGGGCGTAGCATCAACCTTCTGTGCACAAGATTCAACAACCATGTGATTAGCCGTTTCGGCGATGTCTATTGGCCTGCTCGCAGCTGCAATTTGACGCCGCTAGAATTTTTTCTGTGGGGTGCATTGAAGAGTGCAGTTTATGCCAACAATACCCAAACAATTGATCACTTGAAACAGAATATTCGTGCCGCAATTGCCTAAATTGATCAGGAAACAGTCGACAAAGTGGTGTTCCAGGATGACCTACTGCCGAGCCAGCCGTGGCCAACATTTGAATGAAATCATTTTCCATAGGTAATCAGAAGAAATACTGTATTAAATAACGCGAAATTGGTTGAAAAAATCAACTTTTGTATATTTAATAATCTAATCAAAATGAGACCAATAGATGGCCTACCCTATATTTCAAGATTGGCTACACAGAAAAACTAGTTAATCCCACGCCTTTAAAGCTAGCTGGACTAGCGAATTGCATAGATGGACCAATGGAGACTAGAAGTTATTCCGCGGAAGGCTTGAGCACATAGGCTTTGTAAGAGGTGCAAGTGAACTCTGAAGGCTGTAAAGATGTATATCTTTCTTGTGCTACACAGTTATTCTGAAGTTTGAAAATGTACAGATAAAGAATATAATAAGTGTGGTAATATCAGATTTTAACATTTACCAGTGTAGTTCATTTTAGTAAAGATGCTCAGCACAGCATTAAAAGGCGCAGACGTAAAACAAAACTTTAGTTCGAAACATCATAGAACAATAATTTTTTGAGAAGTTTGGTGTTTTGATAAATCATCGGGTAACAAAGCATAACCATAGCAGCAAATTATGTGATTCCATCTTTTTCCATTACAATTTTAATTTATTTAAAGTAGTTAAGTAGTATCAAAGCAACAATAATGGAAAATGGCTCCAGCAGCATATATTTATATGCACTGTCATAATAACAACCAAAAATAAACGTATTCAAAAAACATTGGTGGCAAACGAAGTTATATGCTAGTGGAAATGCATATAGTGGAAATAGTTTAGTGTCAGATTTGAAATAGAATATCACCAATAGACTTTACATACTTGATTAATTTAATTAAATTACAAGTAACAAAAACCGATACTTGATGGAGGCGAGTTATTTCGCTTTCAGAAACCAGTGACAGTTCGTTTTTTAGCCGTTGGTGATTCTTATATCAGTCAGCAATACCTTGTTAAAATATCTAAGCAAACCATAAGGGCATTTGTTCCAGAAGTATGCTATTGTAGAAGGACTAAAAGAAAACATACAGGTAAAAACTAGATAATTATTTAGATAAATAAAAAAATATATTTCTCAATTTATTTCTTTAATTTATTTACTTCTTGTCACGATACTCATAATCATGTATTAGAAGTCTCTCAAATCAACATTAATCATATCTAACAGTGTTCTTTGGTCAAAAATTAAATTTGTAACATTTACAGAAAGAAAGCTACTTGCGTTTAAGTGAACGTTCGAATATCTTAAAGGTTATGGCGATGCTTGTAAATTTACACCAATATTATTTAATAGTCAGAGTCATCCTGATAGGGTACAGTTGTGAAATGTTATAGCATAGAGCTTACTACATTTCTAGAATGTTGTATGTTGTATGAGTAGTTGTATGACTAATATTAAATATTATTACTATATAATTGACCTACCCCAAACAAATTTGAAATTTACTTTAGATAGACTCCATCTGTTTTACATAAAATACTCAAATCTTATTGAACACTAATTTTTAACTCAAAATAATACTTAGCTATTTTTTTGCAACAAAATTTCCAAAAAGTTGACATTCGTTTTGTTTCTGTTTTTTATTACCTAATGTTGCTGCGTTTAACAATATGTTAAAAGCCTGATCCAACCTTTCGTCACTTTCAACAGAGCTTTCATTCAACCTTCTTAGCGTCTTCTATTAGGATATAGTCGTGTCTTTGAACCTGGTTCTTTCCTATTTTTCACTTCTGCGTTCTTTGGGGATTTTGGTGGTTCATCGGAGTCTAGGTGATTATCAGATTGTCTTCATTATCTATCACTTCATTCTACATCTACAAAAATAGTGAAATTATTTACGTTTACTGTGCTTTTAATGTCTGTGTTTGTATTGTTTACTTATCAAAAATTAACTGGTGACAAAAGATAATTGTTCTAAAAGTATTTTATTTTATTTGCACAGATTTTCCAAAAACACCTGAAAAATAGTAAGAAGTACCAAAACATTTGAATATTTTTTCCAGCGAAACTTGAATCTGGTATGATTATCCCTATCAAAATAATAACAGTTAAGGTAACGAAAACTTAAAGCACGTACATTATATGAAATTAAATAGGCGCATAGTTTAAACACATATTCACTTTACTAAAAACTTTGCGTGACAAACTCAATTAATTACGACTAACCAGTATAAATACTAGACTGCTTTCACGAAAGTTGAAACTTTAAAAAGCGATATAAAATTACAGTAATAAATTTATTGGGAACAAAATAAATTGGAGCAAACCTGGAAAGTTAGGTTCATTGAAATATAAAGGCCGTCATTATAAAGTGCCTTGATACTATCAGCTTAATTGTCTTTGGAAAATTGTTGAGTCGTACTTAATAAGCCAATTTAAAATTGGGTCCGGCTTGTAAATTATTTTAGATGAGATATTGGGAATCTTTTTAATAAATCACTACTATAAGTACAGTTGCTAAGTGTTGACCAATCAATCAATATAGGAAACCACCACAAATATTTCTTTCTTGTCTGCAACTTACAAATTGTCAAAATAAGATTTTGGAGAAAGCAGGAAAATTTTACAGCCCATAATATACGTAGTACGGAAGATCTTATTTCACAATACTTTTTCAGAATGTTGGCATCTAAAACTGCTAAATCAGTGTTCTATATCATCACACTATCTTGATGATCCAATCAATATCCTACCATCATAGATTGTGCATTCTTGCTGAATTCTATCAAATGGCAAAAAGATTATATTGAAAAGTACTAATACTTAAAGAATTTCTTCTCTGACAAGATGTTTTATTAACAGGATTCATACAGGTATTTTTTGACAAATTTTTTATTCAATCGCTCAAATAAAACTAAATCAATATTAATGCTAATATTGTCGTATCCCTTTTCGTATAAAAGATTTATGCACGTTCAAATATCGCGGCATATAGTGATCTCTGGCCTAACTGGCGCCAGTATTTACGTGTACTTCAATCGATACCTTTAATCGATATATTTGCTTGATGTAAAGACTTAAAATCTTAATAATATAAGAGTACGACTTAGTATTAAGTGAACCACTTTGACAAAGATGAGTTCTCGAAGCTTAAAGCTTCTAAAACTAGCTTTAAATAAGGTAAGTAAAAAAAAACATAACCTTAAAAATGAAAACATTTAGCTTTACGTTTGTTTAAAACCTAAAAATATTATAACATTTGAGATGTTTAAGACTAAAAAAGACGTACTTACGGTTTAATGTTTTTAGCTTTTTCATTTATATTTTAAATGGCTTCTTTTACATAAAATTGGCAGTTAATGATTTTTCGCATAATGTTAAATTTGATTTTTATGAAATTAGGTATTTTTTATTGGCATAGTAAAATGATATAAATATAACAACATTTGAGATGTTTAAGACTAAAAGAAACACGGTACTTTAAGGTTGTTTAGTTTAATATTTTTTATCTTTTATTTTTAAATTTTAAATGGCTTTAAAAAAAAATCAGTTAATGATTTTTCGCATAATGTTAAATTTAATTTTTGTAAAATTAGGTATTTTTTATTTGCTTGTAATAAAAGTAAAATGATAGAAATTTTAGTAGTGTGCACTTAAATAAATTTAGGACTACAATATACATATAGTTTCGTTTAAATTTTAGGAAAAAAACGATCAAATCCATATACATGTCACGGCAGATAGTGAGAACAGTAAGAGTGTATGTTCAGCCCCCGCCCCAGTAACGTTGAAGTAAAGTGTTCTGTAAGCGAAATAATGATAATAATAATAATAATAATAATAATATTGAGATTAAGATGAAGAATATTTTTCAATAATTGCAGAATCTATTAATTGTTGAGGAAATAACTTCCTGCAGCAGCACAATTAGGGCTTTAGGAGATTTAAATAGAGAACGTAGAAGCCCACTATCAATTGCTGTACTTGACGATTTTGTAAGTCTGTTTAAATAAAACTGCAAGATTTTACGATTAAAACATCCTTCTTTTGCAGGATGAATCAGACGATGACTCTGTAGCAGACAAGAATTGGGTACCAGCTTCTGATGAGCCTAAGGCGACTAGCAGTGAGGAGGAACAAGAAAGTTTACAGGGAAGGAAACAAAGAAAGGAAGAGGAAGAAGAAAATTGTTTGGATAGCGTAAAGACCCCCCCGAAAAAAAAATGTCGGTGGACACAAGCTAATCTATCTAATTGGCAAAAAAATATTGAAAAAAAAATGGTTAATCGTCAGCCTTACAAAACAAAGAAAAAATCTAGACCAGCTAAGTTACCCAAGCCAGTTAACTGCGACACTTATTAATATAAGTGCAGCACTATTTTTAGTGAAGAAGACAGGTTTAACATTTGCAAATACTATTGGAGTCTCTCCAGTTATACGAGGCAAAAGGATATTATTTTAAAATTTATAAAACGAAAAATACCAAAGAGACCTGGAACAAATGTGGCACTAGCCAGAAAACGCAAATGTAGTAGAGCATGCTATTTTATGAAAAATTAAACAGAGCACAGGGTATGTCAAACATTTTTCCAAAAAACATTAAGCATAAGTAATGGCCCCATAAATAAAGCCTTTGAAGGTTGTAAAGATGGAGTTTTCGCACCGGATGATAGGCGAGGCAAGAAACCGCCTTATAATAAAACTAAAGACGAAGATGTTGCCTTTGTAAAACAGCACATTAATATGTTTCCTGTAATGGAGTCACACTATTGCAGAAAAACTACAAAAAGACTTTATTTAGACTCAAAGTTATCCATCAGCAAAATGTTTTTTTTATACATACACTTTTGCGTGGAAAATAATCGAACACCCGTGACTCACTCAGTGTGCAGAAAAATCTTTTGCACGTCATTTAATCTGTCATTTTTTGTGCCGAAAAAAGACCAGTGTTCCTTGTGTAATAAATTTTCAGAGGTCAAAAAGACAACAACACTTACTGAGCAACTTGAGTCTGATTACAATAATCATATTGTTCCAAAAAATGAAGCTAATTTAGCTTAAAAACAAGACAAGGTGCTGTCAAATGAAGATGCTACATTTCTTTCTGATACATTCGACTTATAGAGTGTTCTTCTAATACCGTCGGGTGAGGAATCGCTGTTATACTACTCAAGGAACTCTGTATCTACAACTTGTATATTTACGAATCCAGACTACCTAATGAGGCGTACTGCATTGTCTGGTCTGAAGTAAATGGTAAGAGAGGAAGTAATGAAATCGGGACTGCCCTGATACAGTAGATTTTAAAACTTCCTGAGAATAATAAAGAAATCTCATTATTTTCGGGATACAGGCGGAGGCCAAAATAGGAATCAGCACATTTCTGCATTACTACTCTTCCTTACACAGACCACTCACATAGATGTCATTGAACAAACATTTTTGGAGTCCGGACACTCTTTTATGGAAGTGGACAGTATGCATAGTGCGATCGAAAGGGAAAAGAGGCATGTTAGTGTGAATTCTGTATTGGAGTGGATGAACATAATGCAAAAGGCCAGATTGAATAGGAATAGAGAAACAGCCAATCCCTATTATGTAAGTCAATTAAAATTGTATGATATTTTTGACCTCAAAGACCTTAGTAAGCGCATGAATAAAAATCGCCTTAACGACTCTTTACCAACTGCCACCAACGTAAAAGACCACACTGTGGAACCTGAGCAAAATGAGGATAAAAGTGAAGACGAAGGTTAGAAGTAGAAAAAGGTGGCTGAATTGTCGACTAAGTCTCGATAACCCTGATTTACAATTAGGCATTACACTTGCATTGATTGCATGTGATTTTCATTTATTTATGTGATTTTGTATCTTTTTTACTGACTTGTAACTGGTCCAATAAAGTAACTTCTAATTCACTTTAGTTTTTTTATTGCTAAAAGTCACTAATTGGGGTTTTCTTTGGTTTTTATTATACTTTCAGGAAAAAAAGTAGTATTTTGAGAGTTAAATTGAAATGTACATTTAAATAATACAATTTTACTATTACCAATACATACAATACAATAAAAAATTATTCTTCTAGCCAAAATAACTTTCCACATTCCAAGAAACATCTATTATTACTACACCCTAATATTAGCTTTAACACAATTTCAGTTCTTTTTAATAAAGGAAAATAAAAGTACTTTAAGTATTCGAGAGAAGCCTCGATTTGCATTAATTTGCAAACGTTTTTAAGTAGGAAAATTTTAGAGTTGTGAAAAATGGATGACGCATTTTTTTGCAATTTGTGTGTCTTCTAAAACAGAATTATCTATGTCGAGTGTATTATTAAATATAGAATTAGGTTGGAAAAGATTTAAATCATCCATCCCTAAACTATAGGGATGAAAAATAAATAATAATATTTGCTAAGTAGGTTATTCGATTTTGGATTAGTTATAGGGTGGCGGAAATGACAACGGCGTTCCGAATGCCAGTTGAAAATCGCCCATGCCTGCTCAGCGCCTAAGTAGGGCATTATTTGCTTTGTGACTGCATTAGCATTAAAACTGAGAGCGTTATTTCAATTCGTCGTTGCTTTTCATATACTCCTCCCGAAAGGATTCAAATATTCTAATGGTATTATAAGGTAATTCAGCTATAAACTGTAGGGAATTATTTGCAGCCTCCTTTGATGATATATTTTAATTATATTTACAGATTTTAGGAAATATTTCTGCCTCAAAAAAAATCAGGAACAAGAACGACGAGAGAAAATGTTCTATTGTGCCCTAGACTTAGATAAAATACGATAGATAAAAAGGGTTGGATGGCAATTTTAAATTCAACCAATCCTAAAATTTACTAAAAGTTTATGGCAATAGCTTTTACTAAAGCAGAAATAATAGCATGAAACTTCTTTCAAAAATATTCTCCAGGCAGGAAAATTATCTTTCCCGTTATATGATTAACATAAACCTTCCAATGTTTATTAGTGGCCACAGGAAAATGAGTATATGAGCTTTTAATATCATATCCAGTGTTGTCACAAACGAAACCAGATTCTTCCTGTCGTTGAAATTTTTCTCGACGTATATTTAAAATTGCTTTTCTTTCAGCAAGACATTTGCTGTCCTGATTCTAATGTGGTAAAAG
The DNA here is from genome assembly GCF_022605725.1 of Anthonomus grandis grandis. NCBI lineage: Eukaryota > Metazoa > Arthropoda > Insecta > Coleoptera > Curculionidae > Anthonomus > Anthonomus grandis. The sequence continues at coordinate 10,646,980 of NC_065552.1, read as the reverse complement.
TAAGAGAGATTTTAACAAGTTGTTTTCCTGACCACCTTATTAGTAGAATCAGAGATATTAGTGATATTATGGCCTAGATCTCCTGACTTGTCTCTAAATGACTTTTCTGTAGGGTTATTTTATGCAGACCATCTACAGTCACTATGGTAGTAGGCCAGTCAAATTAGAGAAATTAAGGACAAAATTATTAGGTGTATTAAGTCAATAATTAAAAAGTATGGTTTCTTTGACTTTTTTTTTTAATAATACTTGTACATATTTATATTGTGTTATGTTTACTACTTAATAATTTTCTTCATTAAAATTATATTTTTATTTATGGGAATTCATATATTATTTACAATATATCAGAATAATGCTTTAATTTTCATAATGGCTAAAGCTTTCGAAGAACATTTTCCCAACCGGATTTTACGATTATGTATGTAAAACCTGAATGAAAATAATTTTTTCAAATATATGTGAAAACCCATATGAACTTTGCGCCTATCAGGGGTCCAGTAAGTCAAATTAAAAAAGTTATACGGAGGAACGCAATAGTGGCTGCTAGAAATGGCTTTATGGTATGGTTGCTAAGTAAGTATGTTTCTCTGTGAGTACTTCAGAAACGAATCTATACAGGTTGGAGAATCGATGATTATGCATATAGAGGTGCTCAAATACGAAATATGGCAATGCGCACGTATCCACCTCATGCGCTCTGCTACTCTACTATGCCGTTGTCTCTCAGTACAACGTTTGTAAGCATCTGACTTACAAATATTGCATGTAAATTATTAACATAATAAGTTCAGGCATTTCTAAAATATTCTTCTAATGCAAGCTTTACACGTATCAGTGTCCAACCTACATTATCTAAAGATTGGCAATATCAAAATGTTTGTAATATTGTATATTTATTGCATATTAAAAGATAAAGCGTTATTCAAATAAAAATAAAATTGAAATTCTTAAAAATAACCTTAACAAAAATTTATCATTTAAATAAAATGCTCAAACAGACCTCCTATTTTGGTTTAAAAATAAGTTAACCTACCATAAAAGTCATTTCGTAGTTTTAAGTGTCTGGTAAAATGAAATTTCCACCTTCAAAATTTGCTCTCGCCACTCCTATAAATTTATTAGGGACCTACTAAACTCTTGTTTGTAAATGATTTTTTTAAATAACTCCAAAAATAAAAGTGCTTTAAAGATAGATCTGGAGAATTGATCTATTTTCAAATGTAATTAGAAACAAATCTCTATATTGTACTGTCGAATTGCCTTTACAAAACCATTTAATAATTTGAGATCTTTCGCAATCAGCGAGAGCAGTGTTGCTATTATTTTGGACAATGCGTAATCTTTAATTCTTAAACTTGTATAAATATTAATAGCTGCACCAGCTGCACTTTAAAATATAATTTTTTGCGGTTGCGCTAAAGGATTCAACACAAATTGTTGATACTGATAAGTTAGACTGTCCTTACAATATTATGTTGTAATTGTCATAATAAGTTATGTCTTATTATAAATATCGATATTAAAGCTGCTAAAGAAAATATTGAAGAGGAGAAAGTACCATAAATTAAAGATAACGAATGCACCTTGTATCCTACCCTTGTGGTGGTGTAAGAATGGATGTACCGTTATCGTGTTTCATTCTGAATTATGAGTAAAAGTTTTTGGTGTCCTAGTCACACATTAAATTAGTGGATTGTATTTTACTTAAGGTAAAAAATTACGTATGGTTTTCCCTTCTTGGTTAAGAGATAGAAATCAAACGCACAATATTAATGCAGAATAGCGTATGTCATCTTCGTTGAGGTCAAGATTGGTAGCACTACCATCTCATAATTTAGTTAACCATATTATACTTTATACAAAATCCATTAATAACCGATACTAGGTAGTTACTGCACAAAAATTATTTGAAGACCAACGGACTGGTATTTTTAAATGTTTAGCTGCAGGTGATGCAGGACTTATTTCTGCTACTCGTACTTCCATCTAATTTAAGCATTGGTTCTTTTATATTGCGCAAGGTTAGCAAGGTTATAAGCTCGTCAAACAATGTGCGTATTTTGGAAAGCATTATATTTAAAATAAAATGCTTATATTATTAAAAAAAAAACATCTAATATTTTTTATATAAGATATTTAAGAAATTATTAAAAAGAAAATGCCAGCTTGAATAATCTTGAAATTATATCTAACAGTCGGTTTTACGTAAAATAAGTATTTATTTTGTATTAAAAAATATGTATTTTAATAATTATTATTTTGTAAGAAAGTCATAGCTTAGACAAAAAGCAAATTATATATAGCGATAGATTAATTTCCATGATATCTGACTTTGGGTAACTTAAGACTCCAATCAAGATATCCATTGCGATATACATGTAATATAAGTATCTCCCAATTTTATTAATATAATTAAAGTAAAAGTGTATGCAACATTTAATCCCACTCAAAATTTCTTATTAAATGAAACCTTATATGACTCTATTGTAGGAGATTTTATCCTCCTGCAATATATAAAATTACTTTATGAAAATGACTTTAGGGTTTTCCTAAGAATTAAGTTTTAAATTAAATTTTAAGACTCTTCTGGATGGTATAAAGAAATGATAAATATTTTTATTTTGAAAATCAAATATTGTTTAACTTGATGGATTATATGGAATGTTTAATTTAAAGAAATGACAAATTTCTTTAAATTAAATCAAAAAGACATTGACATAAACGACATTGTTTAAGATAATAAATAATATTTCCAATGCTGCTAATTTCTTTATAATTTCTTATATTTAAAAATTATAATCTAATTGGTTTTCCATATTGTAGAAATAATTTGACTTGAAAAGATGACGCAAATAAAATTTTCATTATTTCTAGACATTTTCGCTAACTATTTGCTTACATTTACCGATTTTATTTTTTTTAATACCGTTAAATAGAGAATTTTACGCTGCTTACTATGATGTATCACACGATGGGGGTTCTTATTTGACATATTAAAGTCAGGTTAGCTGGAGGTGAGGAGGTGATTGACAGAACTTCAGTAAATACATAATTAAACGTCCCCCTGTATATCTAATTTGACGTGTTGTTAAATGACGCATGACACTACAAAATTATCTGCGTTTAAAACAGTTGCTTAGTCATATAGAAAATAGGAGAAGAAGATAAGTTAGAAGTATAAATTACATTATTGCTAAACTTAAAACATTCTACCAAATCTTTCGTCATAAGCATCACTTGCATCATAACTTGTTGTAGAACTTGATTATACAAAACCGAGATTTTTCAAAAACAATCATAAAATACGAATAAATGAAGAAGATCGTGCTAGTTAAGAGGAATTAGTCGAGGAAATTCATAGACAAGACACCAAAACTGTAAAACAGGAGAACGCTCTGTTAAAGAAACGAATTTTAAATGCGATACATACATCGAAAAAAAATATAATTAATTATATAAGGTCTAAAGGAGAGCACTACCGCTTTGAAGGACTTGCAAAGTGTATTGGAAATAAATAACAGCACCATCAGGGTAGACTGTAGAGTTGCCTAATTTAATTATTAAAATCAAAACAGTTAAATTATCCAGTTCACGTAAAAAGATGCCTAGACAAGTCATAAGTGAAATGGACCGTGCAAAAATAGTAGCTTTACTTGAAGAAGGCCACTTCCAGAGGTTTATGGCTAATAAAGTTGGGATTTGGCAAAGTGATGTGTCTCGCATTTTGAAATATTATCTTTATCATAATTCAATTCTTGATAGACCGAAAATGGGTAGAAGGCGTTTAATCAATTAACAAGAGAACTCTTATATTCACCTAACTATCCGAAGAAACCCAACTATGGCAATACCAGCACTCCAGAGAGATATGTGTAATGCATTGGGAGTTTAAGTATTGGCCTCTACATTACAGAGGTAAATACTAACAATAGATTTGAGGTTTGCTACACTAAGTTCGCACCTCTAAGAGTATCCGGATTACAACCTAAGCACAAAGTTTGTCGACTACACTTAGTCATAAGAAGATATGATGTTACCTACATCATTTTGGAACTTTCTGACGAAACAAGGCTTTATTTAGTACCGGATAGTTATCGGATACGGTTATAGAGGAAGCCAATAAGAGCCACCCAGCTTGCTCATATACGTCCCGTACCATCCTTTGCAGGAAGAAGTGGTATTGTCCATGCTGGTATCGTATCTAATGATTGGTAAAAGATATATGGGGGATATTCTACAATTCTAGACAGTTGCAACAGGCTATAGCGAGGAACTCTTAATAAGGCTTTCATTTTAATGAATATTAACGCCCGACCTCACCGTACCAGAGCTGTAAATGATGTAATCAGAACGGTTCCATCGTTTGGAATGGCCTGCACTATCGCAAGATAGTGTTCCATAGAACATGTTTGGAACGTGCTTTCCAGGGCAGTAGCAGCACGCAAAAGCCCATCTAGAACTATACAAGAGCTTGTCCATTCTGCTACCAAAGAATAGCACAATATTCCTCAACAGTATATTTCAAACTCATAGACAGTATGGCAGGTAACTCCAAGCTTGAATAAATGTAAAGATGGAAATATAAAGTTTTAAAAAAATTTTCGGTATCCTTATTAAGAAAAAGCTATCAACTGGTAATTTGTATTAAAAAATTATAAAAATTTTTAGGAGTAATTAAGTTTTTTTTTACAAACATTTTAGTTGTTTCTTAATTAAAAATCTAATTAAATGTAATTAAATTTCTATTTTTGGCGATAAAAAAAAGTTTTGGAAATTTAGGGTGATGCAAAAGTTTTAAATTTATGTGCAATATATGTGGCCTTTTTATGTAGAATACATAAGGTGTTAAGTGCTAAATTATATTTGAATTTTGGATTATTTTGGTTATATTTAAAGTTTGGAATTTTAAATATAGTAAGCGCTTGTTTAATTTTCTTTGTAGTTGGCCATTGATGTTTACCAGACTTGTTGACGTCAAAAATATATTTTAAGCCCACATCTTTAGTATTTTACTACTTACAGAAACATGGCTATCTGACCGCGATAAATCTGACCCTTTTCAAATTAAGAGCTATAAATTTTTTCATCATACCATAGTTGAAAAGAGTGCGGCTGCATATAAAAAAAATATTTTTATTGTCAGACTTTTTATTTAATTTTACCCTAATTAAGAAACTAAATTTAAGTTAAATTATTACTGAACCTACTAGAGTGACACAACATGCTAGGAAACTTTTAGATTCTATTTGTGTGAGTGAGTTGTTCTAATCTAGTTATTTATCGGATACTTTGGCAATTAACCACACATCGAATCATCACTAAGAATTAAGGTTAAACCCAAAATAATAAAAAACGAGATTAAGAAAAAAAATTATTGACGTCATTTTAAATAGGATCCAGATAGTAATGACAAACACGGTTTTTTTTGAGGACTGTAGATAGAAATTTTCTTTTTTAAAAGGCAGGTGGCAATGTGTATTATTTTAACCTAATGCCGCAGTGCAAGCAAGTTACCTAGAGGGTAGTGGGTAGCCAGGCGCTAAGCAACCCTCCAAATAACCCGTAAGGTATGTTCCCGACAAGCAGTTTTAACCAGAACAGCCGCACTGCGATTCCCACCAACTTAAGCAGCGTAGCAACTCGCCAAGCAAGCCACCTGAGTATCAGACCTTAGTCATGCTGGATATTTTCAACCAGGCGCGAGGTAGTGTTTGTTAGGAAAAATTAATTGCGGCTGTTTTTGAACGCAAACCTATATGGGACCCAGCAGACGAATTAAGAAAAAACTCAAAAATGTTGGGGCATGATTTTAAACTCACTTACCGGAGCTACAATTTAAGACTAAACTTGATTTAATTGGTCATTGTAATAATATAGTGTGTGTAAGAACTAGTGCGTCCAAGGTATATTACTTTCTAGTTTCTACCCACTAAACTTCACCCTCTACCCGTCTATAGTGCGGGCTCGGCTTTAGAGTCTACATGGGATCTCAAAGGAAAGTGTATTAATTTTCTCCCTTTAATTTACACTTTGAGCATTTCAAACTTGATGGAAAATTCTAGAAAGCTCATAATTCATATGCTGGACTCATATTTGACTTGTGAAAGTACGACCGTATTAGTAAGAAGATTCGGAGAAAAGAAATATAAAGGTATAAAAGATCGTGGAGTTTTTATATAATTACTTTTTTGTATAAATTATTAACACATATCTTTTTCTTTAAGGAAAAAATGTATTTTTAAAAACTATGATTCATTCTCGAACTCATCGACCTTTAAATACATTTACAATACCACATTATCAAACAGCTTTTTATATGGTGTACATGTTATTTCATTATATAATGTACTTTACAATTTCATTTCTGACAATTAAATAAATTATTTTATCAAAATAATAGTATATTTGTAATTATTGTGGACAATAATGTTGTTTTATAATTTAAATAATTAAAAAAAAAATAGAATATAAGTTTATTATAGTGCTCTTTGGTGAATAAATGCGAGTAGCTACTCTAGCTAGACTTTGCCAGCATAAGCATTAATGCCATTTTCCTGTTTACGCTTATGTACCACCACATCTACTATTTTATATTATTTTTTGTGCTTTTTAGTAAAAGACATTTATTATTACTATTATTATGAATATGATTTTTTAAAAGTATTAAAATGTACGCAAAGGTCAGCGCTTTACCCACAGTCTAAAAATCAAACGCTTATCTGAGTTTATTATTGATGATTCCCATAACCAATCCTGATGCCGCAATTTCGGAAAAAATAAATTGCCAATCTATACCTTGTTGTGTGCAAACTTTTTCAATAAAAATATCACGTTCTATTTTAGCAAATTACTCTAGAATTTGGTTAAGCTTCTTGTTTACATTAATAAAATTAGGACACTGTCTGAATAGATTTTAAAGCAAAGACCACAGCAAGGAATAATTTCTTCTCGACCATCTAAAAAGTAGTTAAATTTCTGGCAACCTCTATGTGAAACGCTTTCATGATAAAGCGCACAAAATTACACATGCCATGTATCTATTAATAATGGCTCTATTTCGCAGCCTGCCATTGTTGATTCAAAAATAAGGATAACATAAAGTATCTGTTTTTCAATCAATAATACCTTTCTTTAAACTAAAAAGACCATAGTCTGCTTCATAAGTCGTAAATTGTCTTTCAGGACTAACTGATTGGGGTTCTCTAAAAAAGATTCAAAAAGATTCTCGTTTTCTGAGATACAATAAGAAAGTAAGTCCAAAAATAAATATTACATTTTATAAGCAAGATATTTTGTTGTAATAACATATTTTCTCCAACAAATAAAATACAAATCTTACATCAAGAGTGATGCATTTAGCTAAGATATATCATTGTCATACTCAACTCTTTGTTTTCCCGATTACAAACAATAAAAAAAAACTCAATTCAATTAAAATTACTCAAAATAATGTTAATGTATAAGTAAAATCGTATTATAATTTTATTAAATCATTTGTTACTTCAACTTTATTTAAGAATACGTTTTTGTATGTTTTTACGTGTATTGTTTAAGGACGACAGGTTTTTACTTCTATCGCATATGTTTAAGAATAAATTTTTGAATGCTTGTAGGTGTAATGTTTATGGAAGACAAGTTTTTACTTTTTATCGCTCTGCGGTCCTAATATAGATCGAAACGTCAGCAATATATTAGAAAAAAACTGAGTTTTGTTTCAATCCAATTAAGTTAGTATGAAGCATATTATCCAAAACTGTTGTCACAAAGTAGCTAAAAGAATTGGAAGATTAGGAATGGAACATTATTAAAATCATTATTATTTGAATTTAATAATTAAACAGCCACTCTAAACATCTTATTATTTCAAAAGGATCTAATGTTCTAAAAATATTGTTATGGAAAACTAAGTCTTTTTTCTCTAACGCCTTACTAATTGCTAGAGTATTTTTGATATTTCACTATTTTTAATAAGCATTATAAACTATTTTCTAACTTGACCAATTTTCACTTGTTGCCTAATACACTAACCAACATTACGTCTAGCTAATAAATATAAGAAACAAGATAATAAGCAAGTTTTAATATTTTTTCTTTGAAGTTCCTGAGTTATCTAATCAACTCAGTGACCAGGTTTTGAAGCCTTTTGCAACAACTTTCACCTTATAAGTTTTTTAAAAGCCTTGGGTCGGTTCCCCTCGAAATGATATCAGCTAGATTATCACTAAATTAAACATGTTTCCAGTTTTTTAGTAAGGGACATAAATATATAAAGAATATAAATTTCAGATATCTGCTTTGCTACAAAAAGACTTACCACGTTACTACGCTGTTCTGCAAGCTAAACTAAGAAAATAGTAGAGTCGCTCCTTGAAAAGCTCTCATCTAAAAGCGAGCAACAAGGCTTTAACTAGATCTGTCATGCAACCACCAGCGACATACTTTTTAATGGATAAATATGAATCTTTAAAGCTAAAAGACTAACGAAAATATGGCCTTAGTCGTCTATACAACGTAGATCAGTATAAACAGCATATGTCGCTTTACTAGCATTTGCAAATCCTTATAATTCAAACTGAATAGAATTATCTAAAGTGAATTGTCTAGAATAATTTTATTTAAATATTCTGATAGCGAATAATCAATCAATCAATCAAATATGCTTTATTGTCAAAAAATTTAAAACATTTTGTAGACAAAGCTATACATAAAAAGCAAAACACGCAAATATAGAAACCAAAATACAAGTACTAAATAAATATATACAAAACTGGGTACAAAAGACATAAATGTAGCTGGTCAAATTTCTTATACTAAATGTAAAAAGAAAGAAAATAGGAAAGTAAATAAAAATAGTAACAAGAAAGTAAAATAAAAAAAGTTATAAAAACAGTCAAAAACACTAATACAATGTTTAAAAAGTCATAAAAAATTGTATAGAAATTTAGCAATACAAAATATTGCTATTCTACATCGTGAAAAATTTAATAATTAGCCAGTGCGTACACGATACTCAAAAATTAATATTAAAAAAAAAACATCTACTGCATATAAAGCTCTCTCCAGTAAATATGATTTCAAAGCATTGCGAAATCGAGGAAAAGATGATTTAATTTCCAAAGGCAGATGATTGTGCATTTTTTTAGCTCCGTCAAGAATAGAGCTTTTTTTAATTCTGACCTTGGGATTGGCACATACAGATCATTCTCTGCATTTTGAAGTGGATAATTGCGAGATGGTCTATTGGGAATTTCTGATATATGCTTGCGAACCAAGCAAATAGATTCAAGAATGAATAAAGATGGAAGAGTTAATATTTTAAATCTTTTAAACATTTCTTGGCAGTGAGCTCGAATATCAAGTCCTAGTAAATAGCGAACCGCTCTCTTTTGTAGTTTAAAAATGCGCTCAAACTATGTCGCACAGCATGTGCCCCAGAATGGAAGGGCGTAACAATGATGGGACTCAAAAAAGGCATAATACACTGTTCTTGATGACGAAAGATTTAATTTCCTGGAAACTGATCTTATGGCAAAACAAGCTGAACTTAATTTTTTAGATCGATATATTATTCCCACTTCAAAGAGCTGTCAACAATAAGTTCCAAAAATTTCACGGATGCAACAACGTCCAAGCTGGTGTTGCTAAGTACAAAGGGTTGGATAGTACCTTTATAAGATAAGACTTTAGTTTTTGAGATGTTTAAGCAGAGAAGATTCGAATCGCACCACGATTTAATGTTGATAAGGTCTTTAGCAATAGTTGCATAAAGTGCCGCAACATCCGCATTGCTCCATGTAAAGCTAGTATCATCGGCAAAGAGACAGATATGCCGCTAATGTTAAGATGGGTAATATCATTAATAAACAGCAGAAACAGAATTGGGCCCAGAACTAAACCTTGAGGTACCCCATATTCTGTTGGACATGGTCGTATCAACCTTTACAAGCTGACTTCTGTAGTTAAGATAGGACTTAAACCATTCGAGAGGCGTTCCTCTGAACCCATAGTGCTGTAATTTCTTGATCAAGATAGTATGATTTACACAATCAAAAGCCTTGGAGAAATCACAGAAAATAGTTGCTCTTGAATGATAATTGTTTATACTGGAGTAAACAATGTTAAAAATGGAGAACATAGCATTATTAGTGAGTGCATTTATTACTCAAGAAGCCAAATTGACGGGGAGTTAGTATTTTATATTTAAACAGGAATGATAATAGTCTTTTTTAACCAATCTTTCTATGATCTTCAATAATGTTGGAAGGAGAGCAATTGGACGATAATTTGAAGCTTGCTCTTTATCTTCTCTTTTATGCAAGGGAATAATTATTGCAGTCTTAAGGCAGTTAGGAAAAACCCCATTTTGAAATGATTTGTTAATTAGGTTTCTCAGATGGTTTAAGGTGTTATCAGGCAGATTTGAGAACATTTTTAGAGTAAGATCATTTGTATCAGATGATAATTTGTTTCTTATTTCATTTATTGTACTTTGAAGCTCTGTTATTAGTACAGGGGTAAAAAAGAAACTATGTAAGTTTTCATTAGAGAGATATGACAGGGGATCATGAGAAGGTGTTATAGTAGTCATTAGGTTTTTAACCACGTTTACAAAGTAATCGTTAAGATTCTCAGGTGAAGAGGGGATAGTGCTAGTCGAAGAAGGTTTATTTCTTAATTCGTTAACAATATACCATGTTTCTTTAGCAACGTTACTAGAATTAGCCAGCCTGTTATTATAATAAATATCTTTTGCGGCCTTTATTGCTTTTCGATACAATTTCCTGTATAGCCTTACATAATTATATAAAAATATGCTGTCCGAAAATTTTTTTAGGTATGATAAAGAGCGCATGTTCCTTACAGACACACGTAAGCCTTCTATAAGCACAAATAATATAGAGATCATATAACTTATGGTGAACGATGGAAAATTCAAAAACTTTTTTAGATAATAAGTTATCAAACTTAGTTTCTTGTGAACAATCGGTGATTGTAGACATTATTATAGTACCTCCATGACATAAATTACTTCTGTTAAATCTTGCTATTGTAGTGTAATTTTTAATAAATACAGGTTCATCTATGTTTAACCAATGTTCAGTTATAGCAACAATTTCTGGAAAATTTAGCTCCTCCAATAAAAGAAATAGATCATTAGTTTCATGTCTTAAGAACTGAATATTAAGTAGAAATACACTAAGCTTGCTGTTGTCCGATTTATCAGAGGGTGCTTGATGCTCTTTTTGCGTCACTTTATCTAAAACTTTTTATTTCTAGATGGGGAACCGCTAAAAAAATAGTTGACTTTCCCTAACTTTTTAAAGTCGTAAAAGTCTTTCAGATGAAAAAAAGGATCTAAAAGTAGAAAGGTCTTCTTCAATTTCATCCGAGCCAATACCATAGACGTCGTGAAAGCGGTTATAAAGACGTCGCAGGGAATCCAAGTCAGTAGATAGTCTGAGTTCATATTGTGAAAGTATCTAGGGGCATGGAAGTAAAACGACTGTAAACATGGAAATAATTTAATTTCCATCATTTTTAAAACAAAATTATTGCTCCTGCTGTTCAACTAATTTTAACGTATTTTTATGGAAACTTAGTATTATTATTACCAATAAATCAGCCCGGGTTTCCCTTTGAAAAATTGGAAACTTCTGGTGTATGTAATGACTTTTTTCGTAATGGAACATATTTTTTAACTCAACTATTAGCTATATTAACATCATCCGAAATTGAAAGTACTGTGGCTTAAAAATTATTAACGTAGTTTAGCTAAACTAATAATATTGCTGACCGCCTTCGGTAATATCAATACTGCTGTTCGATCTTGTAGCTAAAAATAATGTAAAAGATGTCCCGTACCTGACGCTATGTAATTTAAAATGTTGCTAATGTTGTTATGTTTAAGCTGGATTTTTGTTCTACATACTCTATTTTAAATAGTCATAATTAAATCAAACACTTCAGACTCACTAACAGATATAAAATTGCTTTTATAACTATTATAATGCTTTTATAAAATTGCTATTCTAGAGTCAGGTCATAGCTTTGATCCGAGAACCAATGCAGAAGAATTTTTCATGTCTTTTAAAAAGGGTTAAAAATAGACTTTATAGAAGCTTTTAAAATAAATAAAGCCTTTAAATCTCCTAACTTTACTTGCATCAATAAACACCACATTTGACCGCTGTACCAGTTTTGTAATATATTTTATACAGTTCTGGTAGGCTTCTGGTTCTTATTAAGATTAGAAGTTTTTTTTAGTCTCTGATGATGGCGATTACAATAGCCGAAATGCATAATACATTGGTTCAAAGATATTTTACATTTTATTGTCGGGAAAACGGCAACCTTGCTTAACCTTTATAGTTCTACTTATCTGCTAAGTATAGATTTCTACACTTGCAGATAATAATTATATCTATTTCGTTTACTTTTAATTTTAAGGATTATTTTTGAGTTTGTTGTTTTTATAAGGGTGACTTGAGGATTGAAGAAATTATTTTTAAAATCAAATATTATATATTAAAGAGATATTGTATACTTTAAGAACAAGTCTATATCTACTGAGTATGCACATGCGGATTTTTAAATTTAGCGTATAGTCCATCCAGAAACAGAAGAAAAGAACGGCGTCATTTTGTTTAATTTTGTTAGCACTAATTGTAAGAGCTACGTTTTAAAGAAATTAAACACAATGTCTGAGTCAAGAAGAGTTATAAAAAAATGAATTGAAATTTAAAACGGAAATGTTACATGTTTAGCTTATAACAAAGCATTATCAGACCTAAACTCTGAATCATAAGTATAATATATTAAATACGCTAATATCAATGACTTTTATTACTTCCCTAGAGATCTTTTTTTTTTCAAAATGATCTCTATAAATAAGTTTAATCATAAATACATTTGACCGAGAAATAAAAATATTATATTATCAAATTGTATGCCTCATTTGTTATCCGCATATTATCAATATTATAATTACCCATTATAGTATGCTAAAGCATTATAATTTAATTAACGTTATATCTGGTCAAATAGGCATTATATCTTCTGAAGGTATTAACTAAGCCATGATAATCAATCCACTTTGGCAAATAACTACTGTTATTACGAATAACACTAATTCGAATTGAGTTATTGAATTTCAATTACGTAATGTAGTATTGGTATTAGGGTTAAGTAAATAACACTAAGACAAAATAAATGAATATTTTTATATCTTATAATATTGGTTTAAAGTATTATTTTTAAGAACTTAAATATTAGGAGCAGTAAAATTACGTTTTTAAGAGAAAGGTTTAAATATATTAGATGACTAGACGTCACCATTTTCTCACATTTCTGAGCCATAATATTGTTCCTCTTTTAGTGTATCTTCTCATTACAATTTTTCCTTCGATTAGGATTTTCTTTTTTTCACTTTGTATAACATACATTGTTTTTTCACTCATCATTTTCCAGGGCTTTATTAAAAGAGAGTGTTTAGGATAATAAATGATCATAGTGCTGGTCTTACAACACCATATTTCATAACAAAGATTCACAAACATACAGATTTCATTCAAAACGGCTCCGAACATTATGAAGAATTTCTGATGCAATAACTCGAGATTCATTAATGATGTGTTAGCGTAATTTGCTTATTGACTCTGCCTGAGTTTCATAAATTTTGCTTTTCGCCATAAAAAAAATCTAAGGGAGTCAGGTCAGGTGATTTTGCGAGCCACTCTATTGATCCTCTTCCGCCAATCCATTTACTAGGTACGTCCGAATTAAGTTTTCTCTCGAATAGCAAGGGTATAATGAGGAGATGCATCTTGTTGAAATCTTAACTCTTTAGCAATAGAATTGTTATTGTTTTCTTATGTTCTGTGAATGCAGAATCGATTGTCTCTTCTAGCAATTGAATATACAGTTTTCCGATTTCTTTGGAAAAAAAGGACCAATTAAACAATCACCATAAATTCAAACGCAAACGTTTAATTTCTCTGGACTTTGACTATAAACATCATGAATTAAATGTGGATTTTCAGCAGTCCAGTCGACAATAATTGTGATGGTCAAAGTTTTATATAAAAAACAGTTATTAGAAAAACAAATGTTAAATACTAAATTTGGATTATATATTATTTGTCCGGTCATAATCTCGCAAAATTCCAAACGTCTGTCAAAATCATCTTTGTTCAATTATTGTTATTGAACAAGATATATTTTTATTAATATAGACGAGGCTACTTTTAATAGCAATGGTGGAGTACATTGCCATAGCATGCATTATTGGTCTGTCGAATAGCCCCAGTGGATTCAAGCAGTTTAGCATCAAGGACGCTGATGTGTAAACGTATGGTGTAGTAAAATATCTGACTCTATTATAGAACCATATTTCATTGACAGGGCACTAACGGATAACGCTCTCTTAGAGTTCTGCACAAACACATTGCCAATTTTATTGGAAGATGTAAATCTGGGCGCAGTATGTTTCTACAACTTGATGAGTGTCCAATCCATTTTGTTAACCAAAGAAAATATGATAATCAAAATTCAAAATGCCATTCATTGCTTACCTAAAGAGGAAATTCGTTAAATTTAAAAACTTGTGCACAATGCACGGTGTGGTCGATGGTTTCTGATTAATATTTCTCGTCAAAAAACGCTTAAGACTTATTATGGTTGAGCCAACACTATTTATCATATATAAAATAAAGTTACCGCCTATAAGGAATTTGCCATTAATAACATCAAATGCTTTTCAATAATTTAACAAAACAAGCGCCAGAGCAAATCTCCTGTCATGGGCCTGATAAACATTATTAGTTACTACATATGAGGGGGAAATAAAGGAGGGGCTTCCAGAATCTATATTAATGAACAGCTTATACGAATACAAATCCGTAATTTACGAATGGCCCCTGTGTATCGAATCTTATTATCTAGCACTTAAATTACTAGAATTTGTTTTTAGTCACGCGTCAACCTGTAACGTCCTTCGGGTAGAGAAATCTTAATAGGCAAGTGAAGACTAACAATTAGTTTAAATTCCCATAGCGCCAATCTCCAGCAGGTAAGCCGATTAAAGTGTATTATCGATATAAATCATGTTAGTTCATAGGCCTGCCGTCCAGCTACTTGTCTTTATAATAGCCGTTAGTTTATAAGCTAATTGTTAAGGGACGAATTATGTGGGGAGATTCTAAAGCTATTAAGTATGCAGTAGTTGTAGTATGCAAATAGCTTGGCAAGATATTGGTCAATTTTAGAGGTTTATTAGATCAGTGCACTTCTACTCAAATAAAAATATAAAGAATTTTTCTTTGGCCAGATAAATAAAACCAAAATATTTGATATAAGAAATTCGTAGTAAGTTAGATAAAATTCTCTCTTAGGTAACGACAAAGTTTAAACGTGTTTATGACGAGGTTTGGTGAATCTTTTGTTGGGGAAACTTGAGGGCAGGATTGCAAGTAGTTTCTGTATGCCGCCCAATTTATGAAAATTATAGGGGGTGGAAAGAGAAGAGTTGTTTACAATGTGACCGAGTTCCATATACAGAGTGCTTCAGAATAAGACGCTGATCCTTGTAACGAAGTTACAAGATTTTGTCTTTATTTTATAGTAATAAGGGTAAGCCCAGGCAGTCTTTTATAAGACAACTTAGATAATTTTGCTCCGTTAACATTTTAACCTCCAATTTTATAATTTACGTAACAAAAAGATACATTTTAAGCTTTACCTGTGAGTCATGAGGCGTTTATAATTGTAAACATACATAAAGAAACCAACTTAAAGAGGTTTCTAGCCTGATAGTATCCTGGAAAGGTTTGATTTCTTATAGGTTATACTTAGTTCTCCGTTGACTATGTTGTAGTCTCTGGCCTTCATTGTTTTCAGCCCTGGTTATTTTTAGGATAATGAAGTACCACAAATACCTAAAACTGTTTTGATTAAACTGTAAAATTTTTGTTTATCTTTGTTTAGCATATTCCAAACAGCGGCGACAACAAACTTTTGAAAAAAATTGGTTTCTGATGATTATTCATCTTTTATATACTAGGTTGTGTGAAATATCCGTCACTGTCAATCAAAAATATTGGTTTGTCAATTTGTTCTTGAAAGTTATTTCGAAAAGTGTTAGATAATGCCTAAAAAAGATATAATAGTTATAATGAATAATCGCAGCTGATGATTTTAAATATATTGGCTTTTTTTCAACTGGAAAAGGAACAAGTCCGAAACGGAATTGCACTTCAAATTGAGAATCTGATACAGCGAGCCGCAGATGCAACAAAATTGAGCAGAACGATCGCAAATATAAAGAAAAATTAGATAAAATCAGATCAGGATTACGCAGCCCGTATATCTTCTAAGCAAAAGATAGCAAAAACCAAAATTACAACATATTTGAAACATAGAAATCGGGACACAATTTATTCTATGTACGCCAGAAAAGAATATGTAATATTGGCAACAATAAGAGAAAAGTTCAGGAAAGAAATTGAATATTTTGAGTTTTCCATTGACTCCTTAAGAAGATGGATCAATAGTATAGGCTTCAAGTGGAAAAAATCAAATAACAGAAAATATTTGATGGACTTGCCAAATATTGTTCATAAATGAATCAATTTTTTAATTTCTATAGATCATTGGCAAAAATATGTTTTTCATACAGAAAAGGTAATTGAAGAGGCTTGGGAGGCAATACAAGTGTGTGATGCCTATAACATTCTGCCACTTGTGATTACGACTGACGAAGACGCCGATGACGAAGAAAATATCTCTGATTTCAGTTCTGACTCTGACAATACTGACGAGATTGATTAGGCTTTTTTTGTTCTAGCAAATTTTATTTTATGATCGTCGTTTAAGTATTCAATGCATTGCAATTCATTCATTGCAATTTCATTAACTTGGTAATGCAATATGGCGTGTTTTTTTTGAGTTTGTATGTTTTATTTTTTGGAACGGTATTTTCATTCAAATGTGTTAACATATTCCTTCCAGCAGAATTTTTTTCATGAACAAGTAAATTAAATTGTCAGTATTTAAATTTTTCCCAGTGAGTTAAAATAATGTTATACCATTATTCACAATTTTTGTAAGCTCGGTTTTGTTACGTCTACTGCTCGTGCCGAATTCTACTTTTCAAATATGTTGTAGATTTGGTTTTTGCGGTCTTTTGCTTAGAAAATATATAAGCAGCATAATCCTGATCTGATTTTATCCCATTCTTCTTTATATTTGCGATCGTTGTTGTGCTTAATTTTGTTGCATCTGCGGCTCGCTCTATCACATTCTCAATTTGAAGTGCAACTCCGTTTCGGACTTGTTTATGTCCCATTATTTCTGATTAATTATAATAATATTTGTTAATTTCTGAACGTATAAAAATACATAGCAGACTAATAATTTCTGAAGGCGATGGTAAAGTTTCCAACCTAATATTGATTGGCAAAAATATCTACGCCATACGTTTTTTCTCACCTGGATGACGTAACTACAAATGGGTATAATTTCGACTTTACACATGTGACCAGCTTTTGTCCCGCTGTTTTCACCTAGAAATACCCGGTTTTGAAAGCTGAAACTAAGTTTGTTTACCATATAAGGTCATAGCCTATAACTCCGTACCGTTTTCATGAGGAAAAACTCTATTTTCATTAAGTTTTCCCAATTGCATTTTTATCCAACGATTGGTTCCGAGGATGTTCGTGTGTCGTCAGCATCCAAATTCCTGCGATGGGTATAAAAAGGTTCCAGGTCCACCAAGGTGACACATTTGTCGCAGTAAGGTCGTACCATACCTTTCGAGCGAAGTACCAGTAATTTTTCCATATTTCAATACTGTTAAATTTCCAATATTTATGTTTAATTTTGTCTTGACGTTGACAGTGTGAATTGGGTTAGGTAAGAGCCACCTGTTGACAGTTGACCGGCCGCTTTCAAGCTCGCGTATTAGGATCTATATCGAATCCTTTGCTATTGATATCGTTCCATCCCGTTCCGTTTTATTTAATTTTGAAACTGTTATTTGGGCCCATCTTTTTTCGTGTTTTGTAGGGCAGGTAGTAAGTGGGATATATTAATAAAATAATCGTAAAATTATCCGCGTTACGGTATTTTAGTTGTCATTTTTACAAGCTTGAAAGATGGTGGTATTTTATTTTTTCCTCTGTGAGTTTTTATCTGGGATTAATTATTAGAATATTCATATTGATACCGTTCCGCTTTATAAACTTTTAAAACTGTGGTTTGGACACTATCTTTGTTCGTGTTTTGTAGGGCAAGCCACAGTCGCGAATATTAGTAACTGGTGCTTGGACACTATCTTTCTTCGTGTTTTGTAGGGCAGGTAGTAGATGGGTAATTAAACCAACGTTTCATTAGTTCCGTTTGCGAAATTTACATTCTTGTTTGGAACCAGAGAAACACTCACTGCGGATTCATTTTGTATTTAATTGATAATTTTTATTGTTGACTTTTTATTTTCTGCTCTGTCCACGACCGTGCCGTTCCGTTTAATTATTTTATTGATGAAAACTACTGCTTGGACACTATCTTTCCTCGTGTTTTGTAGGGCAGGCAGTAGTACTTGTCTTCGCAAAGTGGTGAAAGACAAATAATAACCGAGTCCATGATAATATAATTACTATCCGTATAGCAACAGAGCAGAGGTAAATGTTGACCGATTGATTGAGATTGCTTCGCTCGATTGGTGTTGAGTTTCCGGCTTTGGTTAACGAATGTCATCCGTAACCGCTTGTACAAAACATCACAACCCCGTCCCTTAAATCATACCATTTTGCGTCATTAATAGAGTGCCGAATTTTCCGGTACATCTTCTCAAATAACTGCCTGTGCTTAATCATAGAAATTGGTAATAAAGATTGTTAAATTTTAAGGACACTTTTGTTCATTTAGTTTTAAGCAACCAAACCTGTTACTTATTAGTATTTGTAATAATAAAGATTAAGAGCAATAAGATCTCATTATAACCGGACAGTCTACTTTCAATCTCTACCTGGTTTCTCCACTGTCAAAAGGCTTACCCAAGAGGCTAGAGGGGACTCTAAGCTCCTTTAATTACTTAGAGTGGCGCCCGAGGCATTTTGTCAACTTTTTCTCCTATAACTGTATAAAGAAATAGTGAGGGGGGTTGACGGATACCGTGCGACGTCAAAGGTTAGAGGGTGGACATACGGCAAGTACGTAAGTACCCCCGCTAGATCCTTAAGGGTGGTAATACGGTAGTAGGTGATTTTAAAAAGAAAAGTTCAAATAAAGTTATGTTATAAAGTCCTTAGCTTTTGAGCTACAGAGTGTTATAAAAGGATTGTGCTGGCCACTTTTAACAGCTAATCTAAACAATTTTTTTTTTTTATTCTAATACTGAAATAATGTATGTACATAATTATGTTTGTAAATTAAATAAATTTATTTTTTTTACTTATAAATTGACCATGCATAAAAATGTATTTTTTGCCGTGGTAATCGCATGTCAGACGAAAAAAAATTCCAAGAAATCAAATTTACCCTAAAATGAATGATGATTATAAAAATAGTTCTTATTTTACGGAAAAGTAGTTGTATGCACAATTTTTTTCAATTTAACTTTCTTAACATCTAACTAAAAAAAATTCCTACATCAAAAAATGGCCGTTGATACCCGGAGGATGTATGCTAAATTGGATAAATATATCTTGGAAGTTATTAAATTTATAATGAAGAACCAATTTTCTTCTTAAGATTTCAACACCCAGTTGCTCAATAGCTAAGGGGTTTAGGACATAGCTTTATTTAAACTTTTCTTTGCAACATGTCATTATTACGTTAGAAAAAATTTAATATATAACAATCTCACTATTCCGTTTTACTTATAAAATGGCGAAACTTAAAAATCAATATAACTATTCGTCTAGAGTATGCATAGATGGCATTGGGTACTGGCTATTTAACAATGGTCTTAGGCAAGCATCTACGCATAGTGTTTAAAATCTTTACTTTTATTGTACTACTTCTATTGTTAAGATAACTATGTATTTTGTTATTTACAGGAACTTACTTGGAATCTTATACCAGTCACTATTATTTTATACTTTTCGTAAACAATATTATTTTTAATTTTATAAGTAACTAATTTTCAGCTTTTCTCCCTTTAACTTGACAGAGTCCAGGTTGCCCATGCTTCGGAATGTCTGTTTGAACATTTCATTATACGTTTGTATTTCCTGTCAGTGCTGCTCATTGCCTGTGAACGGCATGACATTAATGGATTTCTGGCAAGTAGTTAGGTCAGAGAGAACTACTATATTTTTAATAAACTTTTGTCTCAACAATGTACATTCGTCGGACTTATTTAACAATTTTATGATTTTTCAATATTAAGATTTCTCTTTAATTTTAATAAATACAATTTCATTTATGCAAAAGACAGTCATTTGATGGTCTGGAAGCGTTACACTTAAGTGAACGGCTTCCAAGCAATCCTTTATTTTTTCCATATTAAATATGTTTTAATTTATCTAAACCATAATTTTTTGAGTTCTGGTTAATCTACGTATGGATTTCTTTGTTAAATAGACCACGTTTAGCCTTCTTTCCGATTTGAACAGTCGACCGATCAAGTTGGCTTAAGCCATATTTTATGCCGACCCATATGAGCTTCTTTTTAATTAAGAAGGGGTCAACCACAGACAAGGTGAGTACCATAGATATCATATTATTCCTTTCGTTATTTTTTTTTTATTTAATTTAACTTTGCTTGAATTTTCGTATGTTTAATATCAAATCATTTATTGGCTCTGAAGCATAAAGTAATTTACATTTTGTTTCAGCTCATCGACTGCGCTATTCAATCAGCTATTTGTTTTATGCTATATAATCTGCGATTTGTTAATTATAAATTAATATTTATTTGTTATTACCTAAGGATCAGCATCTTATTCTGTTACACTCTGTATAAGTAGTCAACTGAGCATAAGAATATTTTTGAAGAGGTCGAGAATTTCAGATAAACAATGAAGATCTATATGATATAGTTCTTGGATAAAGCATACACTAAATGTAATGACATCTACCTCTTCCTGTATAAGGAAACTCTTCCGGTTGTGGCGCTGATGCAGCTAGGTTGTTATGCTATATTATCTGAAATTTAAGGATGGGGGTACTGCTGTTTTAGCGAAAACTTTGGTGATTTATTTAGAATATTTAGGACATCTTTAATTTGACGCAGTATGGATATCTCCATAAATAGGGTGCTTAGAAGCTTCTTGGATTGCTGCGACAGATGATCTTTGCCACATTTTATCCACTTAAGGGTGAGCACTGCACTGGGATTGTCAGTGACCAGTAAATATAATTGACATCTGTGGAATTAGGCGTTCTGTGCTTTGGTTCTTTGGTCATCGATACAAATAGTGCGCTGGAAGATGTAATTTCTTCCTTGGAATGCCGACGAGGATCAGTGGAACTGGGTTTCTATCGGCGTTCTCCTAACAAGACTTTGAAAAAAGGGTGAATCTTGGAACCTTAATTTGTCGACAATTAAGGTAGTTACTCAGTGCTTAAGAACTCTTAGAAGCATTACGTAAATCCATTTTTATTCTGGGCGAATTAATAATACTGTTGTGTGTTCCTTGAATTTTTAAGAAACGTATTCCGATGACTGCATTTTGCGATAACTCACTATTGACTGGGGTTGTTTCTGAGTATTATCATATTTATTGACGACACGAATAAAATTAATATTTATTTATTTTAAGTAACCAGTACTTTAAAACCACATCGAGGCTTGTCTCTGAAGATAAATATTAGGTATTTTTCCCATTTTGGAATTTTGAGGGACGAGATCAGGAAGATGTTGTCGCCTGAAGTCAGGTTTAGGGGCGGCTAAAGACGTAACTAAAGTAGTTTTATCGGTAATTGGAGTTTTTTTTAAAGCTTGAGGGCGGGGGCAGAATAGCTCGTTTTCTTCCTTCCAAGGAGCACTAGAGGTTCAGTTTCCAGTCGAAGAACCAGGAGAACGGTAATGGCCAGGTTGATATTTCGCAGAAAGGCAGAGGAGGAGGGTTAGTAATTATTGGACCTGAGGAAAAATTAATATCAAAAACATTAGTCTTTCCTTAAACGGCGGCATAGAGTTGAAGTTGCAGTTCCCCGCTTATTTTTGCCTAAAGGCGGGCTTGGCTTCTTGCGGTAAGGATAATTTGCTTATCTAGGCACTCCTATAAATTGACTGTCAGTCTCGTTTGACTCATAAGGCCGGTTGCACACTGCACGCGTTTTCGTACGAAGTTTACTCGTGCGAATACGTACGTACACGCCCGAACGATCCCAACCTTTCAAGTATTATGAGAGCGCGCAGACTGGATCCGAATTAATCGTACGTATCCGTACGTCTAGTTCCGACATCCGAAGTCAATCCAAACTTGTTGTGATTTTTCGTGCGTTTATTACATTAATTAAATAAAATATATAAACATGGATGTAGAAAAACTAATTAATTTGGTTTACAATCACAAATGTTTGTGGGATCAGAAAGATTCAAGTTATCACTTACGAGATCTTCAGCGCAAGGCATGGCTAGAAATATCCACAGAAATGAAAATATCTGGTAAGTAAATTTATTAATACGGCTATTAATAATTAACAGATAAATGAACAGTTTTAATGATTCAGTTAATTATATTAGTTTAGTTATTTATATTATAATTATTTCTTTAAGTGTTACAAGCAAAATAATTTGTAAGTGCATCCCCTATATTGTAGGCTCTCGTGTTTCTATTCTCTCCTGCAGTCATGAATCTGTTTTTAATTTTATTTTTTGGCAGTGGTATTTCCATAGGCAAATTATAAAAACCTTCCTTATCAATTATAACGTTATGAAGTAAACATATACATTTTATTATGACATCAGCATGATCGGGATTTACTTCAATTGCTTTTAATATTAATCTCCATTTGCTGCTCAGAATACCAAAGGCACACTCAACAACTTGCCTTGCATTTGTTAAGCGTTTGTTAAATATTTCTTCTTCCGGTCCCAAATTTCTTTGGGGATAGGGACGCATGAGATATGTCTTTAACGGGTAAGCTTCATCACCAACTAAGAAGTGAGGCAAAGCTATGTTAGTGCCTGGTAGTACTTTTTCCTGGTTTGCGTTGAGAGCACCATTTTCCAATTGTCTTGAGAGATTTGAATGAGAGAATATTTCATCGTCACTCTCTTTGCCATAGGCTCCCACATCTACAGTAATAAATCTGTATTTTGCATCTACAACAGCTTGCAATAGAATTAAGAAAAATGATTTATAATTACGAAACATGCTGCCAGAGTGCGCTGGTGCGTTTATCCGTATATAATTACCGTCAGTGCTCCCAGATCAATTAGACCTTAGAAACCTCCATTTTGTCCATAAATCATTAGATATATTAACCATATTTTCATTTGATGGAAACTTCATATGAATTTCGAAAAGATTTTCCCAAATAATATTACAAGTTTTATGTATAATACAACCAACAGTATTGTCTAAAATTCTAAATGAATATCCAAGAGTCTTGAAAGATGAACCTGTCGCTAGGTACCTGTAATAGAAGACAAAAATTTTATTTTATTTTTCAGTTAAAGAGCTAAAAAAGAAATGGCGAGGTCTACGAGATACTTTTGGGAAGGAGCTCAAAAAAGTCATTACTTCAGATCATACTTCAGATCCCGATTCCAAATGGCCATATTTTCAGCTTCTGCTATTTCTTCGTAATATAAGTATAATGTGTAAAAGGGAGCTTAAAAGTAGCGTGCTAGACACTTGTAATAGTTCTGATGGAGAAGATAGTTCAAATACAAGTAGCAGTTATATGCTTTCGCCGTCCCCCGGCCAATCTTCGGAACCAAGTAGCGAACAAATTCCAAAGAAGACTTTTAAATCTCCAATTAGAAAAAAAATTAAAATACGTCAGGCAGATGAAATCGATACAAAACTATTACAGATTGAAGAAGAAAAGTTGAAGTGCTTTCAAAAAACTGCGAATGATCCTAATGCCCAATTTCTAATGAGCCTTTTGCCATTTTTAAAAGATATCCCCAATCATCGCAAATTAATGGTAATATCAAAATTGCAACAAGTTCTTATAGACGAACAAAATGCTGTACCTCCTGTGGTAGTGCTTGATCAATCTAGTGACTCGACCCAGTTTAATGTTGATCTCAGTATGTCACAAAATAATTCAGCACAAGGACTATCGCAAGAATATATTTGTCCACAGTTCTCAACCGGTGCTCTCCTTCAGTATGCAATTTAATCCAAACACCAGTAATTAATATAATATGTAAGTTATGTTTGAAATAAAGAAATATGAATAAAAGAACTATATTTTAATTCCTTACCTCAAAGTTACATTTAATCGTTCTTCATTGTGTCGCGAAAGTTACTATATTTAGTCACCTTAGGTCTGATAATGTTCAGAATATATTTAAAAGTTTCTTTCTTCATACGTGTATAACCATGTTACAGTAATTGGTCATTAGATAACTCTTCCTTAATATAATGAAATTCACCGAATTCCTCTCTCTTCAAATATATTTCACGCACCCACTCAGTTCTTCGATAGTGACGACGTCTCCGCAGTCTTCGAATTAGAAGAGAATTATCTTGAAGGTATATGTTCATTACGCTATAAATATAAACTCCAAACAAAACAAATTAAAAATAATAGGGTTTAATGAATACAATGTCACCGCTTATCCCCTATCTTATTTGACGGAGAAAAACGTATTCAGTGTGCGCACTTAATTCGTACGACTAGCATCGTACGTTTACGTACCATACAAATTCGTATCCAATGTACGACCGACCTAAGTCTGAGACGCAAGACGTATAAATTTGATAGAACCCCTTAATTGTGAAAGTAATTTTAATACCTTTCGTAACTTAACACCTTAAAATGTATTTTTAATCTGTATCTTTTAGGTTTTATTGATTTTTTTTATAGTATCTCTGGACCTATTCTATGTCCGAAAAATGTTTGATTAATCGTTTTTCCATAAATCTAGTAGACCGGAATATTTTCAGCTACCCTTTCAAATCTATTTTGTTTTTCTGGTTTAGGCTAGTGTTTCATATTTTAATTTCGGTTATTTCGGAAAATTATGGATGCCATTCTCTTTTTAATATGGTACTCGACTCTATCAAGTGGCTTTTTGACATTTGTGAAAATTTAAACGGTTGCAAAAATCTTTTGTATAATTCCATATTGCCGTGCTAGAAACTAGCAATCAAATTATTGCAAGTATTTAAGAAGACGCAGTGCTATTTTATGCAAAAAGATAAACTATTTGCACAACACAGTCAAGAGTCAACAAAAAATGTAAAGATAATATTCATCATACCCCGGGTTATTCTTTGCTCCAGGGACCAACACCTATTATAGAGAGCCTTCAAGATATAAGAAAATAAGGAAAATCACATCAATTTTATATTTGTAATAAATGCTATTACGAGAGTAACGACAAACTATGCCACCTATCAAACCTCTAACGCATTAATTTATCTCTCGACCAGTAACTTTGAGAATAAATAATAATCGATGTAACGGGTGACTATTTCGATGGCCAATAGTTTTGAAGCCATACCCTAAAGACGTGAGAGACCGTCCATGCAGAATGAAAAAAAAACTATCTAGGGCCCAATCTCGATAATCAAACCACTTAAGTGATTTACTTGATAGATCATTTATGCTACTACCGTTACACTTCGGAAATAAAATAAATTTTTTACAGTAGTCGGAAAGTTTTGCTTATTTTCTCATATTAACAATATGAAGACCAATTAGATTCAATCTAATTTTATATTTCTAAAGTAGTTTTACGGATGGTATAAAAGGCGCTATAGCTACGCATAGAAAAACTGAGTGTAAATTTGTTTTTTTTTCTAAAACATAAATTCTCGTTAAAAGGAGATTAAAACAATATGTAGGAATTGATCTAAAATGCAATATGTAAGGGCAGGCTATGGGCAAGATAGGAAAAAATATATCGATAACCCTATCGACCAGGCAAACATATCCCACTCTAGAGTAGTTTCTGGAAGCACAAGATGCTACATCGACTAGAGGCATGTGGAGATTTGTTTACTACGTTAGAATTCGCATTCAATCCATTTATAGAAAAAAATACTATTGCCAAATTAGCTTCATTTTAACTGAAATAGTCATGATTTCTATTACCTTTATCACATTAATTTTAATTCTGATAACCGCTAGTGAGGCGATAGCATGACTGACACATCAGAATATAACTACGTAGTTTAGTAGCTAACTTGTTAGAATTTCAGCTGCAGTTGCAAAACCGACGTCACGGTCCATATTAAAGCTTGCCATCAATTAGGAACAGATAACCACAACGCGCCTGTTATATCGATTTTGTGGCCGGTTCAAATATTTGTGTAGACACATCATTATCGGGCTTTTTGTTTATTACGCTTTAATCTTTTAGCTAAATTTATCTAATTTTAATTGTTATAATATTATTATATTGGGGACAAAATGTTAAAAAGAGTACTTTGTAATATTATCAAAAGTCAAGTTCAGGGTCTCCTGTTGACCCAACGAGAATGCGAAGTATTTTTTCCATATATTCTTATTTTTTCCTTCCATTGATAATGTTTCTCGATTATATGCTCCCACATGACAGCATGTATTGGAAGACAGTTTTTAATAATATGTATTTAAAAATATTTTTGATAAATTGAAATTTGTTACAAAATAGTATTCGCAAGCATTGTTAAAAAGATAAAATTTAGAGTCTAAGGGTTAGTTCTGTGCCTTATATAAGATATTAGAAGCAATGTTAAGGACAAATAAAAATATTACAAATAAAAATATAAAATGCAATACACAGGGTCTCCTGACAGCTTACTTATATCAAATTAAATATCTCATATATATTTAAATAGAAAAATCCATTAAGGTATTAAGTAGCCCATACATAGTAATCAGGTCACAAATAACTAGACTATGGTAGCCGAGGTAGCATTACGATACTTTGATTTAAAGTTTTCATCAGACCAAACGGAATGTATTGAGTAAATGAAACAAGCCTATTCACTTAACACAGATGGCATACCACTAGATGACATGCTACTATAATTTGATCAAAGGCTTTTAAAAAATTAGTATAAATTATTTAATGAATTCAACCAGACATACAGGATGAACTTGTATATGATGAATACAATCTCGCATACTAAAGAAGCCGTACTAATCTAGGGAGATTACATTTTTTACATAGTTAAACAGAGACTGATATAAATAATTTTTCAAAACTTACAAAATATTGATATTACTCTGAAATTGAACATCCGACCCCATTCTCCAGCTCTGAATGTAAGCGATATTCTAGCTAACTTCCAGTAGTCAGACATTTGCTTCATGACCAGTATTAAGTTCAAAATGTAGGTAGGAGAAACAACCAAGTCTAACTAATGGAATATCAACAAATTCTGAATTGCTGAAGGTGAAAAAATAATCGATGTCAAAAGACAATGTAAATCTCTGGTTTAAAAATGATGCAAAGCATTTACTATTGGTTAAAGATTTGTGACAGATTGTTTGAAGCATTATCGCTAAAACGGCAGAGCAGTGTCCTATTTTCATGTCCTTTTTTAAGATCACATGATAATGAATGATATTCATTACTCTCACATTACTACTCCTTTCACCATATACAAGGGTCGTTTAGACTGCTCTATCTCGACCAACATGCCTCGCCATGTATTGCAGATTCGAACATGACAATTTTACAATCTTGGTATCAGCACAGCCCCTCAAAATGATCTTGCTTGGTTTGGGTATCTTAATTTTTTCCGGAAGAAGGACCCGTATATTGTAATCCCCTTTATAGTGTAAAATAACTTCCTCATCCTCTATCTTCAGAACTTACTGGTTAAAGCTTAACTCGAAACCCCTTGATGTCTATTTCATGCTTAATCTTAGCCACTATCACTTATTGTTTTAATGTAGCTCCTCCTATGGTAATATGACATTTGTTTCACCAAGGGCTTTTTCTCAATCTTTCGTCGCTGTTTGTAGACACTATTGTAATTGCTGAACATTTTCTGCACATTTGACTAAGCCGGGTCTTTTGATTGTTTTTGTCACACCTACATTTAGTAATATAGTGCAATTTTGTCAATACACGCATCGACGAAAACACTCTTGGTATGGAGCTGCACCAAGGACACCTGGGCGGTTTTTACTAAGGCTTGCTAAATACAGGTTGACGTACGCTCCTTGGCATCGACCTTATTTAATTTTCCAGATTAGGGTCTTTGAAACTAACGCATTCTAGACTAGACAGTGTCTTCTTATGTGAGCTGCTTTGCCACATTTGGAACATTGCAATTTCCGGTCCCTGCGGCTGCGTCTTCCATTAACATCCCTAACGATCTGCTTAACTAATTATTCGAAGTCGTTCTCTCTTAGAATAATTTACCGGAGCCGAGCCTGGCTCTTGTTTGTGTTCTTGGCGGTTTCAAATTCAAGGGCCCCTATTAGTGTATTTACTAGCTTAGATGGATGTGCTAGTAGTAAATCCTGCTTTATTTCACCATCGCGGAGTTCATCCAGGAATGCTTAAACTGCCAAATGTTCAAGGATTTTTTCCTGGACATATAAATATGCCAGTCGAACTAAACATGCTATATCAGCTTCCCTGAGTCCCCTGACTTTTAGGGTCGATTTTTCCACTGCATGTGGAAACATGTTCCAGATATCATTGGCCCTAATGCATCACCATATACCTCACTAGATGACCGGAGACATCTTATTCTTCGGAGGACATTTGTTTTGTAGAATGGGAGCAGCATTTTTACATTGTAGATTAAAGTGATAACGTTGGAAAAAATAATTTACCTTATTTAACTGTAAAAAACCGTGAAAATATGAGCAAAGGTAGAGATATATTTTAATAAAAAAAATTTATCGCTTTACCAAAAATTATAACTAAGTATGTAACTAAAATAAAATAAATTGCTACCACCTAATTTCTAATTATTCATCAATTGTATTCGTCTTAGACGATGTACAAAATGACTACTTTCGACTTCGAAATACTTTCTTACTTTTTCTAGAAATGATTTTCGTATTCGCCCTAACATTGTTGGTGTCACTAAGAAACAAGCCGAACGAATTCTAATTTTTATGCCTTTCGAAGTCGTAGATGTAGTAGACATTACTTTATCATTTATTAATTCTCTATAAAAAAATCAAGGGCGGTCAAATTTGGTAAACCAGCAGGTCAGTTAACAAGACCACCTCCACCAATCCAACTGTTTTAAAAAATTTAATTTAAATAATTACAGATCTGTCATCATCATCATCTTTGCACTGATTATATCCGATCTAGCAACGACCGCTCTTGCCGGTCTTTTGATTGATCCTTTCGTCGAGATTAGGCGCCATCTTTTCATGATTCTGGGTCGCATCTAGGTGCTTGGACTTTTGACTTGCTCGGAAGATAGGAACCGACTGGTCGGGATAGGTTTGGTTGCATGTATTTATAAGGTCTGGGTGTGATGGTATTGGACGCGAGCCTGTGGAACAGACCACGCCCCTCAGATTGCGGAACTTTTAGCCAGCGAGAAAAGGTCGGGCGGAGGTGTGAACGTAACCGGTTATTTACAGTGTTTTTGGTGATGGATTAGGTTTTTGACGGTCGGATTGGGTTTTGTATAGGTTTATTTTTGTATGGTTATTAAGGATAGGAATTGGGATTTAAACACGTTAGGAAGGAAACTAACGGACACCGCGAGAGACTAGACCTCGACTCCCAGCAAAAGCTTGATAGCCGGGTTAGAATTTAATCTCTCAAGATTTGCCATTAGGTTATCTATTTCCTTTTCTAAGATCCCGTCCGGCAAGCTTAGAAGGTTTAGGAGATTTGTGTTTTTAATTGATAAATCGGGCCGTTTCATGCGATGATGTATTGCCATCCTTTGGCTCCGCCCTCCTATTATTAGAGTCCGAGTCGGTTCTCAAGGTCTCAGCAAAGCTTTTTTTTTTATTGTTTGTGTTTTTTATTACATTTGGGTTCTTTGGGCAGCACCAATAGCTCGCCGATTACAGATCTGTATGGCATAAAAGCATAGAGATCCATCCTACTGAAAAAATAAACTGTCGAGAGTAAAATAAAAAGTTTTGGTTAGTGGTAAAGTTGTCTCGTGATTTAAGTGTCACACCAAAGCTTCCAACTATAGGATTATAAAGTTTTATTACTATATACAGTTTAAATAATTACTTCATACTAATTCAGTAGCCCACACATTTCATTTGAACAAAAAATTAATACAAATTTTACACGATATACACTATTATTTTATATTGATGTAGTAAATAGCCTTCAAGATTATTGAAAGTTGTTGTCCATCTTAAAGTCTTTACTATAGTCGCTAGCTATCGCTATAGCCGCTTTCCTACACAAAAAAATCCCAGCCAGAACCCCCCAGGAAGATAAAAAATAAATAGATATCAGAAAAAGGTATTATAAAGTTTAGGTTAAACCTTAGTCGACTGTTATTTTACTTTCTTAGATCAACGGTCGAACATACAGTTGTTTGCTTATTTAGATCTGTTATGATATAACTCTTTTCTTTAATATCTTGATAAATGCTATACGTATATACGAGGCCATGTTATATTATAAAATCATATTATAGTCAATATACCATTGACTTGGATAAATTTAATCATTAAAACAAAAGTTCTAGTTATAAGTGTCGCATTTAAAATATATTAAATAAACCATTACAGCCACTAAAAAACCAGGATAGAAACCTAGACGTTTACATTATTACACACACTCAAAGTCTTTCAATCTGCCTGGACAAAAAGTAACTATGCTATTAATAAAAATAGAACGATCGACGCTTCAACGACGCATTAAAATTCACTATAAAAATTGTCAAAATTTGGCGGTTCGTAAAACTCGTAAAACATTTTTGGGTCGTCGTGAATCACCGTGTCATAATTTAACAATAGACTTAGAGACGCAGTAGAGGGATACAAGATGCTTCACTTACAACAAACCTAAGCACCTTGTCAGACCGCAATATAGAAATTGGTGAAAAAATTCTAGCTGTTTGGATAACTTAGTGATATAAAGAATAAAACCCATGCACGTCGCTCAAGAACAGCCGAGAACATTACTGCTGTAGCCGAAAGTATTAAAACAAACCTAGGTTTGTCCATTTCTCGTCGTTCTTTGGAATTGGGCATTGCACAAACGTCATTACACCATACTTTGCATAAAGATTTGACTCTTAAGGCTTATTAAGTTCAGTTCACATAAAAACTCAAGCCGATCGATCATCAACAGCGTCGTGTGTTTGCTGATTGGGTCCTTGAAATGCATGAAAATTGTCCGAAATGCCATTGAAAAATCATCTTAAGTGAGGCGGCCTATTTCTACATAGGTGGCGTCATCAACATGCAAAATTGTTGCCTTTGGGGCTCAGAAAACTCCAAAAACTCCCTATCCTCAACGTGTGACTGTTTAATGCGGCCTATGGTACTGCATGATCAGTGAACCTCACTTTTTCAAAAATGAGGCTGGAGCAATAGTTACAGTGAATGGATTGTACTATCGAGAGATGATTTATGATTTTTTATAGCTGGAATTAGATCCTATTGTTCTAGATAACGTTCACACATGTAATGAAAGTATTGATCTTTTACAGAAAAAGTTTTCAGACCGTGTTATCTCTTCAGGAGGTGATCACAATGGGCCACCGAGTTCTTGTGCTTTAACACCTTGAGACTATTTTCTTTGGGGCCAAGAGAAGGTCAAGACCATTAGCCCAGCTTCAATTTAAGACCTCAAATATGAAATTCGCGAAGCTATCGAGGACATAAGGCAACCAGCTTGCGATTTTGTTATGAAAGATTTTATGAAAAGGGTATTATGGTCCTGTAGGCGCTGTCATGGTCACTTGATTAAAGTTATTTTTTTAAATTACGGGCATACCCTTCTCTTTATAATGTAATGATCATTTATCCTATAAAATTCAAATTCAAATTCAAATGCTTTATTTGCCCATTTTAATAAATCTAATTAGAATTTTGACAAAAAGGATTAATTTTCGATTATAAAAACCGTTAGTCTGTTGGTACAGATGAAATAACCCTTAAAAATAATTAATTTATATGAAATATATCAAAAGAAAACAAATAATAATAATAATAAAAAAAATAATAATAATCCCCCGTGGGGAGCCGGGGTAGAATAGCCTCCTGGTACGTTCTGCCTGTCGTAAAAGGCGACTAAAAGAACAACATGGACCACCAGGGTTAAATGGTGGTACACCCATGGAAATGGAGACATGAAGCGGAAGATGCCTCGGAGAAAGGTCGCTGCCTGGGGATCGCCAGGGCATGTCTGGTGCCGGCGGTGGACATGACAGTATGCGGACCGTCGGTGGCAGGGAGTTAAGGAGGCGGCAACCTGTCATTCAAGAAACTACACCTCCTCCTCTTCAACAACAAAATGACCAGAAAGGCCCAACATCATCACGAGCCCCTCTCGCTGAAGGTGCTGCGCAGGAAATTCAGCCAGCGCTCAGCCAGGCGGGACTACAAAGACAGCGCATGAAATGGACATCTGCGATGAATGAAACCGTCATGCGCAGCTTTTATAAAGTGACCAACCTGGGACGAGAAATGATCGGCTACAGACAACCTTTACATGCCGAATTTAGGAGAATCTATCCACATCTCCAAGTCACCGAACAGAGAGTAGCAGACCAGTATCGGGTAATAATGCGTAATCACCTAATTCCAGAGACAAGACTCAATACCATTAAAGAAGAAATACAAGCGCAAATTACCAACGAACAAGACCCCGCTAACAATGAATCAGCTGAAGAGCAACCTGTAATAGAAAACGTATTAAATAACACACAGGAACCTAACACTACCGAAAACACCCAAGAGGACAATTCTGAGCTATATCACGAACTATCTGCAGAAATGGCAAGTGCGATGCTAAAATTTAAGGGAACCAACCCACTGATAAGACTCAAACTTCTAAAAGTAAACTCTTCAAAAAAACTAGGTCAAATTATGGAACTTTTAAACACCAAAATTCTTCCACTTTATCTTTTAAATATTAATAACATGCAATCTCTTCTTTATAGAGCGCAGCAACTGCCGTTGCTAAAACCATGAAGATTAAGATAAGGACCCACAATAACTCTGCAAGAACCGAGCTCCCGATACCGCCATGGGAGACCAGACTTCAATGAAAAATTCAGAGGTTTCGAAAAGATATCGGCCAACTAATAGAATATCTGAGGGGTACACGAACAAACAGACTAAAACAGAAAGTTGATGAAATTTTGCAGAGAAACAACATTCACACTCGGCATGAATCAGAAAATAATACAGCTTAACAATGCCTGGATACTCTAAAACAGAAACTTTCCTTATTTTCAGGGCGCCTACTAAGATACAAGACCAGTAATAACCGAAAACGTGACAATCTTCGTTTTGAAAAGGCCGAAAAACAATTTTATAGAGAGCTAAATTCAAAATCAGATCACCCAGATAAGCAATACCCCACGAAAGAACAAATTCAAGATTTTTGGGCCAAACAAGATGCA
Organism: Anthonomus grandis grandis; assembly: GCF_022605725.1. Classification (NCBI taxonomy): domain Eukaryota; kingdom Metazoa; phylum Arthropoda; class Insecta; order Coleoptera; family Curculionidae; genus Anthonomus; species Anthonomus grandis. The sequence goes on along the minus strand of NC_065552.1, from coordinate 10,613,327 downwards.
ACTCAAACAACATGCAATATCAACGCAAGCTGGGTTACTGAAGAGAAACAAAACAGTAATAAATATAGCCAGAGGGAACATCGACCATTCACTATCGAGGAAGTCAACCAGATTATCCAAAAACTGCATAATTGGAAATCACCTGGCCCAGATGGAGTTCATAACTTTTGGCTAAAGAAACTATGGAGTATGCATCCTAAACTCTCAGAATTAATTAAGCACGTTATTCTTAACCCACGGGAAATGCCAGCGTTCCTAACGCACGGAGTAACCTATCTACTACCTAAAGATCAGAACAACACACAAGATCCGTCTAAGTACCGACCGGTAACGTGCCTACCTACTTTGTATAAAATTATCACTTCATGTTTACCACAGCGCATTTATCAACACTGTGAGGAAAACAATATCATAGCCGCACAACAAAAAGGATGCGCTAAAGGTTCTATGGGCTGTAAAGAACAACTTATTATCGACTCTGTCATCAACAACCAGGCATATCACAACAAGAGAAATATTTTTACTGCCTACGTCGACTATAAGAAAGCCTTCGACTCAGTACCACACGAATGGCTTATAAACATTTTAAAAGTGTATAAAGTTGATGGTAATACTTTTCTTTTTTAGAGAGCGCTATGACAAGTTGGAGAACAACGATCCAGCTCAAAGTACAGGGTAAAAGCGCAGTAAGTACAAACAATATTCCAAATCGAACAGGAATCTTCCAAGAGGACTCACTGAGCCCATTATGGTTCTGCCTTGCTATGAACCCTCTTTCGAACCGTCTTAACTCTACCAACTATGGGTTTAGCATCCGAGATAATAACACCGAGATTGCAAAGTTAAATCACTTACTGTATATGGATGATTTAAAAATAATGGCTGCAACTAGGAACCAGCTAAACCAAATGCTGCATATAGTAGAAGAGTTCTCCAACGACATCGGTATGCAATTTGGGCTAGATAAATGCCGTACTCTCAATATAATCTGAGGAAAAATTCAGCCAGGAGAATATCAGATGCAGAATTTCCAAACCATCGAGGCCATGGGCGAATACGAAATTTACAAATACTTGGGGAAGAAACAATCATAAACGATTGGACAACAAACAATGAAATGCGAACTAACTAACGAGTTTGTGAAAAGGGTAAGACAAGTTTTGAGAACCAACAGTTTTCTCAACAGCAAAAATATGTTTAAGGCACTTAACTCCTACGCATGTTCAGCTCTTAGTTATTCTTTTGGGGTAAATAGTTGGAGTAGGACAGACATAGAAAGGCTACAAAGAAAAGTGAGGACCCTACTTACTAAAACGCGCAACCACCACCCTCAAAGTGCCACTGAAACAATGCTTCCCCACCACCTTGGAGGAAGAGGATTAATAGATCTGGGTAAACCACTTGAAAAACAAATCACTAACTTAAGATCCTATTTTTACAGGCAAGGAGAAAATTCCACGCCGCATCGCGCAATAAATCAAATAGACGATTCCACTCCTCTACAACTTAAGAGCGAGGAAGCGCGCAGCTACCATCATACGGACCAGGAAAAACTCCGCATCTGGATGGAGAAGCCTCTTCATGGGCGGCATCCTAATGAATTCAGCCAAAATCATGTCGACACTGCTCCGTCGACCTATTGGTTGGTATCAGGCAAGATGTTTCCAGAAACCGAGGGCTTTCTACTCGCCATCTAAGATCAGGTTATACCAACAAGAAATTATCTCAAGCACATCGTCAGAGATCCGTCCGTACAAAACGACAAATGCCGGTATGGATGCCAAACATCAGAGACAATCCAACACATAACAGGAGGATGTCAGGCCTTTGCAGCGACAGAATACAAAGAACGGCACGACTCAGCTAGGAAAATTTAACATCAAGAGCTGGCAATGAAGTTGAAACTTATTACAACAGAGAAGGTTCCGTATTATAAATATAATAAAATTTCCAGGAAAACAACTCTAATTGCCGTAGCCATACCGAACAACAATAATCTGCAAGAGAAACACTCTGAGAAAATCGCCAAATATAGAGATCTAGAAATTCAAATCGGAAGGCAATGGAGAATGGATAATGTTCCATCC